>NC_134358.1:153186479-153850350 GCF_048569485.1 Anomaloglossus baeobatrachus
TTTGTTTAATTATTCATGTGCCTTTATTCTTAAATGTGAGATGATTCAAATTTTTATTTGTTGTTGCCTTTTTAAAAACTTTTATTTTAATTTAGTGGGACTTGAACTTATGATTGCCTGATCGCTTTTGTTATATACAGCAATACCACATCATTGCTATACAGTGCCTACAAGTAGTATTCAACCCCCTGCAGATTTAGCAGGTTTGATAAGATGCAAATACGTTAGAGCCTGCAAACTTCAAACAAGAGCAGGATTTATTAACAGATGCATAAATCTTACAAACCAACAAGTTATGTTGCTCAGTTAAATTTTAATAAATTTTCAACATAAAAGTGTGGGTCAATTATTATTCAACCCCTAGGTTTAATATTTTGTGGAATAACCCTTGTTTGCAATTACAGCTAATAATCGTCTTTTATAAGACCTGATCAGGCCGGCACAGGTCTCTGGAGTTATCTTGGCCCACTCCTCCATGCAGATCTTCTCCAAGTTATCTAGGTTCTTTGGGTGTCTCATGTGGACTTTAATCTTGAGCTCCTTCCACAAGTTTTCAATTGGGTTAAGGTCAGGAGACTGACTAGGCCACTGCAACACCTTGATTTTTTCCCTCTTGAACCAGGCCTTGGTTTTCTTGGCTGTGTGCTTTGGGTCGTTGTCTTGTTGGAAGATGAAATGACGACCCATCTTAAGATCCTTGATGGAGGAGCGGAGGTTCTTGGCCAAAATCTCCAGGTAGGCCGTGCTATCCATCTTCCCATGGATGCGGACCAGATGGCCAGGTCCCTTGGCTGAGAAACAGCCCCACAGCATGATGCTGCCACCACCATGCTTGACTGTAGGGATGGTGTTCTTGGGGTCGTATGCAGTGCCATCCAGTCTCCAAACGTCACGTGTGTGGTTGGCACCAAAGATCTCGATCTTGGTCTCATCAGACCAGAGAACCTTGAACCAGTCTGTCTCAGAGTCCTCCAAGTGATCATGAACAAACTGTAGACGAGCCTTGACATGACACTTTGAAACCTTACGGGCTCGCCTGGAACGGAGACCATTGCGGTGGAGTACGTTACTTATTTTATTGACTGAAACCAATGTCCCCACTGCCATGAGATCTTCCCGGAGCTCCTTCCTTGTTGTCCTTGGGTTAGCCTTGACTCTTCGGACAAGCCTGGCCTCGGCACGGGTGGAAACTTTCAAAGGCTGTCCAGGCCGTGGAAGGCTAACAGTAGTTCCATAAGCCTTCCACTTCCGAATGATGCTCCCAACAGTGGAGACAGGTAGGCCCAACTCCTTTGAAAGGGTTTTGTACCCCTTGCCAGCCTTGTGACCCTCCACGATCTTGTCTCTGATGGCCTTGGAATGCTCCTTTGTCTTTCCCATGTTGACCAAGTATGAGTGCTGTTCACAAGTTTGGGGAGGGTCTTAATTAGTCAGAAAAGGCTGGAAAAAGAGATAATTAATCCAAACATGTGAAGCTCATTGTTCTTTGTGCCTGAAATACTTCTTAATACTTTAGGGGAACCAAACAGAATTCTTGTGGTTTGAGGGGTTGAATAATAAATGACCCTCTGAATAAACTTTTCACAATTTAAAAAAAAAAAATAAAAAAAGAAATAACATTCTTTTTTTGCTACAATGCATTTCACACTTCCAGGCTGATCTACAGTCCAAATGTCACAATGCCAAGTTAATTCCGAATGTGTAAACCTGCTAAATCTGCATGGGGTTGAATACTACTTGTAGGCACTGTATATAGGGAAAATCACTCATCTGTGATTCCCAGTATAAACCAGGAAAAACTCAAAAAATATTCAAGTTAAACAGAGGCTGCTATGGATATATAATAGTGGCATCCATCAATGACATTAGCATCCTTTTAATGCATATATCATGGAAAGCTCTGTAAATGATAGTTTTGCATCTGACTGACTAAGATGGAGAAGTCTACTACACTTTTTGGTACATATTTTTTGTTTTATACTGACATGCTAACCAGAGACCAAAAGAACATTCCTTTGTCCTTCGTTTGACTAATAAAGATGGGTTCACACATAGCGACAGCAACAACGACATCGCTGTTACGTCACCATTTTCTGTGACGTAACAGCGACCTTGTAAGTCGCTGTTATGATCGCTGCTTAGCTGTCAAACACAGCGACGCAGCAGCGATCATAACGTCGCTACATGTGCAGAGAGCAGGGAGCCGCGCAAACTGCTTAGCGCTGCCTCCCTGCTCTCCTAGCTACAGTACACATCGGGTTAATTAACCCGATGTGTACTGCAGCTACATGTCACAGTGCAGAGAGCAGGGAGCCGCGCACACTGCTTAGCGCTGGCTCCTTGCTCTCCTAGCTACAGTACACATAGGGTTAATTACCCGATGCGTACTGCAGCTACATGTGCGCAGAGCAGGAGCCAGCACTAGCAGCAAGAGCGGCGGAGGCTGGTAACGAAGGTAAATATCTGGTAACCAGGGAAAGGTCTTCCCTTGGTTACCCGATGTTTACAGTGGTTACAGCTTTCCGCAGCTGCCAGACGCCGGCTCCTGCTCCCTGCTTGCTTCATTTCGTCGCTCTCTCGCTGTCACACACAGCGATGTGTGCTTCACAGCGGGAGAGCGACGACGAAAAAATGAAGCAGGACATCCAGCAACGAGCAACGACCTCACAGCAGGGGCCAGCTCGTTGCTGGATGTCACACACAGCGACAGCGACGGGACGTTGCTGCAACGTCACAGAAAATGGTGACGTAGCAGCGACATCGTTGTCGTCGTCGCTGTGTGTGACACCACCTTAAGAGAGAGGGGAGCCAGCACGATCTGAAAATGGCATGCATTATATAAAAAGTGCAAATTGACAGATTTATTCCAACTGTACTATAATATAAAATGAGATTTTTAGCAAATAATTGATCAATTCTTTGAGCCACCCCAGACAACATCACGGCAAATCTCAATAGGGGGTTCCTACTCTATATTATGTATTTCATGTGCCATGCAGCCTCCTAGATAAAGTTAAAAGCAGAACCATAATGCAGAACACATACCTGTCACCTGTATATAAGCGCTTCTATGTTGCAAAAAAGGCAATTGTGGATAAGGAGCAGCACAGGTCCCAGCATGTGGAGCAAGCTCTACACATAGCAGCACTATATCAGAACTGACCTTCCCAGTGCCAGACAGCAACCATTGATAAAGGCGGACCAGATCCAAGTATGGTGCTCAATCAGCAATGCCTGGAAAGGGTGAGGCAACTGAATGTGAGCAGCTACCAACAGGAGGAATACATTGCAAACCAAAACCAGGCGTGCATAGCATGGTGGTGACCAGCCACCAGACATTTGTAGCATAACTACAACCAAACAGAGAGAGAGGGGAGCCAGCACGATCTGAAAATGGCATGCATTATATAAAAAGTTCAAATTTACAGATTTATTCCAACTGTACTATAATATAAAATGAGATTTTTAGCAAATAATTGATCAATTCTTTGGGCCACCCCTGCCAACGTCACGGCAAATCTCAATAGGGGGGGGGTCCTACTCTATATTATACTCTTTTTATATGATGCATGCCATTCTCAGATCGTGCTGGCTCCTTTTTCTCCATTTGACTAATGTAGCTCTAAGTCAAGAACAAGTAGTTCAGGAAATTTCTCAGCGTACATACTAAATGTAAACAAAACTGATGTTAAGAGGCCCTGAGACTCACTTAACTGGAAACTTAAAGGCATAAGTGCTCATACACATGCTCCTATTTATGCAGGCATAAGGGCCCTAATAGACAGCTGATGATGACAACTTAGTGACCAAGCCAAGCTTTTCAAAGCTGACCAGTGTCACTTTATGTGGTAATAATTCTGGAATGTTCTGAAACAGTTTTTTGTGACACAGTGTGCCTAATATTAGTGGTAAATTTAGAATTGATATGTTTTGTGTTCATGAAACTATCAGCAATTTAATAAAAATTTAGAAACATTATCAATTTTGAAGCTTTGAATGCTTATACCCTTAAACCAGGTTTTTATATTACACAAAATAAAATATTTAATAAACATATACCATACAGTGATGAGCAAAAGAGTAACAATGTTTTGAACTTTCAGGCTTCATGCCTCACCATCTAGTACAGCTTCAAAAGTGAGACTACCTTCATTTTATAGACAATCATCTTGGTTATCTGATACATAAATTTGAATGGTAACTATTTAGCATATGATTAGTTATGCAGATTGTTGTCATGTCACTACATTGTTACTGTCAACACTGCTTGAATCCTTCTGGGCATACTCTTGATCAGATTCAAGCATGTCTCAACCAAAATCTGATCTTAAGTCTCTTCTACACATACCCAAAGTTGGTACATACTTGTCAACTCACTTGGGTATGTATACAGCTTTTTCTTTAATTTCACCCATGAGTTTTCAATTGGGTTGAGCTCTGGGGATTGTGGGCTCCAATCAAGCACCTCAACTTCATTGTCTTTGAACCATTTATTCACCAATCTCGACATATGCTTTGGGTTGTTGTGCTACTAGAACACAATGTTGTCCTTTTCATACCCAGAGTACTCGAGTGTACAAAGTAACTCATCTTGTAGGATACTCACATATAGCTCACCAATAAGATCACCATCGATCCTGGTCAAGCATTCCACACCATTGGCTGTGAAAGAACCCAATTTCATCGGGCTTGCTCCACTGAAATTGACAATTCCTTCAATTTCTCTGTTAGTCCATTTTTCCCTTGTTTCTTCCAGACCCATTTGATCCCATCAGAATCTAGTTTATTGACTTTCAGCTCATTGCACCAAATCACCTGTTTACAATCTTCTAAGGTCCACTTTTTATAATTTTTTTTAAACTCAAGCAAGCTTTTCTTATGACAATATTGAAGTCGAGGATTCTTCATCTTTTTTCTGGCCACCATTCCAGACTTGTGTAACGTGCATCGCACAGTGCTTGTGAAACGCCCGCCCCAGGGCCTTAGGAATACTCGGAACTGGGCCGGACTAGTCCGGGGATGTCAGCGGTGGCGGGGGTCTGGCTCCATGACCCTGGGGGTGACTTTAAATAATGAAGGGGGAGATGATGGTGGGAGTTGTAGTTAATGTTTAGTAAAATTCGTGACACCACCTGTGGTATTTTGTGGCTATGAGGCCGTGGCTGCTGGACAGGACCTCCAGGGCTGGTGTTGTGGCAGCTGAGGTGTTTCTTGCTCCCCACAGGTGGAGCGGGTACCCCGGGGCAACCGTGTGTAAAGTCTATGGTGGATGTTGATGAGGTGCAGGACAAAGCAGATGACACGGGGCTTGCAGTTAAGATGTTTTTACTCACTGTTGGTTCCAATGCTGCAGCTGACCGGTTACCCTTGGTGTGCTGGGATTCACTGTTCAGGGCCTCCGCCAATACTGAATAGTTCAAGGGTCAGTACCGGTGCAGCTCTCAATGTGTCCTTCCTGGCCGTCTCACTAGCGCCGACCTTGACTGGACTGTCCTGCGCCTCCGCCACTGAGCCTGTCCAAAGGGTGGCTGATCTCGGTCTTTTCTATTGCTCCCCCTTGCAGGTGATGGGTTGCAGGTTGTGGCTTCGGGTGCCTGAAGCAACCTCCCGGGCCATCTGATTACTAAAAGAAATATCTCTCTTCTTTAGCCTGGGGTCCGTCCCCGTTATTGCGACCAGATTTCTCCACCCCGGTGTTCTTGGTGGAACAAGTCCACGGAGGCCTCCCGTGGCACTCTGGAATCCCTTCAATCAGTGTCACCTGGGCCTAACAAGACCCTAGAGTCTTCACCACAAAACCCAGTCTCCTCACTCCTTCCTCTCAGACTTCCTGTCACAGACTCCTGTCAACTGCCACTTCTCTGACAGACTGCCTAGTTCAAACTTGAACAAACCGATGTTTCCTAACTGACCCACTGACTCCTCCTACACTCCCCCCTGCCAGGCTCCACCCCTCCAGGACAGTGAATGGGACTTAAGGCCCCATAACCAGGTATACTGGTCACTACTCCCAGTATTAATGGGGTACCTGCCTTAAACCCTGACCCTGTGTGTCATAACAATTGGTGTGTGCAGATTTTGTCTGTGAACCGGTAAATGACCCACTTCTTACCCAGGATGGGATACCACACCTCTGGCTGAGGTGCAGTACCTCTGTGGCGACGAAAGCCTCAGGGGGCCACACTTGCATGAACAGCTGTGATCTCACTATTACGAAGCACACAAGCCACCTTCCCTGCTGTTTATCACTCTAGAACTGATAAACCTTTTGATGAGCAGACTTGTTGACTATGATATTTTGCCTAAGTATCCACCTCAAGGTTTTTGAATGGATGGACGGACTTCACTTTGTACTCTTACAATTGTCATGGCACTCACATAACAGTCTGGCGATTTTCTTGGCTGAGAGACCGCTATTGATGAATTGAATGATGCCATTTCTCTTTTCTTGGGAAATTAACTTTTTGGCTGCTCCTTGATTTAAACCAGTGACCTTTTGGTTGGGAATCAACCTAGTAACACATTGATTGATTAGAGAATGTGAGCACAGGATGTAATTTGTAGTATACCAGAAGAAAAAGATTTATCCACCACCAGAAACAAAACAGTAACAATGCAGTGACATGACAAGAATTTGCAAGTCGAATTTATGTATGAGATAGCCAAGAAGACTATCTATAAAATGAAGATAGTCTTACAATTAAAGCTGTAGTGGATGGAGAGATATGGAGCCTGAAAGTCAAAAGCTCAAAACAATATTACCCTTTTGTGCAAGAGTGTATGTCTACATTATGTCAGCATCATTTTTTAAATTATTTTTTATTTTGTTAAGATGTAGAAGGGTTAAAAAAATTTTAGCCGTAATATTTTTTTTTTTTTAAGGAAATTTTTAAAACTTATATTTTTTAAAGACATATGCAGTTTTGAAGTGACTTTGGAGTGGCCTATATATTGGACAACCCCCCAAAATGTATTCCATATTAAAAACAACACCTCTCAGAGTATTCAAAACTGCTGTCATGTAGTTTGTTAACCCTTCAAGAGATTTACAACAATTAACGCAACATGGAAAGAATATAATGAAAAATTACAATTTTTTTCCAATAAAATATTGCTAACATCCTACCGGGCCATAATAGATGGCAGACACCATGGGCATTACTTTGTCTTGGATTGCCATTTCAACATATAAGAGTAGAGATGAGTGGCTTGAGTCACAAAGGATTGCGTTCTAGTCAAATTTCCTGAAATGGTTTGCATAAATTTGAACATTTTTAGGTTCACAATGTGGTTCGCAAAAAAAAAATGTGCCCGGCACCGTTTGCCAAACTGATAAATCATCCAAAAGTAGGCAAGCCTCATTTTGAGTTTCCACATGGGCCCTGCACCTATGACTTCTTAAAGATTATAATACCTTGTACAGTGGTGGTCAATACTTGGGCCATCACAGATCAGCAGTTCTCAGTGGAGCACAGTTTATACAGTAGAGTTGTTTTCCATCTCCAGATTTGCTTGGTAAATCTCTCCGCTGTAGAGTATAAGTGGGGTCCACTCTCTCTAATCTTTAAAATGCAAGTTCTTAAGCTCAGCGGGATTCTCTCTATTCCTTGTAAATTGTAATCTCTTATGGTCAGCAAGGTTCTCTGTTTTTCTTGCTTGTAAAGTGTAAGCTCTTATGGTCAGAAAGGTACTCTCTTTCTCGCTTGTATTGCTTTCTTGCATTGGTATTGCAAAATCACCATTGGATAAACACTAATTAATCACTCGATCATTGGATTACAAGTGTAATGTGTAATATTAATTTGTAATCAAAGACACCTAAGAGTTATTTAGAAATGGGTATTATTGAATAGATTTGTTCCAGTGGCAGATTATAATGTTGGCATTCTTGGCTACTGCCCAAGTCATGAGTCGTTTGATATACCATGGCATAAAAAAAATTGCCCCCAATTATAATTAGAAGCATCTCTCTTTGCCAAGCACAATGAAGAAAGTAGCCGCTGTCTGCTACACAAATACAAGTAGCTTTGCTGCTGGAAGCCACCAGCATGGACACAGTTGGATTATGGTTGGGGCAATTACTAGACAACTTAAGCCTAAGCACTACTGTATTTGTTAGGTTTCATTTTGTTATTTATTTTCCTTGCATAAATAGTGCAATCATATTTCTGTCACGCTAAGTACGGGGTAGTACCAAGCGTACGGCGAAAGGGAAGGGAAACCTACTGCTGGTCCCTGGGTCCCTCACCAACCTATGTGCAGAGCCAGATACCTGACCGTAGGTATCCCTAGTGCTAGGCCCTAAATAGGGAATGGGGATGGGATGAGCTCTTTGTCAACCCAACTAAACAGCTATAGAAGACACAAGTGGGACACACAGCGGGAAAAGCATGAACTACTTATCATAAGATGAATCAGGTACGAGTTCAGTAGAGTTTTAAACAACATTACAACAAAGGTATACAAATCACCTGCTTGCAACCAAGGATTGAAGGAACTGAAAAATATCACCAGCACCAGTCCAAAGGAGGGAAGGGGTATTTAAACACAAAGGGAATACTGATAATCAACAGCTGTGTGTAAAGAGGGCTTTACACGCTGCGACATCGCTAGCCGATGCTAGCGATGCCGAGCGCAATAGCACCCACCCGCGTCGTATGGCCGATATGTGGTGATTGCTGCCGTAGCGAACATTATCGCTACAGCAGCATCACACGCACTTACCTGCCCTGCGACATCACTGTGACCGGCGATCTGCCTCCTTTCTAAGGGGGTGGTTCGTTCAGCATCACAGCGACGTCACAGCAGCGTCACTGAACCGCCGCCCAATAGAAAAGGAGGGGTGGAGATGAGCGACCGGAACATGCCACCCACCTCCCTCCTTCCTCCTTTTCCGGTGGAGGCAGGTAAGCGATGCGATGTGTGCTGCCGCAGGAACAACAAACAATATTGTACCTGTAGCTGCAGCGATATTATCGAAATGAGCAACGAACAACGATTTTTGACATTTTTGTGCTCATTGATCGTCGCTCATTTGTGTTACACGCTGCAATGTCGGTAACGGCGCCGGATGTGTGTCACTAACGACGTGATATCTCGTTGCCAATGTCGCAACGTGTAAAGCCCGCTTAAGTCAAGCTCTTGCTGGGCCAAAAGGGAGAGATATTAATCCAGCAGAAAAGCTACCTATACCAATGAATACTGGCAGTAGGAACATATGGAAAGTCAGGGAGCATTTTGCGCAGCCAGACGCTGTGACCTTCTATTGCCAGAAACCACATGACACAGCCGTAACAATTCCTCAACGCTTTTCAGACATCATCATCACTGTCCCCATTGGGGCTTACAATCTATATTCTCTAGTATATCTTTGGAGTGTGGGTGAAATCCCTAAATACTTGGAGAAAACCCACGCACACGCAGGGAGAACATATAAACTCCCTGCAGACGTCATTATGCATTGATGTGCGGGCATCCCCATAATGCCCTGCAACTATTACTTCATACGGATTATCATTTGCATAACCCATCATGTGAATCAAATAACCAGGAGGGGCCACACTTTTTGAACTGCCCAAGACCTTAACAGTTATTCCTGTATTTACACTTATACCAGAAAACCTAATTAAACTACCCATTTGGCTGCTAAGCCCAGAATGAGCAGGGTTTTCAGTAAAAAAACAAACAAACAAGTTATATTCATTATTTTCCCAGAAGCTTGAAAATCAATCTGTTTAGGCTCTCCTGCTTTAGAATATATGTTACCAGCAATGTGTAAAAACAGGCATTCTATAGAATACCTAGGCAATGTATACAATGCCGGAAATGGGTTGTCAAAGTATGAAATACATCAGATGTTCATATATTTCCTAGTCATTCTATAGAATAACTAAATGACAAACAGGCGGAGTGTAGAATACTATAGGGATTGTCCGTCCAAAAGTAGCTGGACAGAGCAGGCAGCAGCAGTTGTGTGAAACTGGCTCAGTTGCCCTTAGCATTAGCAACCAATCAGATTCCACCTTTCATTTCCAAAGGGTCTGTGAGGAATGAAAAGTGGAATCTGATTGGTTGCTAAGGGCTGAAAAGTGGAATCTGATTGGTTGCTAAGGGCAACTGAGCCAGTTTCACACATCTGCTGCCTGTCCACCTACTACTTTTGGACGGACCATCCTGTATGCTTTCTGGAATGAAGTAGTATGCTTGCTGTGCCATAGCAGCAGACTTGAGGTGTATGTGCAAGACTAAGTGCCAAACTAACAAATGCCTTACTTTATGTAATGGCTAACTTTTCCAATCTGGGCAATTATACATTTTGTGTAATGGCTAACTTTTCAAATCTGGGCATTATATCAGACCTTGCCTGAGCAGTTCTTGTCATTCTCTATAATACCTAGACATTTTATGTGATGTCTAACTTTTCCAATCTGGACACCTAGACATTTTATGTAATGGTTAACTTTTCCAATCTGGACACCTAGACATTTTATGTGATGGCTAACTTTTCCAATCTGGACACCTAGACATTTTATGTGATGGCTAACTTTTCCAATCTGGACACCTAGACATTTTATGTAATGGTTAACTTTTCCAATCTGGACACCTAGACATTTTATGTGATGGCTAACTTTTCCAATCTGGACACCTAGACATTTTATGTGATGGCTAACTTTTCCAATCTGGGCATTATATCACACTTTGCCTGAGCAGTTCTTGTCATTCTTTATAATACCTAGACATTTTATGTAATGCCTAGGAAAAGTAAAGAACAAGGCAGATATTTCATACCTTGCCTGAAAATGAGAGCGATTGTATACATTGCCTAGGTATTCTATAGAATGCCGGGTTTTCATACATTGCCTGTAACATATACATTAAATAAATTACACAGCATTTTCAATCCCTTTAGCCCCTTAATGACCAGTGTCATATATGTACGGTGCTCATCAGCAGAGGATGAATGGAGAGGGAAGAGGAGCTAAAACCGACACATTCCCAGCAAATGATGGCTGTGTAATACAGCCATAAGCAGTCTCTAAGGCCGGCTTCTCACTTGCGATTTTCTCGCACAAGTGCAATGCGAGAAATTCTCGCATTGCACTCGGACACATGTTAATCAATGAGCCAAATCGGACTGAGAAAAAAATCGCAGCATGCTGCGTTTTGGTGAGTTTCTCGCGCGAGTCTCTCCAATGCAAGTCTATGGGAGCGGGTAAATAAACGGATGTCACACGGACGGCAACACACACCATGATAGTTACATTCGTTTTTCTAAATATATTTATTGCATGTTTCAGAAAACACTGGAAATGAGTGAGGTCTCACAATGTCGGTCAATCTCTATCTCTGTCAGTCGGTCTCTCCCTCTCGGTCTCTATTCTCTGTCTGTCGGTCGGTCTGTCGGTCGGTCTCTCTCTCTGTCTCTATCTCTCTCTCTGTCCATGTCGGTCTATCCCTCTCCCCCCTCTCATACTCACTGATTCCCGATCACTGGCACGGCGCTGCACGGCGTTCACACTGTGGCGGCTTCTCCTCTTTTGAAAAAGCTGGCCGCTCATTATTCAATCTCGTATTCCCTGCTTTCCCCACCCACCGGCGCCTATGGTTAGTTGAAGTAAGACACGCCCCCACGATGAGTGACAGCTGTCTCACTGCAACCAATCACAGCTGACGGTGGGCGGGTCTATATCATGAAGTAAAATAAATAAATAAATAATTTAAAAAAACGACGTGTGGTTCCCCCCAATTTTGATACCAGCCAGGGTAAAGCTACACGGCTGAAGGCTGGTATTCTCAGGATGGGGAGCCCCACGTTATGGGGAGCCCCCCAGCCTAACAATATCAGTCAGCAGCCGCCCGGAATGGCCACATCCATTAGATGCGACAGTCCCGGGACTGTACCCAGCTCATACTGAATTGCCCTGGTGCGTTGGCAATCAGGGTAATAAGGAGTTAATGGCAGCAGCCCATAGCTGCCACTAAGTTCAAGATTAATCATGGCAGATGTCTCCACAAGATATCTTCCATGATTAACCAGTTAGTTATAGAAAATAAACACACACATCCAAAAAATCCTTTATTTGTAATAAAAGACAAAAAACAGCAACCTCTTTCACCATTTTAATAAAGTCGCCAAATACCCCTCCATGTCCGACGTAATCCACAGATACCCCTCCATGTCCGACGTAATCCACAGAGGTCCCACGACACTTTCAGCTCTGTTACATCGGAAGCTGACAGAGAGCGGTCACAGAGCACGACCGCGCTCTGTGAGCTCCCTGCAGCGACTGAAGTGAGTCGCGCTATCAGCGATGTCGTCACTCAGGTTACAGAAGCCACAGATCTCAGTGGGAGGACTTCTGCTGTGGCCGCAGGTAACCTCAGTGACGGCACCGCTGTTAACGCGGCTCACTGCGGTCACTCGGGATTTGCGGTTACCGGTGAGACCTTCACCGGTGACCAAAAATCAGGGGCCATGCCACACAGACAGAGCCACGGGATGACAATGAAGTCGGGTAAAGTTCATCCGACTTCATTCTGATCGTGTGGCTCTGTCTGTGTCTGCTGTCAGCGGCCATTCATCTCTGCTACATGGCTCTGTCTGTGTCTGCTGTCAGCGGCCATTCAGCTCTGCTACATGGCTCTGGCTGTGTCTGCTGTCAGCGGCCATGTAGCAGAGCTGAATGGCAGATGATATAGTAAAAACGGATCCCATACGCATCAAACACGCATTACACACGCACTGCTATCATGATAAAATTCACAAGATCGCATTGCAGTTGCATAGCTCACTGATCTTAATGTGGACTTTTTATCATGCAACTCGGACCGATTTTACACGCATAAATGTGTTTCCAGCCTAACAGTCGCAAGTGGAGCAGAGCTCCACCTGCTGCTGTTGACCTATTCATTCCAGCTGTCATTCTATGACAGCAACATTTACAACAATTGTCGGGAGAGCGCACTGTTCTAACTGCTCATTGGAGCCCCATGACACAATCATGACGAGCTGATGGGTTGCCATAGTGGCCAAGGGCCTGCTGAAGACTGCCTTGCTTGTCATGATGTTCATGTGAACAGCAGTTTCTGGTAGATGTTCATAGGAGACCGTGATTTGTGTTATATAAATCAATACTGTGGTATTGTTGTATATAGTACAAGTGATCGGATGATTGCAGAAATCAGACTACTAAGGGGAATAACAAATATGGTAAAATGTAAAAACAAAAAGGTTTTAAAACCAAATGTATATCAAAAAGAAAAAAAATTTGTATCACCCTTTTTTCTTTTCCTCCATTTATAATAAAGGTTTTAAAATATTTTAAAAGTATACATCTTTGATATTACTACATTCATAAAGGTCAGATCTGTCAAGATATAAAAATTAATTATCTCGATTAGTAAGTGCTGTAAAAAGAAAAGGAAACAAAACACCAAAATAAAGTTTTCTGGTTGCCACAACTCTCACCAAAAATAAGAAGTACAAAAAAATTACCCTGTCCTTATAGGTGTTGTCCGAAAATGAGATTAAAGTCAAACCTTCTAACTACATGTCAGTACAGATGCAGGCTGAAGATATATATAGCTCCCTCAGTACCTGTGTGTCAACTCACAAGAGCAATATCACATATACCTCAGTCTGCTTGTCATATGTGAAGAAATATATTTCTTCCTTGCTGAGCACAATGTGGATATCACCAAGATCTCCAAGGTCATTTTTCCAGTTAGGCACAGTCAGTCTCCTTTTATTGCTATAAAGCTGTCATACTGATGGAGAGGAATAAAGCTGGAGATCTTCTTGTCAAGCACAACATGGGTTAAAATATTTCTTCACACAATACAGCCGGCAGCTGACTGAGGTATGTGTGATACAACTCTTCTGAGTTCAATGCTACTGTATATCTGCAGTCTAAAGCTTGTACTGACACGTGACTAGGTCGGGCTGCAGTTAAAATCATACCAGTGACACCATATTATCTCATTCTCTGAGAACCCCTTAAAGGAGTTACAGTTGAGTGAGTAAGTCTAAGAGGGTGTATTACACAATATTTCTACCATGTCTATATTGGTTAATTTTTACATAAACAGTGATGACACGAAATAAATGAATAAAGATATGTGCCTTAATTATATGAAGTATCTATTGACATGGAAAATACATATCAATTCTCAAAAATAGAGAGTTATATCTACGGTAATTAAATGTGTAATATGAACTCATATGGTCAGTACTGTTTCAGTTTGCTTATTTTTGTTTTTCTTGATTTATATGTTAAAAAAAAACTTGCAACATGAGAACAGAATATTTGCTCTGTGAACATGAATATTTTCAGAAGGAAAAAATGGATATTATAAGCAAATAACCTGCAAACAAATAAGAGAAAGCAATTTAAAGCACACCAATCACCTGGATCTTCCTATATAACCTAAAGCCAGTGCTATGCTGGCACTGTCATGATGATTCTATACATACCTTTAGTTGTCAGCTAGAATATATAGGTTTTGAAACACAAGCAAGTAAAATTTGTAAAATTAACAGTTTTTTTGATTGGCAGCAGTTGCGGAACAACTAATAGCTGGGGTGGGGTTTGATAGTGATTCCTTTCTATCCATCCTCCCCATATCTTTTATTTATGCTAATTACATTATGGAAGGTTGTGGCTGTAAATCATGGTGGTGGCTAGAAGGACTTTGCTGATGTCATACCCATGTGAACAGAGGGGGCGGGACCTCAGCCAACAGAAAAATAATGTTGCTTCCTGGTATCAGCTATGTTGGCTGAGGCCCTGCCCCTTCTGGTCACATGGGTATGATGTCAGCAAGGTCCTTCTAGCCACCATGATTTATAGCTACAACCATTAGGCCTCTTTCATACGTCCGTGAAAAACCACGCACGTTTTTTACGGACGTGTCAGAGGTGTGTTTTGCCCTCCGTGAGCCGTGTTTATGGGCTACGTGTGTTCTTCATGTGTTATCTGTGATAACACATGGAGAACGGGAACTTTCTACTCACCTGTCCCTGGTGTCACTGTCCATGGTGCTGATCTTCGGTCTCCGGTCCTGCCGACTCCCAGCTGTTGCTGCTTACGGCCACAGTGAAGTGAATATTCAATAAGCATTATGAGCGGCGGTCGGAAGCAAGTGACAGCTGCGGCAGAGACAGGAGGGCTGGAGAAGGTGAGTAAAGTTTTTTTTCTTTTTCTCGCAGATACATGTGTTTTCTCCGGCGCGTGTCACATGGAACACATCCATGTGGTCCATTTGTGTTACGTGTGACCCATTTGAGTTCCATGTGACACCCGTGATGCCGGAGAAAATGTGGACATGTCTACGTGTGGAGCACACGGGCACACGTATGCCCCACACGTACACACGGTCCATGGCAGAATACGCAGGTGAACGCAGACCCATTGATTTTAATGGGTCTACGTGTGCCCGTGTCTCTGGTACGTGAGAAAGCTGACCATGCACGTACCGTAGGACCGGACGTGTGAAAGAGGCCTTAGTAAAACGCCTCTATAAAGGAATTAGCATAAATAATAGATAGGGGGAGGAACAACAGGCAGGGACGAGAATCACTATCAAAACTCATCTTTTATTTAAGCTTGCCATTTTGGTTTTATATGTGTCATGAAAAAGAACTCATTAGTTTGAAACATGTAGACCACACAGTGTCTATGTTTTAATGTTTTTTTTTTAAAGAATAAAGCAAAGTTTTTTAATATTACCTGCGGATTCTGGCTCTACTCTTTTTGCTCCATAAATTTGACCAATTTCCGTGACACAGGTTTAGTAATATCCTTTCACTATTCCCTTTTATTTTATGTAATTCTATATTCTGTATTATTAATATATTTTGTCTATTTTTATAAACACTGCCTACTTTTTGGATTAAAAATAAAAAATGTAATAGCTTTGTTCCTCTTGCTATATAAACCGCATACCCAAAACCATGAACAAGTGTCCAATCAGCCTGTATAAACGAATAGTGGCGGCAGCTAGTAGTTCCTTTTGTTTTTGGGGGGTTTGTAGTGACGGTACCAAGGTACATATATATTCCCTGCATTAGAATCGGTTGTATATATACGAGGGGCTGCTGATAAGTCTTTGGCTTTGTGATCTTTTTTGCTTCCAAGGTAGCGAATGTTACATCACATGAATGCCTTATGTGTCTAATATATGTTTTCAAAGTTTTGTGTTTATTGCTTATGGCAACAGTGTTCTACACACACGGGAAAACAAAATGGTGGAGTTTAATGCGATATTCACAGCAACTGAGAGCAGAGGAGTTATAAAATTATTTTTTTTTGCAAGGAAAGTCTGTGAAGGATATTCATGGTGATATGTTGCAGACATTGGGGGATCAATGCCCTTCATATTCCACAGTTAAGAACTGGGTTGCCAAATTTAAAATGGGCCACTTCAGCACCAATGATGAAGAACATCCTGCAATGACCAAGAGTGGTTGTTCCGGAGATCGTCGATGCTGTTCACAACCTCATACTGAAGAATCAATGACTTTCAGCTAAAGCAATAGCAGACATCATGGGAATTTCCGGTGAACGTGTTTGTGTCATTATCCATGAATATTTGGACATGAGGAAGCTATCTGCAAAGTGGGTCCCAAAATGTTTGACAACAGATCAGAGAAACATGTGAATAAAAACTTCTGAGTCCATTTGTCAGCATTTCCAGATTGATAAGAACTTCCTGGATTGACTGGTCACTATGGATGAGACCTGGATTTATTTGAATGACCCTGACAACAAGGAGCAGTTGAGTCACAGTGGTTCTCCTCTTCCAAAGAAGTTCAAGGTGAAAAAATCAGCCACTAAGGTGATGTTGTCTGTGTTCTGGGATAAGATGGGAGTGCTGCTAGTGGACTACCTTCAAAAGGGTTCCACCGTCAATGCAAGGTATCACATTGAACTTTTGGACCAATTAAAGACAGCTCTGAAGGCCAAAAGGCGCAGCAAGCTGTCCAAAGGAATCTTGTAACTGCAAGACAACGCCTGCGCTCACACTGCACAAATGACCACGGCAAAACTGGCAGATCTGGGCTTCCAGCTGGTTTACCACCCACCTTATTTACCAGATCTAGCTCCCTCTTACTATCATCTGTTTCCAAACCTTAAGAAACACCTCAAATTTCTGATGCCACGGCTGCTACGGATTCCTGATTGAGGCAGACCCAAAATCCTTCTTTTTGATAGGCTTACAGCACTTTGAATACCGATGTAAAAAGTGTGTTGACATCAGTGGAGAGTATGTGGAATAAATGTAAAGTTTCATCATCCTATCTCGTTTCTTTCTGGGTAAAGCCAAAGAATTATCAGCAGCCCCTCGTATTATACCCTCACTGGTAGCGCCCCAATAATTGGCCTAGTAGTGGAAATAGCTGCGGCCTCGTCCAATAGTCATTGGTCAAATTGCGTACTTGTCCTGATGATTGGAGGCAGCGAAGTGCTGTTTGTGACATATTGAAGGCAGCAGTGGGTTATCTGTCTGACCTCCCACCGGCTGCATCCTTTAAATATATATACACAAATATATGCAATTATATATGGCATAAAAGCGCCGCAGTTGCTAAATTGTAGCACAAAAATGTTATGACATTCCAGGCAGTTTTATTCCAGAATTCTGGTGAAAAGTAGTTGATTCAGTTTGGCAATGAAAACAACAAAAGAACTGGCAAAATTACTCTGTAACTGGTCTAGACGCAGATCATACATCATGGGTGCACTGTTCGTAATTGCCTTGCCTTACTGCTTAAACCCAGTGCAAGGATTTATAGTTACAGAGGGACTGCTAACTGGTAGAGCAAAATAACGACAAGAAGGCTTGCCGTGGCCCTTAACATGAGGTCAAGAGAAGTAAAGAATTGGAAAGCAACTGGGTGATCAAACTAGAAGCCAGGGTCAGAAAAAGGAATAAAAATAGCACCACAAGACAGAAAGCAATAATTTGAAAAACGTCAAGCTTAAAATCTTGCAATTGGGAACTGGCATACAAAATCTGAAATAGCAGGCAGCCCCACCCAGTGTTAACAGCAAGAATCCAGGAAAATAATTAACCCTGAAGCTCCTGGCCAAGTTGGTACCATAAGTCACAGAACAACAACAGATCACAGTATTGCCACTCTGTGATGCCTACGGAAGAGCTTATGGATGCAGAGACAAGAGAACGGCTGTCACCAACATTGATGTCACACAATAGTCCATTTACAGTATGTAAGAGGCTTGATGCAGATTACGAGGCTCCACTAGCGTAATATAAAGACCTCCAAAATTATATTTATGTACTATCTGTATGTATAAGACACTCATAAAAAATTAATATCTCTGCACTACATATTGATAGCTACTTTAAAGCCTCCTCATAACGATTTGATGGGATTGCAAAATAAACAATGTTATTAATATTCAATACCTATATTGTCTTTCTTGCAGAGTTGGAGCTTAAAATTCCTGTGCCCCAATGTAAAATCTTAGAAATGCTCCTTCACATACAATATGTCATATTTAATACTATCTTCTTATTTGGCATATAGGCAACTAGACGGTTGATCGGTGTATTTATTTGAAGAGGGAACAAACATGCCGTTATCATACTATGTTTAGAAATTCCTTTTAAAAACATGCCCATGTGTGAATCAGTATTTGACTGGAAGTGAGAAAGTAAGCTAATATTGCAGCAGTTACCAACTCCATAGCAGTCATCTGTGCACAGTCAGGGCAGTAATCAGGGTATTGGCTGCTGTAACCTCTCCACTCTCCACAAAGTCAATATTTTGAAGTGGCGATCAGAAAGCCATGATCTTAATCTTATTGAAAATTTAAAAGTTAAGCTGAAAAGGCAGGTGAAACCAAGACAACCTACAAATGTGGTTCAGTTACACCAGTTCTGTCAGAAGGAATGAGACGAAATTCCTACCAATTATTGTGAGAAGCTTGTGGAAGGATACGATGACCCAAGTACTACAGTTTAAGGGCAATAGTTCCAAATACTAATGAAATGAATGTAAACTTTTGACTTTGCAGAAAGTTATAAAAATGCCTTAGGCTATGTGCGCACTTACCGGATTTTGCGGCGGATTTTCCGCGGATTTGCTGCATGTTTCGCTGCAGAAAATGTTCATAACATCTCTGCAGTGAATCACCAGCAAATCCTATGGAGAAAAAAAATCCTGTGCGCACTAGGCGGAATTTGACAGCTGCATGTTTTGCTGCGGGAATGCGGGAATCCCGCAGCAAAAACAAGTGCATGTCACTTCTTTTCCGCACATCGCTGCGGGATTTCACTCCATTGACTCAATGTTAATCGTGAAATCCTGCAGGGAATAACGCAGGCAGCAAATTCTGTGCGTTATTCCCTGCGGTATTTCGCGGTTTACCTCCGGTAATGTGCATCGCCTGTCTGCGGTTTTGCAGGGAAGTGATGTCATTACAGGAAGAGGAAGCCGTGCAGAGAGTAAACACACACAGATCACAGACACACACACATCACAGACACACACACACACACACACACACACAGAGACATCACAGACACATAGAACACATAGACACAGACACATAGAACACACATAAAAAGAAACCGGAAATATAGAAAAAAAAGAACGTGGGCTCCGCTGCATATTCACCGTCCAGCCGAGGTAAGCACACAGCGGCGGCCCCGTATTCTCAGGCTGGGGAGGAAGAGGGGCAGGGATAATGTCCCCCGCCTCACTCCCCCTCCGGCAGCCGAGAATATCAGCCGCAGCTGCCCCGGCACTGTCGCATGCATTATGCGACAATACCGGCGTGTCCTCGGCTCTTCTTGCCACCGTGTAGCAGTGGTGGCAAGGTAATACAAGGGGTTAATGGTGATGGGGGACCACCGCCATTAACTCCAGGCTTGATCATGGCAGCGTCTATGTGACAGCTGACATGATCAACCCGTAAGTAAAGTGAATAAAACACACACACAGAAAAACCCTTTATTTTAAATAAAACCAACAAGCCTCGTTCACTATTTTATTAACCCCTCCCAAACAAAGCTCCGGCGTAATCCACACAGCTCCGGCTCCGGCGTCCTGCACTGCTGACATCCAGCCGCGACTGTCACAGACACAGGCTGAATGCAGCAGACAGCAGAGGTAATTACCGGTCATTTCCCACGGCCGGTAATGTGAACTCACTGCCGACCGTGGGAAATGCAGCGATCTGTCATCTATCTCTCTATCTATCCCTCTGTCTGTCTATCTATTTATCCCTCTATCTATTCTTCTGTCTATCCACTATCAGAATTAAATGTATTTTTTTTTTTTTTTTTCTTCAATGTGCTTTATTGCATTGAATGCAATAAAGCACATCCCAACCCGCACGCGGCAAAACCGCGGCAAAACCGCGGCAATACCGCGAACAATGCCGCGGTAAAACCGCAGCAAACCGCGGCAAACCGCATGCGGTTTTCGGGTGCGGTTTCCCGCGGTTTTTTACCGCGGGTGCGGTAATCTTTGAGAGCATGCGGAATTTACGCAAGGAAATTTCATTTCCCAGTGCGCACAGAGCCTTAAAGGGAACCTGTCAGGTCCCTTATGCATTCTAACCTAGAAGCAGAGTGATGTGTGGCCTAGTAACCCCTTCCTACACGTCCCTGTGTTGTAATATTGTGTAATATGAATGTATAAAAATACGTTTTATTACTTACATGTTCCCTATGTAAATGATCAGAGGCTCTAGCCCCTGGGGTGTTGCATCGCCCCGTGGGGATTTGAATACTTTCCAAGGTATTACGCCCCTGTGGGTGTGATACAATGGATTTATATGAGCAACGTCACCTTCAGCTCCTTGAGATCACCTGCGTGCGCACTTGCCATTCCCGCATCCTTGTTATCCGGGTGCCTGCATCTCGGCTTCAGACGCGCTCTGCGCATGGTCGGAACCGTAGAAGTCTTCTGAGCATGGGCAGTGTGTGTCTAAAGCCGATGTAGCACCGCTGCAGTACCAGGTGCCACAAATCTAACCCGCGGAAGCCCAAACCCCAGAATATCCATGCCAGTAAGTACACCAGCACCTTCAGGCCACATACACAACCCTGAGACTAACCTGGGAGACTGCCTAGAAACAGGTAAAAAGGGAGGGCACTGATTGGATATAGCCACCCAGCCTGTAGGGAGAGACCCAGTGAGGGGGAGGTGCGAGTGGTCAGTTTGGAAGCTGGCAGGAAGTGGTGTTAAGTCAGTCAGGGAGGAGGAGAAGGAGAGAGAAGTGAAGGAGTAGAAAGAGTAAAGTACTGAAAGAGTGACCTGCGGAGACAACGGAGAGCTGTAACAAGGAGTGAGAACTGTGGAGTACGAAATGGGTCTCCACGCACCGTGGGTTACCTGTGGAAGCAGCAGACTCCAGGAACCATGGAGGGCCTGTGGAAGTTCGGAACCAAGGCTCACAGGACTCAGCACAAGGTGGGGTGCAGACCCTAGGACAGTGAGACACTTTATGGTCAGCTATTAACTCTGCCGAGCGAGAAGATCTCCAGGGTCAATCGCCAACCTAAGAAGCCTGAAGCACAAGCAGCAAAGAGGGGACCGAGGACTGAACCACTTAAATAGTCTAGGCTGCCTGCATTAGGGCCCAGAGAGAAAAGAAGGGACTTCCAAGTAGCTCCAGGCCACGGGAATCCAATCTAAACAAGTGTGCATGAAGGACAGCCATCCCAGGTCCAGCTGGCACGGAGAACAAGGGGAGCGGGTACAACTGGAACCGGCACCCGCGGGTTCAGGTACCACCACAGCAAAGTAAAGAAAGGCAAGTTAAACTACAATATTGTTTGTGGACTGATTCCTTGACGGCGTGCACTCACATAGACTGTTCTCAACTACTACCCCCATCATACAATGCTGGGGCCTGTCCCTGCTTGCAGAGGGCTCTAACCATCCAGGCTGCATCACTCCATCATCCCCAGCAGAAACCTCCAGTGGCGGCCTCCCCTTATAACCTGGCCGCACACCGCAAGTGGCGTAGTCAAAAAACATTTTTATTATTTTCTTTTAATTTTACCAAAACCCTTTTTTCCTTTCCTGGGGAACGGCACCCCAAGAGCCAGAGTATTGGGTTGCAACCACGACTGACCCTACTGAGCACTACAGAGCCATGGACCGAGTACCCCACAGCCCTGGGGTGTCACACCGACAGGCAAGCACCCGGATAACAAAGCTTCGGGAATGGTAAGCTCACATGCGTGGGATCTCAAGGAGCTGACGGTGACGTCACTCATGTAAATCCATGGTATCACGTCCACAGGGGCGTGATACCACGGAAAGCGTCCAAACGCCCATGGGCCGATGCGACACCCAGAGGACTAGAGCCTCTGATCATTTACATAGGGAACATGTAAGTAATAAAACGTATTTTTATACATTCATATTACACAAGTTTACAACATAGGGATGGGTAAGAAGGGGTTTCTAGGCCACACATCACCCTGCTTCTAGGTTAAAACGAATAAGGGAATAGACAGGTTCCCTTTAAAACATTCTCTCTCTCTCTGGCATTTGGCAAATATAAATAATTTAGGTTCCTAATTGACCTAAAACGGGAAAGGTTTATTCTGATTTCATGTCAGATAGTGAGAAAAACATGCATATGTGTCTTTATAGAGAGTGGATGGAAACGCCTGGTTTTAACTGTACTGTTCGTGACTCATCTAAGTATACCCTAGAATACTAACAGCGGATGCTGGGGGACCACCAGCACTATAGTATAGTCAGTCACTGTCACGAGTGGGTCATGGCCTGATGTGATCTAGGAGGGATCTGGGATCAGGAGGTCACAGCCTATTGTGGATCACATATCTGCTTAAGTGTACACTCGAGTAAATAGACAGGAAAAAACTGTGGCTATAAGGAGCGCAATAGGGTCTTACCAGTGTAAAATATGGTGACTTTTTAATAGGAAAACCGCTCACCTGGAAAGGTTGTGAGACTCACAACTAGTATTGAGACATATAACAGCTGCAGCCAATCCCATGTGCCAAAGGCAGAAGCAAGACAAAACCCAGGATAATTGTGGTATACTCTGTGCTGCTGTACAAAGAATCACTGCAAATAATAAAAGCAATGGTGATGGTTTATTCTATGCGTTTCGAAGAGATATCCCCTCTTCTTCCTCAGGAAAATCCACCACGGTGGATTTTCCTGAGGAAGAAGAGGGGATATCTCTTCAAAACGCATAGAATACAGAAAATAGGAAAGAAACCCCAAATGAGTACATAAAATCAAAAAAAGAGGAAAACGGGGGAACACCTTGCACGTAACAAATAGGTGAAAACTATATACTGAATATGATAATTATATGGACATATAGCATATATAAAACTTAATTTCATCCAGGTATTAATTTCAAAGACTCCTCTGGTTTATGTAAATAAATAAAAAATATGTAAATTATTAGTATTTTTTAATGTGTGTAGGTATTGGCGTATTTATGAGTTCACAGCAAGTGAGGGCATAGGCATGTGCTCGACATACGGGGAAAATGACCCATCTAAGGATGTTAGGGAGTGCAGTGATAAGCCTCAAGTGAGTGTTGGAAAGTGTCCCACTCCCCTCTCCCTAGTGCAAGGGCCTACCGTTGCATTGTGTATTCTCTGAGTTGCTTCACTCACTGGGTGTCTTCACCTCCCCAGTGTAACACTATTCAGGTGTTCCTACTGTGTTGCGCCGTTTTCCAAGAAATCTCTTGTACCTGGCTTGACACCTGTAGTCACATCGTGACAGTCATATACCACAAAGATATGAATTTCTAAGAAGTTTATCTAAAACTGAAATATTTAATCCTTTTTATCCCCAAGATTCTTTCCTTCTTAATTTAAGTCTAAAGGCATTACTCCTATGACTAGGAAATTTTCTATGAGTGGAGAGTTCTCAATCCTGACATTTTCACGATTTCCCAATATTCAGTGGCATCACTTGTTTTTTGACTATGAGAAACTGCAGGTGAATCAAATCGGTACGTGACTGCAAGTATGAAAATGGCATACATGCGGTTGCTGACCACCCCACATGAGCTGTGAATATAGAGGAATCATGACACTGTGCACACTGCATATTTTCATAATTTGGAAGCCGGAAGTCACATACAGTGACTGCACACTTGTTTGAGAACCTAGTTAGTTATCACTTTCCTAATAATTGTCTAAAAAAGTATAAATTATTGATATCAGCTAGTGTAGTTTGCAATATTCAGGATGAGACTTTCAATGAATGCTTTTATTAATTCATAAAAGGTTTACCAAAAGTGATTCAAGAAACCCTCTAAATCAGGGGTCCCCAACTCGAGGCTCAAAAGCCACTTGTGGCTCGTGGGCCCATGATATGTGACTCACGACTGTCTGCCAGCTTATTGCATTAGCACCAGGTCTAGCAAGCAGCTATGGAGAGCAGGTCTGCAAATGAGGAATTATGTGAGTAGCTATGCACAGAAGAGCAGATCTGGATAGTCATATTATGACCCTGGAGGTTTACAGATAATTTAAGTATGGTAGACTGAAGAAAAGATGATACTACCTTTCAGATGAGGTGCTTATGTGGCGCCCCTGAGGCTTCAGTCGCCACAGGGTACTGCACCTCACTTAAGGTGCGGTACTCATCCTGGATCCAGAGGAGGTCGGTACCAGTTCCACAACACACCAACTCATACACACAACCAGGTTGGCCTCCCCACTGGGGACCGGCTAGGGTTGAGTCTTAAGGCAGTCACCAAACATGGGGCACTGCTACCCACTAGTGACAAGGAACCAGGGGAGGAACAGCCAGCAGGGGCAGTTAGGAGCAACACAACAGTTAGGGGTTCTCCAGCAGGAGAGGAAGAGAGCAGTCGAGTTTTACCAGTGGCTCTGTCGGGACGCAGGAGTCAATACGTTCGCTGATGGGAGAGCTTCATTGCTCCCTTGGGACCAACGCAATGCAGGGTGCAGAATCCTAGGGTGGATTAGACTTCAGGTTGTCCACCAAAATCTGCAGGACAGGGGGATTGTATGTCCCTCTGGCCGCCACAGTTCCCGAAGCACAGTGCTACATAGGGTCCGGGGTCGTGATCTAAGTCCGGCTCCACCACAGACCCATGGCACCTGCATGTGGGATGGGAAAAAACACTTATCTAAAAAGGCGCAAGGAGGAAGGGCCCATCGTCCACTGTACCGGTTCTGACCTCCAACGGATCCGGGATTGAATGGGGCCCATCACGGCGGTGACCGGCATCTCCCGGGTAAACCGTAACTGTAAGTATAGAAACCTTGAACCCGCAAAGACTGTGTCTGCCTGTCCTTGCCGGTGCTATCGCCCCGCTCTTCAGCGCCCGCCATCACTACGCCCCTCATCATCATCCACGGGGCCCGCTCCACCTGTGGGGAGCAGAAACATCTTAGCTGCTAAGACCATCAGCCCCGGAGGACAGCGACAGCAGCGGTGGCTAATCCCTGGCCGCGTACCGCAGGTGGCATCACAAAACCAACCTCCACCATTATTATTCCCCCCTTCTTTATTGTACACCTTGGAGCCACATCCCCAGACCCGACATCATCAGCCTGGCGATGAGTAAACGAGTTTAACCCCTTGCCCCGAGGGTGTTACATTTGAAGCTAAATGTGAAAGTGTGGTGGGAGTGCTTGATGTGAATATACTGAATGGCGGTATTGTGGAAACCCCTGGATCTTAGTATACTGCCCCAGTGTGATCTCTGTGGAAAAGCTTTGACTGTCATTATACCAGTTATGGGGACTCTGGGTGACACTACTATGGGGGGGGGGAAGACAGGAGCTGGATGTGGCTCACAACTCTCTGTCAGAGCTGAATGTAACTTGTGACTGTCTCTTAGAGCTGGATGGGGCTCCCAAGGTCAGATTTTTTTTGGACAACTGCTCTAGATCTTCCCTTAGTATGGCTCAATCCCTTCTGTATATTCGTGAGCCTGTGATAGACTATGGAGCAAATATGAGGAAGAAGAACTGCATTGATGAGGGAGAGACCAGCAGTCTCAACTGAAGAAACAGGAGTTGTTTCTTTTATTACCACAGACTTCCCCCTAGGCATTGTATCTGAGCTGTAGACACATTTCACAATTCTGCCCTGAAGGAGCTATGTTAAAAAATAGTAAAGGAGCAAAATCTGAGGAAAAAACAGAGTAAGTGAGCAACCCCTATAGGAACAACTGGACAGTAACTAGTAGATTAGTTATCAACATGGCTCCACAAGGTTGGCACCACCACTGGAATCTGAATAGTCAAAAACACAATTTTTCATACTTTTTTACAGAACTTTTACACTTCAAATGTGGCACAAATATATTTCTAGAAAAGTTCAAAGAACAAAAACAAAACAGTTTTACTACCTCAATGCAATGCTCAAATCAGTATAATTAAGATGCTAAAACCTAACATTTATTTAAGAAAAATTAAAACAAGTCTCATATTGCACAAATGCACTGGTGAGATTTATTAAGACATATTTCTGGCCGGGGATACATAAATAAGAGCAAAACACAATAAACAACATTTTAGAATTGGAGTTTGCTATAAGCTTCCTAACATACCTGAACAGATAGAAGGTGAAATGCTGCAACAAATTGAAAAAGCAGCTAATAATAACAATAATAATAATAATCGGGTCCTTATTATGGGGGATTTCAACTATCCAGTCATTCAGTGGGACATAAAATCTTCTGGTTGTGCTAAAAGCTGTAAGTTTTTATCTACTCTTCAAGATAATTACCTGTCAGATGGTAGATAAATCTACAAGGGGAGATAATTTGCTAGATCTGGTCCTGTCAAATAGACCGGATACAATTTCAGATCTACAGGTCCGGGAGCACTTGGGCACCAGAGATCATAATACGGTAAGCTTTAACCCCTTAACGACCGCCGATACGCCTTTTAACGGCGACAAATTAGGGTACTTCTTCCGATCCGCCGCTTTTTAACGGCGGTCGGAAAAAAGGGTCTAGCGCCCCCCAGAGTCAGAAAATTTCCGGGGTCTCAGCTGCCGGGGGTAGCTGAGACCCTGGAGATCATGATTCTGGCCGGTTTTTCCGGTCCCCGCTCACCTGATGACCGGTATACACCGTATACCGATGATCAGGTTACAGTAAATGACCGCGCCGGTAAAAAATCATTTATCTCCCATCTGGCATGATCAAACATGTCAGATGGGAGATAAATCTTTTTCCCGGTTCCCTCCGGTCCCCTCGGTATCCCCAAAGTGCTCCCCCCGACCCCCAACCCCCTCCCGAAAATCCAAGATGGCCGCGCGCACCGGCGAGCACAGCAGCGCGCCGGCCGCATTTCCCCCTTTCCTATGGTTTCTGTCACATGTGCCATAACACATGCGACAGAAACCTGCTCCCCAGGCCCTGCCGGGTCCCCCCCTATCCCCTCCGGTGTTCCCCGGTGTCATACATACCTGTCGGAGCGCTGATCCCCCGCGGCCCCCTCCTCCGGCTCCTTCACAGCAGACGCCGGTCACATGTGCAGAGCAGCTGACAGCTTCCTGTGTTCAGGACGCTGGCTGCTGCTGCTGCTCGGCACTGTGTGTGCAGCTGTGACCCAGGGAGGGTGGGTGCAGATTCATTGCACCCACTCTCCTCAAATGGAGGGTCCTCACACCTAGAAAATGGGGGATACGTTCCCTGAACGTGTCCCCCATATTCTAGAAGGTCCAGAGTCGACGTGGGACGTCCAAATGGATTACAGCGGATTTTTTTTTCTTTTCTTTTCAATAAATTGGTCAATCAGGGAATGTTTTGGGGAGTGTTTTTTCAAATAAATTTTTTTTTGTTGTCAATTTTTTTTTTTATTACTGTCAATTAGTTATGTCGGGTATCTGATAGACGCCGTGACATAACTAATTGCTGGGCTTGATGCCAGGTGACATTACACATCTGGTATCAACCCCATTTATTACCCCGTTAGCCAACGCACCAGGGCGCGGGATGAGCTGGGGCGAAGCGCCAGGATTGGCGCATCTAATGGATGCGCCACTTCTGAGGCGGCTGCGGCCTGCTATTTTTAGGCTGGGAAGAGTCCAATAACCATGGCTCTTCCCATCCTGAGAATACCAGACCCCAGCTGTCAGCTTCACCTTGGCTGGTGATCTAATTTGGGGGGACCCTACGTTTGTTTTGTTTTTTTAAATTATTTATTTATAAATAATTAAAAAAAAAAAACAGCTTGGGGAGCCCTCCAAATTGATCACCAGCCAAGGTGAAGCTGTCAGCTGTGGTTTGCAGGCTACAGCTGTCTGCTTTACCCTAGCTGGCTATCAAATATAGGGGGGACCCCACGTCATTTATTTTAATTATTTTTTTTTTATTTTTGGGCTAAATACAAGGCTAGGCACCCTTTAGTGCCACATGAAAGGCAATAAAGGGCGCCAGCTTAGAATATGCAGGGGGGTGGGACGTTATATATGTTTGACATCTATCCATTCATCCATTGTAGCATTTTAGGCTATGTGCCCACAATCAGGGTTTGCAGCGTTTTAGACGCAGAGTGTTTTCCCTGCGTCCATAACGCTGCATTGTGCAGTAGAAGCACAGTGGAAGGATTTTTAGAAATCCCGTGCCCACTGTGCTTCTTTTCTCCGCAGCATAAACCGACCTGTGACGCAGCTTCCCGAGCCTCAGCATGTCAATTTATGCTGCGGAGATGAGTGTTCTCTGCAGGTAGCATAGAGCTCCACAGCAGCCTGAACCCAAATCGTGGGCATGGGCAGCTGCGTTCTCCCGTGGACAACACTCACATCTCTGCAGGAAGGCTGACACTGTGTACTGGACGCCGTGTCGCTGGATCATGGCCACATAGCCTAAAAGAGAGAAATTTGTTGCTACAGCAACATTTTTGTGAAGTACCTGTGGATTCAAAATGCTTAGTATACTCCTGAATAAAATCCTTGAGGGGTCCAGTTTCCAAAATGGAGTCACTTGTGGGGGGTTTCTAATGTATAGGTACCCAACAGGCCCTGCTAATGTGACAGGGTGCGCGCAATTTATTTCAACTTTTCCAAAATTCAAATGGTGCTCCTTCCATTCCAAGCCCTCCCATATATCCAAACAGAGGTTTTTGGCCACATATGGGGTATCCCTGCGCTCACAAGAAATTGGATAACAACCTGTGGGGTCCACGTTTTGTTGTTGCCTCTTGAAAAAGTGAGAAATGTGATGCTAAAGAAACATTTTTGTGAAAAACATGAGAATTTTCAATATGGCAACCTAAGCTTATCAAATTCTGTGAAGTATTTGTGGATTCAAAATGCTCAATATACACCTAGATAAAAGCCTTGAGGTGTCTTGATTCCAGAATGGGGTCACTTGTGGGGGGCCTCCACTGTTTAGGCACTTTAGGGGCTTTCCAAATGCGACATAGCGTCCACTAATTATTCCAGCCAAATGTTCAGTCAAATTGCACTCCTTCCCTTCCAAGACCTGCCGTGTGCCCCAACAGTTGATTTCCACCACATATAAGATATCACCAAACTCAGGAGAAATTGCAGAATACATTTCATGGTGATTTTTTTCCTGTTACTCTTGTGAAAAAAAAGCTACCTGGTTGAAGTAACAATTTTGTGGTAAAATTTTATTTTTTTTTTTTCATGGCTCAACGTTATAAAATTCTGTGAAGCACCTGGGGGTTCAGGGTACTCACCAAACATCTAGATAAATTCCTTGAGAGGCCTAGTTTCCAATATGGGGTCACTTGTGGTGGTTTTTTGCTGTTTACGTACCTTAGGGGTCCTCCAAATGCAACATGGTGCCCGCAATCTTTTTCAGCCAAATTTCCTTTCCAAAATTCAAATATTGCTCCTTTCGTTCCAAGCCCTCCCATTTGTCCAAACAAAGGTTTCAGACTACATGTGAGGTATCACCGCGCTCATAAAAAAGTGGGTAACAAACATTTGGGTCAAATTTTTGGAATTACCTCTTGAAAAAGTGAGAGAATTGATGCTAAAGCAACATTTTTGAGAAAAAAATTACAATTTGCAATATGACAAAGTAATGTTATCAAAATCTGTGAAGTGCCTGTGGGTCCAAAATGCTCAGTATACCCCTCGATAGAAGCCTTAAGGGGTCTAGTTTCCAAAATGGGGTCACTTGAGGGGGGTTCCTGCTGTTTAGGTACCTTAGGGGATCTGTAAAAGCAACATGGTGCCCGCAATCTGTTTCAGCCAACTTTGCTTTCCAAAATTCAAATATTGCTCCTTTCATTCCAAGCCCTCCCATTTACCCAAACAAAGGTTTCTGACCACATTTGGGGTATCGGCGCGCTCATAAGAAAGGGGGTAACAAAGTGTGAGGTCCAATTTTTGGTGTTACCTCTTGAAAAAGTAAGAAAATTAGTGCTAAAGTAACATTTTTAGGTAAAATGTTAATTTTTATTTTTTTTCATTCCATATTACTTTAGTTCCTGTGAAGCACCTGAAGGGTTAATAAACTTCTTGAATGTGGTTTTGAGTACCTTGAGGGGTGCAGGTTTTAGAATGGTGTCACTTTTGGGTATTTTCTGTCACCCAGGCCTCTCAAAGTCACATCAAATGGGATGTGGTCCCTAAAAAAATGGTTTTGTAAATTTTGTTGAAAAAATGGGAAATTGCTGATGAACTTTGAACCCTTCTAACTTCCTAACCCCCAAAAATTTTGTTTCAAAAATTGCGCTGATCTAAAGTAGACAAGTGGGAAATGTTATTTATTAACTATTTTGTGTGACATAACTCTCCGGTTTATGGGCATAAAAATTAAAAGTTTGAAACTTGCAAAATTTTTAATTTTTTTGTCAAATTTCAGATTTTTTCACAAATAAAATAAAAAAATATCATCCTAAATTTACCTCTAACATGAAGCCCAATATGTCACGAAAAAACAATCTCAGAATCACCGGGATCCATTGAAGCGTTCCAGAGTTATAACCTTATAAAGTGACACTGGTCAAAATTGCAAAAAATGGCCTGGGCATTAAGTACAAATCTGGCTTCGTCCTTAAGGGGTTAAAATAATATTTAATATATTCAATAGAATATTTGAAAGGGGAAATGCTAAAACCTGGAATTTTAGGAAAGGTGATTTCAACAAATTGAGGGAAAAGCTTAATTGTGTAGATGGGGACAATGTTATGCTAACTGGGGATGCCGAACATAAATGGGTAAGTTTAAGGATATATAGTACTTCTAGTGTCCTGTAAAAAACTTATACCCTCTAATAATAAAATGTCTAGGAATAAAAAAAAACCCAAACATTATGGATAAATACGTCTGTACAAAGTAAAATAAAACAAAAACAAAGGGTATTTAAAATCTTGAAGGCTGAGAATTCAGAAATAGCATTTCAGGAGTATTAAGATATCAATAGGAAATGTAAAAAAGAAATCAAGCAAGCAAAATTAGCTAATGAAACAAAAATCGCCAAGGACATTAAAATAAATCCCAAAATCTTTTATAAATACATTAATGCCAAAAGGAACATAAAGGATAGTATCTGCTCTTTAAAATATAATAACAAGTTATAGAGGACAAAGAAAAGACTGAGATATTAAAAAGACACTTCTTACCCGTGTTCACCAAGTCAAAAATCAAAGTTCACCACCCGATATAATTAATTTAACGCAAGAAGAAGTACGCCTGTGTCTGAGTAAATTAAACACTGACAAATCCCCCAGGACAGATGGCATTTATCCATGGATATTGAGGGAATTGGGCTCAGTAATCGACAGACCGCTGCATCTCATCTTCTTAGACTTGCTTGTAACAGAGTTAGTGCCTCAGGATTGGAGGATTGCTGATGTGGTACTGATATTTAAGAAAGTTAAGAGGGTGGATCCACTCAACGACCATCCAGTAAACCTGACATCAGTGGTATGCAAAGTTTTTGAGGGCATTTTAAGGAATGACATGAAAAATATATTTCAGAAAATAATATAATAACTAACAGACAGCATAGATTCATAGATAAGTCGTGTCTAATTAACATGTTGGGGTTCTATGAGGAGGTAAGTGCAAATCTGGATATTGGTAATGCAGCTGATGTGATTTATTTGGACTTTGCAAAGGCATTTGATACTGTACAACATAATAGTATTATACTAAAGTTCCAGAAGCAAGGACTAGAGGAAATTGTATGCAACTGGGTAAGGAATTGGCTAAAAGATACAGTAGGAAACAAAGAGTAGTCATAAATGGTAAATTCTCTAAATGGCCTATAGTCAGCAGTGGGGTACCACAAGGATATATGCTAGGACTGATTTTTTTAATCTCTTTACTAATGACCTTGTGGGTGGGATTGATAGTAAAGTGTCAGTCTTTGCTGATGACACCAAACTATGTAGGATATTAAAAACTGACCTTGATAGTACAATATTACAAAACGATCTGGATAAGATATCAGAATGGGCAGATACTTGGCAAATGAAATTTAATGTTGATAAATGTAAAGTAATGCACCTAAGATGGAGTAATCCTCTAGCTGCGTATACATTAAATGGAAGTAAACTTGGGACTACAGAACAGGAGAAGGACTTGGGTATTCGCATTACAAATAATCTTGTTTGCTTTAGCAGCACTCAATGTCAAGCAGCAGCTGCTAAAGCAAACAAGATTTTACGGTGTATAAAAAAGAGATTAGATCCTGTGATCCCAACACATTGTCACTCCTCTATTCAAAAGTTAGAGTCAGTGCAAAGGCGGTTAACTAGACTACTACAAGGACTGGAAGGCCTCCCATATGATGAGAGGTTTAAAAAGTTAGATTTGTTTAGCTTAGAAAAAAGACGTCTCAGAGGAGATCTCATTTATATGTATAAATACATGCGTGGTCAATATAAAGGACTGGCACATGACTTATTCCTTCAAAAGACAATACTAAGGACCAGGGGGCATTCATTGTAAGTGGAAGAAAAGCAATTCCGGCAGCTAAATAGGAAAGGGTTTTTTACAGTTAGAGCAGCCAGACTGTGGAATGCCCTACCACAAGAGATAGTAATGTCAGTTACTATAACAGCTTTTTAAAAAGGGCTGGATGATTTCCTCAGTACACATAACATTGTTGGTTAAAAGTGACTTAATGATAAAATGTATAATTGGTGGAGGAAGGTTGAACTAGATGGACCTAGGTCTTTTGTTCAACCTATGTAACTATGTAACTATGAATGGAGCACAGGCACTGAGTAAGGTGGTATTATTAGCTCAAATACAGAAAAAATGGTGAGAGGTTCCCTTTAATATTTCTGGTAAGTAGCCGAGCGAGGAACTAAGCTCCACACATGGCTGAAAACCTGTTAAATGATGCTGTCAATCTTCATTCTATTCATTTGGCGCCTCATGACGTGATCACAAGGTGTTGATAGGTTGGCATGACAACCGAAGGTCTGCTTAAGATCCTTATTCCTGTGATGTTTCTACTGTGAATGTCAGCTTATGACTGCCATTCATTGGAGACTGTGAATGTTGCTTACTTTTGCTATATACAGCAATACTGTGGCATTGCTATACAGTTAGGTCCAGAAATATTTGGACAGTGACACAATTTTCGCGAGTTGGGCTCTGCATGCCACCACATTGGATTTGAAATGAAACCTCTACAACAGAATTCAAGTGCAGATTGTAACGTTTAATTTGAAGGTTTGAACAAAAATATCTGATAGAAATTGTAGGAATTGTACACATTTCTTTACAAACACTCCACATTTTAGGAGGTCAAAAGTAATTGGACAAATAAACCAAACCCAAACAAAATATTTTTATTTTCAATATTTTGTTGCGAATCCTTTGGAGGCAATCACTGCCTTAAGTCTGGAACCCATGGACATCACCAAACGCTGGGTTTCCTCCTTCTTAATGCTTTGCCAGGCCTTTACAGCCGCAGCCTTCAGGTCTTGCTTGTTTGTGGGTCTTTCCGTCTTAAGTCTGGATTTGAGCAAGTGAAATGCATGCTCAATTGGGTTAAGATCTGGTGATTGACTTGGCCATTGCAGAATGTTCCACTTTTTAGCACTTATGAACTCCTGGGTAGCTTTGGCTGTATGCTTGGGGTCATTGTCCATCTGTACTATGAAGCGCCGTCCGATCATCTTTGCGGCATTTGGCTGAATCTGGGCTGAAAGTATATCCCGGTACACTTCAGAATTCATCCGGCTACTCTTGTCTGCTGTTATGTCATCAATAAACACAAGTGACCCAGTGCCATTGAAAGCCATGCATGCCCATGCCATCACGTTGCCTCCACCATGTTTTACAGAGGATCTGGTGTGCCTTGGATCATGTGCCGTTCCTTTTCTTCTCCAAACTTTTTTCTTCCCATCATTCTGGTACAGGTTGATCTTTGTCTCATCTGTCCATAGAATACTTTTCCAGAACTGAGCTGGCTTCATGAGGTGTTTTTCAGCAAATTTAACTCTGGCCTGTCTATTTTTGGAATTGATGAATGGTTTGCATCTAGATGTGAACCCTTTGTATTTACTTTCATGGAGTCTTCTCTTTACTGTTGACTTAGAGACAGATACACCTACTTCACTGAGAGTGTTCTGGACTTCAGTTGATGTTGTGAACGGGTTCTTCTTCACCAAAGAAAGTATGCGGCGATCATCCACCACTGTTGTCATCCGTGGACGCCCAGGCCTTTTTGAGTTCCCAAGCTCACCAGTCAATTCCTTTTTTCTCAGAATGTACCCGACTGTTGATTTTGCTACTCCAAGCATGTCTGCTATCTCTCTGATGGATTTTTTCTTTTTTTTAAGCCTCAGGATGTTCTGCTTCACCTCAATTGAGAGTTCCTTAGACCGCATGTTGTCTGGTCACAGCAACAGCTTCCAAATGCAAAACCACACACCTGTAATCAACCCCAGACCTTTTAACTACTTCATTGATTACAGGTTAACGAGGGAGACGCCTTCAGATTTAATTGCAGCCCTTAGAGTCCCTTGTCCAATTACTTTTGGTCCCTTGAAAAAGAGGAGGCTATGCATTACAGAGCTATGATTCCTAAACCCTTTCTCCGATTTGGATGTGAAAACTCTCATATTGCAGCTGGGAGTGTGCACTTTCAGCCCATATTATATATATAATTGTATTTCTGAACATGTTTTTATAAACAGCTAAAATAAAACTTGTGTCACTGTCCAAATATTTCTGGCCCTGACTGTATATATCACAAGTGATCGGACAATTGCATGTTCAAGTTCCCTAAAGCGGGCTTTACACGCTTCAACAGATCTTAAAATGTGTCGGCGGGGTCACGTCGTAAGTAACGCACATCCGGCATCGTTAGTGACGTAGTTGCGTGTGACACCTTCGTGCGATCAAGATTGAACACAAAAACGTTGATCGCATACACATCGTTCAGTTCCTAAATATTGTACGTTTTGTTGTACGAAACGAGTATATTGTAACGTGTGGCACCCTACTAAAGATCTGTCTAATTGAAACGTCATATGCTATGGGGGTGTGTCGTGACACGACATGACTCAGGCCCCCCCTAAGCTAATTGTTCGCACCTGCGTTACGGCTTGTTCTGTCTTTAATAGGCTTTCGCTACTGCAGTAAAATACTGCATTTATGTATGTATCTGGTCCTGTGGTAGACTCTTTTGCGTGCGCTTCTGTGTCCTTTGTGCGTTTTTTTGGTGTTTCACACATTGTGATTTGATTTTGTTTTGTTTTTGACGGTAGGTTTTAATTCTTTAATATTTTTCTTTTTGATTCTGTTTTTTTGGGCTAAGTTTGCTTCACTTGTTTTTGATATTGTATTTGCGTGATAAAGAGAAAAAAAAAAGTTTAACCAAGAGGAAAAAAAACGCCTCGTCCATTTTGGAAAAAAGGGGTGGGCTATGCTGACGTCATAGCACACATGATCTAAAAGATTGTACAACATATTGATCAATTTTGCATAGATTTCATAACTCACGTGTGACGACAAATATACGACCTATGTACGATCCCAGCAGATCATATATGCAACCTGGGCGTGGCACATCGCACACCTAATTGTAAGGTGTAAAGGAGGCTTTAAGGGGGCTAACAAATGCAATAAAAAATGAAAACTTTTTTTAAAATATTAAAAAAATCTAAAAGTTTAAATTACCCTCCTTTTATTCTATTGAAAATAAAGAAATAAAAAATACATGTAGTATTGTTAAGTCTGTAAAAATCGAATCTATCAAATTTTAAAATTAATTAACCCTAATTAACCTAATAGTTAAATGGTATAATGAGAAAAAAAATCTAGATGCCAGAATTCTGTTTTGTCGGCCGCCACAACATTGCAATAAAATTCAATAAGAGATAATCAAAACACTATATATACCCCAAAATGGTATAAATAAAAATGTCAGCTTGGGTCGTCCGCCAAACTTGAAATTGTTTTCCTGCCTTCCACTACATTAGAGGATAAAATTAATGATGTTATTGAAAAGTAAAGCTTGTCAGGCAAAGAACAAATCCTCATATGGCTATGTTGCCAATCAAATATAAAAGTTATCACTCTTGGAAGAGAAGAAAAAAATGGAAACGCAAAAAAGGAAACATGCCCAGTCATGAAGAGGTGAATTAAATTAGTGATATTAGTTACAAGTAAGCCAGTGCCCTACCAGTTCAAACCTCCCTGTTAGGTTTGCAGTTGTATACGATTCCATACATCACACATTTTTACATAACACTACTCTACTTAACAAACATAATAAAAAAAAGTCCCTGAAATAATTTGATTAAATTGCCTTTTTTTAAAAATGTTTTATGGTTTCACAAGTCTTGCATTAGTGGCCTAATACCCTGTATAGTTTACGCTCGCAAGGTGGAAGCAAAGCCCGAATTTTGGGATACTGCTGCAGTCGGCTACATGGGTCTACAAAAGAAGGTCAATTCCTGGTCAGTTGTACGGTGTGAGTAAAGGCTGCTTTACACGCGTCGATTTTATGAGCGATCGTACCCTCCCCAATCGTTTGTGCGTCACGGGCAATTTGTTGCCCGTGGCGCACAAAGTCCTTTACCCCCGTCACATGTACTTACCTCCCGAACGACCTCGCTGTGGGCGGCAAACATGCTCTTCCTGAAGGGGGACGGACGTGCAGCGTCACAGTGACATCACACAGCGGCCGGCCAATAGTAGCAGAGGGGCGGTAATGAGCGAGACGTAAACATCACGCCCATTGCCGGCAGCCGCAGGTAAGCTGCAGTTCATCGTTCCCTGGGTGTCACACGTAGTGATGTGTGCTGCCTCGGGAACGAAGAACAACTGGCGAGCAGAAGGACGTTCAATTTTTTGAAAATGGGCAACGTCTCAACGAGCAACGATAAGGTGAGTATTTTTGCTCGTTCACAGTCGCTCATTTGTGTTACACGCTATGATATGTCAGACGAGGCCGGATTTGCGTCACTTACGACGTGACCCCGACGACATATCGTTAGATATATCGTAGCGTGTAAAGCACGCTTTAGGCTGGAGTTACATTAGCGTATGGCATCCGATGCAAGAGCATCGGATGCGAGATGCTAATGAACCTTGGCTCCTGCTCTGCTGCGAGCATGATCCGGTCATCAAATCTTGTAATCGGATCGCAGCTTCGGAGAGGGATGGATTAATCTCTCCATCTTTTCTATTGTTAGCCTGTGCGTATATCGCACTGCACTCTGATGTCATCCGAGTGCAGTTTTATGTTTCACTCACACCCATAGACTTGTATGGGTGCGAGAGATCTGAGACTCACACACCGACTCAGATTAGGGCTGATGAAAAACTAGCAGATCTAAGCTGGAGCATTGTCTTAAATAGGGCTGAGTGCAATGTGAAATTTTCTATCATTGGACTCCTGAGAGTCTTACGCCAGTGTGACTCTGCCCTTAGTTCAACGCTGGGACTAATCTTCGGTGGGAGATTGGTAAAAGAAGCTTATGCTTTCTTTTTGTGACCACGTTTAATAACCAGCATGAACATTGTTTGCCGTATTTCTCGTACAATGTAAAATATTTATTATTTTTACTTGTGGATCATAATGTTAGAAAATGCTGGCGGTCAGTCAGAGACAGTTTCCAAAAATGTATTTTAACTCAATCTAAGAGTGGTTCCTCCCCTGGTATAAAAAATGATGTCTAATATAATAACATGCAATATACGTGCACAGATAGGGAGTTACGTGCATAAGAATTTTATCAACTTTTTAGTTATGAAGGACTATTTTATTTCTGTAATAGAGGCCTAAAAACTAACAGGCTAGTAGTTGCTAACTACCTGTCTAGTCTACCTGACTGCTTCTGACTGCAATTTTGCTGCTTCAATGTCAACAGAGTAGCTCTTCCTCTTCCGCACTGCTCTGTCTAGGGGATGGACTGCCAATGTCATGTGATTGACAGCTTCCTCCACATGTTTAGGCAACATGGAGCCACTTGTCAGTCAACATGACATCAACAGTCACGCTCCCTCAGCAGACCAGTGGGTAAGAGAAACTACTGCTCTGTCAATGTGATCTCTGCGTCAAGCACAGAATTCCCACTGGAAACAGTCCGTGACCATTCTGTGTGGGCAGAGAACAGTGCCAGGCAAAAGAGGCAGCAACTACATGCCTTTTATTTCAAAGGCCCAGAGTGAAAAAAAAATGCCTTTTATAACCCCTTTCAGCATTATCTCAAGTATGTACTATTTTTTTAATTTTAAAATGGAAGGAAACATTCCTGAAACAGGGACTGATGGATCTGAAACAGTGAGAATGTGAGAGCCATCCACTGAGTCAGAGGCAAGAAACCTGTGGAAAAAAAGCGCATAGGGTCTTACCCTGATAAACAGGGGGTATAGTGAAGAGTAATCCTACTCACCTATTAGAGTTGTGAAAGGCACAACTCCTATAACCACATATATAGATCAACGGCATCAGTAACCCGATTGGCTGATAACAGAGAGAGATAGCGGAGATGGGTTTTTAAGAACCGCGCCAGAGATCCCAGATGTAAACTTGATCAATGTACACTTTATTTCGGCATAGGTCTACGCGTTTCAGGGGTCTCAGCCCCCTTCCTCAGGACCAGCAAGCACAAGATACATCAAATCTCAGCAAGCACAAGATACATCAAATCTTGTTGATTTGATGTATCTTGTGCTTGCTGGTCCTGAGGAAGGGGGCTGAGACCCCTGAAACGCGTAGACCTATGCCGAAATAAAGTGTACATTGATCAAGTTTACATCTGGGATCTCTGGCGCGGTTCTTAAAAACCCATCTACGCTATCTCTCTCTGTTATCATCCACTGAGTCAGGAAAGCTTCAGCTTCCGGAGAGAAGCATATAGTGATTCATCAGAAGCCTGCCACATAACAGAATAACTGCCACATCCACTGAAGTCTATTCTCCCCTGTATCTCTTTTTCTACTGGTATGTTGCATTTCTACAATAACTGCCATATCTTTCTGAATTGAATATCCTTCTAACACTTTGATCCTAGTTCACACCTGTCTATATCTCCTCCATCTTAAGTGTCTGGCTTTCTTGCTGTGAAGCAGTCCAAATGTTTCCTATGAGCTTCCACCTCTTAATTCACCCCTGCTGTGATTTTGTGATCTGTTTTCCTGTGATTCCACCCTTCTACTCACACCTGAGACTTCTGTGCATTCAGAGATGTATAACTGTGATGGGCCTTGTCTGTTATGACAAGAGATCTGGTGAGATTTTATCAAGTGGGACTTTTTAAGTGGGCTATTAGAAATATGCCAGAAGTGACAAGAAGGTAAGAGCTACCTCTCTTTAACTCTACTTCCTACTTGTATTTTTGCAAACTTAATCTCATCATACTTACTTATGCCCTTACAGTCTGCTCCACTAATTCTCACTCTCCTTCACTATTATAACGTCCTGGAGGTGGATTCACGGAACCGTGCATCGGACTCCCCCAGTGAGGCAACCCGGAGCTAACCCCTATACAGGGACTGTCCGGTCACCCCACCAGAGGGCCTAGATGCACTGCAGCCGGAACACTAGGGGTACGGAGTCTGAGTCCTTCAAGGATCTGCACAGGGAAAGTCTATTAGTCCACAGGGAGCCGTAGACAGGACGGATGTCTGGAACCAGGTTCAGGTGCAGAGGAGGTACAGCAGATGGGGTGCGGGTCCAACGAGATTTGCAGGCCGAGGTTACCAGGTGGAATTGGGGACCGGTGACAGAAACAGGCTGAAGGAAGATGGTGCAATCCACAGCGGACAGCCACCGAAACACTTCCTGGGCAATCAGCAATCTGGACCAGGTCAGGACGGCAGATGGACTCTGCGGAAGAGACAGTGTTGTACGGGAGACAAGGCACAGAGAGACCTGAACACTTAGCTATGGAAACACGTTGAACAGGCGCCGCCCACCTGGAAAGGGAAGTCTTAAATACCCTGTACCTGTAACAGCCATATCCTGTTCCCGGGACGCTGGCCCTTTAAGAAGAGGTGAGTGAGCGCGCCCGGGCCCTAATGTGCATGCACAAGGCCCGAGTGCCAGAGACCAGTACAGGAAGCTGGGAGGAAGGTGGAGAAGATGCAGAGGAGCCAGGCACTGAGTCCTGGATCACAGCGTGGTGCCGGGAGCAGCGGACGGGAGGCAGGGAGGATGCACGTGAGGAGTGAGCGGACACGCCGTGGGCAGGGGAACCGGAGATCGGAGCGGTGAGTGACAGGCGGCGTCGGGAGCTGGTAAGCGTGACAACCATCCCCAAACCCCAGATTTCTCCAAACAAATAATTATCTCCCATTCCCTCTTTACTCCCCACCTGTCCTCCTCTGCTGACCTGCTGTTGAACCTCAGATCTCTCCAAATAACACGCAGAACATGTTGTCCACTGTCCTTCTCCCACCTACTCTCCCTTTCTCTATTTTTCCTCACTGCTGGTGACATATCTCCCAATCCTGGACCCCTACAGATGGTACCCACCATTTTATCACCCCCTTATCACTCCCCACCTACTAGAAACTACCGCAACTGCTCCAATATAAAATCCTTTCTCCTCTCACCAACTCCACTGCTCCCTTTCTCTGGAGCACTATGGAATGCCCGTTCTGTCTGTAATAAACTGCATGACATTCACTACCTCTTTACCTCTAGCAAACTATCCTTCCTGTGGCTCACCGAAACATGGCTGACACCCTCCGACACTGCCTCCCCTACTGCTCTGTGCTACGGTGGCCTGCACTTCACCCACACTCCTCGCCCTGGCAATAGACAGGGTGGAAGAGTTGATCTCCTTCATTCCAACAACTGCAGCTTTACCCAATCCCACCTCTACCCTTCCTTATCCTCCCTTCTTTTGAAGTGCACTCTGTTCACATCTATTCTCCCTCCAGCCTCCAAGTGGCCGTCATATACCAAACCCTGGGCCTGGCAACTGCCTTCATTGAACAGTTCTCTGCATGGCTTCTGCACTCTCTGCTGACATTCCCACTATCATCATGTATGACTTCAACATCCCCACTTACACCGCCAGTCGTCAGCCTCCAAACTCATGTCCCTCACTTCATCCTTTGGTCTAATTCAGTGATCCACCTCTGTCACCCACAAAAATGGACACACACTAGACCTTATCTTCACCAATTTCTGTTCCTTATCTGAACTCACAACCTCACCTCTCGCCCTATCTGACCACCATCTTCTGACCTTTTCAGCCCTGTCCTCTTCACCTGCCCCCCCGTACAGCACATAGCACACCCCCGCAAAAACATTGCACATCTCAACATTCACACCCTCTCTGACTCTATCCTACCGCTGTCCTCCATATCTTCACTTCACGACACAGACAGTGCCACTGTTTTCTATAATGCCACTCTCACATCAGCTATTGATTCAGGTACTCCCCTTTTGCATGGCAGAGTGAGACGAATCAATAGACAGCCCTGGCACAACAGCGCACTAAATAACTTTGGCAAATGTCTAGGTCTGCTGAGCAGCAGTGGAAAAAACCTCACTCCCAGGAAGATTTCACCACATTCAAAAATGCAATCCACACATTTGTGGCCCTCACCTCTGCTAAACAGGATTACTTCAGAACCCTCATATTATCTTTATCCCACAACCCCAAACAGTTATTTAATACTTTTAACTCCCTCCTTCACCCGCCACTGCCTCCTCCAACCTCCTTCATCTCTTCAGAAGACTTTTCCACATATTTCAAAGATAAGATCAACCAAACAAGGGAAGTCTTTTCTGCTCAATCACCGCAACGCCTTCATAAAACGGACCATTGCCTCTTGCCCATAAACTTCCTCCCCACCATCACCAAAGGAGAGCTTGCACATTTCTCAAAAGTGCACCTCACCACCTGCGTACTTGACCTCATCCCATTGCACCTCCTCCCCAACCTCACCACTACACTTATCCCAGCCTTAACACTTCTTTTCAACCAATCTTTAACCTCTGGTACCTTCCCTTCTGCTTTCAAGCAACAATCACACCCATCCTATAGAAACCTTTCCTCAATACGACCTCTACTACCAGCTATGGCCCCATATCACTGCTCACATTTGTGTCAAAACTCTTCGAACAGCACATCCATGCTAAACCTTCCTCACACCTATCATCTAATTCTCTTTTTGACATCCCTCCCTCTCTCTGAGTCCCTCAAGGCTCAGTCCTGGGACCCTTACTCTTCTCCATCTATACATTTGGCCTAGGACAACTCATAAAGTCCCATGGCTTCCAGTACCACCTATAAGCTGATGACACTCAGATCTACCTCTCTGGCCCAGATGTCACATCTCTGCTGTCCAGAATCCCGGACTGTCTATCGGCCATATCCTCCTTTTTCTCCTCTCGCTTCCTAAAGCTCAATGTTGCCAAAACTGAACTAATCATTTTTCTTCCATCTTACCTAGATTCCCTACCTGATCTATCTATTACAATAAATAACGTGCTCTCTCCAGTTCCCAAAGTTCGCTGCCTTGGAGTGACATTTGACTCTGCCTTGTCCTTCACACCATACATCGAATCCCTCACCACCACGTGCCATCTTCAACTCAGAAATATTTCCAGAATCCATCCTTTCCTCAATTCTCATTCTACAAAAATGCTAGTGCATGCCCTCATTATCTCCTGCCTGAATTACAGCAACATCCTCCTCTGTGGCTTCTCTGCTAACACCCTCACACCTCTCTAGTCCATCCTTAACTCTGCTGCCCGACTGATCCATCTCTCTCTTCAATACCACTCGACTTCTCCCCTCTGTAAATCTCTCCATTGGCTCCCAGTCCTCTATCGTATCCAATTCAAACGACTAACACTGACCTATACAGCTGTCCATAATCTGTCTCCTCCATATATCGACGAACTAATCTCCCGCTATACTCCAACACGTAATCTCCGGTCCTCTCAAGATCTCTTTCTCTCCTCCTCACTCATTCGCTCCTCATGCAACCGCCTCCAAGACTTCTCCCAAGCATTCCCTGTCTTCTGGAATTCACTGCCTCAACATGTCATATTATCTGCTACAAATGCAAGTTTCAAACGGAACTTAAAACTCATCTGTTCAGAAATGCCTATAATCTCCTATGGCCCCATTGCCTCACCACCGTGCCGGAACTGCCACCACACCACCGCCGGAGCTGCCACCACACCACCACCACTCTAGCTGCCGCCTCATCACTGCCCCCACCTACTGTCTCTTCCCCATTTCCTATAGAATGTAAGCCCGCAAGGGCAGGGTTCTCTTCCCCTTGTACTAGTCTGTCTATTGTAACTTGTATATGTATTCTGTACGTAACCCCTTCTTATGTACAGCAACATGGAATCAATGGTGCTCTATAAATAATTAATAATAATAATAATAATAAGGCCTAAGCCAAATGGCATGTAAATCGGACCGAGTGCGATAAAACATTGCAGTCCACTCGGACCAATATTAGCCTATGTGCCAGCACCCATGAGTGATTATTTTCTCGGCCCCAATTGGACCGAGAAAACAATCGCAGCATGCTGCGACTGTAATGCGAGTCTCTTTCTCTCGCACCCATTCAAGTCTATGGGGCGAGAGAAAGATCGTACTGCACTCGCAGTACAGCGGTGTACCGCGAGAGCAGGGTGAGTATGGCAATAGCCAGCTACGGAGGACAGAGGGAGATAAATCCCTCACTCCCCTCCACAGCGCCTGCCTGCCCCTCCGCATAGCAGCCCGCCCCTCCTCAGTGCCGGCCCGCCCCCCGCAACTGAGGTCCGATCGCATGATCTGACCTCAGTCGCAGTGACACTCGCATGACACTCGGCTCCCGCTGTGCTGCCAGCGTGAGCCGAGTGTCATGCGAGGATCACATTAGTCCCCGTGTGGCCCCGACCTCATAATAATAATAATAATAAAAAAAAGCCTCATGGTCCACTATCAAAGGATGTCACGGTGGCAAACAGACAGAACATAACTGGTCCAAAATTGCAGCGCTTTCCATGGAGGTGTTAAGGATGCTCAGACGGTCTGAGGCAGAAGACCAATTTGACCAAAGGGTAACTTGCTTCAGGCAGATACCATGTGATAGAACACCTTCTCTTTTATCTGTACTGTTTTAACTCCTAGATCACTATGAATCTACAAACCTTCTTCCCAGTGTTACCCAAATCATTTCAGGCATACATCATGTATTTCAGCCAGAAGAGAACACTCATCCTAGGTTGGGGCTGTATGTGGCTCCTGCAATTGTGCCACCTAATCGGCATATATGGCCAACCCTAATTTATAATTCCACTTTTCAATCTGGTCCTTTGTTTATATCACAACAACAATCTCCATCTTTTATGGAAAGAGATTGACAGTGAAAAAAAGTTGTGCAACCTATATTTTTTCTATATTCTTGCTACTTCATCACTTTTCTCTAAGCCTAAGGTGTAACTTGAATGGTATCGAAACACACCTGATCATGCCAAAGCATAGTTGCCATAGATGATTCACACAAGTACTACTATGCGTCACACAGGCGGTCATAGTACCGGTGTAATACCTGGGGCTGAGTTTTGTTGAGTTTCTTGAAGTACAGATGGAAAAGTACAAGATATTATGTCTCGTAGCTAAATATATACAGATATCTGCATGACATATTCTTCATACGTTAGAAAATGTTCTCTTGATGACCTTAGATTGTCATTCTGTGTAAAACAATAAACTGGTTTTTCATTTGAGTAGGTAAAGCTACTGTTAGTTACAGTTTAGTGCTTTACTTCTGTAATGTATTGTCACTTTACTTGTAATATTACTTTTTTACTTTGATGCTTTACTTTTCAATAATATACTTTTACAAAGTGCAATAAACGTTTACAGAGGTTTTAGAGATCAGAGGGCGTTACTTTTTCTTCTTATCCCAAGCTTCACACAATACCTGCATCTGAAGGCTCACACTGGGCAGGGTCATGCGAACACTTTAAAAATAAGGGTGTGTAGAGAAGCGATGAGTATTATACAAATTAACCTAATAAACAGGGTGTATGGTCACACACTGCATTAAAAGGTGAAGGGTAATGAAGAAGAATGCCACAGGACAAAATTGGGCAGATTTAATACATTTGTTGCACCAGAATTCCGGTGCTACTTGTATCAAATCAATTTACACAAAGTTTTTTGCACCTCACAAGTCACTTTATAACAGTGTCTAAAAGGGACAAGACTTTGCTGAGACATAAAATAAGAGAGAATAATTACTCTCTTGTGCTAGTTTTTAGCATTGCATTAAAAATTTGACAAATTTCCATAATATATATTTTTTCAAACTCCCATGTAGCCTAGTAATCTTTCTAAAGTAACCCATCATCAGCTTTAGATACTCGTTGGCAAATTTCATACTCCTTTCCGGCTAAAGTTACCCTACGTCTCTCTTCCCAGTCTGAAGTGGATGGTGCTCCTATGCTGCCCATTAACACCACTGAAAACTACTTTTCCCACAAGCATACAGTGCTGGCCAAAAGTATTGGCACCCCTGCAATTCTGTTAGATAATACTCAGTTTCTTCTTGAAAATTATTGCAATCACAAATTCTTTGGTATTATTATCTTCATTTATTTTGCTTGCAATGAAAAAACACAAAAGAGAATGAAACAAAAAATCAAATCATTGATCATTTCACAGAAAACTCCAAAAATGGGCCAGACAAAAGCATTGGCACCCTTAGCCTAATACTTGGCTGCACAACCTTTAGCCAAAATAACTGCGAACAATCGCTTCCGGTAACCATCAATGAATTTCTTACAATATTCTTCTTTGGCAAACTGCTCCAGGTCCCTGAGATTTGAAGGGTGCCTTCTCCAAACTGCCATTTTGAGATCTCTCCACAGGTGTTCTATGGGATTCAGGTCTGGACTCATTATTGGCCACTTTAGTAGTCTCCAGTGCTTTCTATCAAACCATTTTCTAGTGCTTTTTGAAGTATTTTGGGTCATTGTCCTGCTGGAAGACCCATGACCTCTGAGGAAGACCCAGCTTTCTCACACTGGGCCCTACATTATGCTGCAAAATTTCTTGGTTGTCTTCTTTTCTTTGAATGCCTCTTTTTTTTTCCTGTAAACTCTATGTTGATGGCTTTTCCCAAAAAGCTCTACTTTTGTCTCATCTGACCAGAGAACATTCTTCCAAAACGTTTTAGGCTTTCTCAGGTAAGTTTTGGCAAACTCCAGCCTGGCTTTTTTATGTCTCAGGGTAAGCAGTGGGGTCTTCCTGGGTATGCTACCATACAGTCCCTTTTCATTCAGACGCCGACGGATAGTACGGGTTGACACTATTTGTACCCTCGGACTGCAGGGCAGCTTGAACTTGTTTGGATGTTAGTCGAGGTTCTTTATCCACATCCGCACAATCTTGCGTTGAAATCTCTTGTCAATTTTTCTTTTTTTTTCACATCTAGGGAGGTTAGCCACAGTTCCATGGGCTTTAAACTTCTTGATGACACTGCGCACCATAGACACAGAAACTTTCAGGTCTGTGGAGATGGACTTGTAGCCTTGAGATTGCTCATGCTTCCTCACAATTTGGATTCTCAAGTCCTCAGACAGTTCTTTGGTCGTCTTTCTTTTCTCCATGCTCAATGTGGTACACAAAAAGACACAGGACAGAGGTTGAGTCAACTTTAATCCATGTCAACTGGCTGCAAGTGTGATTTAGTTATTGCCAACAGCTGTTAGGTGCCACAGGTAAGTTACAGGTGCTGTTAATTACACAAATTAGAGAAGCATCACATGATTTTTCAAACAGTGCCAATACTTTTGTCCACCCCCTTTTTTATGTTTGGTGTGGAATTATATCCAATTTGGCTTTGTCAAATTTTTTTTTTTCTTCATTGAAGACAATATAAATAAAGATAATAATACCAAAGAATTTGTGATTGCAATCATTTTTAAGAAGAAACTGAGTAATATCTGACAGAATTGCAGGGGTGCCAATACTTTTGGCCAGCACTGTATTACTTCTTCTGCAGGTTCCCTGCACTCTCCTGTGCACAGCTGCCATATGCACTTCCTCCAAATTGCTCTGTGATCTGATAGTGGCAATTAGTGATGTGCAGTCCATTTGGTGATCTGGCTCACTTAGCTTTGCTCAATTAAAAATCCTAAATGGATCCCTATTAAATATGTGTTCACCCCAGGTGAACACATAAATTAAGATGACGTTAATGCTGGCGAAACCACGCCCACCCATTGCTGAAACCATGCCCACATGCAGTCAATTACCTTGATGAGTGGGTGGGATTTGGTTTGGGTGGGCGGGTATGGGTGGGCGGGTATTTGTCACCCGAACACTGGACTTTTATACCCAGTGGGCGATTAAGAGAATTTAGTTGCTCTCACTGGGGTGTCAGTTCCTGTCATCTGTGTCTCAAGTCCTTCAGGAACAACATCGCTAGAGGCAATGAGGGCCGAACTGACTAGGAGAGACGGTGCTGTGCATACTTAAATAAATGGAATGTTTGTCTGTTACTTGGTCTTGTATAAAGGTTTATACTCCATCTAACATTGGTGTATATATTATACATAAAGAGATATTCATCCTATGTTAACACTCCTGCTTCTAAAAAGTGTCTCTTTTTAATCTATAATTAATAGAGCTTGGAATAATAAGTTCCACAATTGGATATGTTCAAAAAAGGTTCCTGTGCTGAGATAATCTTATAAATGTGTTCCTGCTATGTACTGTGTAATGGCTGTGTCCAACCAGGCAAAGCTGCTCCTGTTCATGGTCAGCACATACCACAGCTCTTGGCCAATAAGGTAAGCAGAAGTCACTTATGATAAGTGAGTATACAAATGACACAGAAGTAGCTCACAGCTGCTGCTTTCTGAGATAACACATTCAGTATCAAGTTAAGGTGGTGTCACACATAGCGACGATGACAACGACGTCGCTGCTAAGTCACCATTTTCTGTGATGTAGCAGCGGCATCCCGTCACTGTTGCTGTGTGTGACATCCAGCAATGACCTGGCCCCTGCTGTGAGGTTGCCGGTCGTTGCTGAATGTCCTACTTCATTTTTTGGACGTTGCTCTCCCGCTGTGAAGCACACATCGCTGTGTGTGACAGCGAGAGAGCAACGAACTGAAGCGAGCAGGGAGCAGGGAGCCGGTGTCTGGCAGCCTGCGGTAAGCTGTAACCACGGTAAACATCGGGTAACCAAGAAGCCCTTTCCTTGGTTACCCGATATTTACCTTAGTTACTAGCGCCCGCCGCTCTCACGCTGCCAGTGCCGGCTCTTTGCTCCCTGCAGCTGGAGTACACATTGGGTAATTAACCCGATGTGTACTTTGGCTAGGAGTGCAGGGAACAGGGAGCCGGCACTGGCAGCGGGAGAGCGGCGGACGCTAGTAACTAAGGTAAGTATTGGGTAACCAAGAGAAGTGCTTTCCTTGGTTACCCGATATTTACCTTAGTTACACTTCCACGCGTCGCTGCTGGCTGGGGGCTGGTCACTTGTGAGATCTGCCTATTTGACAGCTCACCAGCGACCATGTAACGACGCAGCAGCGATCCTGATAAGGTCAGATCGCTGGTCGTGATCACAGCTGCATCGCTATGTGACACCACCTTAAGACTGGCCACATCTCTCCCTACCCTAGCAGCACCATCTCATAAAAATATATGAAGTCGACATGCTCTGGTCAGAAGACCGCTGGCCAGATCATGTATTGCGGTTTGAGATCGGACTGATGGGTACGGACATCTTAAGGTAGTATATTAATTGTGCTGCAGGCTGAATTATATAAAATTATACATAAAAAAACATTTCCAGATTTATTTTTTTTATATCCTTAGATAATGTCACCTGTGGGGGTGGCATTGGTCTCTGCTTTTCCTGCATGCTGGCTTGTTACTTTTGATCAGATCCAGCGAGCGAACGCACTATCACTGTGCATATTGTAGTGACAAGAATCTACTAAGCATATGTCAGAATTAATAATGACGCATGCTCAGTAGAGCTGAGACTAGCCCAGGAGGTGAATTAGATGTCACTGATGATGCTTTTTTCAGGGAGGGGTGGAGGCTACAGCAGTGACCACAGCCTCTACCCCTGCTGACGACTTGTTTGACTAATCCCAGCATGCACTGGGTTTCTCAAAAGAAGCATGATCAACCAGGAAGTAGTACAAAAAAGCAGTTAGAGTAGTGAGGAATTGATGGGAATATTTTAAAGTATGCGTATTAGAAAAGAGATTATTATGACAATAAATAGATATGCATTTAGGATTAAAATCTAGTTTTGGTGTTTGCATTTCTGGGAATCTCAATTTTGGCAGAATCAGGACATGTTTACATCTGTGTAGCACGGAAAGGAGTAGAGGAGAGGAGGTGAAGAAATGGCCATGCATGAGTAACGCTTCATTAACTGTAGTTTATGTGACAAGGGAAAAACATAAAAGGGTTGTCCGGTTCAAAGTGAGATTCGCAGGTTTCTGAGGCGGGAACGGCAGTCATGTGACCGCAATTATCTGCTATGCATGTTCCCGATTAGAACATAAGTGGTTGGCGTGGCGTCGCTCTATACAAATTTATTGAGTGATGCCGCGCTCACTGGACGGCCACACTTACTTGTTGGAAACACCGATTTCACTCCTTTTGTACCTGTGCTCACTGAGTACTTTATTGAACACATTTTCTGTCCACCTCTCCACATTAGCTAGAGGTTTCTAGATCACATCTTGGTTTTGGAGGCTACCTGTAAGCTGCTGCATATCACCTTGGACTTTTCGCCAGCCTACTATCCGCACTCCAATGTCAAGTGAAGCGGATCAACCAGATGCTGATGAATTTCTTGAGGCACTTTGTTAACTAACATCACAATCATTGGGTCAAGCTTCTTTCATGGGCAGAGTTCTCCTACAATCATGTGAACATCTCCTTCGCTAACTCTCCATTCTGCATGGTGTATGGACAGCAGCACCAAATGATAAAAATAATTTTTATTTATATAGCACCAACATATTCCGCAGCACTTTACAATTCAGAGGGGACATGTACAGACAACATGACATTACAAAATAACAAAATTCAACAGATACCAAGAGGAGTGAGGGCCCTGCTCGCAAGCTTACAATCTATGATAAGATAGGGGAGGCACAAAAGTTCAATTGTTAAATATTTTTCTGTGATGTCAAGACCTGCAAGGGTTCAAAAGTACCTGAGTACAGGGCCATGTCAGTATTGATCTGACGCTCTGGTAGTAAAAAAAAAAGGTAGAAAAAAAAGTAAAACAAGCGCGCTATACTTACCAGTCTCCAGGAGATGCTAGAGTGTATGGGCACCTTCCAGGTATGACGTCTTCAACAGGTCCCTATCCCATGGAGGGCAGGGGGGTGAAGCATGATTGTAGTGGAAGGGAGAAAACATGGCCAAGCTCACTAACCCAGCTGGTCACACCCACTAACCCAGCTGGTCATGCCCACTAACCTGGATGGAGCCCATACATTCTAGGATCATCCGTACCTGCTCCTGCAGCCCCTCCTTCTTCCGGTGCAACTCATTAGCCTCATGCATATTTACTACTTCTCCCTCCTCCCACTGGAGGCTGGTATTCTCAGGCTGGAGAGGCCCAGCCTAAAAATATCAGCCTGCAGCCGCCCAGGATTGTCGCAACCATTAGATGCAACAATCCCAGCACTTTACCCGGCTCTTCCCGAATTGCCATGGTGCATTGACAATCGGGGTAATAAGGGGTTAAGCGCAGCTCATAGCTGCGACTAAACCCTAGATTGGTAATGGCGGGCGTCTATGAGACACCGCCATTTCTAATCTGTAATAAGTGACAAGAAATAAACACAAATACCGAAAAAATATTTTATTTGAAAGAAAATACAAAAAGCCCCCTTTTTTCATAACTTTATTAACCCCATACTCACCCTTGCAGATCCGACGTAATGCACACAAGGTCCCACGGCGATTCAGCTCTGCTACATCTGAAGATTGCAGGGAGCACCATAGAACAGGACTGCCCGCTGTGAGCTCCAGAGAATGAATGAGCCACGCGATCAGCGGTCACTTCACTCAGGTGATTCCCAGTCACAGTTGGCGATACCTGTGACCGGGAATAGTCTGAGTGAGGTCTCCGCTGAATGCGTGGCTCACTCATTCTCTGTATAGACCCGCAGACCAGGTCTGTGATTGGTTGCAGTCAGATGCTGGGGGTGTGTCTGACTGCAACCAATCACAGATGAAAGCAGTGAGTATGGAATGAGTGGGGAAGTGGAGGAGCCGCGGTAGGTACAGCCACGCCGGTGATTTGGTAAATATACCGCGCCTGATCCAATTCCCCTATCCCCACCACCATTTAAGTGCTGACCAGATACCCTGGATCAATTCCGAGTATCTAGTGACTGGTGGACTGGCAGGGTATCTGAAAACCATAGCAAAAGTGCTGAAAAGAATTGACATATTCATTCTTTTCAGAACGCAGCAAAACCGGAGGTGATGAGAGAGAAGCCTTGAAATTTCTTCTGTGACTGGTTTAAACATAATTGTGCACAAGGGGGAGAAAAAGGCACACATAACTCGGGCGCACAACATAAGACTATGTTCACACGCTGCATCTTTTACTGTGTTTTTGGTGCAATTTTAAAGTCACAAAGATGCACCTAAATGCATGCGCTTCCTTCTCCCAGCAAAGTCTATGAGATTTCTATATTGCTGTCTGCACAGTGCATCTTTTTTTGGCTGCATCTTGGCTGCGGTTTTGAAGTACATAATGAAGAAAGACAGACACCTCTCTGCCATTCCTCTTAAAGCACTGCACCAGTAGGTATCCTGATGTGTCTCAGATACCTACAACATATGATTGTATCACATTGCATATTTACTACATAGCTAACCAGCTGACACAACCACTCACATTTATACTTGAAGTTGTACGGTTGTCCACATGACTCAGCCCCCCCTAGATAATACCTTGAGAAAGACTTATGCTGAAACATTGGTATTGTGATATTGTTGCACACTGAGTCATCCAAAAAAAGAACTCCTTTTTGCATCAAAGATTCTCTTTTTACTTAAGGTGTGCCAGAATTACTCTGTAATAAGAAAGAAGCCGGAGTACACTTTCACCTTGTCTGTTGTCATGGCCTAGGGTTTTGATAAAAGGAAGTAGAGGCAGAGGAGCTGGTCTCCGATGATTGAATTTAGGTTTCAATAAGAGCCAATCGGTTAAGAAAATCTGAACTGACTGGCAGTTCCAGAGGGTACAGTTATGAAAGACAGGAGAAGACATGCAATAACTGTTAATATTAGCAGGGTTCCTGTGTGCAGCAGACACAAAGCGGGGAAACGTGGGCTAGAGTTGAGAATGATACCTCTTACAACAAGGACTGGGAAAGTAGAGAGAGTCAAGCAGATGTTTCAGTGATTAGGGAGAATGTCTTCTGTGTTATAGAGTGGGAGAGGATGGTTTTGAATGCTTTATGGAGGACGTGGATTACGCCGGAGAGGTGTGTTTCGGGGTGGTTAATAAACGGGTGAACCAGGAGCTTTTTTGTGTTTTATTTAAAATAAAGGATTTTTCAGTGTGTGTGTTTTTTCACTTTACTTACGGGTTGATCATGTCAGCTGTCACATAGACGCTGCCATGATCAAGCCTGGACTTAGTGGCGGCGATCCGCCACCATTAACTTCTTATATTACCCTGACTGCCACAGCATCACGGCAGCAGGAAGAGCCGGGGACACTCCGGTACTGTCGCATAATGCATGTGACAGTTCCGGGGCAGCTGCGGCTGATATTCTCGGCTGCGGGAGGGGGGAGGGAGGCGGGGGACATTAACCCTGCCCCTCGCCCTCCCCAGCCTGAGAATACCGGGCTCCACTGTGTGCTTACCTCGGCTGCAAGGTAAAAATACAGCAGAGCCCACGTGTTTTTTTTTCTATATTTCCGTTTGCTTTCTATGTGTATTCTATATGACTGTGTCTGTGTTCTATGTCTGTGTCTGTGATGTCTGTGTGTGTCTATGATGTGTGTGTGTGTTTACTCTGCTCTGCTTCCTCTTCCTGTCATAATGACATCACTTCCCTGCAAACCGCAGGCAGCGATGTACATTACCGCAGGTAAACCACGAAATACTGGAGGGAATAACGCAGGAAAACGCAATGAACCGCACAGAATTTGCTGCCTGCGTTATTCCCTGCGGGATTTCACGATTACATTGCAGTCAATGGAGTGAAATCCCGCAGCGACGTGCGGAAAAGAAGTGACATGCAATTGTTTTTGCTGCGGGAATCCCGCAGCAAAACATGCAGCTGTCAAATTCACAGGATTTTTTTTTCCCATAGGATTTGATGGTGAATCACTGCACAGATGTTATGAACATTTTCTGCAGCGAAACATGCAGCAAATCCGCAAAGAATCCGCGGTAAAAACCGGCAAGTGCGCACAGGGCCTTAAGAATGTGAATAAAGCATGTAAGTTGTACATGGAAGAGGGAAGGAGAGAATAGAGGGACTGGTGTGGATAGAATGCACTGAAAGTGTGAATTGGTGGTAAATCTGAAAGAAAACAGCAGCTGAAACAAAAATGATGGCAATAAACATAGAAAAAACATTAAGAAATATACACGTACATCAGTTGTAAGCAAGTTCAAGTATCTTGCACAGTACACTTGTCTGTTTCCTGTCTAGATATCATGTTTAACTTTCAAGAAGGGCACTTTGACAAATATGGCACTTAGAACTATTAAAGTGGAAATCTACTTTCTTATCAAGGACCACTACATACCATGCTGAAAGTGTAAGATGTCGCTTTATTGCGAAAATATGGGATCACTTTGTGTCATGCCTGTGACTCACACGGTTGGTATGGCCAGTCATACTTATTGTGGACTCCTGTGCCTTGGAAGCAGGCTGAGCTTTCTCATGCAACTCTCCCAGTTGTGCTGCATCTACCAGTTGCTGGTGAGTCTGCTCCTGGCTATAGGGAGGTGCAGCAGGACTCTGCAGGAACATATATTCCCTGTGACTTGCAGAGCATATATTAGGACAACCCCTTCTGATTCCACCTGTTTCCCCAAGAAAAATAATAAAGCCTGCACTCACCTCTCCGCTGACGGCGCATTTTCAGCGGTGGCGGGGGTCATATGACGTTGTGGCATCATGTGAGCCGCACGTCCCATCAGCGCTGACTTCTGTCTCCTCACCTTCGGACAAGGAGCAATCTAAAAGCAGTGAGTGGCTGCTGTAGCACTCACTTTCTGTTGATTAAATTGTTTGTCCGAATGCAGGATGCAGAAGCCGAAACTGATTGGATGCGGGACTTGCGTGACATCACAACATCCCGTGAGCCTTGGTATCGCTAACCTAGATACCGCTGGAACCATACCAGCCAAGGAGGGGAGTATAGGCTTATTTATTTTACCTGGGGGAAATGTGGAATAGTCTCTGTTTTATCTCTGATGTGAAGTAAGGTCTTTGTCTATTCTCCCAAGATCTCTGACTGTTTGGTCTCTCCGCTTTGTCTCTCTTGTTTTTGCCCTGGCTTGCCTCCTGTTTAACTTTACCTCTTCTAGCTTCCCTCCCCTCTTTTGTCCACAACTATGCTTCCTGTACCTGTGCTGTTTGTCCCATCCCTGTCCTGCCCATTGTGACCATGTCTCTGGGCTTTTGCCTTTTATGTCTCTTGCACTCTGATTCTCCGGGCAGCTGCTGTGGGCCCGGGGACTGCCCTGGAGTAGCACCTGGTGACTACCTGTGGCCAACACCTATCTTCACCATGTTAGGCCCTAGTGAAAACTAGGCAGCCGCTTAGTCATTCCCCTCCAGGGTAATCCTGGCCCGTGGCCCAGTGGGTCTACACCTACCAATTATCACTCTTTGTTGGTGAGAGTCCAACTTTTAAGACCAAAGTCATACTGATCTTAAGTAAAAAAGGCTGCAGAGCTGGTTTAGCAATTGGTCTGCTTCAAAATTTTTATAGCACAAAGGAGCTATATGCCATTTGCTATTCATTAGACTGAATGAGAACCTTATTCTCTTTCAAAGTGATTATATATTATAGCAATTTTCCATTATCTTACAGGATAGAATTAATTTGTGGGACTACACACATCCATGTTATTCTGATAAAATTAAAAGGAACAGGATGCTATTTTCTTTGCTTTCCTATTCATAATAGGACCTCAAATGTTTACTCATATGAAAAGGACTCAGCTTTGAAATAGCATCAGAAATGCTTAGTTAGACATATATCTCCCTAAATACGAGGGGCTGTTGATAAGTCTTTAGGTTTACCCAGAGAGAAACGAGATAGGATGATGAAACTTTACATTTATTCCACATACTCTCCACTGATGTCAACACACTTTTTACATTGGTATTCCAGGTTCTGTAAGCCTACCAAAAAGAAGGATTTCGGTTGTTCCTCAAGCAAGGCATCTGTAGCAGCCATGGCACCAGAAATGATGTGAAATTTGGTACCCTTGAGGTGTTTCTTTAGGTTTGGAAACAGATGATAGTAGGAGGGAGCTAGATCTGGAGAATAAGGTGGGTGGTCAACCAGCTGGAAGCCCAGCTCTGCCAGTTTTGCCGTGGTTGCTTGTGCAGTGTGAGCAGAGGCATTGTCTTGCAGGAACAAGATTCCTTTGGACAGCTTGACGCACCTTTTGGCCTTCAGAGCTGCCTTCAATTGATCCAAAAGTTCAATTTAATACTTTGCATTGATAGTGGAACCCTTTGAAGGTAGTCCACTAGCATCACGCTCTCTTATCCCAGAACACAGACGCCATCACCTTAGTAGCTGATTTTTGCACCCTGAACTTCTTTGGAGGAGGAGAACCACTATGCCTCCACTCTTTTGACTGCTCCTTGTTTTCAGGGTCATACAAATAAATCCAGGTATCATTCATAGTGACCAGTCGATCCAGGAAGATCTTATCAGTCTGGAAACGCTGACAAATGGACCGGGAAGTTTTCACTCACATGCTTTTCTGATCTGTTGTCAAACATTAGGGGACTTACTTTGCAGATAGCTACCTCATGTCCAAATGTTCATGGATAATGACACAAACACGTTCACGGGAAATCTCCATGATGTCTGCTATTGCTTTAGCTGAAATTCATCGATTCTCCAGTATGAGGTTGTGCACAGCATCCACGATCTCTGGAACAACTACCTTCTCGGTCGTCTAGGACGTTCCTCACTATTGGTGCTGAAGTGGCTCATTTTAAATTTGGCAACCAGTTCTTAAGTATGGAATATCAAGGGCATTGAACCCCCAATGTCTGCGACATATCACCATGAATATCCTTGGTGGAGTTTCCTTGTAAAAACAAGAATTTTATCACTCCTCTGCTATCAGTTGTTGTGATTATCAGTATCTAATATTTAATATCACTAGACTCCGCCATTTTGTTTTCTCGCGTACGTAGAACACTGTTGCCATAAGCAACAAACACAAAAGGCTATCATGTGATGTAACATTCGTTGCCATAGAAACAAACAAAGATCACAAAGCCAAAGACTGATCAGCAGTCCCTCATACTAATAGTATATAGTATGCAATGCTGTATACTACTAAAAACTATAAATGTTCAGACTTGCAGTGGAAAAGTCAATGGCTCTTTTCAGACCCTTGGTAAAATGTCTTACTGAACATGGCAGAATTAACCACACACAGATGCACACACCCAGAGAGTCAAGAGACAAATCAAGTAAAATGTTTTTCAAATTGAAAAACAACAGCGAAGCAAAGTCACCTTGGGATCCCATCTTTAGTCTAATAATACATAATGCATAACTAAACAGATTAAAGTGTAACCGTCATTAAAATAAGCAATTTTTTAATTTATCTTATCAGACATATTTGCTTCTTTCTTTGCCAGAATTGATCAGTCCTCATCAAATTCTTAATTCTGAGGTAAAATCTGTATTCAGTGAAGACTTTCCCATTACGGAGATAGAAGATGGCAGATGTTACTGATGAAATGCTAGAGGCAAAGGAGACACTAGAGGCATAGAAGGAGCTAGAAGCAGAAGGAGGAGCTAAATGCAGAGGGAGGAGATTCTCATCAGCACCAACTAACATCTTCTATCTCACTAATGGGAAAGTCTTCACTGAATACAGATTTTACCTCAGAATTAAGAATTTTGATAATGACTGATCAATTCTGGCAGAGAGAAGCAGATTTGTCTGATAAGATAAATTACAAAGTTGCTTATTTTGATGTCTACTATTGATTAATGAAATAAAAATTAACTGACGGTTACGCTTTACGTTTCACCAATAAAATAAGACATGTAAACGGTATTGCAACTCCCTTAACCCCTTCACGACCGTGGGCCATACGGGTACATCCAATTTTTACATGACTTAACGACCAGGGACGTACCTGTACGTTCCAAAAATCGTGGGGGCACAGGGGGCTGTGCACCTGCGATGGCAGCCGATGACTCTGCTTACCTGACAGCAAAGCCTCTGCCCCAGCAGTCAGAGATGGTGCCTGCACCATCCCTGGCTGGTTAACCACCTAATTGCTGCAATTAGTACCGATTGCGACATTTAGGGGATTGGAAGAGGGATTGTGTTAATTCTCCCCTCTGATCGGGACCCCTGCCATGTAATCGCGAGGGCCCGATCATTGTAATGGTGATCCGAGGTCGTCATGATGACTTCCGGGTCACCTGACTCCTCTGAGCCTACAGAGAGTGTGTGTGATCATTCCTGCTGCATGATCACACACTCTCTCACTGCAGCGCTGACAGCTGAGATGTTCTACAGTGATTGAGCACTGCAGAACATTGCAGCTGTGATCAGAGTGTGGTGCTGTCCCATAAAGGGACTTAGTGAAAAGTAAAAAAAGGTTTTTTTAAAGAAGTAAAAATATAAAAAAAATCAGAAAATAAAGAACAAAAATATAAAAATTCCAATAAGTAGTTATATTTGTGTATAAAAATTAAAAAGTACACATATTTGATACTGCCACGTCCGTAACAACCTAAGCTATAAAATTGTGACACTAGTTAACCCCTTCTGTGAACACGGTAAAAATTTTTTAAAAAATATAGCAAAAACTATGTCTTTTCAACATACAGGTGAAAAAAAAGTAGAATAAAACGTGATCAAAATATGATATATAAGTAAACATGGTACAAACATGGTACTGCTGGAAACGTCATCTTGTCCCGCAAAAAAAACAAGCTGCCAAACAGCTCTGTCAGCCAAAAAATAATAAAGTTACAGCTCTCAGAATGCAGCAATGCAAAAACTGTTTTGTTTTCCTATAAAATTGATTTTATGGTGTACCATACCAAACCAAAAATGATACTAATAAAAAACTACAACTCATCCCGCAAAACATAAGCCCTCACATGACTCTGTTGGCAAAAAAATAAAAAAAACTTATAACAAATATTAAAATCTGGTGATACAAAAAAACCTTTATTTTGTAAAAAGCGTTTTTTACTGTAATAGTCACGAAACCTAAAAAAAGATATAAACCTGGCATCGCTGTAATCGTACTGACCAGAAGAATAAAGCGGTACTGCAAGGTGAACAGCATAAAAAAAAATACGGTAAGGCCAATTCTTCAACTGATATTGATTTTTTCATTCTGTCTCTAAAAGATCGCAGTATGGCACGACTCATATTTATCATGCGCTCTAAGCTGAGCACTTGCATTTGGATTACGTCTAAGCCTGGATGCCCACAATCAGGATTAGCAGCATATTGGACGCCATGTGTTTTCGCTGTGTCCAAACCACTGCATTGTGCGGTACAAGCACAGCAGATGGATTTAAAGATATCCCATTCCTCTGTGCTTCTTTTCCATGCAGAGTAAACTGACATGCAGCGTGGCTTCCATAGATGCAGCATGTCAACTTACGCTGCGGAGACGTGAGTGTCCTCAGCTTGGAAAACGGAGTCTGCTGCCTCGTTAGTATATATATCCATCGCAGGTTTCATCTGAATCCCGTATTTCGGAGATGTAGCTGGAATCCCCGATATAAGCGCTCAGCATAGAGCACAAGATAAATGTGAACTGATCCAAAATGTTCTGTACTAAAATCATCACCAAATAGCATTCAACTCAACCCACAAAAAGACAAGTCCCCACTCAGGTCTGTCATCCGCTAACTGAATTATAGGGGTCTTCCACATTACTGGTAGCACAAAAGCTCTCAAAAACATTATGGCTCTTGCCCTCAAAAAAAGAAATCCAACAAAATCTGCGCTTCCAATCCCAATGCGCCCCTTCTCTTCTGAGCTCCACAATGTACCTAAACCTCAATTAGCATCCACATGTTTAGCCATTGTTGTAGTGAGGAGAGCCCACTTAAATGTATGGGGTGCAGGATTGTAGAAGCACGAGCTAGGTACATTGTACAGACACTACAATGTACTGGGCACAACAAGGGTTTACCTGCAATATTTAATTCTGCAAAATACACTGTGTTTGACACCATGTGTGTTTTCCACAGACTAAATAATCACTACACCCATAGATAAATTCCCAGAGGGTTGTAATTTCTTACATGATTTCTTCTGTTCTGGCACTTAAGGGCTCTGCAAATGGATTCCTCAAACTATTCAAGGAAAATCTGTGCTTCAAATATCAAATGGCGCTCCTTCTCCTACAAGCCATGTGGCCATACAGTACTGTAAGTCACATGTGTGGTATTGCCACGTTCAGGAGAAATTATGTAACACATTATGGGACCTTTTTTACCTATTCCCTTTTGTGAAAATTCGAAATCTGGGGTTAAAACAACATTTTACTGGTAAAAATGTAATTATTTTTGTTCACCGCCCATAAAAGTATAAAATTTTGTGACACACTTGTAGTATCAATATGCTCACTGCACCCCTGGATGAATTTATTGAGGGGTGCAGTTTTTAAAATAGGGTCACTTGTGGGGGGGGGGTTCAATATGGCGCTCCTTCCACTGTTCATTTTGTACTGTGTTTCAAAAGTTTTCAACCGCATAATGGGTACTTACATACTCAGGAGAAATTGCACAACAAATTGTTTGGTTCATCATCTCCTGTTACCCTAGTGAATTTGAAAAAATTGGCATTAACTCAATATTTTTGAGGTTAAAAATTAATTTTATCGTTTTCACAGCTTAACGTTATACAATTCTGTAAAGCCCCTGGGGGTTCCAGGTGCTCACCAACCATATAGTTACAATTCTTGAGGGGTCTAGTTTCCAAAATGGGGTCACTTGTGGGGGAGCTCCACTGTTTAGGAACCTCAGGGGGTCTCCAAATGCAATATGGCGTTTGCTAATGATTTAAGCCAATTTATTAGCCAAATAGCGATCCTTTCTTTCTGAGCCCTGCCGTGCACTCAAACAATTGATTTCCACCACATATGAGGTATCAGCATACATACTCAGGAAAAATTGCACAATACATTTTATGGTGCAGCATTTTTTTCCTGACACCCTTGTGAAAAAAAAGCTACCTGGTTGAAGTAACAATTTTGTGGTAAAAAAATATATATATTTTCCCCACTCAAGGTTATAAACTTCTGTGAAGTCCCTGGAGGTTCAAAGTGCTCACCAAACATCTAGATAAATTCCTTCAGGAGTCTAGTTTCCAAAATGAGGTCACTTGTGGGGGAGCTCAATTGTTTAGGCACCTCACGGGATCTCCAAATGCAATATGGCGTCTGCTAATGATTTAAGCCAATTTATTAGCCAAATGGCGATCCTTTCTTCTGAGCCCTGCTGTGCGCCCAAACAATTGATTTCCACCACATATGAGGTATCAGCATACTCCGGAGAAATTGCACAATATATTTTATGGTGCAGCATTTTTTTCCTGGTACCCTTGTGAAAAAAAAGCTACCTGGTTGAAGTAACAATTTTGTGGTAAAAAAATATATATATTTTCACCACTCAAGGTTATAAACTTCTGTAAAGTCCCTGGAGGTTCAAGGTGCTCACCAAACATCTAGACAAATTCCTTCAGGGGTCTAGTTTCCAAAATGAAATCACTTGTGGGGGAGCTCAATTGTTTAGGCACCTCACAGGGTCTCCAAACCCGACATGGTGTCCGCTAATGATTCCAGCTACTTTTGCTTTCAAAATTCGAATGACACTCCTTTCCTGCCGAGCCCTAACGTGCACCCAAACAATTGATTTCCACAACATATGAGGTATTGGCTTACTCAGGACAAATCGCACAATAAATTTTATGGTGCACTTTTTCCTGATACCCTTGTGAAAATGCAAAATTTTATGGCTAAAGTAACATTTTTGTGTAAAAAATAGAATTTTCATTTTTTCTTTCAACATTGCTTTGGCTCCTTTGAAGAACCTAAAGGATTAATAAACTTCTTGGTGTGGTTTTGAGCACTGTGAGGTGTGTAGTTTTCAGAATGGTGTCACTTTTGGGTATTTTCTGTCATCTAGGCCTCTGAAAGTCACTTCAAATGTGATGTGGTCCCTAAAAAAAATGGTTTGGTAAATTTTGTTGGAAAAATTAGAGATTGCTGATGAACTTTAAACCCTTCTAACTTCCTAACAAAAAAAAATTATTTTTTCGAATATAGCGCTGATGTAACGTAGACATGTGGGAAATGTTATTTAGTAACTATTTAGTGTGACATAACTCTCGGGTTTATGGACATAACATTTCAAACTTTGAAAATTGCAAAATTTTCACAAATTCCTGAAAAAAATATTGGCCTAAATTTACAACTATCACGAAGTACAATATATCACGAAAAAAATAGTGTCAGAATCACCACCGGGATGCGTTGAAGCAAGCTATAACCTGTCAAAATGACACTGGTCAGAATCGTATAAAATGGCCTGGTCAGAAGGGTCTTAAGCTGGGTTCACACATAGCGACAACGACATCGCTGTTACGTCACCATTTTCTGTGACGTAACAGCGACCTTGTAAGTCGCTGTTATGATCGCTGCTTAGCTGTCAAACACAGCGCCACAGCAGCGATCATAACGTCGCTACATGTGCAGAGAGCAGGGAGCCGCGCACACTGCTTAGCTCTGGCTCCTTGCTCTCCTAGCTACAGTACACATCGGGTTAATTAACCCGATGTGTACTGCAGCTACATGTCACAGTGCAGAGAGCAGGGAGCCGTGCACACTGCTTAGCGCTGGCTCCTTTCTCTCCTAGCTACAGTACACATAGGGTTAATTACCCGATGCGTACTGCAGCTACATGTGCACATAGCAGGAGCCGGCACTAGCAGCAAGAGCGGCGGAGGCTGGTAACGAAGGTAAATATCGGGTAACCAGGGAAAGGTCTTCCCTTGGTTACCCGATGTTTACTCCTGCTCCCTGCTCGCTTCATTTCGTCGCTCTCTCGCTGTCACACACAGCGATGTGTGCTTCACAGCGGGAGAGCGACGATGAAAAAATGAAGCAGGACATTCAGCAATGAGCAACGACCTCACAGCAGGGGCCAGCTCGTTGCTGGATGTCACACACAGCGACAACGACGGGACGTCGCTGCAACGTCACAGAAAATGGTGACGTAGCAGCGACGTCGTTGTCGTCGTTGCTGTGTGTGACACCACCTTTATAGTACCCAGAGGTGAAGGGGTTAAGTATGAGATCAACAGATATGAAAACAATGGACTATTTCATGTAAACTTGAAGACCCAATTTTTTCTTTACTATCATATATAGAACAATTGAACAGATATTATACTTCCTTTTTAGAAATGTGCACTGAAAATATTTTGCACTTGTTGGTCTTGTAGAGTTATTTGTGAACCAAATAAAAATCATTAACTCGTCCTATAAATACATGATTCATTGGATTGGTATTGGTCTTAGCACTGGCAAAAAATCTAAATTGAATGTTTGTCACATGGATAATTATATTTCATGACACGAAGTTGAAAAGGTCGCTCAAATAGTAAAGTATGCTCTTCCTAGGATCTATACAAAGCAGTGAGGAGTTACATAAGTATGGCCACTACACATAAGAGGATGTACTTTAAGTCGAATATCCTGAAATTCACAGATCTGTGCAAATTAAAAAATTGAGAATCAGAGAGCGGACTAATGATGTTTTTCATCCTTTCTCTCTTACCGTATTGCTACAGGAAACAATGTCATATTTATCCAATTTTTAATGTGATCAACTTACAGGCAGATCATGTTTTAAGATGGCAGTAAAGCAGGCTTTACACGCTGCGACATCGCTACCGATATATCGTCGGGGTTACGTCGGTAGTGATGCACATCCGGCGCCGGTAGCGTCATCGCAGCGTGTGACGCAAATGAGCGACGATCAACGAACGCAAATACGTGTGATATCGTAGCTCGTTGTCACGTCGCTCATTTCCATAATATCGCTGCAGCGACGGTACGATGTTGTTTGTCGCTCCAGCGGCATCACACATCGCTGTGTGTGACGCCGCTGGAATGACTAACATCTCCTTACCTGCCTCCACCGGAAAAGGAGGAAGGAAGGAGGTGGCCGGGAGGCTCCGGCCGCTCATCTCCTCCCCTCCTTTTCTATTGGGCAGCGGTTCAGTGACGCTGCTGTGACGTCGCTGTGACGCTGAACGAAAGAAGGCGGATCGCCGGTCACAGCGACGTCGCAGGGCAGGTAAGTAGTATGACAGGGGAATGCGATTTTGTGCATGACAGACAGCGAAATGCCCGTGTCGCACAAAAGAGGGGGCGGGTACGCATGATAGCGATATCATCACCGATATTGCTCCCGTGTAAAGCCCGCTTAACATTGATACATTTCATGGATCTTTTCAGCTCTTTTACATGGCAATAATAGGCTAAGTTCACATGATGAGTATTTGGTGAGTTTTAATGTTGCAGATTTTCTGAGGCATATCTGCACCTATAAGCTAAATTTGATTATTTGCATTTTTGTCATTGGATTTCTGAGTGTTTTTTTAGATGCATTTCTACTGCTTCTTCATACAGTGTTTTTTTGTCTGTTTTTTTGTATTTCAAGTTTTAAATAAAGCTACATTGTTTTTGATACTTCCTAGTTTTTGGCTTTGACAAAACTTTATTAACATAGTCATGTAATGTGTGGATTACATGCCTAATATTGGAAGTGGAAATCTTTTTCTATATTTACTAGGGACATAGTAAGGAGAGAGTAACAAACGTATGTGTCCTGGGTGCCAAGGAGGCTTCACCAAGCCAATTTTCCTTTGGCACGGTATATACATACGTGGCTAGGGCAGTAAACAGGATGTTTGGCAAACGTGAAGGAAAGCCCCTAGCTAGTTTTCTGCAGGTTCCATATTTGGTTTCAGCTTAAAAATGCTAAAGCAAAATGCTGATAAATTCATGATGGCTATGTGCACATGCAGTCTTTTTACTGCTTTTTTAGAGAAAAAAATAATTGAGTGGGAACTCGTAGTTTTGAGATTTGAAGGAGGATTTGAAGCATTTCCTTTAGTTTATGATTCAAAAACTCCTCAAAAAACTCCATGTGCACATAGCCTAAAACCTAAAAGTCAGCATTATGCTATGTGCGCACTTTGCTTTTTACCTGCTTTTTTGCTGCTTTTTCAACTGCAGCGTTTTAATGCCAAAATGGATGTGTTCTGCTTTTTAAGCATAGTCTATTGGAATTTGGGTTTCTTGTGTGCACTATGCTGTTCAAAATGCGACCTTTTTGTGGCAGAAATTTGGGCAAAAACTCTGCTTTGCAGTTCAAAACGCAAATGGCAAAAACAATTGACATGTTGCTTCTTTGAAAAGCAGAGTTTTTGCCCAAATTTCTGCCACAAAAAGGCAGCATTTTGAACAGCATAGTGCGCACAAGAAACCCAAATTCCCATATACTATGCTTGAAAAGCAGAACGCATGCATTTTGGCATTAAAATTCTGCAGTTGAAAAAGCAGCAAAAAAGCAGGTAAAAAGCAAAGTGCGCACATAACCTTAAGGGTATCGGTACACAGACTTTTTGCTAAATTGTGGCGTAAAAACTCCACGTTTTTAAGGACTTTTGCATTTTGAGGCGTTAAGCTATGTGTGCACTTTGCTTTTTACCTGCTTTTTACCTGCTTTTTACCTGCTTTTTCAACTGCAGCGTTTAATGCCAAAATGGTTGTGTTCTGCCTTTCAAGCAAAGTCTATGGGAATTTGGTTTTCTTGTCCGCACTATGCAGTTCAAACTGCAGCCTTTTTGTTGCAGAACTTTGGTCAAAAACTTAGATTTGCAGTGCAAAACCCAAATGGCAAAAACAATTGTCATGTTTTTGTTTTTGCCATTTGGGTTTTGCCCTGCAAAGCTGAGTTTTTGACCAAAGTTCTGCAACAAAAAGGCTGCAGTTTGAACTGCAAAGTGCGGACAAGAAAACCAAATTCCCATAGACTTTGCTTGAAAAGCAGAACACAACCATTTTGGCATTAAACGCTGCAGTTGAAAAAGCAGCAAAAAAGCAGGTAAAAAGCAGGTAAAAAGCAAAGTGCGCACATAGCCTTAGATAGTTTTCACTCAGTTTCTACTTCAATAAATCCTACAAAAACTTTGCGTGCACATCGCTTTAGAGCACGTTCACTTGGCAGTATTATAGTCATTTTTTTTCATCAGCATTTGTAAGTAAAAATTAAGAGTGGATCTAAAACATGGAAGGGGTGCAAATCTTTCTATTGCAGTTACTGTCATGTGGAGTTGGCCTAAGGCGGGCTTTACACATTGCAACATTGCTACCGATATATCGTGAAACAATTGAAAATATGTCTTATATTCTAGGTTCTTCAAAGTAGCCAAATTTTGCTTTCATTACTACTTTGCACACTCTTGGTATTCTCTTGATGAGCTTTAAGAGGTAGTCACCGGAAATGGTTTTCCAACAGTCTTGAAGGAGTTCCCAGAGATGCTTAGCACTTGTTGGCCCTTTCGCCTTCACTCTGCGGTCCATCTCACCCCAAACCATCTCGATTGGGTTCAGGTCTGGTGATTGTGGAGACCAGGTCATCTGGCGTAGCACCTCATCACTCTCCTTCTTAGGGCTGCTTCTCACTTGCGAGTTTCTCGCAGTAGAGCAATGCGAGAAAATCTCGCATTGGAATCGGACACATGTTAGTGAATGATTCAGCTCTCATCTGCGATTTTTTTCTCAGTCCAAATCGGACTGAGAAAAAAATCGCAGCATGCTGCTTTTTTGCGAGTTTCTACTGCGAGTTTCTCCAATGCAAGTCTATGGGAGCGTGTAAAAAATCGGATGTCACGGGACGGCACTCACACCATCCTAGTGACATCCGATTTTCTAAATACATTTCTCGCATGTTTCCTAAAACACTGGAAACGAGCGATGTCTCCCAATGTCTGTCAATCACTATTCTCTGTCAGTCGGTCTCTCCCTCTCGGTCTCTATTCTCTCTCTGTCGGTCCGTCACTATCTCTGTCCCTCTCTCACAGTCTGTCGGTCATTTTCCCCTCCTCTCTCATACTCACCGTTCCCCGATCCCCGGCGCGGCGCTGCACGGCTTTCTCACTGCTGCGGCGGCTTTTACTATTTTGAAAAAGCCGGCCGCTCATTAAACAATCTCATATTCCCTGCTTTCCCCGCCCACAGGCGCCTATGATTGGTTGCAGTGAGACACGCCCCCACGCTGAGTGACAGGTGTCTCACTGCACCCAATCACAGCAGCCGGTGGGCGGGTCTATACTGTGCAGTGAAATAAATAAATAAATAATTTAAAAAAATGGCGTGCGGTCCCCCCAATATTAATACCAGCCAGATAAAGCCATACGGCTGAAGGCTGGTATTCTCAGGATGGGGAGCTCCACGTTATGGGGAGCCCCCCAGCCTAACAATATCAGTCAGCAGCCGCCCAGAATCGCCGCATGCATTAGATGCGACAGTTCTGGGACTGTACCCGGCTCTTCCCGATTTGCCCTGGTGCGTTGGAAAATCGGGGTAATAAGGAGTTAATGGCAGCCCATAGCTGCCACTAAATCCTAGATTAATCATGTCAGGCGTCTATGAGACACCCTCCATTATTAATCTGTAAATTACAGTAAATAAACACACACACACATGAAAAAATCCTTTATTAGAAATAAAAAACACAAACATATTCCTTCATTACCAATTTAATAAGCCCCAAAAAGCCCTCCATATCCGGCGTACTCCACGGACCTCCAGCGTCGCTTCCAGCATGAAGGTAACAGGAGCTGCAGAAGACACCGCCACTCCGGTCACCTCCAAGCAGCTGAGGTGAGTAGCGCGATCAGCTGAGCTGATCACGCCTGACATGATTAATCTAGGATTTAGTGGCAGCTATGGGCTGCCATTAACTCCTTATTATCCCGATTTGCCAACGCACCAGGGCAAATCGGGAAGAGCCGGGTACAGTCCCAGAACTGTCGCATCTAATGTATGCGGCAATTCTGGGCGGCTGCTGACTGATATTGTTAGGCTGGGGGGCTCCCCATAACGTGGAGCTCCCCATCCTGAGAATACCAGCCTTCAGCCGTGTGGCTTTCTCTGGCTGGTATTAATATTGGGGGGGACCGCACGCCATTTTTTTAAATTATTTATTTATTTCACTGCACAGTATAGACCCGCCCACCGGCTGCTGTGATTGGGTGCAGTGAGACACCTGTCACTCAGCGTGGGGGCCTGTCTCACTGCAACCAATCATAGGCGCCTGTGGGCGGGGAAAGCAGGGAATACGAGATTGTTTAATGAGCGGCCGGCTTTTTCAAAACAGTAAAAGCCGCCGCAGCAGTGTGAACGCCGTGCAGTGCAGCGCGGCGCCGGGGATCGGTGAGTATGAGAGAGGGCTGCTAACTTCAGTCACTCGGGGGATTAGTGGTCACCGGTGAGCCCTTCACTAGTGACCGCTAATCAGGACGCGGCACAGACAGAGCCGCAGCATGACAATGAAGTCGGGTTAAGTTCACCAGAGTTCATTCTGATTGTGCGGCTCTGTCTGTGTCTGCTGTCATCTGCCATTCAGCTCTGCTACATGGCTGTCTGTGTCTGCTGTCAGCGGCCATGTAGCAGCGCTGAATGGCAGATGACATAGTAAAAAATACGCATTACACACGCTAGTAAAATCATTAATTTATTCAGAAATAGCATCGCACTTGCGTTGCACTCGCACCTAACGTGAACTAAAATCAGCCGAGTTTTTTTCAGCCCAGTCGGACCGATTTTACTCGCATAGATGTGTTTCCACCCTTAGTCAAATAGCCCTTACACAGCCTGGAGGTGTGTTTGGGGTCATTGTCCTGTTGAAAAAGAAATGATGGTCCAACTAAACGCAAACCGGATGCTGTGGTAGGCATGCTGATTCTGTATGCCTTCAATTTTGAATAAATCCCCAACAGTGTCACCAGCAAAGCACCCCCACACTATCACACCTCCTCCTCCATGCTTCACGGTGGGAACCAGGAATGTAGAGTCCATCTGTTCATCTTTTCTACAAAGACACGGTGGTTGGATCCAAAGATCTCGAATTTGGACTTATCAGACCAAAACCCAGATTTCCTCTGGTCTAATGTCCATTCCTTGTTTTCTTTAGCCCAAACAAGTCTCTTCTGCCTGTTGCCTGTCCTTAGCAGTGGTTTCCTAGCAGCTATTTTACCATGAAGGTCTGCTGCACAAAATCTCCTCTTAACAGTTGTTCTAAAGATGAGAAGGTGTGTCCAAACGTTTGGTCTGTACTGTATATATGGTCAAAATTGTTGTTACCCCTTGCTCAATGAAAGAAAAATCCACAATAGTCACAGAAAAAATAACTTTAATCTGACAAAAGTAATACATTAAATATCTATGAAAATGAACAAATGAAAGTCAGACATTGTTTTTTAACCATGCTTCCAGAGAATTATAAAAAAACAAAAAACAACTCATGAAATAGGCCTGATCAGAAATGATGGTCATTTAACTTAATATTTTGTTGCTCAACCTTTTGAGGCAATCACTGCAATCAACAAATTCCTGTAACTGTCAATGAGACTTCTGCACCTCTCGACAGGTATTTGGGCCACTCCTCAAGAACAAACTGCTCCAATTGTCTCATGTTTGAAGGTTTCCTTTTCCAGATGGCATATTTCAGCTCTTTCCAAAGATGCTCAATAGGATTTAGGTCAGGGCTCATAGAAGACCACTTCAGAATAGTCCAATGTTTTCCTCTTAGCTTTTCTTGGGTATTTTTAGCTGTGTGTTTTGGGTCATTAGCCTGTTGCAAGACCCATGACCTGCGACTGAGACCAAGCTTTCTGACACTGGGCAGCACATTTTTCTATAGAATATCTTGATAGTCTTGAGATTTCATTGCACCCTGCACAGATTCAAGACACCCTGTACCAGATGCAGCAAAGCAGCAACAGAACATTACTGAGCCTCCTCCATGTTTCACAGTAGAGACAGTATTCGTTTCTTGATATGCTTCATTTTTCTGTGAACATAGAGCTGAGATGCCTTGCCAAAAAGTTCCATTTTTGTCTCATCTGTCCATAGGACATTCTCCTAGAAGCTTTGTGGCTTGACAACATGTAGTTTGGCAAATTACAGTCTGGCATTTTTATGTTTGTTTATCAACGATGGTGTCCTGCTTGGTCATCTCCCATGAAGTCCACTTTGGCTCAAACAAAGACGGATAGTGTAATCTGACACTGATGCTCCTTGAGCTTGAAGTTCACCTTTAATCTATTTAGAAGTTTTTCTGGGCTCTTTTGTTACCATTCGTATTATCCGTCTCATTGATTTGTCATCAATTTTCCTTCTGCAGCCACGTCCAGGGAGGTTGGCTACAGTCCCATAGATCTTAAATTTCTGAATAATATGTGCAACTGTAGTTGCAGGAACATAAAGCTGCTTCGAGATGGTCTTATAACCTTTACCTTTAACATGCTTGTCTATAATTTTCTTTCTAATCTCTGGAGACAACTCTTTCCTTCGCTTCCTCTGGTCCATGTTGAGTGTGGTACACATCATGTCACCAAACAATACAGTGAGTATCTGTAGCCCTATATGCAGGCCCACTGACTGATTACAAGATTGTAGACACCTGTGATGCTAATTAGTGGACACACCTTGATTTAACATGTCCCTTTTGTCACATTATTTTCAGGGGTACCATCATTTCTGTCTAGGCCTGTTTCATGAGTTTCATTTTTTAAAAAATTTCTGTGGAATTGTGCAATATGCAATTGTGCAATGTCTGACTTTCATGTGTTAATTTTCATAGATTTTTATTTATTACTAGCTGGACTACCCGGCTTTGCCCGGGTTAATAACTGCTGTTAACAAAATAGATTGTATTAACAAAAATGTATTCTGCACACAAAAACCACAAAACAAATAGATAGCAATGTAATTATTAAAAGGCAAAAACTAAGCTAATGGAAGCATTTCACAACATATATTTCAACACCACAGATATTCCACACAGATTTAACTAAATTGGCCAAGTAATGTGCTCCATCTGTCTCTTTCCAGATCTCTTTCCCCGTCTGTCTCTTTCCCCGTCTGTCTCTGTCTGTCTCTTTGCAGGTCTGTCTCTATCAAGGTCTGTCTCTATCCAGGTCTGTCTCTATCCAGGTCTGCCTCTTTCCTCGTTTGCCTCTTTCCTCGTCTGCCTCTTTCCCCGTCTGCCTCTTTCCCCGTCTGCCTCTTTCCCCGTCTGTCTCTTTCACCATGTCTCTTTCCCCATCTGTCTCTTTCCCCGTCTGTCTCTTTCCCCATCTGTCTCTTTCTTCGTGTGTCCCCATCTGTTTCTTTCCCCATCTGTTTCTTTCCCCGTCTGTCTCTTTCCCCATCTGCCTGTCTCTGTCTGTCTCTATATCTCTGTTTCTTTCCCCATCTGTCTCTTTCCAGGTCTGTCTCTTTCCCCGTCTGTCTCCCCGTCACTTTGTCTGTGTCTTTTCCTTTCTGTCTCTTTCCCTGTCTGCCTGTTTTTGTCTGTCTCTATTTCTCTGTCTCTTTCCCCGTCTGTCTCTATCAAGGTCTGTGTCTTTCCCCATCTATCTTTGTCTGTCTCTCTGGCTGTCTCCTCCTTCCCTGTCTGCCTGTCTCTGTCCCTGTCTGCATGTCTGTCTGTCTCTTTCCCCATCTGTCTCCTTCCAGGTCTGTCTCTTTCCAGGTCTGTCTCTTTCCAGGTCTGTCTCTGTCTGTCTCTTTCCCCGTCTGTCTCTGTCTGTCTTTTTCACTGTCTGTCTCTGTCTGTCTCTTTCACCGTTTTTCTCTGTCTGTCTCTTTCCCTGTCTGTCTCTATCTCTCTGTTTCTTTCCCTGTCTGTCTCTGTCTGTCTCTCTGTCTGTCTCTCTCTGTCCCTCATTGTCTCTCTCTATCAGTCTCCCCACTGACATCTTATTACCTCACATATAAGCTTCTTATACTATGAATGTCTATTGTTCCTATAGCAACCACTCACAGCTCCTACTAATAACCTGTAGTTCCAGGCTCCAATTACTTTAATGAAGGCATGTTATTTGGAGAGTAACTGTAAAGTGCGGGGTTACATTTTCCTGTCAAAACATAGTCTACGACGTTCTCTGGGTCACATAAGGTGTCTGTGCAAAATTTCGTGATTGTAAATGCGATGGTGCGGATACACTTTTCGTTTCACTTTTTCCCCATTATGTAGATAGGGGCAAAATTGATTAGTAAATTGGAACGCGCGGGGTTAAAATTTCACTTCACAACATAGCCTATGACGCTCTTAGGGTCCAGAAGTGTGAGTGTGCAAAATTTTGTGGCTGTAGCTGCGATGGTGCAGATGCTAATCCCGGACATACACACATACATACATACATATAGAATGCACCCTATAGAATGTAAGCCTGCAAGGGTGGGGCCCTCTTCCCTCTGTACTAGTCTGTCCACTGTAACTTGTATATGTATTTTGTATGTAACCCCCTTCTCATGTACAGCACCATGGAATTAATGGTGCTCTATAAATAAATAATAATAATAATAATAATAATAATAATAATAATAATAATAATACATAAACACATTCAGCTTTATATATTAGACAAGCTGTACTACCCGGCTTCGCCCAGGTTAATAACTGTTGTTAACAAAATAGAATGTATTAACAAAAATTTATTCTGCACAGAAAAGCCATAAAACAAATAGATAGAAATGTAATTATTAAAAGGCAAAAAGTAAGCTAATAGAAGCATTTCACAACATATATTTCAACACCACAGATATTCCACACAGATTTAACTAAATTGGCCAAGTAATGTGCTCCATCTGTCTCTTTCCAGGTCTGTCTCTTTCCCCGTCTGTCTCTTTTCCCGTCTGCCTGTCTCTGTCTGTCTCTTTTTTTGTCTGCCTCTTGCTCTCTGTTTCTTTTCCCATCTGTCTCTTTCTAGGTCTGTCTCTTTCCCAGGTCTGTCTCTTTCCCCATCTGTCTCCCCATCTCTTTGTCTGTGTCTTTTCCTGTCTGCCTCTTTCCCTGTCTGCCTGTCTCTGTCTGTCTCTTTCCTTGTCTGTCTCTATTTCTCTGTCTCTTTCCCAGTTTGTCTCTATCAAGGTCTGTGTCTTTCCCCATCTATCTTTGTCTGTCTCTCAGGCTGTCTCCTCCTTCCCTGTCAGCCTGTCTCTTTTCCTGTCTGCATGTCTGTCTGTCTCTTTCCCCATCTGTTTCTTTCCAGGTCAGTCTCTTTCCCCATCTGTCTCTTTCCCCATCTGTCTCTTTCCAGGTTAGTCTCTTTCCAGCTCTGTCTCTGCCTGTCTCTTTCCAGGTCTGTCTCTTTCCAGGTCTGTCTCTTTCCAGGTCTGTCTCTTTCACCTTCTGTCTCTGTCTGTCTCTCTATCTGTCTTTCTGTCTGTCTCTCTTTCTGTCTCTCTTTCTGTCTCTCTGTCTGTCTGTCTATCCGTCTCCCCACCGACATCTTATTACCTCACATATAAGCTTCTTATATTATAAATATCTTTTGTTCCTATAGCAACCAATCACAGCTCCTACTAATAACCTGTGGTTCCAGGCTCCATTTACTTTAATGGAGGCATGTTTTTTGGAGAGTACCTGTAAGGCACGGGGTTAAATTTTCCTGTCAAAACATAGTCTACGACATTCCCTGGGTCACATGAGGTGTCTGTGCAAAATTTCGTGATTGTAAATGCGACGGTGCGGATACACTTCTTGTTTCACTTTTTCCCCATTATGTAGATAGGGGCAAAATTGATTGGTAAATTGGAACGCGCGGGGTTAAAATTTCGCTTCACAACATAGCCTATGACACTCTCGGGGTCCAGACGTGTGAGTGTGCAAAATTTTGTGGCTGTAGCTGTGACGGTGCAGATGCCAATCCCGGACATACACACACACACACACACACACACACACATTCAGCTTTATATATTAGATTACGTTTCTCAAATGTAAGTTATTTCTGTGACCATTGTGGGTTTTTCCTTCACTAAACAAGGGGCAACAACAATTTTGACCATGTATGTATTGTGGTAGAGCCACTCTATCAGCAGTAGGGGATGGATGCAGGAACACCTCACATGATGATTTTAACCTGGTTTATTATCATCAGTCACAATCCATAGACAAGAAGACAGCACTACTGCCTCCAGCACAGGAACATACAGAGCTAAACAGAAGACCATGAGTGTGTCCAGAGGCCTGGCTTTTACCACCCTGAGGTGGAGATATGGTGAACAGCCATCACACCCATCTCTTTAGCTGTCCACACAAACCCGGCCCAGGTAATACAAATAAACCCTCTCAGCACCTAATGTGCTGGAGTACTACATCCGGGTTCACATCACTGATTTCAATAGTCGCAGCGAGACATATCTCCCCTCGCAGTGGCGTAACTACCGCGGTCGCAGCGGTCGCGACCGGGCCCGGGAGGTTAGGGGCCCGCCGTCTGCCAGGCAGATCAGCAGCCAGCTCCTGTCAGTGTAAGAGGAGCTGCGCTGATCTGCCGCAGACCACGCGGCCGCTATTTGACCCGCTGCCGCCGCCAACACCGGGCCCCCAAGCCTGGTGTCAGCGGCGGCATCGGGGCCCCCTGCCTGGTGTCAGCGGCTGCGGCGTCTCACCCGTCACCGCGCACAGTAATGATGAAGCATAGCGTGGCCGGTGCCGCACTATGCATCACCATTCTCCCTCTGTGCGGTGACGTCACTCCCGCGTGACTGCTGTGCTGAGTTCACAGAGTGCAGGACGGGAGGACGCCGACCGCACCGCAACACCAGGAGAACAAGCAGCGGGGAGGACGAGCAGCGGTGGAAGAGGAAAGTGGTGAGGACAGAGCAGCGGCTGGGGATCGAGGAGAGCGGTGAGGACAGCAGCGGTGGAAGGAAGAGAGAAGGTGAAGACTTGTTGGTTTTTTTTTTTTTTAATACAAATTAGTGAGTGGGGAAGCTGCATTATTATACATGGAAGCCTGAAGAGGCTGCTTTATACATGGAGGTCTGAGGAGGCTGCATTATATATAGAGGCCTGGAGAGGCTGCTTTATACATGGAGGTCTGAGGAGGTTGCTTTATACATGGAGGTCTGGGGAGGCTGCATTATTATACATGGAGGCCTGGAGAGGCTGTATTATACATGGAGGCCTGGAGATACTGCATTATACATGGAGGCCTGGAGATACTGCATTATACATGGAGGCCTGAGGAGGCTGGGTGCATTGTTATACATGGAGGCCTGGAGAAGCTGGCTGCTACATTATACAAGGAGGCCTAAGGAGGCTGGGTGCATTGTTATACATCGAGGCCTGGAGAAGCTGGCTGCTACATTATACATGGAGGCCTGAGGAGGCTGGGTGCATTGTTATACATGGAGGCCTGGAGAAGCTGTCTGCTACATTATACATGGAGGCCTGAGGAGGCTGGGTGCATTGTTATACATGGAGGCCTGGAGAGGCTGGCTGCATTATTATACATGGAGGCCTGGAGAGGCTGGCTGCATTATTATACATGGAGGCCTGGAGAGGCTGGCTGCATTATTATATATGGAGGCTACCTTATACATGGACTATGGGGGTGCATTATAAAACATTGGGGACTATGTGGTGCAGTATAATATATGGAGAACTATGGGGTGAATTATAATATATGGAGAACTATGAGAAATTCATTATAATAATTGGAGGGCTACTTTATACATGGAGGATTATGGGGGTGCATTATAATACATGGAGGACTATGGAAGTGTATTCTAATATATGAAGGGTTATGTGGGACCCTTTATACTATTTGGAAGGCTATGTAGGGGCCATTATTGTATTTGGAGATCTATATACAAGGGGGGACAAAGATACAAGCAGGGGATGGGAACGTTTTGTGCTGAGGGAAAAAGGCTCTTCCCTCAGCACCCAGCTTACCCATGCTCTGCTGTACATCTCTCAGCACCCAGCTTTCCCATGCTCTGCTATACATCTTCTCTCAGCACCCAGCTTTCCCATGCTCTGCTATACATCATTTCTCAGCACCCAGCTTTCCCATGCTCTGATATGGGAAAGCTGGGTGCTGAGGGAAAGATGTATAGCAGAGCATGGGGAAGCAGTGTGCTGAGAGAAGATGTATAGCAGAGCATGGGAAAGCTGGGTGCTGATAGAGGGAATTCAGATCATGGGAAACCTAAGTGCTGTGGGTAAGAGCCAAGTGTCAGCATCATTATCCTGTACCCCGAGTGTCAGTGTCATTATCCCGTACCCCAAGTGTCGGTGTATGTGGAGGGGGGGCCCAGATCTGAACTTTGCACCGGGGCCCATCAAACTCTAGTTACGCCCCTGTCCCCTCGTGTACATCACCAGTGATCACATGACAGTATATATATTCCAATTATGTTTTTATTTAAAAATATAAAGCAACACACATTTAGTATATGTATACAGGGTCGGACTGGGGTGTGAGGGCCTACCAGGGAAATTGCCTCTAGGGGCCCACACTATAGCTACCATAAACGTTTTTATTACTTGTACATTTTCTACTTCTCTCAGTATAACGTGCTCCTTTTAGCAAACTCTACAGTGTGCAGAAGAGCCCTGTCCTGTGCCTGCAGATAGCGCATAGAGCCCTGTCCTGTGCCTGCAGATAGCGCATAGAGCCCTGTCCTTGCCTGCAGATAGCACAGGATTTCTTGTAGCCTCTTGGGAACCTGTCATCAGAAATTTGGCTTTCAACCTAAAAGTTTCCCCCTCTGCAGCTCGTGGGCTGCATTCTAGGAAGGTTTCTATACTTTTTGTGCCCCCTTTTAAACCAAAATAAATACTTTATAAAACTGTACCTTTCGGTTTGAAAATCTTGTAAATCGTCCATGGGGGCGGGCCGTGTGGCGTCCGTTGCTGTATCTTACGCCGTCCCCCATGCTCCAAATCATCCCTCAGAACGCCGCCCACTGCGCCCGAGGTCCCATGCACGCCGGGACACCTAGTGACGTGGTCACAGGCACGAGAGTATGGGCGGCGCTGTGATTGCATCGCAAGTGCCCGCCCATACTCTCGTGCCCGCCCTTTCCCCACTGCCTCCAGCGTTCTGCGCCGGCCCGACGTCACCTCCTTCCCATCGTACCCTGCAGCAGGAAATAGATGGGAAGGAAGGAGCAGGCCACCACAGGAGAAGCGGAGGATCTGAGCAACGTACAGAGGGGAGAGCGTGCCCACGAGAGTATGGGCGCGCACTTGCGATGCAATCACAGCGCCGCCCATGCTCTCGTGCATGCGACCACGTCACCAGGTGTCCCGGCGTGCACGGGACCTCGGGCGCAGTGGGCGGCGTTCTGAGGGATGATTTGGAGCATGGGGGACGGCGTAAGATACAGCAACGGACACCACACGGCCCGCCCCCATGGACGATTTACAAGATTTTCAAACCGAAAGGTACAGTTTTATAAAGTATTTATTTTGGTTTAAAAGGGGGCACAAAAAGTATAGAAACCTTACTAGAATGCAGCCCATAAGCTGCAGAGGGGGAAACATTTAGGTTGAAAGCGAAATTTCTGATGACAGGTTCCCTTTAATAATGGAATCTGTGATTTACAGTCAGTCGCAGTTTTTCTTACACACGGACATTCCTTGTCCTAGGAAAACCACCAAGTCCATCAGCCAAAATATATTCAAAGAGAAGCAAAATTTTATCCAGCATCTTCACATGGAAACGTTTACTAACATTAATCCCCCTCTGCCGCCATCTATCTAGGAAATCCCCTATAAGGGTGCGGCCCAGCCGTCCACTATCAGAGTTTGCAGCATGTTAGCTGTGGCATGGTTCAGCTGCATCCAAAACGTTGCGTTGTAAGTACAAACACAGTGGATGGATTTCTAGAAATCCCGTGCCCAATGTGCTTCTTTTTTCCGCAGCAAACACTGACCTGTGGATCTTCTTTCTAGACCACAGCATGTCAATTGTTTGCTGCGTAATCGCATGCTCCTCCGTATGTGTCACGCTCCCCGGGCCCTCGGCTCCCCTTCCCGGGTCTCCTGTCCCGCTCCCCGGCTCACCTGCCACGCTCCCCGCGTCCCAGTTTCTTGTGCCCGTCCTTCCTAGGCTCCCTGGCCGCCGATCCCGGCGCCCGACGGCCTCCCAGGCCCTGGCCGGCTCCCCTGCGTCCTCCTCTCAGCCTCCTTCCCTGGCTTCTGGCACCCGGGCCGCGCGCATGCGCATTAGGGCGCGCGCGCGGTCACTGACCCTTTCTTAAAGGGCCAGCGCCCATTAACAGGAAATGAGGTTAGACAGGTACGGGGTATAAAGGGGGTTCTTGTCCAAGGGGGCGGGGCCTGATCTTCGTGTTTTCTGAGCTAGGAGTCAGGTCTCCTTGTGTTTTCCTGCCATACTTACGTATCTCTCTTCTAGAGCTGATCCCGCCTCGCCATCCAGTCCTGCTGAATCCCGAGCCCCGCACGCTGTCCGTCTGCCATCTGACAGTCCGTACCATCTCGGATCCCTGCGGTGACCCGTCATCTCGCTCCAAAGGTTCCGGACCCCGCCTGACATCATCTTGGCTTCCGAACCTGAGCTACGTCACCCGGACTGCCATCTGTGACTCCGTGGTCCCAGGGACTCCTCCGCTACCTTCACTTGCACGGACTGTTCTGCTGCCCATCAGTGCTTCAGCTACCGGACTCCCTACCACCATCTTAGAGTTCGGCCCAGTGGATCCACCTCCTGGGTCTGCCCGACCGCCCGGCCCTGACAGTAAGATCAGGCCATGGATCCCGCTGCAGCACTATTGGCCCTGCAAGAGGAACTCCAACGCCAGCGTGAAGTCCAGACCCGCATGCTGCAATTTATGACCTCCGTGGACACCCGCCTGTACACGTTACAAGCATCAATGACGCCTGCGGCAACCAGGTCCCCCACTAGGCAATCCACGGCTCCCGCACCAGTGGCAGCCGCGTCGGATGCCTCCCGACTCCGTTTGGCGTCACCACCTCGTTATGCTGGAGATCCCAAGACCTGCAGGGGCTTCATAAACCAATGTTCCCTTCATTTCACGCAGCTGCCACATCTGTTCGCCTCCGACCAAGCCAAGGTCGCCTTTATAATGTCTCACCTGGAGGGCGAGGCACTGGCGTGGATGAACCCCTTGTGGGAGAAGGAGGACCCCATGACCAAGGATCTTCAAGAGTTCCTGCAGGCCTTTCGCAGTACCTTTGACGAGCCGGGACGCGCCTCTGCGTCTGCTTCATCACTTCTCCGCCTACGTCAAGGAACACTGACGGTGGGCCAATACGCCATCCGTTTCCGCACTTTGGCTTCTGAACTCGGGTGGAATAATGAGGCCCTGACAGCCGCCTTCTGGGAAGGACTTTCGAGTCGCATCAAAGATGAGTTGGCGGGTCGTGACGTGCCCTCCACCCTAGATGCCCTGATTGCCCTAGCCACTCGAGTGGACATTCGTTTTCAGGAGCGCTCCAAAGAGCTGGTTCGTGAGCGACGTGCGGTACGGCACTCCTCCCCGCCACAGAAATCCTCTGTGCCACAGTCATCAACAGCTGGGATTCCTGTCCACGAACCCATGCAGGTTGACCGAGTACGACAGTCTGACCAACGTCGAGCAGAGCGGCTCGCCAAGGGCCTCTGCTTTTACTGCGGAGAGGGCACACATCTCCTACGCTCCTGTCCGGAAAGGCCGGGAAACTCCAAAGCCTAGGGTTGGTAGGAGAGGCCACCCTAGGTGCTGGGACTCTCTCAGACCCAGTTATGTGGACGGTACAAGTATCAACAGGAGAGACGCGCTTCACGGCTGAGGCATACCTCGACTCCGGAGCAGCAGGCAATTTTATCCAGCAGGCCACGGTGGACAAATACCAGCTGCCTGTTACTCTACTCGAGAAGCCCCTACTGATTGCCTCGGTGGATGGGAGACCCCTCTCTGATACCATCTCCTGGATCACCAAGCCGGTGGAACTGCGTATCGGTGCTCTGCACACCGAGAACATCTCTCTCTACGTCCTTCCACACATGTCCCATCAAATCCTGCTGGGACTTCCTTGGTTGCGAACACACGAACCATCAGTCAGCTGGGGTACTGGCGAAATCACCCGTTGGGGCTCTGCCTGTCATGAAAGATGTTTAAAGTCTATACAACCAGTCCGACGACCTCCGGTTCCTGAGTACCTACCGGGTCTGCCCTCGGCCTATTGGTCCTTCGCGGACGTTTTTGACAAGAAGGAGTCTGAGGTACTTCCGCCACACCGTCCCTACGATTGCGCCATCGACCTGCTCCCAGGAACAACACCACCTCGAGGACGGATATATCCGTTGTCTCCAGCCGAAACCAGGGCCATGTCCACCTACATCACGGAAAGCCTGGCAAAGGGATTCATCCGGAGATCCTCCTCTCCTGCGGGAGCAGGCTTCTTCTTCGTTAAGAAGAAAGAGGGTGACCTACGCCCATGCATTGACTACCGGGGCTTGAATCAGATTACCATAAAAAACAAGTACCCCCTACCGCTCATCCCCGAATTATTCGATCGGCTCAGAGGAGCCCGTGTGTTCACCAAACTGGATCTTCGGGGTGCCTACAACCTAGTTCGTATCCGCTCTGGAGACGAATGGAAGACCGCGTTTAATACTCGCGATGGGCACTATGAATACTGCGTGATGCCCTTCGGTCTGTGTAACGCTCCTGCCGTATTCCAAGAACTGGTGAACGACATTTTCCGGGACCTCCTCTACGTATGTGTAGTAGTTTATCTGGATGACATCCTTGTCTTCTCTCCGGACCTCCAGACCCACAGAGAGAACGTAAAGCTGGTTCTACAAAGACTGAGAGAGAATCGTCTCTACGCCAAATATGAAAAGTGCGTCTTTGAGCAGTCTTCTCTTCCTTTCCTGGGATACATCATCTCGGGTACTGGGCTGCAGATGGATCCAAAGAAGGTCTCCTCCATCCTCCACTGGCCTCCCCCTTCTGGACTGAAGGCAATCCAACGGTTCCTGGGATTTGCCAACTACTACCGCCAGTTTATCCCTCACTTCTCCGCCCTGACTGCTCCTCTCTCCGCTCTGACCAAAAAGGAGGCTAATCCAAAGGACTGGTCACCTGCGGCCGACGCCGCGTTTTGCTCCCTGAAGCGAGCATTCGCCTCCTCTCCTGTACTCCACCGACCGGAGTTAAACCGCCAGTTCACCTTAGAGGTGGATGCCTCCTCCTCAGGAGCCGGAGCAGTGCTCATGCAAAAATCCTCCTCCGGGAAGATGGTGACTTGCGGTTTCTTCTCTAAAAGCTTCTCAGCACCTGAACGTAATTACACCATCGGTGACCGAGAACTATTGGCGGTCAAACTGGCTCTGGAGGAGTGGCGCTACCTCCTGGAAGGAGCAGTGTACCCTGTGATTATCTACACGGACCACAAGAACTTGGAATACCTGCGGTCCGCTCAGCGACTGAACCCACGACAAGCCAGGTGGTCCTTATTCTTTGCCAGGTTTGACTTCCAGCTTCACTTCCGACCCGCAGACAAGAATATACGCGCTGATGCCTTGTCTAGGTCTCTCATGCCTCTGGAGCAGGAGGAAGAGACTACCCAACCTATCATCTCTCCTAGCAAGATTGTTCCGGTGGCTCCTGTCACTCTGGCCCAGATACCACCCGGGAAGACCTATGTCTCTGAGACCGACAGGCAAAAAGTGTTACACTGGGGTCATGCCTCGAAAACAGCCGGCCATGCAGGCCAGAAGAGAACATGGGGTGCGATTGTACGCCATTACTGGTGGCCATCCCTTCGCACGGACGTTGCCGCCTTTGTCTCTGCCTGCCCCTCTTGTGCCAGGAACAAGACGCCCAAACACCTGCCCTATGGCCGTCTTCTGCCTCTGCCGATACCCTCAGTTCCATGGCAACACATAGCGATGGACTTTATTACGGACTTGCCAGTATCATCCGGACACACAGTCATATGGGTCGTGGTGGATCGGTTCTCCAAAATGGCTCACTTCGTCCCTATGCCCGGACTGCCCTCTGCTCAGGAAATCGCGGAAGCCTATATACAACATATCTTCCGCTTGCATGGCTTTCCTTCCCACATCGTGTCCGACAGAGGAACTCAGTTCACCTCCCGCTTCTGGAGGGCTCTCTGCAAACATCTGGGAGTGACTCTGGACTTTTCTTCCGCTTACCATCCTCAGTCTAATGGCCAAGTGGAAAGGGTCAATCAAATCTTGACCTCCTTCTTACGTCACTATGTCAACGCCCATCACGACGACTGGTCCACGCTTCTGCCTTGGGCTGAATTCTCCCATAACCACCACGTCAGTGAGTCGTCCTCCAAATCTCCCTTCCATGTCGTTTACGGACTGCAGCCTTCCGTCCCGTTGCCTATATCCCCTTCTTCGGATGTCCCTGCTGCTGATACTGTAGCCCGTGACTTCGCTACCATTTGGGACTCTGTCAAGGCGTCCCTTGGGCGCGCTTCCCAGCGGATGAAGAAACACGCTGACAAAAGGCGTCTAGATCCTCCGTGTTTCTCTCCTGGTGACCTGGTCTGGCTTGCTTCCCAGTACATCCGACTGAAGATACCTTCCTACAAGCTGGGTCCTCGCTACATCGGGCCGTTTAAGGTCCTCAGCAAGATCAATGAGGTCTCCTACAAACTGAGGCTTCCGACCACGATGAAAATACCCAACTCCTTCCACGTCTCTCTACTCAAGCCGGTGTTCCTTGGTCCCTTCTCCGCTGCTGCCAGTCCGGCTCCTCCTCCTATTGCTGAGGACGACATCTATGCGGTAAGGGATATCGTGGCCATGAAGACTGTTCGTGGCCGGCAGTTCTTCCTGGTGGACTGGGAGGGGTATGGTCCTGAGGATAGATCCTGGGAACCCAGGGAGAACGTGGGCTCTCCTCTGATCCGTGCCTTCATGTCCCGGTTGCGGGGAGGGGGGCGTGGGGAGGGGGGTACTGTCACGCTCCCCGGGCCCTCGTCTCCCCTTCCCGGGTCTCCTGTCCCGCTCCCCGGCTCACCTGCCACGCTCCCCGCGTCCCAGTCTCTTGTGCCCGTCCTTCCTAGGCTCCCTGGCCGCCGATCCCGGCGCCCGACGGCCTCCCAGGCCCTGGCCGGCTCCCCTGCGTCCTCCTCTCAGCCTCCTTCCCTGGCTTCTGGCACCCGGGCCGCGCGCATGCGCATTAGGGCGCGCGCGCGGTCACTGACCCTTTCTTAAAGGGCCAGCGCCCATTAACAGGAAATGAGGTTAGACAGGTACGGGGTATAAAGGGGGTTCTTGTCCAAGGGGGCGGGGCCTGATCTTCGTGTTTTCTGAGCTAGGAGTCAGGTCTCCTTGTGTTTTCCTGCCATACTTACGTATCTCTCTTCTAGAGCTGATCCCGCCTCGCCATCCAGTCCTGCTGAATCCCGAGCCCCGCACGCTGTCCGTCTGCCATCTGACAGTCCGTACCATCTCGGATCCCTGCGGTGACCCGTCATCTCGCTCCAAAGGTTCCGGACCCCGCCTGACATCATCTTGGCTTCCGAACCTGAGCTATGTCACCCGGACTGCCATCTGTGACTCCGTGGTCCCAGGGACTCCTCCGCTACCTTCACTTGCACGGACTGTTCTGCTGCCCATCAGTGCTTCAGCTACCGGACTCCCTACCACCATCTTAGAGTTCGGCCCAGTGGATCCACCTCCTGGGTCTGCCCGACCGCCCGGCCCTGACAGTATGGAGAACACAAACGAGAGACTGCAGCGCACTGAACCCTGATTGTGGGTACTGACAGCTGCGGTCTCCTGCAGAGGAGACGCGCGGCCCCGCAGGTCAGGACCCGCTCCATGCAGAACACAGTGAGTCCTGATCGTGGGCACATACCCTAAGGGCGGCTTTGCACACTACGACATCGCAGGTGCGATGTCGGTGGGGTCAAATCAAAAGTGACGCACATCCGGCGTCACTTGCGATGTCGTAGTGTGCAAATCCTAGATGATACGATGAACGAGCGCAAAAGCATCGTTATCGTATCATCGGTGTAGGCTCCGACATTTCCATAATGCCGGTGCCGCGACAGGTACGATGTAGTTCCTCGTTCCTGCAGCAGCACACATCGCTGTGTGTGAAGCCGCAGGAACGAGGAACATCTCCTTACCTGCCGCCAGCGGCTATACGGAAGGAAGGAGGTGGGCGGGATGTTTACATCCTGCTCATCTCCGCCCCTCCGCCGCAATTGGCTGCCTGCCGTGTGACGTCGTTATGACGCCGCACGACCCGCCCCCTTAGGAAGGAGGCGGGTCACCGGCCAGAGCGATAGTCGCAGGGCAGGTGAGTGCATGTGAAGCTGGCGTAGCGATAATTATCGCTACGCCAGCTATCACAAGATATCGTACCTGCGACAGGGGCGGGGACTATCGCGTGCGACATCGCAGCATCGGCTTGCGATGTAGCAACGTGCAAAGCCCGCCTAAGAGTCAGTATGTGGTGGTGTGAAGCATTACCACCCAATACACTTTTCCATTTGGAGACTGTGGTGAATATTTGTCTTCACTATAGTTTCAAAACTAGTTTTACATGTTGGATAAACCCTTTACTAGTCCTGTGTATTCTGACAACACTGTTCTATAGACAGATCAGGCTTTTTTTTTTTTTTTTTTTTTTTTTTACAGTATTTATTTTGAAAAGCACCAGGTAAGTGCTGCCTCAAGCAGTTCTGCATTTGATGTGTGAGGCCATATGGCACCCCAAACAAAATACAATATTTAGTGTAGGACTGCCCCATGGGATTTGCCGTGACGTTGGCGGGGTGGCTCAAAATATTGCAATGTTTTGCCAAAAATCTCTAATTTATTAACAAATACAGTATAGAAATCGTGCTGGCTCCTTCTTTTTGAATACAGTATTTATACTTAAGCTCCTCCTGTACTATCATCACATATAGAGGCCCCCTGAAAAGTAATTACATATAGCCTAATATAATGACACTGGGGGTACAGGATAATGACACTGACACTGGGGGTACAGGATAATGACACTGACACTGGGGGTACAGGATAATGACACTGACACTGGGGTACAGGATAATGACACTGACACTGGGGGTACAGGATAATGACACTGACACTGGGGTTGCAGGATAATGACACTGAAAGTACAGGATAACGACACTGACACTGGGGGTACAGGATAATGACACTGACAATGGGGGTACAGGATAATGACACTGACACTGGAGTACAGAATAATAACACTGACACTGGGGTTGCAGGATAATGACACTGACACTGGGGGTACAGGATAATGACACTGACACTGGCGGTACAGGATAATGACACTGACACTGGGGGTACAGGATAATGACACTGGGGATAGCAATGGGCCCCCCCAGCCTTGTGTACTGTAGCAATGGGCCTCTCTTCCTGTCCCCCAATATGCCATTGATCACACACACACACACACACACACGTTCTCACCTGTCCTCCGTTCCTGCGCTGTCCTTACCTTACCAGTCCGCAGGCTCATGGACCCCTCCATGATCTCGTCCAGTGCACGGAGCCGCCGCCGCAGGATGCCATCATGGCTTTACTGCAGTTAAATGCTTTGCGGCGCCGTAAAGCATTTAACTGCAGTAAAGCAATGAAGTCAGCCTGCAGCCGCGGCTCCGTGCACTCGACGGGTCACTGAGGGGGTCTGTGGCTTGCAGTCTGGAGCACCGCGGGAACAGAGGAGAACAGGTGAGAATGATTAATTTTTTTTTTTCTTCGGCTCCTTATGAGCACTTACCTCTCCTCTGCAGCCCTGCACATCCTCTCCTCTGCTGCTCCGTCGGCAGTGTGATGACGGCCACTGTGTCAATGCGGGGCTGAGCAGCTCCTCCGCCTCCTGTCACTGGCCGCACTGTTCACATGTACGTGCGTCTGAAGGATGCACGTACATTTGAATAGCGCGCGGTGCAGGACCTACGGTGAGTCACATGACTGTCTGTGATGTCACCACAGGTCCTTCTGCACCCGCAAAAACTGCAGCGATAGTACAGAACTTGTGATATCGCTGCAGTTTGTAATTGAAAGGCTGGGGAGGAGGGGGCCCATCAGAGCGTGGTGACCCTGCCCAGTCTGCCGCACATAACGCCGGCTGTGAAAAAACGGCGGCCCCGCGGCGCTGTACACAGCTCCGCACTAATTAAGGCACGTGGGGCCCACTGAGGGCCCGAGCCCTACCGGGGAATCCCCCGGTACCCCGGCGGGCCAGACCGAGCCTGTATGTATATATACATTTAGAATATCCAAAGAGAGAAGTGGAATAGAAATAAAACATCACATTTATTAGATGTAGTTAAAACTCCACCCAGCAAGTGAATGTACACTAAGGAATAGATGAATAGAACCTACGTACGTGTTTTGGCAGGTAGCCTTTTAACACTATGAATAAAGGCCGCTTTACACGCTGCGACATCGCTAGCATCGGCTAGCGATGTCACGTGCGATGTCGCGTGCGATGTCGCGTGCGATAGCACCCGCCTCCGTCGGTGGCACGATATGTGGTGATCACTGCCGTAGCCATAGTGAACAGTATTGCTACGGCAGCGTCACATGCACATACCTGCTCTGCGACGTCGCTGTGACCGGCGAACCGCCTCCTTTCTAAGGTGGCGGTTCGTTCAGCGTCACAGCGACGTCACAGCAGCGTCACTGAACCGCCGCCCAATAGAAAAGGAGGGGCGGAGATGAGTGGCCGGAACATGCCGCCCACCTCCTTCCTTCCTCCTTTTCCGGTGGACGCAGGTAAGGAGATGTTTGTCGTTCCAGCGGCGTCACACATAGCGATGTGTGCTGCCGCAGGAACGACAAACAACATCGTTACTGCAGCAGCAACGATAATTGGGAAGATGGGGGGATGTCACCGATGAGCGATTTTGAACGTTTTTGCGACGATTCAAAATCGCTCATAGGTGTTACACACAAACACATCACTAAAGCGGCCGGATGTGCATCACAAATTCCGTGACCCCAACAAGATCGCTTTAGCATGTAAAGCCACCTTAAGGCTACATGCCAAAATGCTTAGGTTCTCTTCATCTATCTCAGTTACATTCAATTACTTGATGGTGTTTTAACCTCTTCATGGCTTTTGATGTACATTTATGTCAAAGGTAATGTCCTTGCCTTTGATACGGACTCACAAGCATCTTTCCCTCAGATGACGGCTAATATGATCAGCTGTTATGTGCCTCTAAGGCCCTGTGCCCACAGGAGAAAATACCTGCGGAATTTTCTGCAGGTATTTCCGCAGGTTCACACAGGAGCTCCCTGGAATCCGCAGCTATCCATTGCTGTGGATTTGATATGGAATTGTTGCGGACAACTTGCGGAAAACGTGCGGAATTCGAGCCTTCTTCCTGCGGATTTTCCCCCCTGTATCTCCATAGTAGAAAGGCAGGAAATCAGCAGGAATAATTGACATGCAGTTCTTTGCGGCTGCGGGAAATCCACAGCATTTTCCGCAGATGCAAAATCCACAAATTTAAAACAGCAGTCCCCAAATCCCCTAGGATAACATGGGGAGTGACTATACTTGCGCAAATCTGCGGAGTTATCTGGAAAATCTAGAAAATCCACATGTTTTCCACAGCAAAATCCGCAGGTATTTTTTCCCGTGGGCACAGCGCCTAACAGCCACAAGTGAAACGGATATCCGCCCGCAGTTTTTAACCAGTTTAATCCCACTGTCAATCTCTGAAAGCAGTATTTAATTACGCTGGCAGGGAACACATCATTCCCCAGTTCTATTGGCGCGCTCGTCATGTGATTGCGAGGTGCCAATGGGTTGGCACGACAACCAGGGGTCAGCAGATGACCCCTGTGTCTGTTATGATGATTTTCTTATGAATGCCGACTGAGAGCCAGTGTTCATATGAAGTCATCATTTCTGTTGTACAGAACAGTGCTAATGTACCGCACTGTACAGCACAAACTATAGGATGATCAAGTCCCCTAAGTGGAGTTGTGGAGGTGGCACTGAGCTATAGCTTGTTTGTTCAAACGTAATAAGAATATCTGTGTATATAACTAAATCAAAATGTAGATGTAGATGCAAAATTATCTGTCTGTCTGTGTAGCAATTGCACAGACCCGTAGTATAATTCAAAGTTGTATAATCATGAAGGAGTTAACTAAAGATGATAAAGCCAGAATGTGAAGCTATAAACTCTTATCAGTAATGTTCACACAAAAGGAATGTACGGGAGGGCAGGAGGGATGAGAGAAATTGGGGAGTGAACACACTCCTTCGTTAGTTTCAAGGTTATTTACGCTTACTTACTGTATAATTGGATCTATCGTAATATACGAGCCAGTTGGTGATGCTGGCTGAAAAGAGAGCATGTCTGTGTTCTTTGTCTTATATACATTGATATATATCGGCACTGGTATACAGCATTAATGGGGCACCGTCTCTGGATCCTAAATGAAGACTCCATTAGCAGTCTTGACCCAAAATTCCTCCCTTGACAGTTTGGCGCACCAACGTGGAGCTCCTTCAAGGACGCATACCGACCTGGAGATACCGATGGTTTGGACGTCGCGGACTGAGATCTCCCTCTCCTCCAAACAGGCTGATCACCTCCGACCCCACGGGTAAGTGTTACATACTGTGTATTCACTACCGTTGTGGTTGGTTTTGGAGAGGAGGGAGTGACGGGCTGTGTGTCCATATCGGTGTTAAAAGGTACCTGATTGTGACTCAGGGGTGTTGCCCGCTGGAGTTCAGAGCACGATCCCAGCCCTGAGGTGTGGATCGAGTGTCACAAGGGATCCAGAGGACGGTTGTTAGGGCAGGAAAGATGGTGGTGGCTGGATATAGCTAGTTAGACTGACCCGGTCTGTAATTAAAGACGCGGGGGGGTTCCCGTGGCTGAAGATAGGGATTAGGACATTAATTTTGGTGCAGCTGATCAAGTCCGGAGGGAATACATTTTGTACCCCTCCTCCATATCACGGGATACCCTTATTACTATATAGCTGAGGAGTTGCCAGCTAGTATAGAGGTGTAGCCTTAGGTGCCGGCCGGACTCTAACGTTCACCGCATAGTTATATTAGTGTAATCCAGACACCACCAAGATAGCAAAACTGTTCAGACAGAGGAGACAGAAAGTTGAGAGGCCTGAAGGTTCACAGAATGTGTTAGAGCTAGTTGCAGAGAGAGAAGGGAAGAAAGCTGTACGCCATGCCTTGGAGATGTTTAAAATGTTAGAATTACCAAAAGGAGGTCGGCTACAACCGTCACTATGGGCAACAGCATTGAAAGCAAAAAAGGGCAAGTTAAAAGATAGGAGATTGTTGAATGATGCAGAATTGTTTGGCAGAATATCGCAGGCATTGCTATCAGAAAGATATATTGAGGTTGAAGATGAAGATGAGCAAGGAGATGTTGTGTTTTACTATATGTTACCCGAGTCTGAGGACAGATCTGAGGGTCCTCCGATAGGTTGTTTTGTTGCTGCCCCACAACCTGATCCCCATTCTATTCCCCGTCCCGGAGATATTCACAGATGCTGCAGTCACTAGACAGCATCCCTTAACCCTTTCCACACCCATACCCCTTTTCCCTCCCATACCTGCAATGCCGTCTCTCCCCTCACCGGCCAGTCTGCCGTCACACTCCCCAATTACCAATCCCCTCCCCTTGGATCCCTCTTTTTCCCTTAGGACACATAGTGAGCCTTACCCCGAATCTGACGAGGAACAGCCCTCATTTAAATATGTCCCTTTCAACCCCACCCAGTCAGCGGCATTAATCTCCTGCCTGCCAGATCCCAGCATTAACCCTATGCGATTTTATAGGAAGATGCTACAGGTCCATCAGTTATACTCAGCTGCCCGGAAGGACCTTGTTAATCTCACCAAAGTAAAAGCAGGAGACAGTTTTTGGCCCTTGTGTATACAACCGCGCCGGTGCAGCCCCCACCACAGCCCATGCCCCGACAGGGCCCAAACCCCATATACGTAGCTCCCAATCAACAAAACTAGCAGAGCCAGCAACAGAATTGTTGGCGTTGGGGTCAGCCCGGTCACTATCAAAGAAAGTGTCACACCCACAAATCTCAGTGTTTGGCCAGGTACCCTCAAAACCGTAACCAAAACTTGCAACACATAAATTTACAATACAGGTGTTCCCTGTAGATTCAGTAATGATCTACCTGAAGCCAGGTGTGCCTTTTCCCAGAGTATCATAGTATCCCTTTAAATCAGTCCCAGGAGATTTCCCAAGATACTGCCCACAGTCCGGCTGCACCCAGGAGTCTGCCCCAACCTTCCCTAATGACACAGGGGGAGCCCCGGACTGCTTGTTTTTGTTGCAGTGATTTCCAATCCCAAGCTACCCGCTTTAATGATGTTCTCCATTCCACTCCATCAATCTTAAGGTTTCTATAATATATGTTTCTGTAGTACTTTTGTTTCTGCTGGCTGATACGGTACAGAAATATATTTTATATATTTCTATAGTGAAAGTTCTGCCCATGTTTTTTTTTTTTTTCTTGTATCTGTTTTGTCCACCAGCTGTTCTAATATCGCGCATCCTGAAGGAGACAGGGGGACATAAGTCAGCGCAGGGATGTGTGGGAGTATTATCAGTAAGCTGCTGCTAATCACAAGTTGTAGAGAGCAGAGGAAAAAAAAAAAAAAAAAAATAAGGAAGTAGAACAAGTTGTAAAAAAAAAAAAAAAAAGTAGTTTTAGCAGATTTACAAAGCAGTTTCTGTCTTATGTACTAACAAGTGCTTTTTCCGGCTGGTGGAGTGGATTTTGTTTAATCCTTAAAGTTCAAAATTTCATAGGAGATTATCAATAGTATTCTGCTGCTATTTAAATAATTGAATTAATTTTGCAGGGAAAAGTATATTTTTTAAAATATACAAATTAGGTTTTTTTTGTTTTTATGGTTATGTTTTTGTTTTCTTTTATTTTTGCATACAAAATGCCAATATTGATTACTTTCCTTTTCTTTTGTAGATACAGAATATCTATGAACCCTGTTGTAAGGTTTCAAAATTTCCCAGTAGAGTATAAGTTATATTTATTTATTAGTTAATCATATTGTTTACTGTTATAGACCTATATATTTTGCCACAGTAGTATATAAAAAGGGAGGAAGTAGATATCTATTGCATTTTTCCAGCAGCAGATATATTGGATAGGCTTTAAAGCAGGCTTTAAAGTTGGCCTTTCTTTTGCAACAGTTATGTCATGTTTATTGGATTATTATGAATATAAGAATATATGTCTGTTATAGGAATGATCTAATCTATATTTCTTTTAGTTTTTGTTTTTATAGATGAAACCAGATGGTGGTCGATTCTGCACTGGATATGCTACAGTTTACACAACATGAGGTAGTCTAAATTTTGGCCACTCCCTCCCCTCCTATCGGTACGGAAGGAAGTGACGTAAGTGCCTCTCTAGATGGGTGGAGCAGAGGCAGGTAAGATAGTCAAAATGTGTATGTAGGATGTAGATCTTTCCTGTTGTCAAATAAGCTAGGTACGCCAAAAAGAAAGTCTAGATCTGAGCTGATGGAATCGGATGGAGATCCCCGCACAGGTGCAGCGGACCAAGAAGCAGTGAACGGGCCTAGAGTTGAGGAGTCCTTTACCATGCATAAAGACCATGCCTCGGTGACACCGGTCACGTCAGTGACTTCTGTCACTCCTTGTGTTCTTAAATCCCTACAGGAAAAAGTGAACCAATAAGAAGTGGAGTGCGAGACGCAGGGAGCCGGCTGACTGAGGAAGGTCTGTGGATGAAGGGCGGTAAGCTTTCTCTGCCATGAGATCTCTTCTTAATGATGGCCCAAGTAACATGGACTAACATCTGTGAAAGTTGGATATCAGTGTGCGCTTTGGTGACGCCAGGGTTCAGTACCCAGGTAGACAAACTCACCCGGTCTTGTGAAACATGTTCTTAAAACAATGAGGAAAAACTGTAAAGAGTCCGTAGAAACACCCTGCACCTGCTCTACCCATTCTTAGAGACTGCAAACTAATTATAGTTGTTTATCATGAGCACATTGTATGCAAGTCTGTGCGTGTTGTGTAGATTTCTTTCCAGGTCTGGTCAGAAGCTTTCCAGTGCAGAAAACGACGTTATTGCTGAAAATCCACATAATGCAAGTGGTATGTAAAAAAAAAAAAAAAACCCAAACTGATAAGTTGTAAATCAATGCGTGTTTTGTTTCTCTTTAGTGTGTGTTGTGTTTCTCTTTAGTAATAAACAGGTTCCAATGTAAAATGTTTTTCTTTGGTCTAGCGCAAACCACGTATAATTTTCATATGATTGACTAATTAGAGAAATAAACAAGTGTATTTTCTAATTCCAGATCCTAAATCAGAGTTAGTAGTATATGGTTTTCGGTCAGGAGACTGATTAATCCTAAAAGGACACAGAAATTTCGATAAAGCTCAACGGCAGGACAACATAGATTCACGCCCCGCATTGCAGAAGGGTCGATCCACCGAAGCTGCACTGAGCGTCCTGCTTATATTTATCCTTTACAAAAAACCTGTACAGTCCCAAACCATCATTGCCGAAATAGTTAGAAGAGAGGACTTAGAGAACCTTGAGACATGGGAAAGTCCAACTACAAAGGGTGAGGACTCGCCTAGGGGTCCTTGGTCTCAAACCGGTGAAGAAATCCCATTCCCCTCTCCACCCATGCCTCAACGTTCAGTCAGGCAGGATTTCCCAACAGATCTTTCTTCCTCTTTTCCTAAGGGAACACAGTACCCTTAGTATTTGGAAATGGCAGAAGTAAGTAAAGGGGGGACTGTTGAAGGTACGAATTGAGTAGTCGAAAATACTTAATTCAGCCATTTCATAGACCCAAAAATGTGGTTTGGTTAATGTAATCTAACCATTTACAAATGTTTTTGTTTCCTACTAATTTCAGTGATTTTCCTTAATACAAAATGCTAGATATGGATTTTCTCATTTCAGGAAAAGTTTTAGAGGAGCCTATCCCATCAGGCTGATGTCTCTCCGGCCTAGTCTGCTGAGCACTGGCAGTGACACGCGAGTTGACATCACATCTCAAAAACCAATGGACGCGACACAACCGAAGCAGAAAGCGGCCGCTATTCAACCCATTATCCCAGAAGGTTTTTCCAAGTCTGCACCACAAACTGTATACATGAAGCCTCATCATGTTTTGTTATTTTTGTATTATCAAGAGCAGATTATCCAGGTTCACAAAGTGGCCCTAAGTGGACTAGCACTGACTAAGCATCCTTTTTGTGTTTCATATCCGGAAAGAAGAACCATGGACAATTTCCAAATTTCCTTTTGTGTTTTTTTTAATTATGTGCTAATTTTTAAATAAGGTTTAGATTCAATTTTTCTTCATCAGGATAATGAGCCCTAATGAGAGTAATAACGCCAATTCTAATAGCCCCTATAAATCATAGAGTTATGTTTAATAAATAAAAATAAGTATTAAAGGGGGGAGCTAAAGCCTGTAGTGTTAAATTAAACAACAATCCCATAGAAAGCCCGCATATATAGATATAGATATAATTAAAGTCCCAAGGGCGGTAGGTCACAAATAAGTCCCAAATAATACAATATATCTAAATGGGGAAAATTTTTAAATTTAAGGTTAATAATATTCACAGATATTTTATTAAAGGGGGGACTGTGGAGGTGGCACTGAGCTATAGCTTGTTTGTTCAAACGTAATAAGAATATCTGTGTATATAACTAAATCAAAATGTAGATGTAGATGCAAAATTATCTGTCTGTCTGTGTAGCAATTGCACAGACCCGTAGTATAATTCAAAGTTGTATAATCATGAAGGAGTTAACTAAAGATGATAAAGCCAGAATGTGAAGCTATAAACTCTTATCAGTAATGTTCACACAAAAGGAATGTACGGGAGGGCAGGAGGGATGAGAGAAATTGGGGAGTGAACACACTCCTTCGTTAGTTTCAAGGTTATTTACGCTTACTTACTGTATAATTGGATCTATCGTAATATACGAGCCAGTTGGTGATGCTGGCTGAAAAGAGAGCATGTCTGTGTTCTTTGTCTTATATACATTGATATATATCGGCACTGGTATACAGCATTAATGGGGCACCGTCTCTGGATCCTAAATGAAGACTCCATTAGCAGTCTTGACCCAAAATTCCTCCCTTGACAGAGTGGTAAATACAATAAAAAGTGGCAAAAAAAGTTTTTAAAAATATGAAATAAACAAAAGTTCAAATCACTCCCTTTTTGCCCCATTGAAAATAAAACAATAAAAAAATACACATTTGGTATAGCTATCAAAATCTAATATATAAAGCTGATTGTGTGTGTGTGTGTTCGTGTATGTATGTCCGCTAAAGGAATCCGCACCGTCACATTTACAATCACGAAATTTTGCACAGATGCCTCATGTGACCCAGGGAGCGTCGTAGACTATGTTTTGATGGGAAAATCTAACCCCGCGCTTTACAGTTAAGGCTGCCTTACACATTGCAATTTGTTGTGCGATCACATTTGCGATCGCACCTGCCCCCATCGTTTGTGCGGCACTGGCAATTTCTTGTCCATGTCGCACAATGCTGTAACCCCCCCGTCACACGTACTTACCTTCCTAACGACCTCGCTGTGGGCGGCGAACATCCACTTCCTGAAGGGGAAGGGACGTTCGGCGTCACAGCGACGTCACACAGCGGCCGGTCAATAGAAGCGGAGGGGCGGAGATGAGCGGGACGTAAACATCCCGCCCACCTCCTTCCTTCAGCATTGCCGGCGGCCGCAGGTAAGCTGCAGTTCATCGTTCCCGGGGTGTCACACGGAGCGATGTGTGCTGCCCCGGGTACGATGAACAACAGAACGTGCGATTTTTAGAAAATGAGCGGTGTCAGCGATGAACGAGAAGGTGAGTATTTCTGCTCGTTCAAAGCTGTCACACGCTACGATATCACTAACGATGCCAGACGTGCGTCACTTACGATGTGACCCCGCCGACATCTCATTAGATATATCGTAGTGTGTAAAGCCTGCTTACCTTTCCAAAAAACCTGCCTCCATTAAAGTCAATGGTGCTGCGAGCTATTAGGTTAATAGCAGCTGTGAGTGGTGGCTATAGGAACAAAATAAATTGTTAGTATAAGAAGCTTATGTGTGAGGTAATAAGATGTCGGTGGGGATACGGATAGAGAGAGACAGAAAGAGACAGACAGATGCAGACAGACACAGACAGACAGGCAAAGAGACAGACAAAGAGACAGAAAGAGACAGACAGGGAAAGAGACAGACAGGGAAAGAGACAAAGATAAATAAAGAGACAGGGAAAGATGCAGAGACAGATGGGGAAAGAGACAGAGACAAGCAAAGAGACAGGGAAAGAGACAGAGACAAGTAAAGAGACAAGGAAAGAGACAGAGACAGACATGGAACGAGACAGACGGGGAACGAGACAGATGGGGAACAAGACAGACAGGGAATGAGACAGACAGAGATCTCGACTGATACAGAGACAGACAGAGACACAGAGACAGACATCAGAGACAGACAGAGACTGGGAGAGAGACAGAGAGACAGTTACTATCCCGGGCAATGCCTGGTTACTACAGCTAGTATAAAATAAATTATTCTGATTGTTAAAGAGATAAAAATGCCAGAATAACATTTTTTGGCACCCTACACATTCCAATAAAACACAATACAAGGTGATCAAAACATCGCATCTACCCAAAAATAGTGTATATAAAATGTAATGGACAGGCTAGAGGGAATCCACTCACCAAGCAGGACCCCCAGAACACTGAAACCATATAGGGATTTGGAATTCCACAGGGCCCTGGAGATCACTACCTGTGAAAGGCAGCAGTCCAAAAGAGTAGTAGTGAGGCAGGGTCAAACCAGGAATTGCAGAACAGGGACAGAATCGGAAGGCAAGGACGTAATCAGAAAACGTTGGAGAGGTCAAATCCGGATCGGGCAGTGAGGTACATAAAAAGCAGGCAGGAGGGTAGTCAGGAAACAAGCAGAAGTCAGAACACCAGAATTACTAAACAGAACAGGGCGGAACAGAAACCAGAATATCAGAACCATCTCCGGCAGTGGTCAGCAGACAGGAGGGGAATTAAGAAGGGTGTGGTGTCTTCCCATTGGTTGTAGCTGAATGATGGTAACATCTGCTGGAAGACACACGCCACCTATAGTCAGCCAGTGGTACTGCAGATCCCAAGGAAACCCAGCCCAGTGGATGAGCTGAGCCTGGCGCCACTGGCATCGACTCCTCTCCCATCACCAGCACTATCCGCGGCAGGAACACAGCGTCGCCTGGCGATAGGAGTAGAAGTCACTGCAGCGGACTCTGGTGGTGACGTAACACCTGGAGAATCACACTGTTCGTTTTACCATATAGTGAACATGGTAAATACTCACAGCAGGATAAAGCAGTAGTGAACTGCTCAGGCCAAAAAAAACTAATGCACTAACAGGTTGCAGCGAAACCCCCTATAGATGGAAATATCACAAGTGCAAGAGGAGCAAATCACTCACACAACTCCAGAATATGGAGGGGGTGATCGCTGGATGGTAAACTTGCACAATACTGGCTGCATAGGGCTCCGTTCCCACTTACAGTCGCATAGTAACCCAGTCAGCAGCCTATTACACGCCCATACTATTCGATCAGGCGGGCTGCCCAGTACTAGTGTGCACCATATAGGGACGGAGTCTCCAATATGCAAGTCCGAACATTAAGGGTGGCTTTACATGCTGCGATTTCCTGCCCGATATCGCTAGCATGAGACCCGGCCCCATTGTTTGTGCGCGACGGGCATATCGCTGCCCGTCGCGCACAAAATCGCGCACCGCCATCACACGTACTTACCTGCCCTTTGACATCGCTGTGACCGGCGAACCGCCTCCTTTCACAGCGATGTCCCTAATTGGCCGCCCAATGAAAGCGGAGGGGCAGAGATGAGCGGGACATAACATCCCGCCCACTTCCTTCCTTCCACATTGTGGCCGGAGGCAGGTAAGGAGATGATCCTCGTTCCTGCGGTGTCACACGTAGCGAAGCGTGCTGCCGCAGGGACGAGGATCAACTTCGCCCCAGCGACAGCAGCGATAACTGGCAGTGGACCCCCATGTCAGCGAGGAGCGATTTTGGACGTTTTTGTAATGATCCAAAATCACTCCTAGAAGTCACACGCTACGACATCGCTACAGCGGCCGGATGTGCGTCACAAAATCCGTGACCCCAACGAGATCTCTGTAGCGAAATCATAGCGTGTAAAGCCCGCTTAAGAGGCCTGGCTGCACCCCGTATAAAATGTCATGTGCAGAAAAATAAATACACAATATCTGCGGTATTAATCAATATTATGACCAAAATAACGGTAGCCTACAAACCACGTCACAGTTCCTCATACTTGTAGGCTCCTAATCTATATAAATAGAAAAATAGCAAAAAGAGGACTGTGGGACTCTTACACCTGTGATACTTCCATCTATTGGGGGTTTCACTGCACCCTGTTAGTGCATTAGTTTTTTGGCCTGAGCAGTTTACCACTGCTTTATCCTGCTGTGAGTATTCTAAATTGTGGAGGATATATGGTCCTCTTTTTGCTATTTTGCTATTTTTCTAAGAACATGGTAAATAAAAAAACTGTTGTAGAATTGCACTTTTTTTCAATTTCTTCCCTCTTTTCCAGTACACTATATGGTAAAATGGCTTTAAGCAAAAGTACATCTCGTCCTGCAAACAATAATCTCTCATATGGCAATATTGATGGAAAAATAAAAAAAGTTGTGGCTCTTGGAAGAAGGGGAGGAAAAAAATAAAACGAAAAAAAAAAATGGCAAATGACAAGATCATGAAGCGGTATCTAAAAAAATGTAAAGTTTTATTCTACAGATCTTCCATCCATGGGCATTCATTTCACTTGCATTCATTGAAGCTACTCTGGTTGGTTCGTATGACGTCTGATGCTGCAGCTGATTGCAGCTACCGAGCCTTCTAAGCTCAAACCCTTCTTTGTCTATATTTCTATTGTAGTTACTGAGGTTGAAAATGTCCATCAATTGCATCTTTGCTCAAGCATAACCATTTAGAGGAAAAGTAGAACAAAACTCTGACCTCACAAGACAAAATAATTCTTTACTAATCATAAGTGCCTGTAAGAAAAAAATTACTTAAATGAAAAATGAATCATTGGTATTTTAATGATACTGTTGTATGATATACCATTTATTTTTTTTTTACAAGAGAAATGCCTTGCCTGGTTTACATGCCATAACTGAATCTGAATTTACTACCTCTTGGACCAATAAAAACTATTACTACTAACCGTAAAACGGCTTAGCTCAAATCCTGTTTTTGCTTTCCGGAATTATCTTTCCTTTTTTCTCTTCCCTTCCTCTCTTTCCCACATTAAAAATTTGTTTTCCCTCCTCCCTGCCTACAATGCCCTTCCTTCCTCTTTCCTAACCTGGTTTGGTGTGTATTTTACTTGTTTGTTGAAAAAATAAAAATTCAATAAAATTATTGGAACAAAAAAAATGTTTCTACACTTCCTATAGTGGATTGGAACGTATCCCACAGTATAAACATACTAAGATATGTATACCTTGTCAATAGGCTCACACTGTAATGCCGGGTTCACACTTGCTTTTGATAATGCAGTTTGTCTTTTTGCTTTGGGAAGAAAATAAATTCATGCCCAAAACTGATCTGTTGTACTAGGCTATGTGCCCATGATTAGGGTTTTCAGCGTTTGGGATGCAGCATGTTTTCACAACCTCAAAAACGCTGCGTTGTGAAGTAGAAGCGCAGTAGATAAAATTTTTGAAATCCTATGCCCACTGTGCTGATTTTGTCTGCACCATAAACTGACATATGGCGCAGCTTCCTAAACTGCAGCATGTTAATTTATACTGTGGAAATGTTTGCCTAGCGGCATTTGATCAACTGATGATTTTTGAATGTGTAGTTTATGTCTAATTCTCCAGTTATGATATATAAGGGTATGACCGCACTTTGCGTTTCCACCTGCGTTTCAGCTGCTTTTTAGGTTCGTTTTGAACTGCAGCGTTTTCATGCCAAAAGGCATGCTTTTGCTTTTCAATAATAGTCTATGGAAAAGGTAGATTTCTAGACCGCACTTTGCGTTTTAAAACGCGGCGTTTAATTTGCATAATTTGTGGCAAAAACCATGCGTTCAAAGAAGCAGCATGTCAATTGTTTTTGCCATTTCTGCAGCGTTTTGCTAACATTGAAGTCAATGAAAAGTAGCAAAAAGCAACAAACATCAAAATTCCTGCGTTTTACCTGCTTTTTAGGTGCAAAATCACTGCGTTTTTTACTTCAAAAACGCATGCTTTTCAGACATTTAAATAATGGAATAATATGTCCCTTTACACACACACACAGTCCGACAATTAAATTTGTAAAAAATATGATTTTATTGATATTTTAGCAATAAATATTATAAAACCGCTATATTTTCATGAAATATAACTAATTCCTTTAATAATTCAAAAATTATATATGCTTTGCTTTTTTTTCTCTTTTTTCAGTCTGACTATTTAATCTTTATTTAGCAGTGTCTTGATGTTCAAAACGCATCTGTCAAATCGCAGGTGAAAAAGCATGTAACAGGCAACTTTGGCTAAATCAATTAAGGCAAAAACGTGCGTTCTGAACTGCAAGTAGGACGACGCAAAGTGCGGTCATAGCCTTATAGTGAATAATCATTATCTTTACTCTAAATATTCATGGTGATATTTAGTGTCCTTGCCTTCATTTACCCATCTTGCAATATCTGTGTTGTTTGTTTCCCTTGCTCTGGCAGCGTCATCTCTATATACTTGCCCAGAATAGTGCACATGCGCTAATGGAGGTGGTGGACATCATCGTGAGGTTTGTCTTTCCTCAGCTTAGTCTGGATCACGTGACTGGCACTGGATCACGTGATATTCACATTATTTACTGCCGCTCGCATCATCTGCTCCGCCTCTGGGTGACACGTCCAAAGTTGCCGCCCTCCTACCCCTGATCTGGCTGCATGCGCCATATAAGTTGTGCCGGTGGGACATGCTCTTGGCCCCTTTTGGACTGCTGCCTTTTAAAAGCCTCTGCACCGCTGAACAGGCACCACACCCCCCGACGAAGGCGACTCATCAAAACGAGTGTCGAGACCTGGTGCCAGCACAGCAGCTGCTTATTATGACCACAGTTAATCGTCCTCTACCCTTCATTGATATTACTATGGCTTAATTCGATGTGTGATTACCCCCTTGCTACCAGCATCTCTTTGAACAATGTGATATTGTACCTTTGCACTTGCATCTGACCGGTTATCTTTACTGAGCACACTTGCTGCACTACATTGCAATTTATTTGTGCATTTTGCAAATTTATCACTGCTCTCTTATTTACTTTCATTTGGTTATTTTTTATATATTTTCTGCACATTTAAAAATACTGTTCAGAACTATTTTTGCTGTGTGGCTGTTATAATTGTTGACTGTATGTATTTTCTGCTCTGCCAGGCCAATACTTGTTATTTTTTTACTATTTTTTCCCTTGTTTAATATTTTTATTCTTATTATTTGTCTCTGATGTTAAAAATGTATGTTTTTTTACTACTAAAATGTGGCTATTTTTGTGAATTGGTTTTCAAGGACAACATCTGTAAAGAGTTTCTATGTTCTCCCAGTGTTGGCGTGGGTTTCCCCTGGGAACTTCGGTTTTATCACACATTCCAAACACATACTGATAGGGAATTAATATGATCTCTGTCCCACAATGTCTGTAAAGGACTGTGTAATTAATGACGCCATATAAGTGAGCATAATAAATAAGCCCCTGAATCACGGAAAAAATAGTATGTATAAGTGAGTCCTAAGGCAGAGTCCTCATGTAGCTCAGTGTGCTGTGAGATGATCTATCATGTGGCCAAACTGCACTCATTTTACAGCAAACTGCCACTATTTTACAATAGGGCTATTGTTGCATGTTTTTTTAAGCCCTTAACAGCCTTTGACGTATAGCAAACAAAGTGAAATAACAAGCAATCAAAATGTCATATTATTATTTATTATTATAGCGCCATCAATTCCATGGCGCTTTACATGTGAAAGGGGTATACATAATAGGGACAAGTACAATAATCATAAACAATACAAGACACAGACAGGTACAGGAAGATAGAGGGCCCTACCCGCGAAGGCTCACAGTCTACAAGGGATAGGTGAGGATACAATTAGGTTAGGGTAGAGCTGAGTGTGCGGCGCTATATCAGACTGAGGGTTACGGCAGGTTGTAGGCTTGTCTGAAGAGGTGGGTCTTCAGGTTCCTTTTGAAGCTTGTCAAGGTAGGCGAGAGTCTGATGTGTTGAGGCAGAGCATTCCAGAGTATGGGGGAGGCATGGGAGAAATCTTGGATGCGATGGTGGGAAGAGGAGATGAGAGGGGAGTAGAGAAGGAGATCTTGTGAGGATCGAAGGTTACGTGCAGGTAAGTACTGGGAGATTAAGTCAGAGATGTAGGGAGGATACAGGTTGTGGATGGCTTTGTAGGTCATGGTTAGGCTGAGACCGCACTTTGCGTTTCCACCTGCTTTTCAGGTCCGTTTTGAACTGCAGCGTTTTCATGCCAAAAGGCATGCTTTTTGATTTTCAAGCAAAGTCTGGGGGAAAATGGGGATTTCTAGTCCGGACTTTGTGTTTCCAAATGCAGCATTTAATTTGCATATTTTGTGTCAAATACCATGCGTTCAAAGAAGCAGCATGTCAATTGTTTTTTCCGTTTTGCAGCGTTCTACACCCATTGAAATCAATGAGTTGTAGAAAATCGCTGCCAAAATGTGAAGCAGTGCGCTTGCATTGCATTATTATTGCGATCCACATGTTTTTTTTAACATAACAAAGGCAGTTCTTTCGTCTTTTTCTCTCTGTCGGTCGGTCTGTCGGTCTCTCTCTCTCTATCTCTCACTCTGTCCATGTCTGTCTCTCCCTCCCACGCCCTCTCTCATACTCACCGATCCACGATCCGGAGCTGCACAGCGTTCTCACTGTGGAGGCTTCTTCTCTTTTGAAAATGCCGGATGCTCATTAATCCATCACGTATTCCCTGCTTTCCCCGGCCACCGGCGCCTATGATTGGTTGCAGTCAGACACACCCCGACGCTGAGTGACAGCTGTCTCACTGCAACCAATCACAGCCGCCGGTGGGCGTGTCTATATCGAGCAGTAAAATAAATAAATAAACAAAAAACGACGTGCAGTCCCCCCCATTTGGATACCAGCCAGGGAAAGCCATACGGCTGGAGGCTGGTATTCTCAGGATGGGAAGCTCCACATTATGGGGAGCTCCCCAGCCTAACAATATCAGCCAGCAGCCGCCCGGAATTGCCGCATGCATTAGATGCGACAGTCCAGGGACTTTACCGGATCATCCCGAATTGCCCTGGTGGGGTGGCAAACGGGGTAATAAGGAGTTAATGGCAGCAGCCCATAGCTGCCACTAAGTCCTAGGTTAATCATGGCAGGCGTCTCCCCGAGATACCTTCCATGATGAACCTGTAAGTTAAAGTAAATAAACACACACATCCAAAAAATAATTTATTTCTAATGAAAGCCAAAAAAACACCCTTTTTCATTACTTTATTAACCCCTCAAAAACACCTCCAGGTCCGACGTAATCCACGCAAGGTCCCCCGACGCTTCCAGCTCTGCTATATTGGAAGCTGAAAGGAGCGGCAGTAGAACACCGCCGCTCCTGTGAGCTCCCTGCAGCAACTGAAGTGAGTCACGCAATCAGCTGTGCTGTCACTGAGGTCACTCACGGCCACCGCTCTCCGGTGGAGGACTGCAGCTGTGGCCGCGAGTAACCTGAGTGAAAGCACAGCGGATCGCGTGGCTCACTGCAGTCACTCAGGGGATTTGCGATCACAGGTGAGTCCTTCACGTGTGACCGCAAATCAAGCTGCGGGACACGCACAGAGCTGCGCGATCACAATGAAGTCGGGTGAAGTTCATCCGAGTTCATTCTGATTGCGCGGCACTGTCCGCAGCCAGCTATGACAGTGACAGTGCGGTCCTACTTGGCTCTGCTGCAAGTCTATGGGGATGCTGCAGAGCTGAGTGAGTGCGTTCTGTGAAATATGTGCGTTATAGATGCTTTTCCCACTCTGTCTATGGCAGAGAAAGCATCCAGAACGCATGAATTCTCACCAGGAATGTCCGCACTTTACGTTCTGCCGAATGCGTCTCAGAACGCAGCTTTTTCGGCTGCGTTCTGAGACGCACACGCAGTGACTTACATGCTGCAGAATAGAAAGCAAAGTGCGGTCTCAGCCTTAGGGTTTTGAACTGGAGTCGTTGGGCAATGGTATTCCGCAAAATGGTATAAATAAAAACATCAGCTCAGCGTGCAAAAAATCAAGCCCTCAAATAGCCCCATATATGGAAAACTAAACATGATTTCAGAGAATGCCGGATACATTTTTTCCTTTTACAAATTTCAGGTTTTTTCCCTCTGCTAAAATAACAGAAAACTAAACAAGTGTGACATCCCTGTAATTACACTTATGTGAAGAGTCATGATGCCAATCGTCACCACACAATGAATTGTAAAAACAAAACCCTTAAACAATGCATGTTTTTTGCAATTTCACTGCACTCAGATTTTTTCCCCACATTATTATGTGGTAAAATGAATGGTATCAGTCAAAACTCCAAATTTATCTACAAAAAAACAAGCACCCATCCAGCTATGTCAAGTGAAAACTAAAAGTTATGGCTGTTGGAACAAATACATGAAAAAAATGAAAAGAAAAAAAAAGGGGTTAAAATATTGTTTTAAACATAATTCACATGTAAAATAAAAAAAACCAAAAAAATAAAAAAACATAAAGATGCCGTGATCCCACTCATCCGTCTTATAAAATAACATAACTATGCAATACCAACTAGTACAAATTAATAAGGCCATAAACTTGATAACAAAAAGGAGAAACCAAAATGAGTATTAGGCTTAAAATATTAATTTACTGTATACGTATTAAAATATAAATATAGGAAACTATATGAACACAATTTAAAACACAGAGGCTGCTGTGCAAAAAGGGGAACAGACAGACAGTGGATATTACCACAGCAAAAATCCAGTCATATACAAATTGCAAGTATATAAAAAACCAAATAGATAAAACCTTAGTAAGATAATTATTGTTCTTGGGATGCAATTTTCCCTATAAGATTTAGTAAATAAGGAGACCTATGCAAATTTAGTGAATTTCTTTACCAAGGCATAATAAAGTTGATATTTCTGTAAATGGTGACTTGTGATAAAAGGTAATAAACTAGGTGACCAGTAGTAGAAGATAACATACATGAAGGCTATATATATATATATATATATATATATATATATATATATATAGTTAACACCTTTCTTGAACTTTTAAATGGCTATGTAAACATACATACAGAAGAAGATAAGGTATGAGTGAACATCTGTTCCTGCAGCCCCAACCCACGTTTCGTGGTTAGTTCCTCAGATGGTGTGTGTTGGGGAACGGGGCAGATAACATATAAAGATCCTTCAGCCAATCAGAATAGGAAATAAAGGGGTGTATTGTGTCCTGTGATCGAGAAAAATTAGCACTGTCTCTGCTTAGGTGATGCATACGTTGTCTGTGCCATCCTTAAACCAGGAAATCTGATCCACTGTCAGCTGGAGCGCAAGTGTCACCGCTGTCACAGATGACACATAATGTTGCACGCTAGTCAACCCGAGGACATTGCATTTGAGCATGCACAATCGTAAAAGAACATATTTGGGGAATAATTTAGTGTATTATTTGAACACTATTTGGAGAGTGAGTGTAATCTTGGTTAAATAAAAGTGAGAAAGCAGAAGTAAAGAAAAAGAAAAGAACAGAAAAAAAAAAGGACAGCAGCTTTTGTGTTTTAAATTGTATTCATATATTTTCCTTTCACGCTTGAGCAAAAGAATGCCTGGCGCAACACAGAGGATACAACCAAGATGGAAAGGTTAGGAAGGCTCTAACGGTAAGTAGAGGGGAGACGGGTCACTTTCTGACACTAACCTGTGTCTAAACTCTGAGCTCCCTAATGTCCCTATATGGGTTTTTCCCCTTGTCGTCATCACGTGCCTAGTCCCAAGCTGTCCCTGCACTCACTCTGAGTAGTGCAAAGGCTGGTGAGTGTACTAGACTTTACCACTGCAAATGTTAAACACAGGGGAAGAAAGACAGACAAGGAAATATACATCAACACCAAAGTTTGATTCAAGCACCAGGGCTGCAAACGATAGGACTCCAGCAGCTTCTGGAAACATCTACCCTTCACAGTGGTCAGTTGAGAAATTAATTCTATAACAAGCATCAGGTGATGGAATATGTGACTATTTAAAGGGGAGTGGTCACAATCTGGCAGTACCTGAGAATGGAGTAGCAAGGAACTACCAGCAAGAAAAGAGTCATTAACCCCTGCAGCACCAAAAGAAAGTAAATACTTTTAAAAGTTTGTGTTTCACAAGGCAATGTGAAACACAGATCCCACACCTGTCAAATGTCTCCCAAGGATGACCTCTACCCTCAGCACTGGATTTGACCAAATAAGACACACGAAAAAAAGGCACCGACTCCCTCGCATCCACTTCTGTTGACAGGTGATCTTCAAGGTTACCATAATCGCAAACTGGAGGTGGTGGTTAAAGGGGTTATCCGGCTTATTTTGTTTTTTTTTCATTATTACCCCATGGGGCTACATTGGGGCAGGTAAGTAGATAGTGACCACTTACCTGCCCTGCTGTCAGCCCCTCTCCCCGACTCAGAGCGGTCATGTGACCGCTCCTGCCGCAATTTTGCTGCTTCCGGTTATTTCATGTCAACATGGGCAGGGCCATGTTGACATGCAAATCTGGAAACATCATGTCGCCTCCCTGCTGAGCTGTACCTTGTGAGGAGTCTCCACCCCCTTCCCTGCGCCCTCCCACACATTCCCCCGCACCCCGTACTCTGCCCACAACCTCCCCCTGCACTTCTGTGGGACCCGTGACCTGGGGGCGGGGCCTGGCGGCGGCTGCCGTGGTGTCACCGCCAGCCCCTGCTCAGGATCGCATATTCAAAAGTACTGGCATCACAGATCACAGATGCTGGTATATTTGAAAGTGCTGATGAGAAGGAGTGCTGCTTCTCATCACTGCCCCGCTGTCTGTGCTCTCTTCAGCACAGTGGTGATGTCACTACTGTGCTGATATGGCCAGAGCACAGACAGTGCACGAACGTGCAGGAGCGGCGGGGACCGAGGACGGGTGAGTATGTACTCCCTACATGTGTTCCCTATGGGGGGGTCGGTGCAGAGCACCGTGTGTGCGTGCAGTGCAGAGCCCGATGTGTGTATGCGGTGCAGAGCCTGATGTGTGTATTCGGTGCAGAGCCTGATGTGTGTATGCGGTGCAGAGCCCAATGTGTATGCGGTGCAGAGCCCGATGTGTGTATGCGGTGCAGACCCCGATGTGTGTATGCGGTGCAGAGCCTGATGTGTGTATGCGGTGCAGAGCCTGATGTGTGTATACGGTGAAGAGCCCGATGTGCGTGTGCGGTGCAGAGCCCAATGTGCGTGTGCGGTGCAGAGTAAGATGTGCGTGTGTGTGGTGCAGAACCATATGTGCGTGTGTGTGGTGTGCAGAGCCATATGTGCGTGTGTGTGGTGCAGAGCCATATGTGTGCATGTGCGTTGCAGAGCCCGATGTGGTGTGGGGTGCAGAGCCTGATGTGGGGCTGTTATTTGCAATGCTGTAGTGATAACAGATCAGTGCTGGGGCAGAATATACTGACAGGGAATGTGTGTGTGCAGTGGACGGGCAGAGGGCGGGGCTGGACACTGGGGTGGGGCTGGACAGTAAGACTGGGCGGTGCCAGCTCTAACTGGGAGTTTTTGCACAGGAAGTGGTCAGTTTGTTTGTGCTGAATGTAAACAAGGAGCTGCAGAGAATAAAGGGATAATTCAAGAGGAACAACAGTCAGAAAACAAAAAATAACAATGTAGGGGTGTTTTATATGACAATACAGCACAGATTAGCTTAAACACAAAAATTTTTGTTATGTCGGACAACCCCTTTAAAGAGTAGGCTCAAGAGGTGCAATAAATCTCTTGAGCAATGACCTGTGCAAAATGTTATGGGCACTTAGGTACCAGGTGTAGCTCCAGCAGAAACGCCATACGGTTAATAATAGCAGCTAATCTATATGGACCGATAAACGTAGAGCCCAGAGCCCCAGATGAAAACTTCCAGCTGATCTTTTTAGTGCACACCCATATGTAGTCATGTACACACAGGTCCCGAACATTTCTTGCCAGTCATGAGTTTGTTAGGAGTAGATAATCCCCTTGAAGGACAGATGACAGGGGCATTCCCCCATGCCTTCACCGTCAGGGTAAACCCCTGACCCTTGGGTGCAGAGGTGATTCACCAAAACTTAAAAACAATAGCCTTAGAAACAGGACACTCAGTGGATTTGATTGCCCCCTCCTGGCCAACAGTAGGGGAGACCTCAGAACCACCTCTCACAGGAGAACACAGAGACCCAGTTTTACCCTGAAGTGAGGGTACAATATAGCCCTTTCTTTCCGGAAGCACCTTAGTCACCTCGGACAAGAAAGAGGTTGTAGTATTTATAAAAATGGTAGAGATAATCATACTCAGGTACTTATTTTCGCAAAAACTACAACATCTGACAACTTCTGTAGACCACCAATCAATCACAGAATTATGTTTTATTGGCCAGGGAAGGCGCAATACAATAGGAGTGGGAACACCCTCCATGAAATAGCAAGAAAGGACGTCTTGTGAAGAGTCCCTATGCACAAGTTCACATTATGCACAATTACTGAGCACTTACATCGGGGTTTCCATCTAAATCTCAGAAAAACTGGATTCAGATGACACCCCCGAGGGATCCATTCACTATCATGAGGCAGCAGCGTTACTCTTGACTCCATCTGGCCTCTGTTCAGCGTTGTACTTTCCAGACGTGCATGAAACAGTGGTCGACCAAACTTTTATGCACCACTGAAAAACAGACAGTGCCAGATCATGGCACAGATTGCGTCCAAGGTGACTCTATCTGCCTCATTATAGGGAATCGAGATACTCGGCGAGCGCTGAGTACCGGCGAGATGGTCGGGCACATGCTCGGCTCTCCTTCCCTGCATGTTGGCGCTCTTTACAGAGTCAGCCCACATGCAGGTATTATTACCACACACTGAAATACCACAGCCATTTTGGTTCTGGCATTACAGTGATTGGCTGGCCGCACAGCGTCATCAGGTCTATATAAGACATGACGGTGCTTTGCTCGTCACTTTGATCTAGAGTCAGCTAGTGTAGGGAGAGGTGCTGCTGAGCTAGTTACAGATTTAATGTGTGACTTTGGTAGTGTAGGTACTAGGTAGGGTACACATTCCATCTAAACAGTCTTTTTCAGGACTAATCCAGCTCTATGCAGGCAGTGTATATAGGCAAGCAAAAAGGGTATATAACAGAGTGTGCTGCGTATAGCACAAGAGGCTCCATTCCAGTCACGTCTTGGGCTGGTGTAGCCTGTTACACATATTATCCATCTCTAAAAAATAGTCCTTTTTAGGATTAATCCAGCTATATACAGGCAGTATGTATAGGCAGGGTATGTAGCAGAGTGCAGTGTGTATAGCACAGGAGGCTCCATTCCAGTCACATCTGGGCTTCCCTATATTTTTGGTTCCCAGCCGGGTAAAATTAGGCAGCTGGGGGTTGGCGGCAACCCGTACCTGCCTGCTGTACCTGGCTGGCATACAAAAATATGGCGAAGCCCATGTAATTTTTTTTCCGTTTTTTGGCAAAAAACTTAAAAAAAGGGCTTTTCTAGATTTTCCACTACCAGTGAAGGTAACACCAAGCAGTGGGGGTTAGCAGACAGTAGCTGCTTGGGTTACCCTTACCTAGCAATGGAAAATGCAGCGGAAGCCCATGCATCTTTTTTTACCCCCTAACCCTAGGGTTGGGGTTATGTGTGTGTTTTTTTTTAAATTTTTTAATGAATTTAAAAAAAAAATTGACATGGGCTTCTCCATATTTGTGTATGCCACCAGGTACAGCAGGCCTCCAACCTCCAGCTGCCTATTTGTACTCAGCTGGGAACCAAAATATAGGGAAGCCCTTTTTTAATTATTTCTTTAATTTCATGAAATAATTAAAAAAACAAAACTAAGTGGGCTTTGCCCAATTATTGTGTCCAGCCAGGTACAACTAGGCAGCTGGGGACTGGAATCCACAGTACAGGGTGGCCCAAGCTTTCTGGGCCTCCCCCGCTGCAAATTGCAGTTTGCAGCCATCCTAGAAAATGGCGCATTCATAGAAGCGCTATATTCTGGCAATGTATCCAACTCCTCCAGTGGCCTTGGTGTCGGGTGGCTCGCCGGGTAATAATGAGGTTAGAGCCAGCTTTGTATTATCAGCGGGCCCTAAGCCCGAAATTTATGGTGTCACACCAATATTAGACATGGCCACCATGAATTTCTAGTAAAGATAAAAAAAAACACAACACAGAGAAAAATATTTATATTAGGAATAAAACATAACACAATTAGTGACTCCATCTTTTTTGAACTAAAGAACCTCCCCCTCCGCCGTAGTCCTGGGTCGAGGGTCCCGCGATGTCCAATCTGGATCCAATATCATCTGATCGGTTTGCCGGAAAGCAAACCGATCAGATGATGTGTCATATTCAAGGATTAAAATCAGATTACACATCAGCTGATTGTTTAAAAGACGTTTAAACAATCAGCTGATGCATCAGTAGAAAAAAAAACTATATTCACCTCTCTGCAGACTCCCGATACATGTCCGATCGGCTCCAGGACCCACCGGTAAGCAGCTGATGCTGTCACCTGACAGCATCATCTGATTGTTTAAACCGGCTGGCCGGTAAAAAGCCGGCAGGCTTTTATGAATGATCAGCTGATTCACCATCTGATTGTTTAAAAGCCGTCGTCTTTTCATCGTTGGACTTAAACGATTAGATGATGCTGTCAGCTGATCGTTTAAACCGTCGGGGAGGTAAAAAGCCAGCTTTTGACCGGACTTAAATGATCAGATGATGCTATTAGGTAAAAGCATCAGCTGATTACCGGGAGGTACTGGAGCCGATCGGACGTGTCCCGGGAGTCTGCAGCGAGGTGAGTATGCTATTTTTTTTTCTACTGTTCACTTTTGATTTTGCTTAGCAGTGACTGTACAAGCAGAGAGAAGCTGCCGCACATACGCTACTAAGTGAAAGTGCACGTCATACAGTCACAAGGGAGGAGGAACACAGGATTCTTCCTTCCCCTAGTACTCAACACAACATTGTTCACAGCAGTGGCCTGGGAGTCAGAAATGCTTACAGGGGTCTTCCCCATGCTGTTCCCATGTCATTTGAGCACTGTTCTTATATATATGTGACATTTTTAGGCTTTATGCAGACCACCGGGGGTGCTACCGGAAAAATGCTCGCGTTTCCCAGAGGTTAACATTGGGCTCGGTGCTCGGGTTAAGCACCTGAGCATTTCAATATGTTCGATTCAAGCATCAAACACCCGAGCATTTTACTGCTCGCTCATCCCTATTCCTGAGTTAAAACATTAGTATTGTTGTTTCTAAATGATTATAAACTTGTTTTCTTTGCATTATTTGAGGTTTGAAAGCAATGCATTGTTTTTGTTATTTTTATCATTTCTCATTTTCAGAAAATAAATACAAACGTTTTTGCTTGGAAATTCGGAGACATGATGTCAGTAGTTTATAGAATAAAAAAACAATTTACATTTTACTCAAAAGCAGAGAAACTGAAAATTTTGCAGTGGTCCCTTAATTTTTGCCAGAGCTGTATATATATATATATATATATATATATATAATACCGTATTTTTCGCTTTATAAGACGCACTTTTGTTCCCCCAAATTTTGGGGGAATGTAGGGGGTGCGTCCTATAAACCGAACATACGGGGGGGTGTACATATATATATATATACTTCAGGGTCCGCTCTGGAGCGCTGCTGGGGGCAGGTGACAGCTGCGGGCGATCTCCTGCTCCCGCTCATATAATATGCACAGCCGCTGACCATTAGCAGCGTGGTGCTGAAACTGCATCACGCTGAGGGGCTGGGGCAGCGGGGCATATTATATCTGCCTGCGCCCTCCTTTGATCACACATGATCCCCCCTGTGTTAGATATGGCCCCCGTGCTGCTGCCCATAGTAAAATAAAAAAAGCTTTACTTACCTCCAGCGCTGATCTCCCGGTGTCCTGCTGCTGCTGTTTGTGATAAGGCACACAGAGATGATATCACTCTGCCGTGCCGATCACATGACCGGCAGCAGAAACCAGGAAGTGTAGGAGGGAGGACTCGGAGCTCAACTGCGAGGAGGGAGACACAGGGATTACAGCGCTGAGAAGGTAAGGAAAGTGTTTTATTTTATTATGGGCAGCAGCATGGGGGGCATATCTAACACAGGGGAGATGTGCCATCTATAGTGGCCATGGGCAGCACACATGGGGGGCATATCTAACACAGGGGAGATGTGCCATCTATAGTGGCCATGGGCAGCACACATGGGGGGCATATCAAACACAGGGGAGATGTGCCATCTATAGTGGCCATGGGCAGCACACATGAGGGCCATATCTAACACAGGGGAGGTGTGCCATCTATAGGGGCCATGGGCAGCACACATGGGGGCCATATCAAACACAGGGGAGGTCTGCCATCTATAGGGGCCATGGGCAGCACAGGGGGACGTGTCCCAGCACAAGGGGGCTATATTCAATATAAGGGGGCCATATCCAGATTAAGGAGGGCTAATTTTAGGATGGGGGGCTATGAGGGACATATACCCTATATGATTTGTTAGATGGACACTGGCATTATAAGATGGACCCCATTTAACATTAAAAAAAAAATCTCTTTTCCTTCACCAAATTTGGGGGTGCGTCTTATAATCAGGTGCGTCTTATAAAGCGAAAAATACGGTATGTATTTGGTACGTGCGCAAAATTATTAGGCAAATGAGTATTTTGATCACATGATACTTTTTTTACATGTTGTCCTACTCCAAGCTGTACAGGCTTGAGAGCCAACTACCAATTAAGTAAATCAGGTGATGTGTATCTCTGTAATGAGGAGGGGTGTGGTGTAATGACATCAATACATTATCCACCGCGTGCAGACTTATTAGGCAAGTTGTATTTTAGCGGATTTTTTGTATTATTGATGAACAACTAGGTTCTCAATCAACCCAAAAGATTCAAATATCAATGATTAATATTTTTGGAAGTTGGAGTGTTTTTTTTTTTTATTTGGCTATATTAGGAGGATATTTGTTTGTGCAGGTAACAGGTCTGTGCAGAATTATTAGGCCACTTAATAAAAACCAAATATATTCCCATCTCACTTGTTTATTTTCACCAGGTAAACCAATATAACTGCACAAAATTTAGAAATAAACATTTCTGACATGCAAAAATAAAACCCAAAAAAATTAGTGACCAATATAGCCACCTTTCTTTATGATGACATTCAACAACCTACCATCCATACATTCTGTCAGTTGCTTGATCTGTCTACGATCAACATTGCGTGCAGCATCCACCACAGCCTCCCAGACACAGTTCCGAGAGGTGTACTGTTTTCCCTCCCTGTAGATCTTACATTTTATGAGGGACCACAGGTTATCTATAGGGTTCAGATCAGGTAAACAAGGGGGCCATGTCATTATTTTTTCATCTTTTCCACCTTTACTGGCCAGCCACTCTGTGAAGTAGTTGGATGCATGTGATGGAGCATTGTCCTGCATGGAAATCATGTTTTTTTTGAACGATACTGACTTCTTCCTGTATCACTGCTTGAAGAAGTTGTCTTTCAGAAACTGGCAGTAGGTCTGGGAGTTGAGCTTCACTCCATCCTCAACCCAAAAAGGTCCCACAAGTTCATCTTTGCTGATACCAGCCTATACCAGTACCCCTCCTCCACCTAGCTGGCATTTGAGTTGGAGTGGAGCTCTCTGCCCTTTACTGATCCAGCCTCTGGCCCATTTATCTGGCCCATCAAGAGTCGCTATCATTTCATCAGTCCATAAAACCTTTCAAAAATCATTCTTAAGATATTGGCCCAGTCTTGACGTTTTATCTTATGTTTCTTGTTCAAAGGTGGTCGTTTTTCAGCGTTCCTTACCTTGGCCATGTCCCTGAGTATGGCACACCTTGTACTTTTTGATACTCCAGTAACATTGCAGCTCTGAAATATGGCCAACCTGATGGCAAATGGCATCTTTGCAGCTTCACGCTTGATTTTCCTCAATTCATGGGCAGTTATTTTGCGCCTTTTTTGCCCAACAGCTTCTTCAAGCACTCATACTACATTAGGCATTGGTATAACTATGCTGCACATGCAACATGCAGACTGTCACACAATACTGTGCTTTGTCTTAATTGCTGTGAAGCCTCAAGGCTTGTGGAAGACACTGTCATTACAAGATTTTCTCTTTCTGGCATTGCAATATCTCGGTTGTGGACTGTGAACTGTATGATTACAATATTAAAGATCACAGATACAATGTTTATTTAAAATATTATTACTATATTTTTATTTATTTAGTACTAACCTAATAGGTAGCAGTAGTGTACAATGGAAGCATTCATTCACACAGGTCCTTGTCTCTGCATGAGGATTAAACTTTATGTGCTGTAGGCAAACACACTGGTCAATTTCATTAGTTCATGAAACAATAGCCAACTGGAGCCATGGACCCAAGAGGTCACTAACGTGGATTTGGATTAGAACTAAATCGGAGAGAAAAATCAAATGAATTGTGCGTACTTGACCCTTAACCCCAACAAAGTAATGTTGACTTTCCCACAGTGAATCCCTATGTCGCTACCTCTGAAATAATCTGTGTTAGCATAAGTTGACAAATCGACAAGCTGGAGAATCCTAAAAAACTTTCTCAAAATGGAGAATTCCCTGAAACAGTTTCTGCTTCAAAAACTATTCATTTTTTAATGTCCCACCCCCCAAAAAAGAAAAAGAAAATAAAGAAAAAATGTGCGTTATATATCCTCACCAATATATTGAGCTACAGAAAAAAAAAATCAACAAAAATTCTTGAAAAAATGTTTGTAATTCACAGGGATAACAGGAGAAAATGACTAATATAATTTGTTGTGGAATTTGCCCTGAGTATGTCAATATCCCATATGTGGTCTAAGACTACTTTTGAGGCCCAGTACAAAGCTCAGAAGTAGAGCCATATTGTAGTGCAGATTTTGCTGTTATGGTTTGTGGGTGCCACATCACATTGACAGAGCCCCTGAGATGCCAGAACAGCAGAATATACATGACCACATTTTAAAAACTGCACCCCTCAATGAATCCATCTAAAGGTGCAGTGATCACACTGACACAACAGATGTGTCACAAAATTGTATACCATTGGGCAGTAGGAAAAAATAATGATATTTTTACAACAAAAATTTTGTTTTAGCCCCAGATTTTAAATTTTCATACAGGAAAATGGGTAAAAATGGCACCAAAATTTGTCACACAATTTCTGCTGAATGTGGCAATACCTCATATGTGGCTTTACAGTACTGCTTAGCCATACAGCGAGATTCAGGAGGGAAGGAGGGGTATTTCATCCACGGACAAATTTTCGTACAATAGTCTGCAGCCTCCATATACAAATCACCTAAGTGCCAGAAGAGCAGAATCCCTCTCAAATGACCCTATCTTAGAAACTACACTACTCTAGAAATTTATCTACAGGTGTAGTGATGATTTTGACTCGATAGGTGTTTTCCATGGATGTTGCTAAGTGAAAATTGCAAATCTGCCATTGTAGTGTCCAGTACATTGTAGTGCCCATCTTGCTTCTAATAAAAGGGGAGAGAAGACCATGCATATAGGATGTGAAAACCGGAATGAGTAAAAATAAATATCTTTATTGAATCACAAAAACACAGAAAAACATTAAAAATCGTATCCAAAAGACACCACCTGGTTCAGCCAATGGTAATTGTGCTTCTGGAGACACACAACACCTAACTTTCATTACAGAAGTACCAAGCATATACGCTAAGTGTGGTATAGGCACACTGTGGGGCTCAGAAGGGATTTATTTTTGAGTGGCGAGGAGCCATAGAATTTTGTGATACCAGTAACGTGGAAACCCTCTATATTTCCATTAGCAGATGACAGACCTGAGTGGGGACTTGTGTTTTTTGTGGGTTGAGTTGAATACTATTTAGTTTCAATGTGAGGTACAGAACATTTTGGATTAGTTCACATTTCTTCTGTGCTCTATGCAGAGCACTTACATCTGAGTTTCTATCTACAGCTCCAAAATATGTGATTCAGGTGTAAACCCAGGCAGATCCATTTACTAATGAGGCAGCGGAGTTAGGCTAGTGAGAAAATACCTGCGGATATACAGTATATGTCCGCAGGTTTCCCGCAGCAGTTCCCCGGAATCCACAGCTATCCATTGCTGCGGGATTCCAGCGAAATATCTGCGGCAAATCTGTGGACATTCATGCGACTTACCTGCGGAAGTCCCGGCCTCTAACTCCATAGTGGAGAGACGAGACATCCGCAGCTATTTCCGCAGGAATAATTGACATGCAGTTACGTGCGGCTGCAGGACATCTGCAGCATGTTCCGCAGCAGCACATACTGCAGCATTGATACAGCACTTCCCAAATACCATAGGATAACATGGGGAGTGTCTGTACTAGCTAAAACCTGCGGATTTATCTAGAAAATCCAGATAAATCTGCAGGCTTTCTGCGGCAAAATCCGCGGGTACATTCTCCCATGGGCACATAGCCTTACTCTGGACTCTGTTTGGCCTCTATTCAATGGTGTCATTTTAAAAGGTGCACAAAACAGTTGTTGACAGCACTTTTGTGCATGCCTAAAAAGACGTGTTAAAAGATACAAACCACCGGACCACAGTCCAGACCGGAGTTCAAAGTCATCCCATCTGCCTCATTACAGTGAATATTCTGTTAGGAATTTTCTCTGAATTATGTTTTTTTTTTATTTTTAGAGATTTACATGTAATCTTTGGTATAAGCGCTCAGCGTAGAGCACAAGATAATTGTGAGCTCTGCCATACTAAGATCTTTGCTTGACATTTAGTGGCTTGAACAGCCAAGGGAGGCGCGGGAACTGTCTCTGGCTTTTAGAACCATGCTTGGCTATAATGTATGCTGAGTACCCAGTGGCAACTGCTTGGGCACAGCTCTTATACCATGCACAATCGTTATTATGTTCCTATACGTTATTGGTCGGGAACCACTATGCGACCATGACGTATAGGTACATTAAATTTAATGAAGGGGTTAAAATATGACATACTAAAAAAAAAATTGCAGTGTCAAAAATTTGATAAAATCACAATTAACTTAATTTACTTAAGTTACTTTACTTAGGTGCAGAAATGCTGAAGAAAATCTGCAGCATCAAAAACTCACCAAATGCTCATCATAGGAGCATACCCTAAAGTGACTAACATATCCAGTAAAAAGTTAAAAGAAAAATAAAAAAAATATATAAAAGTTCAAATCACTCTTATTTTCTCCCATTAAAGGGACCCTGTCTCAAGGACATTATATCCCTCGGCTAGTTGCCCACACAGGGGCATGCTAACATACTATTCAATGACCATTGCCCAGTTCATGATCAGAAGTCCCCCACACTTCCGGTCATGCGCAATAGACCTCTCTGAAGCCAGGACATGTACACCCAGCTTTGAAGTGTGCATGACCGGAAGTGTTGAGATTCCTGATCATGCACAGTGCCTAAACCCACTTGAGGTGGTGACAATGGGCACAGGTACACGCATCACTGCCGATCATGCTGGGCAATGGGCATTGAATAGCATGTTAGCACGCCCCATGCGTGTGATAAAATGATAAGAGGGCGGACTAGTCGGGAGATATAACGCCCTTGCAACTAGTCCCCGCGCTCATTAGCATAAGATAAAAGATCTTTAGAAATACTTTTTCTAAGGATCTCTTGAGCTATGCTACTAAATACAGGGACGGTTAGGCTAGGTTCGCACACTGCGTCTTTTTGACGCTGCGTTTTTGTGCGTTTTTGGCTGCTAAAAACGCACAAAAACGCACCTGCGTCGAAAAACGCATCAAAAAATGCATGCGTTTTTGCCGCGATTTGGTGCGTTTTTGGCTGCGTTTTGCTGCGTTTTTGATCTCCTGCGTTTTGCTGCGTTTTTCCAATGCATTGCATGGGGGGAAAACGCAGAAAAACGCAGGAAAGAAATGACATGTCCATTTTTTTTTTTTAACTCAAAAACGCAGGTAAAAAAAACAGATGTGTGCGGACAGCAAAAATGAAAACTCATAGACTTTGCTGGGGAAGCAAAGTCCTGCAGTTTTGAGGCCAAAAACGCACCCGAAAAACGCGCAAAAACGCCGCGAAAAACGCACTGTGCGCACATAGCCTTATGCAGGGATTAGCAATATGCACCCAGAACTGCTCGTTGTTCTACCGTAGGTGCATATTACACCTGACAGGTTCCCTTTAAGAATAAAGATAAAAAATAACTTGTGGTACTGGATTCATAAAAGTTTGGTGATCTATCAAATTATAAAAATAGTATAATATTAACCCGATCTGTAAACAGTAAAAAAATAAAAATGCCAAAATTGCATTTTTTTTTGTCACAACACTGCCAAAAAAAAAAAAAAAAAAGCTTTAAATAGCCATTAAATATGTCATGTATATCTGCAAATGGTTTCAATAAAAATACTGTCTCGCTCAGTAAAAAATTGGTCCTCGGCTCCATTGACTGAAAAATTACACAATTTTTTTTCACTATTAAAATTATAAAAAACTGGACAAGTTTATATCTCTGCAATCGTACCTATGAGGAGAATCGCATTGCCAGGTCATTTGTACCACATAAGTTATGCTGTACCAGCAATTCAGAAAGAATAGAGAAGGTCAAAGTACTATTGCGGTATTTATAACGAACCTAATGCAAGTCAATGGAGAAAAAGTTAATTTTTCTTGCAGTGATGAATACTGGAATAGTACTCGGTATTCGGTTAGAATTATCTGAACATGAATATTTCAATATTCGCCCATCACTAAGAGAGAACAATGTCAGAATTGCACTTTGTGTCCTGCAATTTCATCGTACTTTAATTTTTTTGCCGTTTTCCAGTACACTAAAAAGTTAAATGGTGTCTTTCAAAAGTACAACTCATCCAGGAACAAATAAGCCCTGATATGGCGATGTGGACAGAAAAATAAAAAAGTTATGGCTCGGGGAAGAAGAAAGGAGCTATAGGCAGACAGACATTGTGCTGCAAGTATCATAGACCTTTATGAGCACCAGCTGTCATCTCCTCTCAGTAAAGGGATAATCTGTATTTAGTAAAACAAAAGACACATTTTGTCCATGAAATGATAATTTTGAGACTGAAAGATTAGGAGGAAGAAGTCGAAGAGTTTCTTAATTCAACATGTATTATTGACCTATGGAGAAAAATGAATAAATGCCATTTCCTCATTACCCATTATTGGAATGTGTACACAACATCTTTGAAACTCAAGGAGAAACTGACTTTTTTTTACTGAAATGTCCCTCGTCACTTTTTTCGATTGCTTTCTGTGTTTTTACGATGGATTTGGCTGCCAGCAGTTTTTTAGGAGGGTTTTCCCATAGTTTTTGTGTTTTTTTTTTTTTTATTGCAGTCTTCTGGTCATTTTTTTCACTCCACTGAATGATGAAGAAGCCACTACCATTTTTTTATTTTTTTTAAAAAAACCCTAAAATAATTGCAAAATGCCCCTGAGCTTTTCTACTGACTTGTAATGTAACGTGAAAAGAATTTTCCGAGTGGAAAATGCCAATAGTCAGGTCTCTTCTTTTGTCAGCTGTTAATTTTTAGGCTATGTGCCCACGGGACTTTGTTTCTGCGGATTTTGCAGCGGAAAACCTGCAGATTTTTCTGCATTTTCCAGATAAATCCGCAGGTTTTAGCATGTACAGTCACTCCCCATGTTATCCTATGGGACATGAGGAGTGCTGTGTCCACGCTGCGGAAAGTGCAGCTGCCGACCATGCTGCGGATGTAGGCATCCGCATGTATAATTGCATGTCAATTATTCATGCGAAATTACCTGCGGATGTCCCGGTCCTCCACCCAGTATGGAGATAAGAGGCCTGGACGTCCGCAGGTTTGCCGCAGCTATTCTGCTGTAATCTAGCAGCTAAAAATAGCTGCGAACGCCGGCGGGCAGCTGCGGGAAACATGCGCTCGTACCAGCGGATACATCCGCAGGTACGGGCGCCCGTGGGCACATAGCCTTAAATTGGTTGTCTGGTCTAAATCCACAAGTCTGTAATCACTCTGTCTGTGACTGTAGACACTGTGTGCGGTGAGGATACTCTGGTGTCAAAGTTGAGAACAGTGGTCGCAAGTACGCAGTATGGAAAATCCAACTAGATGGGCCACGCCCTCACTCAATACACTCAGCGCCAATCCAGTCAGATTCTGCATATTGCATACTCATGGCCACGTGACCACCGTTCCCAGCTTTTACACCAGAGAATCCTCACAGCGCACAGTATTTGCAGTCACATAAAGTGATACATAGAGTGACTGCAGACTTGTGGATTTAGACCGGACAACCTCTTTACATCCTGGGACATACCAGTACGTCCTATTATGCGGGCGCTTCCTGACCTAGGATATACCGGTATGTCCTAACAATCGCAGGGGCACATGAAGCTGTGCCCCCACGATTGCTGCCAGGGACTCAGCTTTACCGACAGCCGAGCCCTGGCCCTCAAAGCCAGACACGGTGACTGACCGGTCCCTGGCTGTTAAACCCCCTAAATACAGCAATCACTATAGATGGCGGAACTTAGAGGATTGGCAGATGGATCGCACTCCCTCTCCCCTCCGATTGGGACCCCACAATGTAATCGCAAGGGTCTGATCATTATCATGATGACCTCCGGGCAGAGTGGATAAAAATCAATGTTTTTTTTAAAAAAATCAAAAAAATCGGATTTTTTTTATTTAAATCGGATTTTTTTCAATAAACTGCTTTTTGAGGAAAATATTTTACCATCCAAAGGTTCTTCCATCATGAGTTAAAGCTGAGTTGTTTAACTCAGTAGAATAAAGGCTGTATATGTGTAACATTCACAATGCCATACTCTTCCAGAGGTTTCTGTAGGATTAGTGGGCAGTTTCTCTACTATATTATCACAGACGCTCGCTTTACTTACGCAGTTCTCAAAACTGAATTTGACTCCACAGAGGTCCCAGCCTCTTCTTCACGGCAAAAATATTACAACATGAACAGAGTTGAGAAAAAGACCTTAATCCTATTGTTCTACAAACCTATGAATACAGAATCAACCCCTTCAGTGCCAAATCCAAGAAGTTAGACAATATGTTTCTGATTGTTTGGAGTGGAATAGATCTGCACAACACAAGAAGAATGTGAATCTAAGTGTGAGGAGGAGGAAGGGCAAGCAGACAAGAAAATGAAAGTGAAACTTTGAGCACAATACTGCAGCATAGCCACAGACAGACAAGTCTGGATCTGTTTGTGTGTACGATCTGTGGTTTATTACATTCTTTCCTTATAATGGCAGCAGGCCGTAAAAGAGACCCAGTTTGGGAGTATTTTAATGAAGCTCCTTCGCCTATCGGTAAGGCAGGCATGCGTGCAAAATGCAAACGATGCAACAAAGAGATGCAAGGCCTGGTGGCGCGAATGAGGCAACATCATGAGAAGTGCGGTGATGAAGATGACCAAAGAAACACTTCTGAACAGGCAGGATCTTCAGGTTGGTAAACATTTTTATTTAATCCTATTTCTTAAGACTGAACTATCATGTGTGAGAAAAATTATATTTCTTATTATTACTGCATGTTACTGTCATTTGGTACAGTTATGAAGAAAACCAAATATTCCTTTTGGGGCTGGGGCAGTGATGTGTTGTGTACAATAAGCAGAAATTGTATAATAAACAATAAAATAACAGCATTGACTTTTTTTTGTTTAGGGGAATTCATGGATTCTGGAAACTATCCACCTCCAAGATCACCATCATCCTGTTCTACAGTTTCAGAGTTATCCATCCAGGATAGTGCTTCATTAGCAGCAGCATCATCATCATCAGACACCCACAGCCACATATCACCATCACCCAAAAGGAAGAAAAAACCTTTACCTCCTGGAACCACCATAGATAGGTTTGTGATAAGAACTAGCAGATTAGAAAAAGAGTTGATTGATGAAAAAATTGCCCAGTTTATTTATGCAACAAACTCTTCTTTCCGTCTGACTGAGAACCCACATTTCATTAATATGGTTCAGTCACTGAGACCAGGATACAGTCCACTCAGCAGAGCTGATGTTGCAGGGAAACTGCTGGATCAAGTGTATGACAGAGAAATGGAGCAATGTGCAACAGCTCTGGAGGGTAAAATTGTTAACCTAAGTATTGATGGGTGGAGTAATGTCCACAATGATCCTATTGTATGTGCTTGTATAACAACAGAAGAAGGTAAAGTCTTCCTTGCACAAACAACTGATACGTCAGGAAATGCACACACAGCAGAATACTTACAAGAAGTGGCAGTAAAAGCTATAACGACATATGAGCAAAAATTCAAATGTCTAGTACGCAGTTTGGTCACTGACAATGCTGCAAACGTATCCAAGATGAGAAGAGATTTAGAAGAGCAGGGAGGGAATACAAAGCTGCTAATAACATATGGTTGCAGTGCTCATTTGCTGCACCTCTTAGCCAAAGACTTAAGTGTTCCAGAAATAAAGGCTAATGTTGTTGAAATTGCTAAATACTTCCGTAATAATCATTTTGCTGCAGCAGCTCTGAAAAGGATGGGTGGAACCAAGCTAACGCTCCCACAAGATGTTAGATGGAACTCTGTGGTGGACTGTTTTGAGCAGTATATCAAAAACTGGCCTATTCTGATGACACTTTGTGAAGAAAATCGAGATAAAATAGATGGCACTGTCACGGCCAAAATCCTCAACATTGGGCTTAAGAGAAATGTTGAACATATGCTGAGCTTCCTGAAACCCATCTCTCAAGCTTTAAACAAAATACAGAAAAATAGCTGTTTTATTGCGGATGCTGTTGAAATTTGGAAGGAACTGAGTGAACACTTAAAAACAGAACTACACATGTACAGAATTAAATTACAAGCAGTAAACAAACGAATGGGACAAGCACTGACTCCAGCTCATTTTTTGGCAAATATTGTCAATATCCAATATCAGGGTCAAAACCTAAGTGCTGAGGAAGAGGAGTTAGCTATGACATGGGTATCCAGCAATCATCCATCTTTAATGCCAACTATAATAAACTTCAGAGCTAAGGGGGAACCATTCAAGGAATATATGTTTGCTGAAGATATTTTAAGGAAGGTCACACCAGCAAACTGGTGGAAGTCACTTAAGAGCTTGGATTTAGAGACTGTTCAAGTAATGATTTCACTTTTAACAGCAGTAGCTTCTTCTGCAGGCGTTGAAAGGATATTCTCTTCCTTTGGACTCATTCATTCTAAATTGAGAAATCGGTTGGGACCCAATAAAGCAGAAAAGCTTGTTTTTCTTTTCCAGATTATGAATAGGAACAAAGAAGATGATGATGAAGATGACGACAAGTGAGCTACAGAGGACAGCAGGGACAGTAGTATTTAAGTTTTTCATGTGTCAGCTGGGCTGACAGTCTAAGTTTCTTAAAATATATATATATTTTGTTTAGCCAAATTAGTTAACAAACATGGATGTTTGTTTAAGCAAATCTATGCTGTAATGTTGTTATTGTTTCAGTTGAATAAATCTATTTAAATTGTTATTAAGGTCAGGATTATTTTTCTCCTTCCTAAGTACAACAGAACAGTGGTGTCCAAATATGAATGATTAACCCATTAAGGCTGCTTTCACACTACGTCTTTTTAACATGCGTCCTGAACGTTTTTTTGCTGCAAAAGCGGATCCTGCTTTTACAGCAAAAAACGCATGCAAACGCATGTGTTACTTTGCAGGATCCTGTCACTGGATGTTTAGGGGCGGGCATTGGAGTCATGTGATCGGGAGTGAGGGGAACTAAACGTGCCAGACTGGGAGCCGGCATCTGACAGCTGCGAGGCTTGTAACCAAGGTAAACATCGGGTATACTTGCTTGGATACCCGTATATTTACTTTGGTTACAAGCGTCTGCAGCTGCTAGGAGCCGGGCTCCCTGCACACGTTACCAACGTAAACATCGGGTAACTAAGATAAGTGGTTACCCGATGTTTACCTTGGTTACGAGTGTCCGCAGCTCTCAGGTGGGGGAGAGGGAGGGGGAGAGACGGAGAGAGAGACTGATCACACCAGGCTGGCTTCTGTGCATGCTCAGTAGAGCAAGCAGGATCCAGTCTATCAGCACGCCAGCGTTCACCTGCGTTTGCATGCTGTTTAGTCAGGATCCAGCAATTTGCAGAAGTTGGACGCAGCTCAAAAACGCTACAAGTAGCGTTTTTGAAAGATGTTAAAAAACTGCAAGTCGCTGGATCCTCACTATAACGCACGCAAGCGCAGGTGAACGCATGTTAACGCGAGTCCATTGCAAATGCATTGAAATGAAAACGCATTTGCACTGGATCCGTTTCTGCGTTAAAAAACATTCAGGACGCATGTTAAAAAGACGTAGTGTGAAAGCAGCCTAAACTGGGGAGAAAAAAGTAATATAAAAAGTGATTCTAAAAATCTTCATCTACTTGCATGTTAAAGTAGCAAGAACTAGTTTAGGTAGAAACTTTGATTTAAATCACTGATTTAAATCAAGCCTTACTGACTAGTGATTTAAATCATGATTTAAATCAGTTAGATTTAAATCAAATCCAGCCTGCCTCCGGGTCACCTGACTACAGAAAGCCTAAGTGATCATGCCCGCTGGATGATCACTTAAACTTTCACTATGCAGCTCTGACAGCTGCGATGTTCTGCAGTAATCGAGTATTTCAGTACATTGTAGCTGTGATGAGACAAGTGAAACATAGTGTCCTATATAAAAACTGAGTAAAAAGTTAACAAAAATAAAAAGAACAGGAACAATATTTAAAAAAAAAAACACAAAATAAAGAAAAAAACATAAACATTAGTCCAATCGTTGTATTTGTGTAAAAAACCCCCAACAAAGTACACATTTGTTAGGCCCCTTTCACACTGTGTTTTGCCTTACATTTAGTGGTCCCGTCGGGGCATCCATCCGAACCGCCCCTCCCCCACCCTGCAAAACGTGATTCGGACGCATGCGCCGACAGGTCCATTGACTGTAATGGAGCAGACTACGTTAGCGTGTGCTCTGTTTTGTACCATTTTCAGGCATATACGTATTCTGCAGACGGACACCCGAATGTAATCGACTACGTTCGTGTGTACGCCTGGAGAAAACGTATATGTATAAAGATGGTACAAAACAGAGCACACGCTAACGGAGTGTGCTCCACTACAATTAATGGCCCTGTCGGCACATGCGTCCGAAACACGTTTTGCGGGGTGGTGGAGGGGCGGTTCGGATGGATGCCCCGACGGGACCACTAAACGTAAGGCAAAATGCCCTCCCAGCCCAAAAAAAAAAAAGAAATCCAGCAAAGTCTATGCTCCCCTCATTTCTGAGTCCCACAATGCACCTAAACCACAGTTAGCATCCACATGTTTGGCATTGCTGTAATGAGGAGAGCCCCCTTAATGTAAAGGGTCCAGAAGCACAAGCTGGGCACAATGTACGGGCTCTACAATGTACTGGGCACAAGGGATTACTTGCAATTTTTAATTCTGCAATATTCACTGTATGACACCATGGGTGTTTTTCAGAGATTAAATTGTCTTTACAACCGTAGCTGAATTCCCAGATATATATATCATTTCCAGAATGTGGTCACTTGAGGCGTTTTCTGTTGTTCTGGCACTTAGGGGCTCTGCAAATGGAGTCCACAAACTATTCTAGGAAAATCTGTGCTTCAAAAATCAAATTCCCTCCTGAGGCCTGTTGTGCGGCCAAACAGTAATTTGCATATTCCCAGTGCCTTCTGGCATAAGTGAAGAGTCACCGCGAGCTCAAGGAGAACCGGGTTTTGGCCGTTACAGCCGGAAGGAAGACTTCTGAAAGCCAGGGAAGGAGTCTTGCGAGGATAATTTGCATATTCCCAGTACCTTCTGGGATAAGTGAAGAGTCACCGCGAGCTCAAGGAGAACCGGGTTTTGGCCGTTACAGCCGGAAGGAAGACTTCTGAAAGCCAGGGAAGGAGTCTTGCGAGGATAATTTGCATATTCCCAGTGCCTTCTGGGATAAGTGAAGAGTCACTGCGAGCTCAAGGAGAACCGGGTTTTGGCCGTTACAGCCGGAAGGAAGACTTCTGAAAGCCAGGGAAGGAGTCTTGCGAGGATAATTTGCATATTCCCAGTGCCTTCTGGGATAAGTGAAGAGTCACCGCGAGCTCAAGGAGAACCGGGTTTTTGCCGTTACAGCCGGAAGGAAGACTTCTGAAAGCCAGGGAAGGAGTCTTGCGAGGATAATTTGCATATTCCCAGTGCCTTCTGGGATAAGTGAAGAGTCACCGCGAGCTCAAGGAGAACCGGGTTTTGGCCGTTACAGCCGGAAGGAAGACTTATGAAAGCCAGGGAAGGAGTCTTGCGAGGATAATTTGCATATTCCCAGTGCCTTCTGGGATAAGTGAAGAGTCACCGCGAGCTCAAGGAGAACCGGGTTTTTGCCGTTACAGCCGGAAGGAAGACTTCTGAAAGCCAGGGAAGGAGTCTTGCGAGGATAATTTGCATATTCCCAGTACCTTCTGGGATAAGTGAAAAGTCACCGCGAGCTCAAGGAGAACCGGGGTTTGGCCGTTACAGCCGGAAGGAAGACTTCTGAAAGCCAGGGAAGGAGTCTTGCGAGGATAATTTGCATATTCCCAGTGCCTTCTGGGATAAGTGAAGAGTCACCGCGAGCTCAAGGAGAACCGGGTTTTGGCCGTTACAGCCGGAAGGAAGACTTCTGAAAGCCAGGGAAGGAGTCTTGCGAGGATAATTTGCATATTCCCAGTACCTTCTGGGATAAGTGAAGAGTCACCGCGAGCTCAAGGAGAAAAGGGTTTTGGCCGTTACAGCCGGAAGGAAGACTTCTGAAAGCCAGGGAAGGAGTCTTGCAAGGATAATTTGCATATTCCCTGTGCCTTCTGGGATAAGTGAAGAGTCACCGCGAGCTCAAGGAGAACCGGGTTTTTGCCGTTACAGCCGGAAGGAAGACTTCTGAAAGCCAGGGAAGGAGTCTTGCGAGGATAATTTGCATATTCCCAGTACCTTCTGGGATAAGTGAAGAGTCACCGCGAGCTCAAGGAGAACCGGGTTTTGGCCGTTACAGCCGGAAGGAAGACTTCTGAAAGCCAGGGAAGGAGTCTTGCGAGGATAATTTGCATATTCCCAGTGCCTTCTGGGATAAGAGAAGAGTCACCGCGAGCTCAAGGAGAACCGGGTTTTGGCCGTTACAGCCGGAAGACTTCTGAAAGCCAGGGAAGGAGTCTTGCGAGGATAATTTGCATATTCCCAGTGCCTTCTGGGATAAGTGAAGAGTCACCGCGAGCTCAAGGAGAACCGGGTTTTGGCCGTTACAGCCGGAAGGAAGACTTCTGAAAGCCAGGGAAGGAGTCTTGCGAGGATAATTTGCATATTCCCAGTGCCTTCTGGGATAAGTGAAGAGTCACCGCGAGCTCAAGGAGAACCGGGTTTTTGCCGTTACAGCCGGAAGGAAGACTTCTGAAAGCCAGGGAAGGAGTCTTGCGAGGATAATTTGCATATTCCCAGTGCCTTCTGGGATAAGTGAAGAGTCACCGCGAGCTCAAGGAGAACCGGGTTTTGGCCGTTACAGCCGGAAGGAAGACTTCTGAAAGCCAGGGAAGGAGTCTTGCGAGGATAATTTGCATATTCCCTGTGCCTTCTGGGATAAGTGAAGAGTCACCGCGAGCTCAAGGAGAACCGGGTTTTTGCCGTTACAGCCGGAAGGAAGACTTCTGAAAGCCAGGGAAGGAGTCTTGCGAGGATAATTTGCATATTCCCAGTACCTTCTGGGATAAATGAAGAGTCACCGCGAGCTCAAGGAGAACCGGGGTTTGGCCGTTACAGCCGGAAGGAAGACTTCTGAAAGCCAGGGAAGGAGTCTTGCGAGGATAATTTGCATATTCCCAGTACCTTCTGGGATAAATGAAGAGTCACCGCGAGCTCAAGGAGAACCGGGTTTTTGCCGTTACAGCCGGAAGGAAGACTTCTGAAAGCCAGGGAAGGAGTCTTGCGAGGATAATTTGCATATTCCCAGTGCCTTCTGGGATAAGTGAAGAGTCACCGCGAGCTCAAGGAGAACCGGGTTTTTGCCGTTACAGCCGGAAGGAAGACTTCTGAAAGCCAGGGAAGGAGTATTGTGAGGAAAATTTGCATATTCCCAGTACCTTCTGGGATAAGTGAAGAGTCACCGCGAGCTCAAGGAGAAAAGGGTTTTGGCCGTTACAGCCGGAAGGAAGACTTCTGAAAGCCAGGGAAGGAGTCTTGCAAGGATAATTTGCATATTCCCAGTGCCTTCTGGGATAAGTGAAGAGTCACCGCGAGCTCAAGGAGAACCGGGTTTTGGCCGTTACAGCCGGAAGGAAGACTTCTGAAGCCAGGGAAGGAGTCTTGCGAGGATAATTTGCATATTTCCAGTGCCTTCTGAGATAAGTGAAGAGTCACCGCGAGCTCAAGGAGAACCGGGTTTTTGCCGTTACAGCCGGAAGGAAGACTTCTGAAAGCCAGGGAAGGAGTCTTGCGAGGATAATTTGCATATTTCCAGCACCTTCTGGGATAAGTGAAGAGTCACCGCGAGCTCAAGGAGAACCGGGTTTTGGCCGTTACAGCCGGAAGGAAAACTTCTGAAAGCCAGGGAAGGAGTCTTGCGAGGATAATTTGCATATTCCCAGTGCCTTCTGGGATAAGTGAAGAGTCACCGCGAGCTCAAGGAGAACCGGGTTTTGGCCATTACAGCCGGAAGGAAGACTTCTGAAAGCCAGGGAAGGAGTCTTGCGAGGACAATTTGCATATTCCCAGTGCCTTCTGGGATAAGTGAAGAGTCACCGCGAGCTCAAGGAGAACCGGGTTTTTGCCGTTACAGCCGGAAGGAAGACTTCTGAAAGCCAGGGAAGGAGTCTTGCGAGGAAAATTTGCATATTCCCAGTACCTTCTGGGATAAGTGAAGAGTCACCGCGAGCTCAAGGAGAACCGGGTTTTGGCCGTTACAGCCGGAAGGAAGACTTCTGAAAGCCAGGGAAGGAGTCTTGCAAGGATAATTTGCATATTCCCAGTGCCTTCTGGGATAAGTGAAGAGTCACCGCGAGCTCAAGGAGAACCGGGTTTTGGCCGTTACAGCCGGAAGGAAGACTTCTGAAAGCCAGGGAAGGAGTCTTGCGAGGATAATTTGCATATTCCCAGTGCCTTCTGAGATAAGTGAAGAGTCACCGCGAGCTCAAGGAGAACCAGGTTTTTGCCGTTACAGCCGGAAGGAAGACTTCTGAAAGCCAGGGAAGGAGTCTTGCGAGGATAATTTGCATATTCCCAGTACCTTCTGGGATAAGTGAAGAGTCACCGCGAGCTCAAGGAGAACCGGGTTTTGGCCGTTACAGCCGGAAGGAAGACTTCTGAAAGCCAGGGAAGGAGTCTTGCGAGGATAATTTGCATATTCCCAGTGCCTTCTGGGTTAAGTGAAGAGTCACCGCGAGCTCAAGGAGAACCGGGTTTTGGCCGTTACAGCCGGAAGGAAGACTTCTGAAAGCCAGGGAAGGAGTCTTGCGAGGATAATTTGCATATTCCCAGTGCCTTCTGGGATAAGTGAAGAGTCACCGCGAGCTCAAGGAGAACCGGGTTTTGGCCGTTACAGCCGGAAGGAAGACTTCTGAAAGCCAGGGAAGGAGTCTTGCGAGGATAATTTGCATATTCCCAGTGCCTTCTGGGATAAGTGAAGAGTCACCGCGAGCTCAAGGAGAACCGGGTTTTGGCCGTTACAGCCGGAAGGAAGACTTCTGAAAGCCAGGGAAGGAGTCTTGCGAGGATAATTTGCATATTCCCAGTGCCTTCTGGGATAAGTGAAGAGTCACCACGAGCTCAAGGAGAACCGGGTTTTGGCCGTTACAGCCGGAAGGAAGACTTCTGAAAGCCAGGGAAGGAGTCTTGCGAGGATAATTTGTATATTCCCAGTGCCTTCTGGGATAAGTGAAGAGTCACCGCGAGCTCAAGGAGAACCGGATTTTTGCCGTTACAGCCGGAAGGAAGACTTCTGAAAGCCAGGGAAGGAGTCTTGCGAGGATAATTTGCATATTCCCAGTACCTTCTGGGATAAGTGAAGAGTCACCGCGAGCTCAAGGAGAACCGGGTTTTGGCCGTTACAGTCGGAAGGAAGACTTCTGAAAGCCAGGGAAGGAGTCTTGTGAGGATAATTTGCATATTCCCAGTGCCTTCTGGGATAAGTGAAGAGTCACTGCGAGCTCAAGGAGAACCGGGTTTTGGCCGTTACAGCCGGAAGGAAGACTTCTGAAAGCCAGGGAAGGAGTCTTGTGAGGATAATTTGCATATTCCCAGTGCCTTCTGGGATAAGTGAAGAGTCACCGCGAGCTCAAGGAGAACCGGGTTTTGGCCGTTACAGCCGGAAGGAAGACTTCTGAAAGCCAGGGAAGGAGTCTTGCGAGGATAATTTGCATATTCCCAGTGCCTTCTGGGAAAAGTGAAGAGTCACCGCGAGCTCAAGGAGAACCGGGTTTTTGCCGTTACAGCCGGAAGGAAGACTTCTGAAAGCCAGGGAAGGAGTCTTGCGAGGATAATTTGCATATTCCCAGTACCTTCTGGGATAAGTGAAGAGTCACCGCGAGCTCAAGGAGAACCGGGTTTTGGCCGTTACAGCCGGAAGGAAGACTTCTGAAAGCCAGGGAAGGAGTCTTGCGAGGATAATTTGCATATTCCCAGTGCCTTCTGGGATAAGTGAAGAGTCACCGCGAGCTCAAGGAGAACCGGGTTTTGGCCGTTACAGCCGGAAGGAAGACTTCTGAAAGCCAGGGAAGGAGTCTTGCGAGGATAATTTGCATATTCCCATTGCCTTCTGGGATAAGTGAAGAGTCACCGCGAGCTCAAGGAGAACCGGGTTTTTGCCGTTACAGCCGGAAGGAAGACTTCTGAAAGCCAGGGAAGGAGTCTTGCGAGGATAATTTGCATATTCCCAGTAGCTTTTGGGATAAGTGAAGAGTCACCGCGAGCTCAAGGAGAACCGGGGTTTGGCCGTTACAGCCGGAAGGAAGACTTCTGAAAGCCAGGGAAGGAGTCTTGCGAGGATAATTTGCATATTCCCAGTGCCTTCTGGGATAAGTGAAGAGTCACCGCGAGCTCAAGGAGAACCGGGTTTTGGCCATTACAGCCGGAAGGAAGACTTCTGAAAGCCAGGGAAGGAGTCTTGCGAGGATAATTTGCATATTCCCAGTGCCTTCTGGGATAAGTGAAGAGTCACCGCGAGCTCAAGGAGAACCGGGTTTTTGCCGTTACAGCTGGAAGGAAGACTTCTGAAAGCCAGGGAAGGAGTCTTGCGAGGATAATTTGCATATTCCCATTACCTTCTGGGATAAGTGAAGAGTCACCGCGAGCTCAAGGAGAACCGGGTTTTGGCCGTTACAGCCGGAAGGAAGACTTCTGAAAGCCAGGGAAGGAGTCTTGCGAGGATAATTTGCATATTCCCAGTGCCTTCTGGGATAAGTGAAGAGTCACCGCGAGCTCAAGGAGAACCGGGTTTTTGCCGTTACAGCCGGAAGGAAGACTTCTGAAAGCCAGGGAAGGAGTCTTGCGAGGAAAATTTGCATATTCCCAGTACCTTCTGGGATAAGTGAAGAGTCACCGCGAGCTCAAGGAGAACCGGGTTTTTGCCGTTACAGCCGGAAGGAAGACTTCTGAAAGCCAGGGAAGGAGTCTTGCGAGGATAATTTGCATATTCCCAGTGCCTTCTGGGATAAGTGAAGAGTCACCGCGAGCTCAAGGAGAACCGGGTTTTGGCCGTTACAGCCGGAAGGAAGACTTCTGAAAGCCAGGGAAGGAGTCTTGCGAGGATAATTTGTATATTCCCAGTGCCTTCTGGGATAAGTGAAGAGTCACCGCGAGCTCAAGGAGAACCGGATTTTTGCCGTTACAGCCGGAAGGAAGACTTCTGAAGCCAGGGAAGGAGTCTTGCGAGGATAATTTGCATATTTCCAGTGCCTTCTGAGATAAGTGAAGAGTCACCGCGAGCTCAAGGAGAACCGGGTTTTTGCCGTTACAGCCGGAAGGAAGACTTCTGAAAGCCAGGGAAGGAGTCTTGCGAGGATAATTTGCATATTCCCAGCACCTTCTGGGATAAGTGAAGAGTCACCGCGAGCTCAAGGAGAACCGGGTTTTGGCAGTTACAGCCGGAAGGAAAACTTCTGAAAGCCAGGGAAGGAGTCTTGCGAGGATAATTTGCATATTCCCAGTGCCTTCTGGGATAAGTGAAGAGTCACCGCGAGCTCAAGGAGAACCGGGTTTTGGCCATTACAGCCGGAAGGAAGACTTCTGAAAGCCAGGGAAGGAGTCTTGCGAGGACAATTTGCATATTCCCAGTGCCTTCTGGGATAAGTGAAGAGTCACCGCGAGCTCAAGGAGAACCGGGTTTTTGCCGTTACAGCCGGAAGGAAGACTTCTGAAAGCCAGGGAAGGAGTCTTGCGAGGAAAATTTGCATATTCCCAGTACCTTCTGGGATAAGTGAAGAGTCACCGCGAGCTCAAGGAGAACCGGGTTTTGGCCGTTACAGCCGGAAGGAAGACTTCTGAAAGCCAGGGAAGGAGTCTTGCAAGGATAATTTGCATATTCCCAGTGCCTTCTGGGATAAGTGAAGAGTCACCGCGAGCTCAAGGAGAACCGGGTTTTGGCCGTTACAGCCGGAAGGAAGACTTCTGAAAGCCAGGGAAGGAGTCTTGCGAGGATAATTTGCATATTCCCAGTGCCTTCTGAGATAAGTGAAGAGTCACCGCGAGCTCAAGGAGAACCAGGTTTTTGCCGTTACAGCCGGAAGGAAGACTTCTGAAAGCCAGGGAAGGAGTCTTGCGAGGATAATTTGCATATTCCCAGTACCTTCTGGGATAAGTGAAGAGTCACCGCGAGCTCAAGGAGAACCGGGTTTTGGCCGTTACAGCCGGAAGGAAGACTTCTGAAAGCCAGGGAAGGAGTCTTGCGAGGATAATTTGCATATTCCCAGTGCCTTCTGGGTTAAGTGAAGAGTCACCGCGAGCTCAAGGAGAACCGGGTTTTGGCCGTTACAGCCGGAAGGAAGACTTCTGAAAGCCAGGGAAGGAGTCTTGCGAGGATAATTTGCATATTCCCAGTGCCTTCTGGGATAAGTGAAGAGTCACCGCGAGCTCAAGGAGAACCGGGTTTTGGCCGTTACAGCCGGAAGGAAGACTTCTGAAAGCCAGGGAAGGAGTCTTGCGAGGATAATTTGCATATTCCCAGTGCCTTCTGGGATAAGTGAAGAGTCACCGCGAGCTCAAGGAGAACCGGGTTTTGGCCGTTACAGCCGGAAGGAAGACTTCTGAAAGCCAGGGAAGGAGTCTTGCGAGGATAATTTGCATATTCCCAGTGCCTTCTGGGATAAGTGAAGAGTCACCACGAGCTCAAGGAGAACCGGGTTTTGGCCGTTACAGCCGGAAGGAAGACTTCTGAAAGCCAGGGAAGGAGTCTTGCGAGGATAATTTGTATATTCCCAGTGCCTTCTGGGATAAGTGAAGAGTCACCGCGAGCTCAAGGAGAACCGGATTTTTGCCGTTACAGCCGGAAGGAAGACTTCTGAAAGCCAGGGAAGGAGTCTTGCGAGGATAATTTGCATATTCCCAGTACCTTCTGGGATAAGTGAAGAGTCACCGCGAGCTCAAGGAGAACCGGGTTTTGGCCGTTACAGTCGGAAGGAAGACTTCTGAAAGCCAGGGAAGGAGTCTTGTGAGGATAATTTGCATATTCCCAGTGCCTTCTGGGATAAGTGAAGAGTCACTGCGAGCTCAAGGAGAACCGGGTTTTGGCCGTTACAGCCGGAAGGAAGACTTCTGAAAGCCAGGGAAGGAGTCTTGTGAGGATAATTTGCATATTCCCAGTGCCTTCTGGGATAAGTGAAGAGTCACCGCGAGCTCAAGGAGAACCGGGTTTTGGCCGTTACAGCCGGAAGGAAGACTTCTGAAAGCCAGGGAAGGAGTCTTGCGAGGATAATTTGCATATTCCCAGTGCCTTCTGGGATAAGTGAAGAGTCACCGCGAGCTCAAGGAGAACCGGGTTTTTGCCGTTTCAGCCGGAAGGAAGACTTCTGAAAGCCAGGGAAGGAGTCTTGCGAGGATAATTTGCATATTCCCAGTACCTTCTGGGATAAGTGAAGAGTCACCGCGAGCTCAAGGAGAACCGGGTTTTGGCCGTTACAGCCGGAAGGAAGACTTCTGAAAGCCAGGGAAGGAGTCTTGCGAGGATAATTTGCATATTCCCAGTGCCTTCTGGGATAAGTGAAGAGTCACCGCGAGCTCAAGGAGAACCGGGTTTTGGCCGTTACAGCCGGAAGGAAGACTTCTGAAAGCCAGGGAAGGAGTCTTGCGAGGATAATTTGCATATTCCCATTGCCTTCTGGGATAAGTGAAGAGTCACCGCGAGCTCAAGGAGAACCGGGTTTTTGCCGTTACAGCCGGAAGGAAGACTTCTGAAAGCCAGGGAAGGAGTCTTGCGAGGATAATTTGCATATTCCCAGTAGCTTTTGGGATAAGTGAAGAGTCACCGCGAGCTCAAGGAGAACCGGGGTTTGGCCGTTACAGCCGGAAGGAAGACTTCTGAAAGCCAGGGAAGGAGTCTTGCGAGGATAATTTGCATATTCCCAGTGCCTTCTGGGATAAGTGAAGAGTCACCGCGAGCTCAAGGAGAACCGGGTTTTGGCCATTACAGCCGGAAGGAAGACTTCTGAAAGCCAGGGAAGGAGTCTTGCGAGGATAATTTGCATATTCCCAGTGCCTTCTGGGATAAGTGAAGAGTCACCGCGAGCTCAAGGAGAACCGGGTTTTTGCCGTTACAGCTGGAAGGAAGACTTCTGAAAGCCAGGGAAGGAGTCTTGCGAGGATAATTTGCATATTCCCATTACCTTCTGGGATAAGTGAAGAGTCACCGCGAGCTCAAGGAGAACCGGGTTTTGGCCGTTACAGCCGGAAGGAAGACTTCTGAAAGCCAGGGAAGGAGTCTTGCGAGGATAATTTGCATATTCCCAGTGCCTTCTGGGATAAGTGAAGAGTCACCACGAGCTCAAGGAGAACCGGGTTTTTGCCGTTACAGCCGGAAGGAAGACTTCTGAAAGCCAGGGAAGGAGTCTTGCGAGGAAAATTTGCATATTCCCAGTACCTTCTGGGATAAGTGAAGAGTCACCGCGAGCTCAAGGAGAACCGGGTTTTTGCCGTTACAGCCGGAAGGAAGACTTCTGAAAGCCAGGGAAGGAGTCTTGCGAGGATAATTTGCATATTCCCAGTGCCTTCTGGGATAAGTGAAGAGTCACCGCGAGCTCAAGGAGAACCGGGTTTTGGCCGTTACAGCCGGAAGGAAGACTTCTGAAAGCCAGGGAAGGAGTCTTGCGAGGATAATTTGCATATTCCCAGTGCCTTCTGGGATAAGTGAAGAGTCACCGCGAGCTCAAGGAGAACCGGATTTTGGCCGTTACAGCCGGAAGGAAGACTTCTGAAAGCAAGGGAAGGAGTCTTGCGAGGATAATTTGCATATTCCCAGTACCTTCTGGGATAAGTGAAGAGTCACCGCGAGCTCAAGGAGAACCGGGGTTTGGCCGTTACAGCCGGAAGGAAGACTTCTGAAAGCCAGGGAAGGAGTCTTGCGAGGATAATTTGCATATTCCCAGTGCCTTCTGGGATAAGTGAAGAGTCACCGCGAGCTCAAGGAGAACCGGGTTTTGGCCGTTACAGCCGGAAGGAAGACTTCTGAAAGCCAGGGAAGGAGTCTTGCGAGGATAATTTGCATATTCCCAGTGCCTTCTGGGATAAGTGAAGAGTCACCACGAGCTCAAGGAGAACCGGGTTTTTGCCGTTACAGCCGGAAGGAAGACTTCTGAAAGCCAGGGAAGGAGTCTTGCGAGGATAATTTGCATATTCCCATTACATTCTGGGATAAGTGAAGAGTCACCGCGAGCTCAAGGAGAACCGGGTTTTGGCTGTTACAGCCGGAAGGAAGACTTCTGAAAGCCAGAGAAGGAGTCTTGCGAGGATAATTTGCATATTCCCAGTACCTTCTGGGATACGTGAAGAGTCACCGCGAGCTCAAGGAGAACCGGGTTTTGGCCATTACAGCCGGAAGGAAGACTTCTGAAAGCCAGGGAAGGAGTCTTGCAAGGATGATTTGCATATTCCCAGTGCCTTCTGGGATAAGTGAAGAGTCACCGCGAGCTCAAGGAGAACCGGGTTTTGGCCGTTACAGCCGGAAGGAAGACTTCTGAAAGCCAGGGAAGGAGTCTTGCGAGGATAATTTGCATATTCCCAGTACCTTCTGGGATAAGTGAAGAGTCACCGCGAGCTCAAGGAGAACCGGGTTTTTGCCGTTACAGCCGGAAGGAAGACTTCTGAAAGCCAGGGAAGGAGTCTTGCGAGGATAATTTGCATATTCCCAGTACCTTCTGGGATAAGTGAAGAGTCACCGCGAGCTCAAGGAGAACCGGGTTTTGGCCGTTACAGCCGGAAGGAAGACTTCTGAAAGCCAGGGAAGGAGTCTTGCGAGGATAATTTGCATATTCCCAGTGCCTTCTGGGATAAGTGAAGAGTCACCGCGAGCTCAAGGAGAACCGGGTTTTGGCCGTTACAGCCAGAAGGAAGACTTCTGAAAGCCAGGGAAGGAGTCTTGCGAGGATAATTTGCATATTCCCAGTGCCTTCTGGGATAAGTGAAGAGTCACCGCGAGCTCAAGGAGAACCGGGTTTTGGCCGTTACAGCCGGAAGGAAGACTTCTGAAAGCCAGGGAAGGAGTCTTGCGAGGATAATTTGCATATTCCCAGTGCCTTCTGAGATAAGTGAAGAGTCACCGCGAGCTCAAGGAGAACCGGGTTTTTGCCGTTACAGCCGGAAGGAAGACTTCTGAAAGCCAGGGAAGGAGTCTTGCGAGGATAATTTGCATATTCCCAGTGCCTTCTGGGATAAGTGAAGAGTCACCGCAAGCTCAAGGAGAACCGGGTTTTGGCCGTTACAGCCGGAAGGAAGACTTCTGAAACCCAGGGAAGGAGTCTTGCGAGGATAATTTGCATATTCCCAGTGCCTTCTGGGATAAGTGAAGAGTCACCGCGAGCTCAAGGAGAACCGGGTTTTGGCCGTTACAGCCGGAATTTTAGCCTGTCTTCTTCATTGTGAGCGTGAGTGAGCAAAGTGTGAGCAAAAGTAAGTGTGAGTAGAATTGTTTGTATTTAGTTGTTTAATTACTTAACATTTGTTTAGTGCTATCCCCATTAGAAAATGTGCTCCACTATTGCTAATGCGATCCAGTGTACATCTTGTCTCATGTATGCAGTCCTTGAAAAGCCGTTCGAGGGTGCATACTGTTGTTCGAGATGTGAGCAAGTTGCACATTTGGAAGCCCAGATACTGGATCTAAATGAGCAGCTGGCAACTCTGAGATGCATTAGCAATATGGAAAGGAGTCTGCTGCTCACTGAGCAGCAGCTTGCTGGGTCAGATGTGGGGGAGGATCGTAGTAGGGAGCGGCAGGACGGTGAGGTAGGTAGCTGGGTGACAGTTAGAAAGGGGGGTAAAGGGAAAAGTGCTAGGAAGGCTAGTCCTGAACTGACACACCCCAATAGGTTTGCAAACTTGGCAGATGAGGGGGATGTCATTACAGGGGTAGCATTGCTGCAGCAAGGCATGACCTCTGAACGCCAGAGGAGTGTCTGCTCCAGTAAGGGGGGGAATAGGAGTGCAGGGCAGGCAAGACAGGTACTGGTAGTGGGGGACTCAATTATTAGGGGGACAGATAGGGCAATCTGTCACAAAGACAGGGATCGCCGAACAGTGTGTTGAGTTCCTGGCGCTCGAGTTCGGCACATCGCTGATCGGGTTGACATTACTGGGAGGGGCTGGGGAGGACCCAGCGGTCATTGTACACATTGGCACAAATGACAAAGTTAGAGGTAGGTGGAAGGTCCTTAAAGAAGATTTCAGGGAATTAGGTTGTAAGCTTAAAGCATGGACCTCAAAGGTGGTATTTTCGGAAATACTACCTGTGCCACGAGCCACACCAGAGAGGCAAAGAGAGATCAGGGAGGTTAACAGGTGGCTCAGGAATTGGTGTAGGAAAGCGGGTTTTGGGTTCCTGGAGAATTGGGCCGACTTTTCAGTTGGCTACAGATTCTATGCTAGGGATGGGCTGCATCTTAATGGGGAAGGTGCAGCTCTGCTGGGGCAGAAAATGGCTAGAAGGTTGGAGGAGTGTTTAAACTAGGAATGGGGGGCGAAGGTATTCACTTTATAGAAGGGGAATGTAGTGCAGATAGTGACCAGGGCACAAGTAATGAAATTGGGGGTGGTACGGGGGGAAGGGTTAGGACAGTTAATACAGTAAGCAGGAATACAGGTACAGAGTCATACGTAACGTGCATGTACACTAATGCCCGAAGCCTCACAAATAAGGTGGAGAAATTAGAATTAATATTGTTGGAAGAAAATTATGATATAGTGTGGATATCAGAGACATGGCTGGATGAGAGCTATGACTGGGCTGTTAATTTACAGGGTTATAGCCTATTCAGGAATGACCGTACAAATAAGCGAGGGGGAGGTGTGTGTCTATATGTAAAATCATCCTTAAAACCCATCCTGCGTGACAACATATGTGAGGGTACTGAGAATGTAGAGTCCCTATGGGTGGAGATAAGGGGGGGGAGAATGAATAATAAAATACTGATAGGGGTGTGTTATAAGACGCCGAATATTATGGAAGAGGTAGAGAATCTCCTCATAAAGCAAATTGATAAAGCAGCGAGTCTCGGAGAGGTAATTATTATGGGGGACTTTAACTATCCTGATATAAATTGGGGAACAGAAACTTGCAGTTCCAGCAAAGGAAATAGATTTTTGATAACAATGAAAGATAATTACCTTTCACAAATGGTACAGGACCCCACAAGAGGGGGAGCACTACTAGACCTTGTACTAACCAATAGGCCAGACCGCATATCAAATATACAAGTTGGGGGTTACTTGGGGAATAGTGATCACAAAATAATAAGTTTTCATGTATTCTTTAGTAAGATGTCTAGTAGAGGGGCTACAAGGACACTAAACTTCAGGAAAGCAAATTTTAAACGGTTGAGAGATGATCTTAGTGCAATAAACTGGGATGATGTACTAAGTAATAAAAGTACACAAAGCAAATGGGAGACTTTTATGAGCATCCTGAATAGGGCTTGTGCAGAAAATATACCCTATGGGAACAAACATGCTAGAAATAGGAGGAAACCCCTATGGCTAAATAGAGCTGTAAGGGAAGCAATAAAAGAAAAACAGAAAGCCTTAAAAGAATTAAAGAGGGTAGGTAGTGATGAGGCATTATATAATTATAGAAAATTAAATAAAATATGTAAAAAGCAAATTAAGTTAGCTAAGTTTGAGACAGAGAGACTCATTGCGAGAGAAAGTAAAAATAATCCTAAAATATTCTTTAACTACATAAACAGTAAAAACTGAAAAGCGATAGTGTTGGCCCCCTTAAAAATAGTCTTGGTGAAATGGTGGAAGGGGATGAGGGTAAAGCCAACCTGCTGAATGACTTTTTTTCTACGGTTTTTATACAAGAAAATGCCATGGCAGATGACATGACCAGTGATACCATAAATTCACCCTTGAATATTACCTGCTTAACCCAGCAGGAAGTACGCCGCTGCCTCGAAATCACTAAGGTTGACAAATCTCCGGGCCCGGATGGCATACACCCCAGAGTACTACAGGAATTGAGTTCTGTGATAGATAGACCACTATTTTTAATCTTTTCAGATTCCTTAATAACAGGGTCGGTACCGCAGGACTGGCGCATAGCAAATGTGGTGCCAATATTCAAAAAGGGGACAAAAACTGAGCCGGGAAATTATAGGCCGGTAAGTTTAACCTCTACGGTTGGTAAAATCCTTGAGGGTTTCTTGAGAGATGCTATACTGGAGTATCTCAAGAAAAATAACCTTATGACAGAGTATCAACATGGGTTTATGAGGGATCGATCCTGTCAAACTAATTTGATCAGCTTCTATGAAGAGGTAAGTTCAAGTCTGGACCAGGGAAATGCAGTGGATGTTGTGTATATGGACTTTTCAAAAGCTTTTGATACGGTGCCACACAAAAGGTTGGTACATAAAATGAGAATAATGGGGATAGGGGAAAATATGTGTAACTGGGTTAAAAACTGGCTCAGTGATAGGAAATAAGGGGGGTTATTAATGGTACGTACTCGGACTGGGTCTCAGTTCATAGTGGGGTACCACAGGGGTCAGTATTGGGCCCGCTTCTTTTCAACATATTTATAAATGACCTTGTTGGGGGCATGCGGAGTAGAATTTCAATATTTGCAGATGATACTAAACTCTGCAGGGTAATCAATACAGAGGAGGATCATTTTATATTACAGGGAGATTTATGTAAATTGGAGGATTGGGCTGAGAAGTGGCAATTGAAGTTTAATGTAGATAAATGTAAGGTCATGCACTTGGGTAGAGGAAATAACATTTATGATTATGTACTTAATTGTAGAACACTGGGTAAAACAGACACAGAAAAAGACTTGGGTGTATGGGTGGATGGTAAACTTCACTTTAGTGGACAGTGTCAGGCAGCTGCTGCCAGGGCTAATAAAATAATGGGATGTATTAAAAGAGGTATAAGTGTTCATGAAAAAAATATAGTTCTACCTCTGTACAAGTCACTAGTGCGACCGCACTTAGAATACTGTGTACAATTCTGGTCACCGATATATAAGAAGGACATAGCTGAACTGGAGAGGGTGCAGAGAAGAGCGACCAAGATTATTAGAGGAATGGGTGGGCTGCAATACCAAGACAGGTTATTAAACCTGGGGTTATTTAGTTTGGAAAAACGAAGGCTTAGGGGGGATCTAATCACAATGTATAAATATATGAGGGTACAGTACAGAGACCTTTCCAAAGATCTTTTTACACCTAGGCCTGCGACTGGAACACGGGGGCATCCGCTACGTCTTGAGGAAAGAAGGTTTAATCATAATCACAGACGAGGATTCTTTACTGTACGAGCAGTGAGACTATGGAACTCTCTGCCGCATGATGTTGTAATGAGTGATTCACTACTAACATTTAAGCAGAGCCTGGATGCCTTTCTTGAAAAATTTAATATTACCAGTTATGTATATTAGATTTTATGACAGGGTATTGATCCAGGGAACTAGTCTGATTGCCGGATGTGGAGTCAGGAAGGAAATTTTTTCCCCATTGGAACTTGTTTGCCACATTGGGGTTTTTTTGCCTTCCTCTGGATCAACATGTTAGGCTACGGGTTGACCTAGATGGACTTAAGAGTCTCCCTTCAACCTTAAAAACTATGATACTATGAGTACTGTACAGTCACATGTGGGGTATTGTCACATTCAGGATAAATTGTGTAACATATTATGGGGTCTTTTTTTTAGCTATTTCCCTAGTGAAACTTGAAATCTGGGCTAAAACATTTTAGTGGTAAAAATGTAATTTAATTTTTGTGTTCACCGTCCAATAGTATAACATTTTGTGACACACCTAAAGTGTCAATATGCTCACTGCACACCTGGATAAATTCATTGAGGGGTCCAGTTTGTAAAATGGGGTCACTTGTGGGGCAGCTTCACTGTTTAGGCACCTCAGGGGCTCTGTCAATGTGACATAGCACCCGCAAACCATTCCAACTAAATCTGCACTCTAATATGGTGCTCCTTTCCTTTGTACTGCCCCTCAAAAGTAGTTTTGGACCACATATGGGGTACTGGCGTACTCAGGAAAAATTGCACGACAAATTGTATGGAAAAACTTGGGGTTAAAGCAACATTTTTGTGGTAAAAAAATGTAATTTTTCATTTTCACAGCTCAACATTATAATATTCTGTGAAGCCCTGGGGGGGGGGGGGTTTCAATATTCTCATCAAACACAGAACCACCTGGAGGGCTCTAGTTTCCAAAATGGACTCACTTGTTAGGGGATGGGTGGGGGGGGTTCCTCTCTTTAGGCACACCAGGGGGTCTCCAAATGCGACATGGCATCCGCTAACGATTTCAACCAATTTTGTGTTAAAAAAAAAAATCAAATGGCGCTCCTTCCCTTCCGAGCCCTGCTCTGCACCCAAACAGTAGGTTTCCACCCCTTATGTGGTCAGTGTACTTAGGAGGGATAGCACAATACACTTGTAAAATTGCAAAATTTGGGCTAAAGTAACATTTTTGTGGACAAAAGTAAAAATTGGCATTTTTTCCTTCCACATTGCTTTAGTAGTTCCATTGAAGCACCTAAAGAGTTAATAAACTTCTTGAATGCTTTGAAGCACTTTGAGGGGTGCAGTGTTTAAAATGGGGGTCACTTTTGTGTATTTTCGGTCACCTAAACCTCTCAAAGTGGGGTTCGGGGGTGACAACTGGTCACAAGCCTGACCCTGGAGATACCTATGTTCAGTCTTCTGGGCGTTAGGAGAAGACTCTGTAGAAAGGCTCCAGAGCACAGACCCGGGGAGGCGGGCAGGCACAAAACGTAAACAAAACCCTGTAACCGGCCATGTATAATGCAGAGCCCGGACCGGCTGAGGAGCGGACAGGGAGGCTCTAGGGCACATTCCCCGGCGCCTCCTCACTGCAGGCTCCGTCCCCGGGAGGAATAATGGCCGCTCCGTGCACAGGACGACGCCCGCTCCGCCCTCACTGCCGCTCCCTGCACACCCGGCCGGCACTGATGCAGCTGGACGGCGCCGTGACTCACACGCCGGTGACACAAGGAGAGGACTTTGTCCTCCCAGATCCAGAATATGACTCTCCTCACAGTCACAGGTGGGAGGCAATAAAAGTTTATTTATGAAACTGGCGAGGCCCCGCCCGGCGGGGAGGTCACACCTCTATGGCCTCCACCAGGGAGGGGACAGGTGCGCAGTGTGAGCAGGGAAGAGCAGGCGGCAGCCGGAGACAGCAGGGCAGGAGCCGACTGAGGAGGACGCACAGCCAGGACTGACAGCACGGACAGAGGAAGACGCACAGCCAGGACTGACAGCACGGACAGAGGAAGACGCACAGCCAGGACTGACAGCACGGACAGAGGAAGACGCACAGCCCGGACTGACAGCACGGACAGAGGACGCCGAGTGTGACCCTGCACCACCACAGGAGCGGCTAACCCTTCACCTGCCGCGGGGACGCGCTCACCATGGGCTGCAGACGGCTGTGTCTTCTGGGCTGCTTCCTGGCGCTGCTCCTGGTGAGACCAGACACCGCGATATTGCTGATCCCAGTATTAGTGTTAACCCCTTGTATCCTGTGTGCCTCGGTGTTACCTGTGCGCGGCGCCTGCCGGCCGTGTGTGCGGAGCCTGCCGGCTTTATCCGTGACTCCTGCCGGCTATGCCCGTAGTGGGATGCCGACTTTATCCGTGACTTCTGTCTGCTGTGTCCTCGGGGTATGTGTGCTGTATATGCGGTACCTGCTGGCTGTGTCCGCGGTGTCTGGCCGGTCCCTATTGGTGATCTGTGGATATTCTGAGGAGCGGACATTATGGATGATGCTTTGGTTATATCAGTGCTATGAGCCGATCTAATCGTACAGATGTAGCAGAGCGGAGTATGCTGTCAGCGCAGCGGATCCTCTCCTGGTGGATTTTCCCACTGCTCCAGGCACAGGCTCCGCTCCGTGTGTGTCTGGCGCAGGCTCCGCTCCGCTCCGTGTGTGTCTGGCGCAGGCTCCGCTCCGCTCCGTGTGTGTCTGGCGCAGGCTCCGCTCCGCTCCGTGTGTGTCTGGCGCAGGCTCCGCTCCGCTCCGTGTGTGTCTGGCGCAGGCTCCGCTCCGCTCCGTGTGTGTCTGGCGCAGGCTCCGCTCCGCTCCGTGTGTGTCTGGCGCAGGCTCCGCTCCGCTCCGTGTGTGTCTGGCGCAGGCTCCGCTCCGTGTGTGTCTGGCGCAGGCTCCGCTCCGTGTGTGTCTGGCGCAGGCTCCGCTCCGTGTGTGTCTGGCGCACTGTGTCCCCTCCTTCCTGTGCTGGTGACAGAATATTCGGGTGCAGTTTCATTGTCTCCCAATATTGCAGCCTCTGCGGAAGTGAATGGTGGCTGCTCCTCTGGAGGGATCAGATGGGGCAGATTCTCTCTTCCCCAATTGTCAGTGCTATTTGCTGTGACTCTCTTGTATAGTGTCAGTGGGGTTTTCAGGGTGCTCCTGTGGTGTCAGCTCTCGGGGGCAGCTGGACATTTCCAGGCCTGGTGTCTTTTACCCCAAACTCCCCCAGTTTCAAGGTGACCTGTTGTCGTTGTCGTCTCCCCTCCCTATTACCATTCCTGGCATCCTGTACCCCATATTTCCAGGCCTGGCGACCTGTCGCTGTGTCCTACCCCCCCCCTCCCCATTACCAGGTCTGGCATCCTGTACCCCTCCGTACTCCCACATTTCCAGGTGCCTGGCGTCCTGTCCTCACCTGGGGGCTAGTCTTTATGGGCACCACTGTGTGTCTATTCTCTGCTGTGTATTTAGGGGATAGATCGGCCCACACAGGGACGAGTACGAGCCCCGATCACTCCCCAGTGTAATCTATGGGCAGTGACAATACTCGCACCACACTCGGATGCCATCACTGCGCTCTGGTTTGTACTGACTGATGGTTGAAGTTTGAGAAACTTTGTTTTATTTTGGGGGGGGGGGATCAGGGAAAAATTGTTAAACTGATCATAAAAACCAACCCCAACCAAACTAAAGAAAATCTCTTCCTAAACACTGAGGACGCTATTTTTGACGTCTGAGTGTCATCATACGGAGCGGATTTTGTGCAATAGAATAAATCACTATTTTAAGGTCACCGGGAATCTAAACGCCTGAAGTGACACCATCTGTGCCGGGTTTAGTCTTTGCAGACATAGTGACAGGAGGTGACATGTATTTCCTTTTAGTATACTCACTAGTTACATAGTATACTTTGGTTAATGTGTGCCCGGACTTAACCATTTGTTTGCTCGCTCTCAGCCGTGTGGAGGAGGTCAGGGTCTCTGTTGTTGTTTGCCATCAATGCTGGACGTGCAGCTTCAATATCAATATTCATATCTACTAATGGGTGCAGAGACATTGGTTGCCTCATCATTGGGTTGGCACATTTGTGGGCACTGATTGTGACACACCGGGATGATGGCAGTGGTGACGGCTTGTGATTCAGGTCTGGCTTGTTGGACGCCATTTTTTGGGCACAAATCATAAGTGGTATAATGATCTGATACACAATAGCACAACTTGTGGAGAGGGCGTCACATTGAGTAATGTGGAGACACCGCGGCCACTTATTATAAACACGTCCGCCCCATTCTACAGAATAGAAAAAGTACAGGGCATCGAGGGGGGCTCAGGGTGAAAACTGAGACAATTGAGACCCCAGGCCCTTGTGTTTTTCTGGAAGTTATAGATCCTGGTTTCCTGGTCACCTTTGTATTGATAGCTCGGATGGGTTTTCTAGGCATATTGCAAGTGATGAAGGTTATATGGACATGCTCACGCAGATTTAGTTGTCTGTGGATTTGGTTGAAAAAAAACCCCAAACTATTTTTTTTATTTTAATATTTGCCGTGGCTCACTTTTTGAATGTAACTGGCCATCTATGCACAGAGAGGGTTAAGTCTCTGCTCTTCCTAATAGACATTCATTGCACAATAAAATAATCTGTTTCATTGAACAGTGTGCTTGTGGTGGATCCAGTCTTTCATTGAGCAGTGTCCCTGTGGTGGATCCAGTCTTTCATTGAGCAGTGTCCCTGTGGTGGATCCAGTCTTTCATTGAGCAGTGTCCCTGTGGTGGATCCAGTCTTTCATTGAGCAGTGTCCCTGTGGTGGATCCAGTCTTTCATTGAGCAGTGTCCCTGTGGTGGATCCAGTTTTTCATTGAGCAGTGTCCCTGTGGTGGATCCAGTTTTTCATTGAGCAGCGTCCCTGTGGTGGATCCAGTCTTTCATTGAGCAGCGTCCCTGTGGTGGATCCAGTCTTTCATTGAGCAGTGTCCCTGTGGTGGATCCAGTCTTTCATTGAGCAGTGTCCCTGTGGTGGATCCAGTCTTTCATTGAGCAGCGTCCCTGTGGTGGATCCAGTCTTTCATTGAGCAGTGTCCCTGTGGTGGATCCAGTCTTTCATTGAGCAGTGTCCCTGTGGTGGATCCAGTCTTTCATTGAGCAGTGTCCCTGTGGTGGATCCAGTCTTTCATTGAGCAGTGTCCCTGTGGTGGATCCAGTCTTTCATTGAGCAGTGTGCTTGTGGTGGATCCAGTCTTTCATTGAGCAGCGTCCCTGTGGTGGATCCTGTGGTTCTCATAGATCTAGTACGGGAGGTTTCTCACCCAGCACAATTTCCTCCTATGTAACTAAGATGTGGAAGCTTCTTCCTTGTACATAGCCATCCTGCGTGTTAATGCTGTAATGACAGCCCGGCTTTCATAGTTATGTTCTTTAAGTTGGATCAAACAGGCAGTCTCATATACAGCAATTTCCTAATATTACCTGTGTTGCAAGAGGCCAGGCTGGTGTTGTATTTCTTTTTTTTGTTAACTCGGCCTGTAAAAGAGGGAATATTCACTGTTTTTATGTTTAAGTTGTATTTTTGCATTAGTGCATCTTAAGTTTTTGCATTTTATTTTTTTTTTTTGCTGATTTTTTTTTTCTTTGTTTTTAAAAGTTATAATAAATCCAGTACAGGCGCTTGTGCATCATAGTGGGACCAAAACCGTTCAATGCACCCTCCCATCTACTTGTTCATAAAGTTAGAGAATGGTGGATATAAAGCCAGAGATGTCAATCAAAGAAGATGAAGGGTGGAGATAGAGAAAACTATTAGATGGGAAGGAGCACTTATCTTTTTGGCCACACCTAGGGTGCACCGAGCTCCTGTACTGGGTTGAAAGGTGGCTTTACACACTGCAACATTGCGAACGACTTTTTGTGACGTAATAGTGACCTCCCCAGCGACATTGCAGTGTGTGAAACACATCAGCGACCTGGCCCCTGCTGTGAAGTTGCTGATCGCTACAAATCGTTCAGGACCATTCTTTGGTCCTTTGTTTCCCGCTGTGCAGCATGATCGCTAGAATGTTTGTGTGTAAAGGAGACTTTACAGCGACTTCGTTAGCGACTTCCCTTTCAAAAAGCTGCTTTACAACGTCCCCAATGACTAGCTAGGTCGTTCTGCAGGTCCGGATCGCTGTTGCATCGTTGGCCAGGTCTGCCTGTTTGACAGCTTACCAGCAACTCACCAGAGACTTTGTAGCGATCCCGGCCAGGTTGGGATCGCTGGTGGGATCGCTAGAAAGTCTGTGTGTAAAGGGGCCTGAACAGTCATCCTTTGCGGACAGACCCCCTTTAACCTTCGTCAGGCTGCATAATTTTACAACATTAACAGCGACCCCTTATCTCGGAAGGGGGTGGAGATATTTTATTGAAATTTATCCAATATATTCTGGACCAAAACTGCTGAGATGTCACAAAGTTTCAGCCATCTACGGCTTTTGGAAAAAAAAAATGTATTGCAATTTTAAAACAGAATACTTACAATTGTACCTATTCAGCCGGACAAAGGTTAAACAATGAAGATAACATCTATTGAGTACTATGAGAGAGGACCATTACCATCCAGGAGACCTAGAGCAAGTGTCAAAAAAAAAAAGAAAAGTGCAGCAATCAATATAATGAAAATTTAGTTTGAAAAATCTGAACTCCGATTAACAGAATTTCCCATTGGTTTTGGAGTGAAAACTTACCAATAAAAGCATTTTTCTTTTTCGCTCCTAATTGGGAGACCCAGACAATTGGGTGTATAGCTATTGCCTCCGGAGGCCACACAAAGTATTACACTTAAAAGTGTAAGGCCCCTCCCCTTCTGGCTATACACCCCCAGTGGGATCACTGGCTCACCAGTTTTGTGCTTTGTGCGAAGGAGGCAACACATCCACGCATAGCTCCACTGTTTAGTCAGCAGCAGCTGCTGACTATGTCGGATGGAAGAAAAGAGGGCCCATACAGGGCTCCCAGCATGCTCCCTTCTCACCCCACTTCATGTCGGAGGTGTTTGTTAAGGTTGAGGTACCCATTGCGGGTACGGAGGCTGGAGCCCACATGCTGCTTCCTTCCCCATCCCTTTTTACAGGGCTCTGGGTGAAGTGGGATTCTATCGGTCTCCAGGCACTGAGACCGTGCTCCATCCACAGCCCCTGGTATCTGCTGGACATGGAGCGGAGTATCTTCAGGGACATGGCCCTGCTACATGGAGGTACTCTGTGTCCCTGTGGGGACCGCGCAGACACACGGCAGCACTGCTGGGTGTGTTAGTGCGCCAGGGACAGCGGCGCTGTCCGCACTAGTGCCATCGCACACCACAGCGTTGCTGGGTGTGTTAGTGTATTGGGTGACTACTGCGCTAACCGCCGCTGCCACTTTTATTTAAGGCGCCGCTGGGATTTGTGGTGCGCCGGGGACTTCCGCGCCGGCCAGCACTGATATGCCGGCCGCGCTTATTAACTCGAGTCCCCGGCTTCTGGGCCTAGTCTCCCTTCGTTACCGCCCACAGGCCTGACAGTCAGGGTAGGGGCGTGACGCTGCATAGCACAGCAGCGCTGAGAGCTGGAGTATGTTTTGCATACTCCACCCCTCTCACTGTGTGCACTGTGAAACCGGATTCCCGCACTTTCTCAGGCACGCCCACGGCTTCCTTCTCTACAAGGACGCCGGCAGCCATTAGTGTCAGTTTCTGTACGATACAGAGACAAGTGTGGAAGACCCTGGCATTCTGATAGTCACACAATCGCTGCAACAGGCGTTAAGCAGCACCTGTGGTGCTAACCCCACTAGTGCAGAAGTGCACTTATAGATATGCTTGTACTATATACATTGCACTGTTTGGTCGCACGTTGTATATACCCTCCTGGATTGTGCGGAGGAGTTATCAGCATATTCTCTGTGTAAAACAAAGGTGCAGAACCACATGTTTTTCTATGCAGCCGGTACAGCATGTACGGCTATACGGCCGGCAGGTTACATAGACCCCCATTATGTCTAACTCAGCCGGAGTCTCTGCTAATGGCCAGAGGATGAGGACGGTGTCTGCAGTATTTACTGACAGATTTTCTGAGACTATGGCTATGATACTAGAAGCCTAGCAGTCCGGACATGTCTCTCACAACATGGGCACTGTTGAATCATTGATCCATGGCCCCCCTCAGTGTGAACAACTAACAGCTCCGGGAATGTCACACGCATCCCAGAGTCACGGCTCTGCACAGACGTCAGTCCCAGACAGCCTAAGCGGGCTCACTATGAGCGGCCCTCGGTTTCATCAGGGTCCTAGCAGAAGGACTCTCTGTGTAATGAGGCGGAAGTAGCGGCTCAGGATTCTGATCCTGAGACCGCTCTCAATCTGGATACACCTAATGGTGACGCCATAGTGAATAATCTTATAGCGTCCATCAATAGAATGTTGGTTATTTCTCACCCAGCTCCTCCAGTGGAGGAGTCAGCTTCACGTATTTTTCTGGACCACTCTGCCTTCAGAGAGGCAGTCCAGGAACACCACACTTATCCAGATATGCGCTTCTCCAAACGGCTTAGGATACACGTTATCCCTGCCCCCTGACGTGGTCAAGGACTGGACCCAGTGTCCCAAGCGGCATCCTCCAATCTCCAGGCTTGCAGCTAGATCCATAGTTGCAGTGGGAGATGGAGCTGCACTTAAAGATGCCACTGACAGACAGATGGATCTCTGGTCTAAATCCATCTATGAGACTGTCGGCGCACCGTTGGCCCCAGCATTCTCACCCTTGGGGCACTCCAAGCTATTTCAGCTTGTCTTACACAGATTGACACGGTTACACGTACATCTGTGCCGCAGGTGGCATCCTTAACCTCTCAAATGTCTGCATTTGTTTCTTACGCGATTCAGGTTGCCCTAGACTCTGCGAACCGTACGGCAGTAGCCTACGCTGCTCCGTGTTTTTAAGCAGAGCCTGGTCTGCTCGTTAAGTGAATGGAAGGCAGATTCTGCTTCCAAAAAAGGTTGCTTAACCAGTTGCCTTTTTCTGCTGACCGACTGTTTGGTGAGCGTTTGGATGTAACCATTAAACAGTCCAGGGGTAAGGATTCATCCTTTCCTCAGCCCGGACACAACAAACCCCAACAGAGCAGGAGGCAGTCGTGGTTTCGGTCTTTTCGAGGCTCGGGCAGGTCCCATTTTTCCTCGTCCAATGTGGACTCAAAAGGATCAGAGGAGCTCAGATTCTTGGCGGGCTCAGTCACGCCCAAAAAAGAGACAGTCTGAAAACCCGCTTCCAAGGCGGCTTCCTCATGACTTGCGGCCTCCTCTCTCCGCATCCTCGGTCGGTAGCAGGCTCACCCGCCTTGGCGATATTTAGCTGCCATAGGTCAATGACCGTTGGGTGTGAGACATTCTGTCTCACGGGTACAGGATAGAGCTCACTTCTCGTCCTCCAACTCGATTCTTCAGAACTTCTCCACCTCCCGGCCGAGCCGCTGCTCTTCTGCAAACAGGGTGCACTCTATAGGCAGAAAGAGTGATGACCCCCGTTCCTCTTCAGGAACAAGGTCACGGTTTTTACCCCAAATTATTTGCGGTGCCTATAAGAACGGGCCGTTCCGTCCCGTTCTGGATCTAAAACTGCTCAGCAAGCTCGTGGACACCAGGCGGTTCCGGATGGAATCCCTCCGCCATGTCATCGCCTCAATGTCCCAAGGAGATTTCCTAGCATCATTAGGCATCAAGGATGCTTATCCACACGTGCCGATTGATCCAGAGCACTAGCGTTTCTACGCTTCGTTATAGCAGACGTACACCTTCTGTTCGTAGCTCTACCTTCCGGCTAGCGACAGTCCCACTGGTCTTCGCCAAGGTCAGGGCAGCAGTAGTCACAGTCCTGCACTCTCAGGGTCACTCTGTGATCCCATATTTAGACGATCTACTTGTCAAGGCACTCTCTTAGGAAACATGCCGACACTGCCCGAACGTTGCGCTGGAGACTCTCTAGAGTTTTGGGTGGATCATCAACTTTTTGAAGTCAGATCCGACCCCGACCCTATCGCTAACATATCTAGGAACCAGTCGCACACATTGAGACGCCTCATGCACTTCCTACGTAAGATGGTAGCAATGGAGGCAGTTCCTTTCGCGCAGTTTCATCTGCGTCCACTACCATGTGACATTCTCCGCCAATGGGACGGGGAGTCGACCTCCCTCAACAGAGTCGTCTTTCTTTCTCAGGCGGCCAAGGAATCTCTACGGTGGTGGCTTCTTCCCACCTCATGGTCAAACAGAAGGTCCTTCCTATCCCCATCCTGGGCGATAGTTACGACAGACGCGAGTCTATCAGGGTGGGGAGCAGTTTTTCTCCACCACAGCGCTCAGGGTACGTGGACTCAGCAAGAGTCCACCCTTCAGATCAATGTTCTTGAACACAGAGCAGTGTATCTTGCCCTACAAACCTTCCAACAGCAGCTGGACAGCAAGCAAATCCGACTTCAGTCGGACAACTCCACAGCGGTGGCATACATCAACCACCAAGGAAGAACGCGCAACCGGCAAGCCTTCCAGGAAGTCCGGCAGGTTCTGATGTGGGTGGAAGACACGGCATCCACCATATCCACAGTTCACATCCCAGGCGTGGAAAACTAGGAAGCTGACTTCCTAAGTCGCCGGGGTGTGGCCGAAAGGGTATGGTCTCTTCACCCGGACGGGTTTCAGGAGATCTGGCGCCGCTGACAGAGGCCGGACGTCGATCTAATGGCGTCACGGCACAACAACAATGTGCCAGCTTCATGGCACGGTTTCACAATCTTCGAGCTCTGGCGGCAGACGCCTTAGTTCAGCATTGGTCGCAGTTCCAGCTACCTTATGTGCCACCTCTGGCATTGTTGCCCAGAGTGCTGCGCTAGATCAGGACCGACTGCGGCCGCGCCATCCTCGTCGCTACAGATTGGCCGAGGATGTTGTGGTTCCCGGTTCTGTGGTGCCTCACGGTAGGCTAACCGGGGGCACTACCAGACCAATCAGACTGGCTATCTCAAGGGCCATTCTTCCATTTGAATTCTACGGCCCTCAACCTGATGGTGTGGCATTGAGTCCTGGAACCTAGTGTCGTCAGGATTACCTCAGGACGTGGTTGCCACCATGAGACAGGCTAGCATACCAACGTCCGCCAAGATTGACCACAGGACGTGGAAGATATTCTTATCTCGGTGCTCGGCGCAGGGTGTTTCTCCCTGGCCGGTTGCATCGTCTATGTTTCCTTCCTTCCTGCAATCTAGGTTGGAAAAAGGGTTGTCGCTCAGTTCCCTTTAGGGACAAGTCTCAGCGCTATCTGTATTTTTTCAGAAACGACTTCCTCAGGTACGCACGTTCCTACGGGGAGTTTGTCGTCTCAGCACTCCGTACAAGCGGCCGTTGGAGCCCTGGGATCTGAACAAGGTTCTAATTGCTCTCCAGATGCCGCCTTTCGAGCTTTTGAAAGAGGTCTCCCTTCCCGCTTTTCTCGGGAAGTGGCCTTCTAGTAACGGTCTCGTCTCTTAGGAGAGTTTCCGAGCTAGCAACGCTCTCATACAAATCTCCCTTCCTGGTCCTTCACCAGGACAGGGTAGTTCTGCGTCCGATTCCGGAATTTCTCCCTAAGGTGGTATCCCACTTTCATATCAATCAGGATATCACCTCACCTTCTTTGTGTCCTCGTCCAGTCCATCAATTTCAGAAGGATTTGCATCTGTTGGTTCTGGTGAGAGCACTCAGGTTCTACTTCCCGCATGGCGCTCCTGCGCCACCCGGATGCACTCTTTGTCCTTGTCGCTGGTCGGCGTAAACAGTCGCAAGCTTCTGAATCCACCCTGGCTCGGGGGATCGAGGAACCAATTCTTGAAACCTACAGTTCTACTGGGCTTCTGGTTCTCTCAAGGCTGAAGGCCCATTCTACCAGAGCCGTGGGTGCATCCTGGGCATTACGGCACCAGGCTACGGCTCAGCAGGTGTGTCAGGCACCTACCTGATTGAGTCTGCATACTTTTACCAAGCATTTTCAGGTGCATACCTACGCTTCGGCAGACGCCAGCCTAGGTAGATAAGTCCTTCAGGCGGCGATTGTCCACCTGTAGGAAAGGGCTGTTTGACGGCCCTATCACGAGGTATTCTTTTACCCACCCAGGGACTGCTTTTGGACGTCCCAATTGTCTGGGTCTCCCAATTAGGAGCGAAAAAGAAGAAGGGAATTTTGTTTACTTACCGTAAATTCCTTTTCTTCTAGCTCCAATTGGGAGACCCAGCACCCGCCCTGTTTTCTCGGGGTTTTTCTGTTTTTTCGGGTACACATGTTGTTCATGTGGTATGGTTCAGTTCTCCGATGTTTCCTCGGATTGAATTGGTCTTTAAACCAGTTATTGGCTTTCCTCCTTCTTGCTTTGGCACTAAAACTGGTGAGCCAGTGATCCCACTGGGGGTGTATAGCCAGAAGGGGAGGGGCCTTACACTTTTAAGTGTAATACTTTGTGTGGCCTCCGGAGGCAATAGCTATACACCCAATTGTTTGGGTCTCCCAATTGGAGCTAGAAGAAAAGGAATTTACGGTAAGTAAACAAAATTCCCTTCTTTTCTCATCGCTTTGTACAAAGCCACACTGAACTGGACATCATCCAAAAAGTAAGGAGAATAGGGATTAAGGCTCTGTGCACATGTTGCAGATTTGGTTGCAGAGATTTCTGCACCAAATCTGCATCTTCTGGCAGGAAAGACGCTGCAGCAAAAACATGTGTTTTTGCCACAATTTGCTGCTTTGTTTTTTTTTTGTTTTGTTTTTTTTTTTTCAATGGTGAAGAGGCAGACAAAAATATTGAAGGAATTGACAGGCTGCAGATTTCTTCTGTAAGGAAAAAATCCTGAATGTGCACAACATTTCAGGATTCTCATTGACTTTGCTGGCATCATTATTTCCTTGCAGATCTGTGACAATCTGCACGCAAAAACGCAGTAATAAACGCAGCAAAAATGCAACGTGGGCACACAGCTGAATAGTGGACAATACACTCCGGACCTATTTCTATGTCAGGTAGAAAATGCAGGAGCCGGTTTGACTTTATCTTCATATGTTCCAGGTTTGTTGTTTTTTTTTTTTTTTAGTGCAGAATTGTCACAAAACCTGAAGGTTTCCTGAGTGAAGGCTCGTGAACCTGTTGAGAATTTTCTCCTTTCAGATTTGGTACAGATTTAAGTCATCAGCATGTCAATTCTTTCAGTGTTTTTGCTGCAGATTTCACAAATGGTAACATATGGGGAAAAATCTGCACCAAAAAGGCACATTTTTGCTGTGCATTTTTCCAGCCAAGAGATGTAGAACGGGTGCCGAAATTTCTGCATTAAATTCTGTGCGCACACGTGTTCTTATTACTTTTTTTTTTTTTATGCGTTTTTTGAGTAAAGATTTGTCACCAAACCTTTAAGAGAATCCTAATGCCAGCAAAGTCTCTGCGATTCCTGAAGTGCAGTGCACACAGTGAGTATTCTCTTTTTGCAGATCTGGTGCAGAATATAATCTACAGCATGGCAATTCTTTCAGCGTTTTGTGGCATTTTTTCACCCATTGACTTCAATTTCAAAACACATGCATAAACACCTGTTTTGCTCTGTGTTTATCCTGTCAAGAGATGCAGAAGTTTCTGCAACCAAATACTGAACGTGTGCACATACCGTTGGTGTAAATACCCTATTTCTGCATCTCTTGGCAGGAAAAACAGCTCAGAACGGGCCTTTCTAAGTGTTTTTCGAATTTGAAGTCAATTGGTGAAAAAATACTACAAAAATGCAGAAAGAATTGACATTCTGCACCAAATCTTAAAGGAGAATATACTCAAGGTGTGCACCACACTTCAGGATTCTCATTGACTTTGCTGGCAGTTTTGTGACTAATCTGCACTCATAAAAGCAATAAAAACTTATAATGGCCTTAGTAACAATAGAGACGACCTGTGAAAATTGGAACTGCAATGTTGGTGCTGTATGAATAGGCTAGTGTCACACTTACGTTGAACGGCATCCGTTGCATTGAGTTGTGTGACGGATGCAACGGATTAGTTGAAAGGATAGTACAAAACAACGGAATATGCGGGGTTTTTTTTAACAGTTTTACAGGCGGCAGACTATTGTGAACGATCAGCTGATTGCTCACAGCAGCCGGCCGCCGAGTGATCAGCTGATCGTTTGGCCGCCGAGACTGTGTGCGGAGGGGTGGAGCGGAGCAGGGCCATGGCGCTGAGGACGTCAGTGCTGGGGACTGCATGGCTGGGGACGTGTGTGTGGTGTGTGTGTGTGTGGAGCTGAGCGGGGAAGTGTCGGGCTCCCTGCACACGTAGGCAGGGTAAATATCGGGTTACTAAGCAAAGCGCTTTTCTTAGTAGCCTGATGTGTACCCTGGTTATGTGTGCAGGGAGCCAGAGAGAGCATGCGCAGCGAAATCCTACTGATTCCACTGCTCAGAAAACATTACATGCTGTGTTCCTTCCGCCCGGCGGAAGCAACGCAGCGTCGGCCAGCGGAAGCAACGCAGGTCCATTAGTTGCAATCCGTCGTTCATACAAGTCTATTGGAAGCTGCGGAATCCGTTAACAGATTCCGCTGTTTTCCAAAACGGTGGATTGCGACTGAAGGAAAACAACGCAAGTGTGAAACTAGCCTAAGAAAAGCGATTATCCTTATAGAATTTCACAGCATCAGAAGTTCAGAAAGTAAAGCTTCCTTCTCTTTTCAGATCTAAGAATATACAATTGAGTTTTAAAGATCTGCGACTACCTTCCTTACTCCATAAGTGTTGCAGACCCCAGTACTGGTGTAGGGGACACAGAGTGGTGCTGTGTGTTTGCCTATGATTAGTATTGCTGGAATTTAATCAGAATAGGGTGATTTAACGTACGTTAAATAATACCGAATTCTCTGAATAACCTTTTGAACGTTGTGAACTGCAGCTTCTTTGTTCGGGATAAGCAGTAAAGTGATCTGTTCCTCTCGGGAGGACGTGCTGATTTATTTTGTCCAGAGACTCTTGGTCTCATGACCCCTAACACAGGTTACTGACGAAAGACCAGCTCCTAGACGCAGGAATGTGGAGGGGAGGGCACTCGGGAAGACCTCTGACAAGCAGATGAATGGGTTTCTGATAAACAAAATTGCTTTTATAGCTTTCCTTTTTTTCATTTGGAGATTCTGCTGAGATTTATATAATGAGATGGTTACATTTGTCCTGACAAACATCTTGCTGGATTGTTGGTGTCCTTTTTACAAGGAGCAGGATAAATCAGCGTGTGGTGTATATAAATCTCCACTATGTTGAATGTCTTCACAAATGATAAAAGATTGTAAATGTTTCTGCTACAGAAATGGGAACCGGAGAGGATGTACGGTAGCTCCGGCTTCTCTTGCTTATAATGGGTAAACTTTCTTACTATAGTTTTGAATGACTTAGATATGTTTATTCTATAGAAATTGTTGCTATGACGAGCTCACATTACTTATTTCCATTTCTTTAGCCATGGATCGTCTCGGGAAAGTCATGCCACAAAGTGAAGCTCACGGTACCATCTGTTATCTACTCCGGATACTTGGTTGGTAAAGGTGAGTTGTTTTTGTCCTTTCTTTCTTATTCGAGGTAACAGTTGACCATCACTGTTTTTGATTAATACTTAAAAGGGTTTCCCCGGGATTTTATGACTGTCTCCCAGGCAATGCGGTACTATAGTACAATAACCCTTAGACATCTGGCTGCACTGGTGGTCCTTGTTGTGTACATATGTCTGATATAACCACTGCAAGCAGCCATTAGAATCGTTGGTGATGTAAGTGCTGCAGCCGGGCATTGGACTTGGTGGGGATGTAACCACTGCAGCCGGGCACTGGACTCAGTGGGGATGGAACCACTGCAGCCCGGCACTTGGCCCAGTGGGGATGGAACCACTGCAGCCCGGCATTGGACTCGGTGGGGATGTAACCACTGCAGCCCGGCATTGGACTCGGTGGGGATGTAACCACTGCAGCCCGGCATTGGACTCTGTGGGGATGGAACCACTGCAGCCCGGCACTGGACTCTGTGGGGATGGAACCACTGCAGCCCGGCACTGGACTCTGTGGGGATGGAACCACTGCAGCCCGGCACTGGACTCTGTGGGGATGGAACCACTGTAGCCCGGCAATGGACTCTGTGGGGATGGAACCACTGCAGCCCGGCACTGGACTCGGTGGGGATGGAACCACTGTAGCCCGGCACTGGACTCGGTGGGGATGGAACCACTGTAGCCCGGCACTGGACTCTGTGGGGATGGAACCACTGCAGCCCGGCACTGGACTCTGTGGGGATGGAACCACTGCAGCCCGGCACTGGACTCGGTGGTGATATCGGCATGTAGAGCAATTGACTGCCATGTGAGTTATGGTTACTTTAAGCCACGTGCACCCATTGAGTGTTTGCTGAGTTTTTTTTAACTCCGTATTTAAGCCTAAAAAAGATGTGGGGGAAAAAAATGTAGACGTGGTGCCCGGGATTCTATTATACGTTTCCTCTTATTGTTCCACTCCTGATTTTGGCTACAAATACTGAGGTAAAATACTGACCAGAAAGTCACCGTGAGAACATGGCCTTATATTGTTAAATGGCCTGCCGGTGAGTGAATTTCATAAAGTCCTAGAAAAGATCGCTGGATATGCTAGTACAATTGCACGACTAGGCCTGAAAACACAGGGTACGTGTGATTTTTGTGAGCAAAAATGGCTTCTAATCGCCTGAAACCTATTTTTAGGTCCTATATTAAAACCAAATATTGTCAAATTATTCAGTAGCCAAAATTTAGCTGATCCAAAACTTTAAAGAAGTTGTCCCAGCTTGAAGAAAGGGGCTCTGAAATAATTGGTAATTTATAGGGAAATGATTTATCTACATGGAAATCTCCTTCAGATGGAAAATGTGTTAGCACATGAATGTATTACCACTTGCATTACATGCGCTTCAAATTAAAGGGGTATTCCCATCTCTAATTAGGTAGGTGTAATAATATTAGCAAATCCTTCCAATTAGAAATGTAGTATAGTTCTCCTGATATAGCCATGTCTCTTACCTCATGTGCAGGGAATTTTAGCGTAGGTATCCATGGTTACGACCACAAAAAACTGTCACTATATGAGTGGACGTAACCATGAATACCTAAGCTGCAATGCCCTGCATATGAGGTTGCTATATCGGAACTATACTACATTTCTAATTAGAGGTATTTGCTAATATTACTCCTACTACATGTTGGGAAAGGCTCTGGCAGATGGAAATAACCCTTTAATGGAATGCAGCATAATCAGTCTTGCTCCAATGTATCTTTTCTGTAAGGGTACGTGCCCACCATGAGTTTTACTTGCATTTTTGACGCTGTTTATTTTCACTGTGTCAGAAACTCAATGTTGTACAGTACATGTAAAGTGATGGGATTAATAGAAATTTCAGCAATAAGTATTGTCAACACACTTGGACCAGGTGGGCAATTTGTTTTCCCAAGGGGCCACATAAGACAGTGACTTCTTTGAATGAAGAAATTGTATATATTTATATGGCTTATAAAAGGTATAATTTTTTTTAAAAGTAGTCACTCACACTGCCCCTGATATTCAGCCTTTGCACTATGTTCAATAGGTCCTCCACACACCTAATGCCCCTACCCCTAATACCAGACACAGTATGATTGTCTACACTGCCCCTCACACACTATAATCCCCCTCATCACAGTGTGATCCCCGACAGCTCCACAACACTGCATGATGTCCCTCACTTTGGGGCGCTGTATGAACCCACACACAAAATGATACCATCTATTCAGTAGTGTAGCCTACAGCTCTATATACAGAATGATGACGCTCACTTTATGATTCCCTATAAACCCCAATACATTATGACCAGCGCAACCCTCAAAAAAGTATAGTCACCTATGCAGTATGATCCCTCACAAAATGATGACTTCACCAGTATGATCACATCATCTCAACTCAGTGTGATGGGCCCCATAAATTCCTTTCACCCCCCCACTCTTCATAAGTGAATTACAAGAAACCTAACGCTACTTACCTCGCCCTCGTTCCCTGTGGTGTGCTGTTCTAGTCATTGCTCTGTGCACGGAGTCTCTATAGCAGGCGCAATCTAATAAAGTTTTGGCGCCTGCTGCGCTGAGACACTGTTGCACAGACTGGTGCATGACTGAGCTGATGGCTCCCTCCTCCATCTTGAGGACGCAAATACTGGTGAAATTGAGACGCCGTGCGTTCTTTCAGCCATCTTGCAGTCTTATCCGCAGGCCATATAGGAACAGCCAAAGGGTTGAATATGTACTAGACTTTCATGTCCTATTGACATAGTAGGAAAAAGACATCCAAATATTAATGTCACATAGCAAAATGACTATTATAAACATCATGAAATTCTGCATTGCTATGGTCTAGAACCTATAAAGTCTAATACCTTTTTGTTTTTAGTGCTGTTTTTTTTATCCTCGGATGCTCCCTGAATATTTTGTACAATACATAGAGATTCTCTATATTTTTTTTCTTCACTAGTTAACCTGAAATCATGTATGCATCCCAATGATGTTATGGATGGAACAGACGATCCTGATTTTGTTGTTGAACATGTGGATTCCGATTACGCCATATATGCTCTCAACCGTATTACGATGTCCAATCGTTCCCGGTCATTTGAAATTAGTCTGAAAAATGACGTATCGTCTAAGAAGATTACTATTAAGCTTGTAACTGAATCAAAGGTAAATCCATTAATTTAAGCAATTTAAATTTGTGTCTAGTCTGAACATCCAGTGTAAATTGTTACAGCATTTTTAATCCCTGTTCTTAAAAATATTGCGCTTCACTGGGGATCCAGATACAAAACATCGGGGAACAACCTCTCTGGTCTCTGGTCTGGTAGAAGAGTTTCCACCAGATACTTCCAAGATTTAGCATCTTGCCTCCACTTGGAATAATAAGTTTCTTTTATTATATTGGACACAAACAGATCTTTAGAAAAAAAACAAACAAATTTCTAAAGTTTGTTTATGATATGTAAATGACATTTGCAGTCCCTCAACCTATACTCCAAGTTGCTTCTGCTTTCCACAGACAGAGGACTGGCCTGTATCACAGTACACTCACTCTGAGTCCATTTTAATAGCCACAATTGATAGGTCCGTGATATAGAACTGCTTCGGCGGTGTATCCTGGTTGACATGGCTTCACACTGCCGAGTCTCTTTGTATCCCATGTGATGCAACGTAATTCTGGCCTCCGTCTCCTGATAGTTTCTCCCTGTCAGCTGTTACCAGCAGGAGGCAGGGCAGCAAAGGGAAGATGCATCTCCTCCATAACAGTAGAACTTCAGCACACCGCGCTTGTAGATAGAAGAAATGGGCAGCATGAGCCAGGGTAGTTTTGTTGCTCTGCAACTAATAATTGTATGTACTCACCCACTATATTAACTTTCTTATGTAACACAGAAAAGATATCTTCAGCTGTAGGGGTACATAGAGGATGTCGGGGCAAGGTCGGGAATGAAGAGTAAAAGCTGTCAGGAAAGATCTGATGGGTAGTATACAGGGAATCTGTTGCCTACAGAGAGTTGGGCTGGGTGGGGGGTAACTACTTGTACGGCCATTATCGGTACGGTCAGACAGCGCCTAACTACATGCCACTGAAACTTTACCCACTGCGATGGCCATACCTTATATTAAAAGAAGAAAAAATGCCAAGGTGTTGATTTTCACAGCATACAGACTTGATATAATCTAACCTGTTTGTCATCGAAGAATTTTTGGCCCATTACCATGAAATGCTGGGAGTGTAGTGCTAAAAATATATTGCAGAGCAAGCCCTGCAGAAGATCTAGATATCCCTTGTGGGTAACCTTTTTTTAGTTGACATTCTTTTCAAAAGTGCCATGCTTATTCTCACACACACACACACACACACACACACACACACACACACACACACACACACACACACACACACACACACACACACACACACTCAGTATGATGGTGTTTTCTGTGGCATATTTCACATTTATAAATGTGACTTATAGATCATTGGGTTCAGATTCCTTGTTGAAGTACATAATTTGTGATGTAAAGATTGGCACTAAAATATATGGCACAATGATGAAGGGGTTTTCCACTTTTAGAGAAGTAGACCCTCAATGACTCCGATAGTGTAAACTAGCCAAGATCGTTTTCTGCAATTCCTATTACGACATTGGCGCCCCATCACTGCTCCAGTGTCTGTGTGTATGGCTGCAGCGGTCATGTCAGCGGTCTACGTGAAGTCACCATTGCTAGTGCTAAAGTAATGGAGGCAGTTTACTATTGGCAGCTCTTATTTAATAACTTAATATTACTGGAACCATTGGGGGTCAATTTTCTAAAATTGGAAAACCCCATTGATGCTGAAATCTTTTTTTGGGGAAAGGGGAGTAGAACATTTCATATTTATATATGAAACCTCTCTAAATGGACTTGCACAACAACTTACTTTATGCTTCAGTAATTCAGGTACATAAAAAAATGGGACGTACCATGTAAAAGTCTGCAATTTCCTTTTTATTAGACTTTCCATTTGTGTTTTTAAATACAAATTTTTTTTTTTTTTGTTAAGGTTGAAAAAACAAGACATGCCAGAGAACTACTAAAGCGTACAAAAAGAAGATGGCGCCCTATGCCCTTTTCAGTCCATGAGAACTACAGAGGAAAATATCCTGCCCGCGTTGAACAGGTACCGTATAGCAGAAAGCTACTTCTATATAGACGTTGTGCACATGTAAAGCTTTGCAGGTCGGCGCTAGTGTTATAAACCCAAGTCGACACCTGCCGTGTAGGATGGATTCAAACATCCGAGTTTAGGCTCTGAGATTCTAAATCGGCCGCAGATCTTCTCACCTGTACTCCAATAACCTCTAAGGCTATATGAGGTTTTTGACCTCCGTCCGAAAATCATGGTCTGTTCTTGGATATCTGAATTCAGATGTGAAAGTGTTTGCATGGCACTCTAATGACGATGGAATGCAACTGCATGCACAAAAGTTACCTATATACATATAATACCCGAATCACAACCTTTCTATAAGCAAAAGTGGGGATGCCACACAAAATCCATGTTTTCGGGCTGCCCTATGCTGTCTGCACCTGTACAGAGAGTCAGTCGCATAATTTAGGATTGTAGAAGCCTAACCAGTGCTGATGGGGCATCTTAATTACCTATTCCTGTTCAAATTCTGGCTTATATAGGGATTGATTCCAATGCAGGGGAGAGGGAGATATTACATTTATACGTATTCATGGGATTTTGGTTTATGTAGTTACTGTTGAACGGAACCTGTCATTAGATTCATGCTGCCCGACCCGTAGCCATCATGGATCAGAGTCTGGCTGTGCGATTACGCTCGTGTTATTCTGAGACATTGTAGCATTTCAGAGATGCCTACTTTGCCATCTTGACAGTCTTCTCGTTGCCGCAGTCCAGACACCAATCAACTGAAGCTGACTGGGGACCAGGCTGAACGAGTCAAGTCTCACACTATGTTCCCTGGTCAGGATTCAGACTACGTTTACTCTGAAATGCTGCTGTGTTTCAGAGTAGAACATACCTGGATGCATTAGCGCAGCCAGACTGATTTATGCTGCCCGTATTTTGAATGTAGTGACCATTTCCATTTATACCAATGCGCGTTGTTCATTGTACATACTCTAAAGCAGGGGTCTCAAACACGCGGCCCGCGGGCCGCATGCGGCCCTTCAGGTGGCTTCTTGCGGCCCGCTGGCCCGTGGACCCGGCAAAGATGGCGACCGGTGCAGGGGCCGCAGCTGCCAGCTATCTATTTCAGTTTCCAGTTTTGCCTTTGCCGGGCACAGTAAAGTTCTCGCTGCAGAACACAATAACAGCCGCCTGCCAATCAGAGGCAAGCACCTGCTCCATATGACCTCAGATGCTTACCTGTGATTGGCCAGTGGCTGTTGTGCAGTGAGAACTGCTCTGCACGCGCCGGCAGAAAGTTCAGCAGTGACAGGCAGGAGCTGTGATCATTATCGGGTCCACATGTCTGCGTGCTGCTGAGCCGACGGAGGATAGGTGAGCAGAATGTGTGTGTGTGTGTGTGTGTGTTTCTGCTGCTGGCTGAGGCTGCACAGGGAGTGTGTGTGTGTGTGTTAGCTGAGGCTGCACAGGGGGTGTGTGTGTGTGTTTCTGCTGCTGGCTGAGGCTGCACAGGGAGTGTGTGTGTGTTTCTGCTGCTGGCTGAGGCTGCACAGGGAGTGTGTATGTGTGTTAGCTGAGGCTGCACAGGGTGTGTGTGTGTGTGTGTTTCTGCTGCTGGCTGAGGCTGCACAGGGTGTGTGTGTGTGTTTCTGCTGCTGGCTGAGGCTGCACAGGGAGTGTGTATGTGTTTCTGCTGCTGGCTGAGGCTGCACAGGGAGTGTGTGTCGGCTGAGGCTGCACAGGGAGTGTGTATGTGTGTTAGCTGAGGCTGCACAGGGTGTGTGTGTGTGTGTTTCTGCTGCTGGCTGAGGCTGCACAGGGTGTGTGTGTGTGTTTCTGCTGCTGGCTGAGGCTGCACAGGGAGTGTGTATGTGTTTCTGCTGCTGGCTGAGGCTGCACAGGGAGTGTGTGTCGGCTGAGGCTGCACAGGGTGTGTGTGTGTGTGTGTGTGTGTGTGTTTACTACAAGAAGACATGCATGGGGCACATTAATACAAGAAAGGGACCTGCATGAAGCACATTACTATAGGAAGGGGACCTGCATATGGGGCACATTACCACAAGAAGGGGACCTGCATGGGGCACATTATTATAAGAAGGGGACCTGCATGGGGCACATTGCTACAAGGGGGCAAGGATGCGCACATTTTTACAGAATGGGGAACAGGATGGGGCACATTACTACAAGATGTTGGCCAAAATTACTATGCGGTGCTTATTGTAAATAAAACTGTATTACTTACAAAAAAAATGTGTGCGTTATTTATATATATATATATATATATATATATATATATATATATATATATATATATATATATATATATATATATATATATATATATATATATATATATATATATATATATAAAATTACCACTGCCGTACCACTACCAATGTCACTTTGTCCTGAAAAGAATGTGGCCCCTCAAATTATTTTTTTTCTGTGTGCGGCCCATACACCCAGCTGAGTTTGAGACCCCTGCTCTAAAGGGTACTTTACATGCTGCGACATCGCTAGCGATCTCGTTAGCGATGTGAAATTCTAGATCGCAAGTGCGATCTTTCGAGATCGGACATGCGTAAAATGACCTATGTGCGATCTCGAATTTCACATCGCTAACGAGATCGCTAGCGATGTTGCAGCATGTAAAGTAGCCTTTAGGCTATGTGCCCACAGGAGCTTGCTTCTGCGGATTTTGCCGCTGAAAACCTGCAGATTTATCTGGATTTTCCAGATAAATCCGCAGGTTTCAGCAAGTACAGACACTCCCCATGTTACCCTATGGGACATGTGGAATGTCTGTGTCCACGCTGCGGAATGTGCGGCTGCGGAATATGTTGCGGATGTCCCGCAGCTGCACATAACTGCATGTCAATTATTCCTGCGGAATTACCTGCGGAAATCTGCCTTGGTCCCATACTTACCTGCCTTGATAGCAGACACCCGTCACTTTCTTCCGGTGCACAGGAGCGCGGTGGAGCCAGGAGCAAGGAGGAGGGCGGGGTCTGCGCTAGCTTCGGTCATGTGATAGCCAAAGCTAGTTCAGGCCCACCCACCTTCTCCTGCACACTGCAGACGCTGGAAAGTGAAGTGCTGCGTGATGGAGGTAAGTATGAACTCCCCCAATTACTCAGCACTTGTTCTGGATTGAGGATGCAGTGTTGAAGCCATGGTACTGTATCCTCAATGCAGAATGCCCGCAGCATATCCGCTGGACATTCCGCAATAAAACCGCAGCATTAAAACAGACAAAGTTGTGCTGCGGTTTTCTGGGAGCTCCTGCGGATATAACCGCAGGACACTTTCCCCGTGAGCACATAGCCTAAGGGCGCGGTCCCGCAACCATATGACTCGTCTGAGGATCTCATTGCAATGTTCAGACTGGCCGGCGGCTCTCCTGACCCTAGTGTGTCAGTGTGTATATCTAGCAGCCGTCAATCTTGGCTCAGGAGAGCCATCGGGCAGTCCGAGCATTGCGATACAGCCGTGTGGACAGCACATCTAAGGATGAACAACCTGCACCAGGTCTTACGCTGAGGTTTGACAACACTAGGTGTTGTTCCTTTATGTCCACCGCTCCCTACCTAAGTTTTCAAACACCATCACGTGTTTTTTTTTTTTTTTTTTGTTTTTAATTCTTTTATTTATTTTAAACTAGGCATGTTTTCCCAATCTATTAGACTGCCAAATATGCATCATTTGATATTTTCCTTTTCAGGACAACATGCTTATTTTGTTTAAATTTAAAAAAAAAAATTTTTTCTCTTTTTTTCCTTCTGCAGATTCAATCCGACACTCAATTAGACTACGTAATCTTCTACTCGATCACAGGACAGGGTGTAGATCAGCATCCCGTTGGATTGTTTCAGATTAATCCTACCACCGGTGAGATATACATCACTGGACCAGTTGATCGTGAAGAATTTCCTTTCTTCCAGGTATATATTTTATTTTTTTTCCCATTTTACTTAATTTGATTTGAGTGCATATCTATTTGCCTTCTGTAGCCATAAATATTAAACTGAGGAATTAAAGATAAGGCTTTCGCTCACAACAAGTACTTTATAATTTGCTTTTTTTAATTACTTTATTCTCTTACAGTAGTAAATAAGCTTTGAGCCTTAGATGCTAATTGTCTTGCTAAGGAAAATATTAAAATTTGAGTCCTCAGTGGTTGATCCTTTATACAGATCTAGGGCTTATTAGCATTTGCCTTTTTCTATATTGTTTTCAAGTATTCTTTGTATTTTGCTTGTAGCTTATGGCTTATGCAAAAACAATAGATGGCTATGCACCTGAATCTCCCCTCGACTTGCCAATCATAGTGGAAGACGACAATGATAATGCACCGATTTTTACAGAAGAGCTATTTTGTGCGGAAATTCTAGAGCATAGCAAAGCTGGTAAGTCAAAAGCAGCAATGTTATTTCCTGGCACATTGATGCATTCCCATGCTCTTGGATACGACTATTAGATGGTGGCATATATAATACTATGTAATCTTGTAATTTGAGAGATGAAATTTCTGTATGTATATGAGGCATTTGCGCACATACAGAAGAAATCCTTATCTATATCTTCAGTCCTCTGATAAGTGGCATTTACATAATATCAGCAATGTTATGTGAGGTGTTTTCCCAGAATAAAAGATCTCAAATGACATTGCTGGTAATTGTCTGTGATATACGTAAATGTCACGTGTCAGAAATAACTGACTGACAATAGATGCGGGCATTTTATATACAGGGCTGTTCACTATGGCTTTGAATCTGCATTTTGGAGATGTGAGAAGGTTTTCACCCATTAGGGTTCACTTGAGCACTTTAAGCACCATAGACATTTTGATGTAGGCTTTAGAGGGGTATTCCCATCTCCAAGATCTTATCCCAATATGTAGTAGGTGTAGTAATAATATTAACAAAGACCTCCAATTAGAAATGTAGTATAGTTATCCTAATGTCTCTTACCTCATGTGCAGGGCATTGCAGCTTAGGTATCCATAGTTATAATTACTAGCAACTAACTGTCACTGTATGAGTGGTCGTAACCATGAATACTTAAGCTGCAATGCCCTGCACATGAGGTAAGAGACATGGCTATATCAGGAGAACTATACTACATTTCTACTTGGAGGCTTTTGCCAATTTTATTATTATTATTACTACACCTACTGCATATTGAGAGAAGATATTGGCAATGATACTACCCCTTTAAGCTTATAGTCGCAAGTCTAACAGCTGTTACTTCTGACATTCTGTTATGGCATTTTTCAGGATGTGTTTTTTGGATTCGCAGACATCCTCTCTTTTGAAGGGAATGGGTCATCAGAAAATAACTAACAAATTGTATAAATCCCGTTTTTTATGTCAGAGGGAACCTGACGGTGGATATGTGCTTCCCAATCCCCAGGCAGCGTGCATCAGACACTCTGTATTTAAAAGCTGGCTGAGGACCAAGCCACACTGGTGACTAGTCAAATGGGCAGGTCCTCAGCGGCTCTCCCCCTCCCACTGCCAATGACTGACAGGTCTCCCCTATGCACTCATACAGAGACCCGTCACACAGGTGGGGTAAGACGCCGCCAGAGACCTGCCTTTTTGACTTGTCACTCATGCGGCCTGATCTCCGGCTGGCATTTAAAGAATGTTTTAGAGTCATATATATATATATATATATATATATATATATATATAATATATATATATATATATTAATATAATTCGTATGTGTATATGTAAAATGTGTGTATGTATATTGACCTTGGATTGGGTAACGTATCAATGTCAGGTTTCCTTTACCCTTTATTATACAAGAGGTCATTTTCTGATGATACACTATCTTCTGAAACAAAATTTCCTTCAAAAATAAATAGCTACAACACATGCATTGTCATTTATTCAGTATAGGACTTTTTTAGTCATTTTATGTTAAGGTTTATAGTTATTTGTTTGCTCGTGCATTTTGTATTAATGTTTCTCTTTTTTTCCTCTATAGGGAGTGTTGTGGGGAGGGTAAATGCTACAGACAAAGATCTCCAAGGCACAAGGCACACCCTCCTGAGATATGTTATAATTCAACAAATTCCTCCGTCGCCTATCATGTTCAACATACATCCAGAATACGGCATAATCACTACAGCGTCAAACAGGCTCGACCGAGAGGTATTAGTTTCTTCTGACACAGGAGTCCTTAGTTTAGACATTGGAATATACAGCGAGAGTGCGGCTGATCATATAGATTGTTAGTTACCACTGAGCTGCCAGCTACGGACTTCAGAAGTGTTGCCTTCAGAACGCCTGTCATTGTATCAACTGCGTTTTCTGGAGAATAATATTACAAGAATGCTAGGAAAAGATCCAAACTTTCACACAATGACCCTTTTCTGTCTGGATTTGCAGGGGAAATACCAAATCTTATCCGCACTCTCCAATAAAATCTGTAGTGTAAATTAACCTGCGAATTGTAAATTGGCACCAAGTCAAATCAGGCTTCAGATTTGTAGAGCTTTTCACTCTTTTCAAGGCATTGGATGAAATCTGCTTTAAAATCAACAACAAATCTGCTGGCAAATTGTGGATTTGGTCACAGATTTTGATGCAGAACTGTAGCAAAATCTACAATAGAAAGGTACTTGTGTGAACAGACTGTACCGCATGTGTCTCCCTTAGGAGTTTGTTGGGAAATATAAAGGTCTGGGTATTAAATTTCAGAATGGAGTATCCATGTAACTGTATGATTCCTAGATTAACTGTCCTTTCTGACCACTGCAGCCAATCACAGGATGCAGCGTTCGAATAGCTGGTTGAACTGTGACTTCTCCACTTCCTTCCTGTAACATTTCGCTCAATCATTTCTTTTAAATGTTTCCCAAGAAAATGAATTATTTCTTATACAAAAAAGTCAAATTAATTTAGAAATTCCTTGTTTGTAGCAGAATAATAGTTGTTAAGACACAGTGATTCCATATTTACCGTCTGTGCACTTTTTGCTTATGTTCAAGACTCAAGACCACTACACCCTTATACTTGAAGTCCGTGACATGGGAGGCGGAATCGGTTGTTTATCTTCCACTGGAACAATGTCAATAACGGTCTTGGATATCAATGATAGTCCTCCGACTTTCGTTAAGCAATCAGTAAGTGTTTCCATTTTATGCAGAATGATTATCGGGCCAGTAGAATTAAGCTACAGAATGGGATATTCCTAAGTCCTGCCAATTGTCCATACATCATCTTCTAGCTTTTTGCCCTTTATTCCACCTTTACTAATGTTCCTGTCATTCTGCCCATCAGTACCAAGTAGAAGTAAATGAAAACGAGAGTGGAATGGTCATCCTGAGAATCCCCGTGGTGGACAATGACCTGGTTAACACGTCCAACTGGAGAGCGGTGTATTCCATCACCCAAGGAAACGGCTTGGGTCATTTTAATATTAGTACTGATCCAAAAACGAATGATGGATTGCTCAGTGTTATGAAGGTAAACATAGTCAATATTTTTTAATGTACTATTGCTTCTTCTTTTACATCTTTGCTGCATACAAATAAAGGACAGTATGATAGTTTCCTCTAAGCTAAACGTAGGAAATCTCTTGGAAGTATATAGAATTTCTCCGTGCAACTCTCAGCCATTTGTTGTGGATTGTACTGATTGTAGTAGAATGAGGTGGCGCTGCAGTACCAGAGTCGGCCATTAGACTCGTGTGGAGCTGTTTCTGTGATAAAATTGTAAACTCTCACTACCACTTTAAGTTTTAGCATAAGGATGGGAAACAGTTGGGCTTCATTTATAAAAAATTAGCAGCAAAAATTAGACACGGAATGGCCAACCTAGTTTTTTATTATATAACGAGAGAGGTTGGCCATTTTGTGGTCAATTCTTTACAAACATACATTATTTTTTTTTTTCTTAAGTGATTTTCTCATGTTAAATGGGTAAAATTCCAAAATGGTTTTAGAACAAGTAATTTTCAATCTACCTTGTTAAAGGGAATCTGTCATCAGATTTTTGCTACCTCATCTGAGAGAAGCATAATGTAGACAGAGACCCTGATTCCAGCGATGTCACTTACTGAGCTGTTCGCTGTGATTTTGATTAAATCAATGTTTTCTCTGCTGCAGATCTAGCATGAATATGCTGGACTATTTTGCAGCTCGCCAAGTACACCTCTTATGATAAAATCACTGATGATCCAAGTGTAGATTATCAAAACTACGCTAAGCAGCCCAGTAAGTGACACACTGCTGAAATCAGGATCTCTGCCCCTATGTTATGCTGCTCTTAGATTAGGTGGCAAAAACTTGCTGACAGATTCCCTTTAAGAATGGAGGACGTCTTAATTCTAAAGTGTACTGCTCAGCTCATTGTGTAGGTCACCAGCCACTACTGCAGTCTATCAGAGTTGGCCATTTTCCTAAGCAAGGAGCGCTTGATGGCCAATTCTTATGAGTTTTCAATCTCTGATCTCTGGCTGCCTGCACATGGTCAGCCTACGAGCCTCATAGGCAAAGCTGCCTCTGCTTGTAGCATGGGAGAACACAAAGTTCAGGCTAGCTCTTGTATGAGCTTTTAGTCATGAGGAGCACATCTCCTTTGGCAAGCAGGTAGCTGGAAATAAGATGAGAAAACCGATCAATGCCTTTTTACCTGATTTATCTTCATATGAAGATCAAGGGTGTTGGGTACAATCCTGAGCTAAATAACATGGAGGGCAGCACAGTGGCTCAGTGGTTAGCACTGCAGCCTTACAGCATTAGGGTCCTGGGTTCAAATCCCACCAAGGACGACATCTGTAAGGAGTTTATGCTCTCCCCGTGTTTGTGTGGGTTTCCTCTGGGTTCTCCGGTTTCCTACCCAATGACCTACAGATAGGGAACTTAGTGTGTGCTCCAATGGGGACAGTGTTCCTGATGTATGTAATGTCCAGTGGAATTAAGAGCGCTGTATAAGTCAGTAAAATAAAAATACAGGGTGGTCCAAAAGTAGGTGGACAGTATGTGTAATAGGGTTATCAAACGTGGTGTAAAGGGAAACTTACTCAGTTGCCCTTATCAAACCAATCAGATCCCACCTTTCATTTTCCAAAGAGTCTGTGAAGAATGAAAAGTGGAATCTGATTGGTTGCTAAGGGCAACTGAGTCAGTTTCACTTTCCACCATGTTTAATAAAACACATACTGTCCACCTACTTTTCGACCACCCTGTATATGGAGTATGTGTGAGAAATGCATGGCAAGAGCCTGTCATCTACTTATCTCATTCTTAGTTATTGCTGAGTAGCGAATTCCAGCGTGGACAACTGTCAAATTACTTTTCTTCTGTCTTTAGGCAATAAACTATGAGGAAACCACACAATTTGTCTTACAAGTGGCAGTTGCTAATGAATTGAGTCTTGTGACACAGTCTGGGACAAAAACCAGTGGTGTAAACACTATTCCAGTTACGGTGATTGTAAAGGACGTGGACGAAGGTCCGGAGTGCACCCCTACAATTAAAGATGTCCGTGTCAAAGAAAATCAGACAGCCGGCATTGTTGTTACTGATTTCCCAGCCGTTGACCCTGAAACTAAAAGCAGTTCTGGGATACGGTGAGTGACTGTTTATTTCGTGCATTTATCCACTTCTAAAGGGACTGTGCAGTATTGGCAAATCATGGCTGCTTCCAGCACGGCACCATTCCCACAGTGGGTTGTGTGTACTATCACCTCTCTGCTCCATTGTGGGGCGTAGGGTTGTTTTGCAATATCATAGCAAAATGTGTCCATAGTTTCTGCATGAAAGCAGCCATGTTTTTTTTTAATCATAGGCGCCTCCTTCAGATCTTTTGCTTCATATACACATTTTTACATTTTTGTTTTTTTTTCTTTGTACTAATAAATATTTCACTACAGGTACAAGATTTTAACAGATCGTTTGTCCTTGGTTAATGTCGATGCAAATACGGGCCAGATAACAACAGCAAAGGTTTTGGACTACGAGTCTAAAGATATTCCAACTCATCAATACAATGTAACAATCTTGGCAACTGATCAAAGTAAGGTTTTCTCCACTTTCATGAGCAATACTTGTTTTTTTTTATGCTGTTTTATTTTTACCTGCATTTTGAGCCTAGAGATGCATAATGGCAATGCTTTGCACAAGGATGGATTTTATGTATACAAGTCATCTCAACCGGTTGCAGCTTATTTCACGTTTTTGTGATTCTTGGGTATATCACCTTCTATATAGTACCCACTGGCATGGAGAATAATGGGCGTTTCACTCAATGCAGTGCATAGTTTGTGGTTTGGTTGGGGTGGGGAAGGGATGCAGGGGTGGCACGGTGGCTCAGTGGTTAGCACTAAAGTCTGGGTTCCTGCGTTCAAAGCCCACCAAGGACAACATCTGCAAGAAGTTTGTATGTTCTTCCCGTGTTTGCGTGAGTTTTCTCCGGTTTCTTCCCTCACTCCAAAAACATACTGATATACTGATAGGGAATTTAGATTGTGAGCCCCAATGGGGACAGTGTTGCCAATGTATGTAAAGCACTAAGGAATTAATAGCGCTATATAAATGAATACATTATTAATATCATTACTAGCACTTCACAATGTCAGCAAAGACTTGCTCAATGAGTGATTAATGAAGTTAGCTTGTGTATCCAGAAATGTTATATGTTAAAGAGAACCTGACATCTGCTGCCCAATCCGTGTGTGGCATGAATCAGGAACTCCATACACGCGACTCCATTACTGCCGTTCCCACCTCTCACACCGGAGAATCCTCACAGTGCGTGTGATGCGAGAATCCATAAGTCTACACTCAGTGACAGTCACTGCAGACTTGTGGATTTAGACTGAAATTCCCCTTTAAGGCTAGGGCTATATGGCAATACTGAACCCACAATATTAAATTGTGACATAGTGATGCTTAAAGGGGACCAAACATCAGGATTTTCATGTATAAGGTGCAGCCAGTGCAGTACTGGCACTGAGGCACAGTGTGTACATACCATCAGGGGGCAGCTCGGGTGTTTAGGCTGTGAAAGCCAACTTTATAAAGTTTGAAAAATCAAGCACTTTTTGATTTGACGTGTGCACCTCTCTCCTAATGTCCGGGCGGGTTATGCACGTGTATCCCCGCCGCCTGTTCCTCCCTCCCTCTGATTGTATTCAGATTTCTCTCTTCAGAAACATGGCGCCGGAGTTGGCACCTGCGCTTATCTCTGGCGCCATGCTTCTGAAGCCCGCAGTAGCTAGTATTACCTGCAGCTACGATATCGTGCCGCCCCAGGACACCGTGCCAGCACAGCAGCCGCCTAGGACACCAGGACGCTACAGGAAAAAGCAGACCGCAGCCTGCCAGCGACATCGGGGGTCAGGTGAGGTAAGTTCACAATGGACTCACATGACCCCATGACGGCAGTGCTGCGCGACCCGGTCCCGGTGTCCTAGGCGGCTGCTGTGCTGGCACGGTGTCCTGGGGCGGCACGATGTCGTAGCTGCAGGTAATACTAGCTACTGCGGGCTTCAGAAATATGGCGCCGGAGATGAACGCTATGCGCAGGTGCCAACTCCGGCGCCATGTTTCTGAAGAGAGAAATCTGAATACAACCAGAGAGAGGGAGGAACAGGCGGCGGTGGGGCGGGGATACACGTGCATAACCCGCCCGGACATTAGGAGAGAGGTGGACATGTCAATCAAAAAATGCTTGATTTTTCAAACTTTAGTCAGTGAAATCCAACTTTATAAACACCCGAGCTGCCCACTAATGGTATGTACACACTGTGCCTGATAGTGCCAGCACTGCACTGGCTGCACCTTTTATACACGAAAATCCTGATGTTTGGTTCCCTTTAATAGGAAATCATTCCATGCAATCTTTATTCTGTTTTGGGTTTTTTTGTTCTGTCAGTGGTTGCATTCAGCTGCGTCTTGCTTGTGGATTGTCTGTAAATGGCAATCACCGCTATAATGTAGACTCTGAACATCACTTGCGACGTGTCTGAGAATTGCTGGTCGGACACGTGTAAATCCATCACTGCGCTAGGGTGTTCATTGAAATGTGTTTGATGCAACCTCAATATTCCATGATTGCATCTCTGTGACCATCACATGAGCAATAACAGGGTTTTGTCGTTTTTGATTTTTGTTTTTTTTACCTAAAGAAATACATTTTTCTATTGAGTGACAGCAAGCAGAGAGCTTAAAAACTGCTAGGAATCTTGACTAGAAAATTGTATAGCTTTTCAGTATTGAACATATTTCATTTTTACATTAGGGGCTTAAACTACTGTGGTCAATATGTCAAATAGGATTGCAACTTAATCCTACTTTCCCCCCCCCCCCCCCCCCCTTACAACTAGGTGGAAAATCTGGTACCTGCACATTAGTGATGACAATTGAAGATGTGAATGACAACTTCCCAGTAGTACCAAGAAGTGAATATACCATTTGCCAACTTGGCAGAACCTATACAATTGTTGAAGCGACTGATGATGACGACAGTGTGCACCATAGCAGTCCCTACATTTTTGCCTTGGATACCAGCAAAGATGCATCTATTGCTAACAACTGGCAAATTACTAATCTGGACGGTATGTACAATGACACTGGATGTGTATTATGCAGTTGGTGATGAGCGAGTATTTCTATGTTTGAGTGCTCGGTATTTGAAACGAGCAGGTCAGAAGCTTGGACAGGCTCAACTCGTGTACCAAGCATAAAGGAAGTCAATGGGAAACTCCTAAAATCTTCCAAAAAAATACTAGCGTTCCCCCTTGACTTCAGTTATGCTCTGTACTCAAGTCATGGCTGTCCGAGCGTCCGACCTTCTCGTTTTGAGTATCGAGCACCCAAACATGATAGCACTCGCTCATCACTATTGATTTGTGTTTATGGAGAAAACAAAAAGTTAATGTCCGATATCTAGAACCTCTTTATTATTCAGTTTTTTTCTTAATGTTTTCCAAATTCGTTTTGGTTTGCCAATTTCACAGTTGGTGTTCTATACAAATGTATCCATTCTATGCTAAGTTTATTACTGGTAACGCTGAATTATTCCACTTGGTTTGTAAGACTTTATTTTATTGAGCCAAAAGCTCCACTTCTGCCTATTCCATAAACTTCTGGTAAATTACAGTTGACCTTATTCATTTATCTCTTTTCTGTAGGAAATTCTGCACGTATTGAAGAAAAGGGCAACCTGCCACTTGGAAGTTATTTGGTTTCGGTGATAATATATGATAAGCAGGGTTATGGCGTTACGCAGGACATTATTATTCGGAAGTGCGATTGCTTTAATAGTCTCGCTTGTACCGACCGAGCAACTGATAAAAATGCTTCTCTGGGAGGTCTGGCTATTCTCATCATGGTCCTGTCTGCGCTGCTGTTTGCCTTACTTCTTTGTAAGTTCATTTTTATTTGTGTTCTTGTTTATTCAGTTGAACATTTAAGTCATTTCATAAAGTAAAAAAACAAACAACTTTTAAGCATGATTGTCGTTTTAATTTTATAAATAGTACACATGAAAATGATCCACTTTCTAATATATGTTATCAGACAACGTTTGCTTCTTTATCTTCCTGGACTGCTTTTCATCCTCAAAATTCTCAATTTCTGGGTAAAACCTGTATTGAGTCACCGTTTCTGTGTTCTACAGGTTTGTTAACGGCCTGCCTGTGCGGCTCCGGAGCAGGTATATCCAAAGCGGGCTTTCCGGATGATGGACCACAACAAAATCTACTTATTAACAATACTGAAGCCCCTGGGGCAGATGTCATGGTGAGTGCCCTCTTTATTTCTATGTCCACAAGACCTGTTTCGTGCAGGGCGAGATGTAGCTTTGAATACCATCATTCATTTTACCATATATTATGTAAGGAAAAAAAATATTTAAATATTAAAAATTCTAATTGGGGTAGAATGGTTTCATTTTTATGATGGTTATTTTGTGGTACAATTAACCTGTTAACTTTGTTTTATGGGTTAGTACGATTGTAGTGATGACAATTTTTATTTTTTTTTGTGGGTGACCTTTATCTTAAGGTCCATACAACTTTCTAGTTTCTTTACTTGTTCAATGCTTTTCTCCGAATTGACGTTCATCGAATGCGATCAATTCAGACACCTATTGCCATACCAAAACATGTTGGTGCTTTTATAAAAAAAAAATAATTCTTTAATTAGTCCCACTAATTTGAGCTTGTGATCGCTTTATATAATTGACATCCTCCTCCTATGGCATACTTGGGAGCTTTTCATGGACCTCAGACTGTCATGACCACACCACCGCACTCCACCATCACTTAGCGTGAGTGTGTGGCATTGGCGATGGAGTGAACACATTCTCTACTTTAAACTGCTTAACTGCTGCTATCAAGATTGGCAACAGCATCTAGGGGGTTTTGTGATCAGAGCTATTTCTGAATTCTGCAGTTCCTTTGGTGTCGGTTGTATGACATACCCTCACTGTATGGAGTGGTCTGCAGCAGATGTCTCCAAGAGATTAAAGAGGATCTCACTTTTCTGCCTAACAAAAATTTTAGATACTTAAATGGAACCTGTCGCCACTTTTTTGGACTATAAGCTGCGGCCACCACCACCGGGCTCTTATATACAGCATTCTAATATGCTGTATATAAGAGCCCTGGCCACTGTGACAACATAAAAAACACTTTCTTTGTCGCTCTATTGGGAGACCCAGACAATTGGGTGTATAGGCTATGCCTCCGGAGGCCGCACAAAGTATTACACTCAAAAGTGTTAAGCCCCTCCCCTTCTGCCTATACACCCCCCGTGCTCCCACGGGCTCCTCAGTTTTTTGCTTTGTGCGAAGGAGGTCAGACACGCACGCACAGCTCCACAGATTGGTCAGCAGCAGCTGCTGACCATGTCGGATGGAAGAAAAGTGGGCCCATATAGGGCCCCCAGCATGCTCCCTTCTCACCCCACTCTTGTCGGTGGTGTTGTAAGGTTGAGGTATCCATTGCGGGTACGGAGGCTGGAGCCCACATGCTGTTTTCCTTCCCCATCCCCCTCAGGGTTCTGGTGGAAGTGGGATCCTATCGGTCTCCAGGCACTGAGACCGTGCTTCATCCACAACTCCTGTGGAGCCTGCTGGATAGGAGCCGGGTATCGTTCAGGGACATGGCCCTGCTACTTGGAGGTACTCTGTATCCCGGTGGGGACCGCGCACAGCAACACTCCAGCTTTTCTGGGTGTGCTAGTGCACCGGGGACCGCGGCGCTGACCGGGTTAATATGTGCCATTACACACTCAGCGTTGCTGAGTGTGTTTATGTATAGGGACTGCCGCACTGACCGCCGCTGCCATGGAAACGCTGCGGCGCGGCTGGGACTTGTAGTGCGCCGGGGACTTCCACGCGGCCGCGCTTTTACGGCGGCCGCGTTTATTACTAGAGTCCCCGGCTTTTTGCGGCCTAGTTCCTTTCCTCCCACCCCCAGCCCTGACAGGCAGGGGAAGGGCGGGACGCTGCTCAGAACGAGCAGCACTGAGGGCTGGAGCATGCTTTGCATACTCCACTCCCCTCACTGTGCACAGTGCAGGCACCAGTTCCCTCTCTTTCTGGGTCACGCCCACGGTTCCCTCCTCTCCTCAGGACGCATTCCTGTCAGCTCCTCGGACGCTGCAGAGGGGGACAAAGTCTGGGAGACCCAGGCAAGGACTCTGGTGGCCTCACAACCGCTTTAAGCGGGTGGTAAGCAGCACCTGTGGTGCTAGCCCCATTGTGCAGTAGTGTAACATTATATGTTTATTTTACACTGTATAGTGCACAGTTGATTTCTGGCTATATACCCTATTGTGTTACTCAGGGAAGATAATAGCATGGCGCCCACGAAAGGCAGGGGTGCCAAAACACAGGCTTATTATGTTGCCTGCGCCGCATGTACGACCCCGCTACCGACAGGTTCCACTGACCCTCATTGTGTGCACTGTTCGGCCCCTGTGGCACTTGCTCAGCCAGATCCTCTGCTAGGGGGGGCCCAGGGGGAGCCACCTGCTAACACTGTTCAGGTGACAGGGACGGAGTTTGCAAAACTCTCTGAGACTATGGCTAAGATACTAGAAGCCTTGCAGTCCAGGCCGGTATCTCAGCACAGGGACTCTGTTGAATCTTTGTTCCCTGGCCCACCTCAGCTGGACCAACAATGTCCTCCCGGGGTATCTCATGGATCCCAAGCTGAGGGTTCTGACACAGACCCCAGCCCCAGACCGACTAAGCGAGCTCGCTTAGATTTTCCCTCGACATCATCATATTGTGCAGGGTCTCAGAGGGGGGAATCTCTGGTTGATGATGCGGAGACAGCTGATCAGGATTCTGATCCTGAGGCCGCTCTCAATCTTGATACTCCGGACGGGGACGCCATAGTGAACGACCTTATTGCGTCCATCAATCGTATGTTGGATATTTCTCCCTCAGCTCCTCCGGTGGAGGAGTCAGCTTCCCAGCAGGAGAAATTCCGTTTCAGGTTTCCCAAGCGTACACCGAGTATGTTTCTGGACCACTCTGATTTCAGAGAGGCAGTCCAGAATCACCATGCTTGTCCAGATAAGCGTTTTTCTAAGCGCCTTAAGGATACACGTTATCCCTTTCCCCCTGACGTGGTCAAAAGTTGGGCTCAGTGTCCCAAAGTGGATCCTCCAATCTCCAGACTGGCAGCTAGATCCATACTTGCAGTGGAAGATGGGGCTTCACTCAAAGATGCCACTGACAGGCAGATGGAGCTCTGGTTGAAATCCATCTATGAAGCTATCGGCGCTTCTTTTGCCCCAGCATTCGCAGCCGTATGGGCGCTACAAGCTATCTCAGTAGGTCAAGCGCAAATTGACGCAGCCACACGCACGTCCGCGCCACAGGTGGCGTCCATAACCACTCAGACGTCGGCATTTGCGTCTTACGCTATTAATGCTGTCCTGGACTCTGCGAGCCGTACGGCGGTTGCAGCCGCCAATTCGGTGGTACTCCGCAGGGCCTTGTGGCTACGGGAATGGAAGGCAGATTCTGTTTCCAAAAAGCGCTTAACCAGTTTGCCAATTTCTGGCGACCGATTGTTTGGCGAGCGTTTGGATGAAATCATCAAACAATCCAAGAGAAAGAATACATCCTTACCCCAGCCCAAACCGAACATACCCCAACAGAGGAAGGGGCAGTCGAGGTTTCGGTCCTTTCGGGGCGCGGGCAGGTCCCAATTCTCCTCGTCCAAAAGGCCTCAGAAAGATCAAAGGAACTCTGATGCATGGCGGTCTAAGTCACGTCCTAAAAAGACCACCGGAGGTGCCGCTACCAAAGCGGCTTCCTCATGACTTTCGGCATCCTCACTCCGCATCCTCGGTCGGTGGCAGGCTCTCCCGCTTTTGCGACACCTGGCTGCCACGGGTAAAAGACCGTTGGGTGAGAGACATTCTGTCTCACGGTTACAAGATAGAGTTCACCTCTCGTCCCCCGACTCGATTCTTCAGGTCATCCCCGCCTCCCGAGCGAGCCGAGGCTCTTCTGCAGGCGCTGGGCATTCTGAAGGCAGAAGGAGTGGTGGTCCCTGTTCCTCTTCAGCAACAGGGCCACGGTTTTTACTCCAACTTGTTTGTGGTCCCAAAGAAGGACGGGTCTTTCCGACCTGTCCTGGACCTGAAACTTCTCAACAAACACGTAAAGACCAGGCGGTTCCGGATGGAATCCCTCCGCTCCGTCATCGCCTCAATGTCCCAGGGAGATTTCCTTGCATCGATCGATATCAAAGATGCTTATCTCCACGTACCGATTCCTCCAGAGCACCAGCGCTTCTTGCGCTTCGCCATAGGAAACGAACACCTGCAGTTCGTGGCACTGCCGTTCGGCCTGGCAACAGCCCCACGGGTGTTCACCAAGGTTATGGCTACTGTAGTAGCGGTCCTCCACTCTCAGGGTCACTCGGTGATCCCGTACTTGGACGATCTGTTGATCAAGGCACCCTCTCTAGAGGCATGCCAACACAGCCTCGACGCTACCCTGGAGACTCTCCAGAGTTTCGGGTGGATCATCAATTTTCCAAAGTCAAATCTGACACCGGCCCAATCGCTGACATACCTTGGCATGGAGTTTCATACCCTCTCAGCGATAGTGAAGCTTCCGCTGATCAAGCAGCGGTCACTACAGACAGGGGTACAATCTCTCCTTCAAGGTCGGTCACACACCTTGAGGCGCCTCATGCACTTCCTGGGGAAGATGGTGGCAGTAATGGAGGCAGTTCCTTTCGCGCAGTTTCACCTGCGTCCTCTTCAATGGGACATCCTACGCAAATGGGACAGGAAGCCGACGTCCCTCGACAGGAACGTCTCCCTCTCGCAGGCGACCAAAGCTTCCCTTCGGTGGTGGCTTCTTCCCACTTCATTATCGAAAGGGAAATCCTTCCTACCCCCATCCTGGGAGGTGGTCACGACGGACGCGAGTCTGTCAGGGTGGGGAGCGTTTTTTCTCCACCACAGGGCTCAGGGTACGTGGACCCAGCAAGAGTCCTCGCTTCAGATCAATGTTCTGGAAATACGGGCAGTGTATCTTGCCCTGAAAGCGTTCCAGCAGTGGCTGGAAGGCAAGCAGATCAGAATTCAGTCGGACAATTCCACAGCGGTGGCATACATCAACCACCAAGGCGGCACACGCAGTCGGCAAGCCTTCCAGGAAGTCCGGCGGATTTTGATGTGGGTGGAAGCCACGGCCTCCACCATCTCTGCAGTTCACATTCCAGGCGTGGAAAACTGGGAAGCAGATTATCTCAGTCGCCAGGGCATGGACGCAGGGGAATGGTCCCTTCACCCGGACGTATTTCAGGAGATCTGTTGCCGCTGGGGGGTGCCGGACGTCGACCTCATGGCGTCCCGGCACAACAACAAGGTACCGGCGTTCATGGCACGGTCTCAAGATCCCAGAGCTCTGGCGGCAGACGCCTTAGTTCAGGATTGGTCGCAGTTTCAGCTCCCTTATGTGTTTCCTCCGCTGGCACTGTTGCCCAGAGTGTTACGCAAGATCAGGGCCGACTGCCGCCGCGTCATCCTCGTCGCTCCAGACTGGCCGAGGCGGTCGTGGTACCCGGATCTGTGGCATCTCACGGTCGGCCAACCGTGGGCACTACCAGACCGACCAGACTTGCTATCTCAAGGGCCGTTTTTCCATCTGAATTCTGCGGCCCTCAACCTGACTGTGTGGCCATTGAGTCCTGGATCCTAGCGTCTTCAGGGTTATCTCAAGACGTCATTGCCACTATGAGACAAGCTAGGAAACCAACGTCCGCCAAGATCTACCACAGGACGTGGAAAATTTTCCTGTCGTGGTGCTCTGCTCAGGGTATTTCTCCCTGGCCTTTTGCCTTGCCCACTTTTCTGTCCTTCCTTCAATCTGGACTGGAAAAGGGTTTGTCGCTCGGCTCCCTTAAGGGACAAGTCTCAGCGCTCTCTGTGTTTTTCCAGAAGCGCCTAGCCAGACTTCCACAGGTACGCACGTCCCTGCAGGGGGTTTGTCACATCGTCCCTCCTTACAAGCGGCCGTTAGAACCCTGGGATCTGAACAGGGTGCTGATGGTTCTTCAGAAACCACCATTCGAGCCAATGAGGGATATTTCTCTCTCACGCCTTTCGCAGAAAGTGGTTTTTCTAGTAGCAGTCACTTCACTTCGGAGAGTGTCTGAGCTAGCAGCGCTGTCATGCAAAGCCCCTTTCCTGGTGTTTCACCAGGACAAGGTGGTTCTGCGTCCGGTTCCGGAATTTCTCCCTAAGGTGGTATCCCCCTTTCATCTCAATCAGGATATCTCCTTACCTTCTTTTTGTCCTCATCCAGTTCACCAATGTGAAAAGGATTTGCACTTGTTAGATCTGGTGAGAGCACTCAGACTCTACATTTCTCGTACGGCGCCCCTGCGCCGCTCGGATGCACTCTTTGTCTTTGTCGCTGGCCAGCGTAAAGGGTCACAGGCTTCCAAATCAACCCTGGCTCGGTGGATCAAGGAGCCAATTATCGAAGCTTACCGTTCGGCTGGGCTTCCGGTTCCCTCAGGGCTGAAGGCCCATTCTACCAGAGCCGTGGGCGCGTCCTGGGCTTTGAGGCACCAGGCTACGGCTCAGCAGGTGTGTCAGGCGGCTACCTGGTCGAGCCTGCACACTTTCACGAAGCACTATCAGGTGCATACCTATGCTTCGGCGGATGCCAGCCTAGGTAGACGAGTCCTTCAGGCGGCGGTTGCCCACCTGTAGGAAGAGGCCGTTTTACGGCTCTCTTACGAGGTATTATTTTACCCACCCAGGGACTGCTTTTGGACGTCCCAATTGTCTGGGTCTCCCAATAGAGCGACAAAGAAGAAGGATATTTTGTTTACTTACCGTAAATTCCTTTTCTTCTAGCTCTAATTGGGAGACCCAGCACCCGCCCCTGTTTTTTTGTGTACACATGTTGTTCATGTTGAATGGTTTCAGTTCTCCGATATTCCTTCGGATTGAAGTTACTTTAAACCAGTTTATAATTCTTTTTCCTCCTTCTTGCTTTTGCACCAAAACTGAGGAGCCCGTGGGAGCACGGGGGGTGTATAGGCAGAAGGGGAGGGGCTTAACACTTTTGAGTGTAATACTTTGTGCGGCCTCCGGAGGCATAGCCTATACACCCAATTGTCTGGGTCTCCCAATTAGAGCTAGAAGAAAAGGAATTTACGGTAAGTAAACAAAATTCCCTTCTTTATAATACTTGCCTAACATTCGCGCTGCTGTGCATGAGGGCCTAATGGGCTGTGCATGAGGGCCTAATGGGCATCTTCGTTGTCCAGTGCCGGAGCAGCCTCTTTTGGCCATCTTTGGTCTCCTTCTTCTCTAGCCGCGGTGCATGCCGGGTCCGACGTCATCCACACTCGCCGGTATTCCGGTCCTGAGCAGACGCACTTTGATTTGCCCTGAGCAGGGCAGATCAAAGTATTGTAGTGCGCCTGCGCTGGACCCGCGAGTGTGTATGACGTAGCCGCGTCATGCACACAGGCTTCACAAAGAAGCCGAAGATGGCTGAAAGGGGAGGCGCCCGCACCGGACAACGGAGACGCCCATTAGGCCCTCATCCACCGCAGAGCGACCGTTAGCTAAGTATTATAAAGTGTTTTTTATGTTGTCACAGCGGCCTGGTTTCTTATATACAGCATGTTAGAATGCTGTATATAAGAGCCCCGGTGGTGGTGGCCGCAGCTTATAGTCCAAAAAAGTGGTGACAGGTTCCTTTTTTAAAGCTCTATTTATAATTTATTACTTTCTAAACTAGATTATACTTGCGAATTAAGTGGTTTGTTTTTTTTCTCTTACAGGAAAGCAATTTCAAAGTCCCTGTGATCATGTCAAATCCCGATACTGTCGGAAATGCTCCACCTAGTTCATATGAAGGTGGACAAAATATGACACAAACGGTACATCACTCAATGCAGAACATCAAGCATACAACAAATCTGCATTCAGACTCCACTGGTGGTAGACTGACTTACCAGTCTCTGAGAGATGGACATGGCATGATGGATGGAAGCAGACACAACTATGGAGAATGGCACAGTTTTGTGAACACTCATCTTGGAGATGTAAGTATTTCTCATACAATGCTTTCTTGATGATGGGCTTCTATTATTTTAAAGGTCTGTAGCTAATTATAATGAATTACTATAGAGCAGTGGGTATGTTTTTTGATAGGATGTTTGGCCAACTATTATATGCATAATAGCCACTCCAGCATTTTTTTTTTCTTTTGTCGCTCCATTGGGAGACCCAGACAATTGGGTGTATAGCTACTGCCTCCGGAGGCCACACAAAGTATTACACTTTAAAAAGTGTAACCCCTCCCCTCTGCCTATACACCCTCCCGTGCATCACGGGCCCATCAGTTTTTATGCTTTGTGTTGAAGGAGACTGACATTCACACAATGCTCCACATTTTAGTCAGCAGCAGCTGCTGATTATATCGGATGGAAGAAAAGAGGGCCCCTAACAGGGCCCCCGGCATGCTCCCTTCTCACCCCACTGAGTCGGCGGTGCTGTTAAGGTTGAGGTACACATTGCGGGTACACAGGCTGGAGCCACATGCCGTTTTCCTTCCCCATCCCTTAGGGGCTCTGGGTGAAGTGGGATCCTAACCGGTCATCCAGCCACTGGGACCGGGCTCCCTCCGCAGCCCCTGGGGGAATCTGCCGGACAGGAGACTGAGTATCGTCAGGGACATGGCCCTGCATCTACAGGTACTCTGTGTCCCCTTTGGGACGGTGCATGAAGCACCTTGGCCTCAGACGCTGCAGCGACTGCGGTGTGGTTTTTTTTTTTGACCGGGACTACCGCGCCGACCGTGCCTGTTTGCCGGCCGCGGTTTTTACTTTAGTCCCCGGCTTTTGCGGCCTAGTGTATTAAACTCCCGCCCCTGGGCCTGCCAGTCAGGGGGAAGGGCGGGACGGTCGGTATGACGCCGACTGTGAGGGCTGGAGCACACTTCGCTGTCCTCCTCCCCCCTCACTGTTCACTATGGGGCGCAGATTCCCGCACTTTTGTGGTTCCGCCCTCGGCTCCCTCCTCCCCTCGGAACGCCGGCAGCCATTGTAATATGGGTCTCAGTATGATTCTGCCGGTGGAGAATCTCAGAATGTGCTCTGCAGCTCTGGGAGAGGGGGTCCTAACCGGTCGCCATGCACTGGGACCGGGCTCCATCCGCAGCCCCTGGGGGATTCTGACGGCCAGGAGACTGGACATCATCAGGGACAGAGCCCTGCATCCATAAGGTACTCTGTGTCCCCTTTGGGGCCGCTGCATGCAGCACCTGGGTTACAAACGCCGCAGCGGTTGCTGTGTGGTTTGTGACACCGGGACTACCGCGCCGACCGCGCCTGTTTGCCGGCCGCGTTTTTAACTTTAGTCCCCGGCTCTTGCGGCCTAGTACCATATACTCCCGTTCCCGGGCCTGCCAGTCAGGGGTAACGACGGGACGGCCGACTGGACGTCGGCAGTGAGGGCTGGAGCATACTTGGTATCCTCCTCCCCCCTCACTGTGCACTGTGGGGCACCAGTTTCCCAATCGGGTGCTGGCCCCCCTTGGGTGCCGAAGTGTATATATATATGTATATATATATATATATGTATGTATATATATGTATGTATGTATGTATGTATGTATATATAATTTATTATATATATATTTATTATATGATTTCACTGTTCGGCAGCACTATTTGCTTTTGGCTATATACCCTCGCTGATTACTAAGAGGGGACAACAGCAGGTCGTCCGCAAACAGTAAGGGTGCCAAGGCACAGGCTTTCTTTGCAACCTGTACCTCTTGTGCGGCTATATTGCCGGCAGGTTCCACCTATCATTGCAAATGCTTGGCCCCTGGGGCACTCACTCAGCCGGAGCCTCCGGCACTGGTGGGACCCTCGGCTCAGGTGGTACCACCGGTTTCCACTGCACAGATGGCAGGGACAGAGTTTACACGTTTGACTGAGCAACTCTCTGAGTCGCTTTCACATTCCATGGCTCAGTCTATGAACAGAGGGGCTGCTAAGATACTGGAAGCTTTGCAGTCCAGACCGGTAACACAGGGCCAGGGCGCTGTGAGTTCATCGCTCCCAGGCCCCTCTGGGTCGGTACAACAAGGGGCTCCTGGGGTAACACCCAGATCCCACGGTGAGAACTCCGACACGGACCGCGGCCTCAGACAGGCTAACCGGGCTCGCTGGGAACCTTCCACGACTTCATCACGCTGTTCGGGGTCTCAGCTTGAGGACTCTCGGGAGAATGAAGCGGAGGTCGCAGCTCAGGGCTCTGAACCTGACGTTGCTCTCAATCTGGATACACCTGAAGGGGACGCCATAGTAAATGACCTTATAGCGTCCATCAACCAGGTGCTAGACCTCTCTTCCCCATCTTCTCCTATGGAGGAGTCGGCTTCACAGCGGGAGAAACACCAGTTAGGTTTCCCAAATGTACACGGAGTGCGTTTTTTCGATCACTCTAACTCCAGAGAGGCTGTCCAGAAGCACAGAACTTTCCGGACAAGCGCTTACTAAGTGCCTTAATGACACACGTTACCCTTTCCCCCCCTGACGTAGTTAAGGGTTGGGCTCCGTGTCACAAGGTGGATCCTCCAGTCTCCAGACTGGCGGCTAGATCCGTAGTATTAGTGGCAGTTGGTTCATCTCTCATGGATGCCACTGACAGGCAAATAAAGCTTATGATGAAATCCATCTATGAAGCCATAGGCGCATCTTTTGCTCCGGCCTTCGCAGCCGTGAGGGCACTCCAAGCTATCTCAGCTTCTCTGGCTGAGATTAATGCGGTCGCACGTACCTCTGCCCCGCAGGTTGTGTCCTTGGCTTCTCAAGCGTCCCAGCCCTCCTCGTCCAACAGGCCACAGGAGAGCCAGAGGAACTCTTCTCCATGGCGGTCTAAGTCACGTCTTCCAAAGACCACCGGAGGCACCGTCTCCAAGGCGGCCTCCTCATGACTTTCGGCCGCCCCAAACCGCATCCTCGGTCGGTGGCAGGCTCTCCCGCTTTTGCGACGCCTGGTGGCCACATGTCCAAGACCGATGGGTGAGAGACATTCTGTCTCACGGTTACAGGATAGAGTTCAGCTCTCGTCCTCCGACTCGTTTTTTTCAGAACATCTCCGCCCCCCGAACGGACCGTTGCGCTTTTTCAGGCGGTGGACACTCTGAAAACAGAAGGAGTGGTGATCCCCGTTCCCCTTCAGGAACGCGGTCGCGGTTTTTACTCCAATCTGTTCGTGGTGCCAAAAAAGGACGGCTCATTCCGTCCCGTTTTGGACCTCAAATTGCTCAACAAACATGTGACAACCAGGCGGTTTCGCATGGAATCCCTCCGATCTGTCATCGCTTCGATGTCCCAAGGAGACTTCCTAGCATCAATCGACATCAAAGATGCCTATCTCCATGGCAGATCGCTCAAGAGCATCAACGCTTCCTGCGTTTCGCCATCGGGGACGAACACCTTCAGTTTGTGGCACTGCCTTTCGGCCTGGCGACAGACCCACGGGTCTTCACCAAGGTCATGGCATCCGTCGTAGCGATCCTACACTCTCAGGGCCACTCGGTGATCCCTTACCCAGACGATCTCCTAGTCAAGGCACCCTCACGGGTGGCTTGTCAACACAGTCTGACCGTTGCTCTGGAGACTCTCCAGAGGTTCGGGTGGATCATCAATTTTCCAAAGTCAAAATTGTCTCCGACCCAGTCACTGACGTACCTCGGGATGGAGTTTCATACTCTCTCAGCGATGGTCAAGCTACCGCTGGACAAACAGCGGTGGCTGCAGACAGGGGTGCAAACCCTTCTTCGGGCCCAGTCGCACCCCTTGAGGCGCCTCATGCACTTCCTGGGGAAGATGGTGGCAGCAATGGAGGCAGTTCCATTTGCGCAATTTCATCTGCGTCCTCTCCAATGGGACATTCTCCGCAAATGGGACAAGAGGCCGACGTCCTTAGACAGGAACGTCTCTCTGTCTCTGGAAGCCAAGACCTCACTTCAGTGGTGGCTTCTCCCCACTTCTCTGTCAAAAGGAAAATCCTTTCTGCCCCCATCCTGGGCTGTGGTCACGACGGACGCGAGCCTGTCAGGATGGGGAGCGGTTTTTCTCCACCACAAGGCTCAGGGAACCTGGACTCCGACAGAGTCCTCCCTTCAGATCAATGTTCTGGAGATAAGGGCAGTGTATCTAGCCCTCAAGGCGTTCCATCGGTGGCTCGAAGGCAGGCAGATACGCATACAGTCGGACAACGCCACGGCGGTTGCGTACATCAACCACCAGGGCGGCACTCGCAGTCGTCAAGCCTTCCAAGAAGTCCGGCGGATTCTGCTGTGGGCGGAGGCCACAGCCTCCACCATCTCCGCGGTTCACATTCCGGGCGTAGAAAACTGGGAAGCAGACTTCCTCAGTCGCCAGGGCATGGACGCGGGGGAATGGTCTCTCCACCCGGACGTGTTTCAAGAGATCTGTTGCCGCTGGGGAACGCCGGACGTCGATCTCATGGCGTCTCGGCACAACAACAAGGTCCCGGCATTCATGGCACGGTCTCAGGACCACAGAGCTCTGGCGGCGGACGCCTTAGTTCAGGATTGGTCGCAGTTTCAACTGCCTTATGTATTCCCTCCTCTGGCAATGCTGCCCAGAGTGTTGCGCAAGATCAGGTCCGACTGCCGCCGCGCCATTCTCGTCGCTCCAGATTGGCCGAGGCGGTCGTGGTACCCGGATCTGTGGCATCTCACGGTGGGGCAACCGTGGGCGCTCCCAGACCGACCAGACTTGCTATCTCAAGGGCCATTTTTCCATCTGAATTCTGCGGCCCTCAACCTGACTGTGTGGCCATTGAGTCCTGGCTCTTAGCGTCCTCAGGGTTGTCTCAAGATGTCATTGCCACTATGAGACAGGCCAGGAAACCAACGTCAGCCAAGATCTATCACAGAACTTGGAGGATCTTCTTAGCCTGGTGCTCTGAGAGGGGGTTTACCCCCTGGCCGTTTGCCTTACCCAGGTTTCTTTCCTTCCTTCAATCGGGATTGGACAAGGGTTGTCTCTCGGCTCTCTCAAAGGTCAAGTCTCGGCGCTTTCCGTGTTTTTTTTCAAAAGCGTCTAGCCAGGCTTCCGCAGGTCCGCACGTTCCTGCAGGGAGTTTGCCACATAGTCCCACCTTACAAGCGTCCGCTGGAACCCTGGGATCTCAACATGGTTCTACGGGCTCTTCAAAAACCACCTTTTGAGCCGCTGCAGGATGTCTCTCTATCACGTCTTTCGCAGAAGGTGGCATTTCTAGTGGCGGTTACTTCACTCCGTAGAGTGTCAGAGCTTGCAGCGCTGTCATGCAAAGGCCCTTTCCTGGTATTTCACCAGGATAAGGTGGTTCTGCGTCCGGTCCCGGACTTTCTCCCTAAGGTGGTGTCCACTTTTCATCTCAATCAGGATATCTCCTTACCTTCATTTTGCCCTCATCCAATTCACCAATATGAAAAGGATTTGCATTTGTTAGATCTAGTGAGAGCACTCCGGATCTTCGTGTCTCGCACGGCGCCAATGCGCCGCTCTGATGTGCTCTTTGTCCTTGTCGCTGGCCAGCGTAAGGGGTCGCAGGCTTCCAAGTCAACCTTGGCTCGGTGGATCAAGGAACCGATTTTTGAAGCCTGCCGTTCTTCTGGGCTTCCGATTCCTTCAGGGCTGAAAGCCCATTCTACCAGAGCCGTAGGTGCGTCCTGGGCATTGCGGCACCAGGCTACGGCTCAGCAGGTGTGTCAGGCGGCTACCTGGTCGAGTCTGCACACTTTCACGAAACACTATCAGGTGCATGCCTATGCTTCGGCAGATGCCAGCCTAGGTAGGCGAGTCCTTCAGGCGGCGGTTGCCCACCTGTAAGAGGGGGCCGTTGTTTCGGCTCTTTTTATCGAGGTATTCCTTTACCCACCCAGGGACTGCTTTTGGACGTCCCAATTGTCTGGGTCTCCCAATGGAGCGACAAAGAAGAAGGGAATTTTGTTTACTTACCGTAAATTCCTTTTCTTCTAGCTCCTATTGGGAGACCCAGCACCCGCCCCTGTTCCCTTCGGGCTGTTTGTTCTTTTGTGTACACATGTTGTTCATGTTGAATTGTTCTTTTGGTTCATGGTTTCAGTTCTCCGAACATCCTTCGGATTGAATTTACCTTAGACCAATTTATAAGTTTCCTCCTTCCTGCTTTGGCACCAAAACTGATGGGCCCGTGATGCACGGGAGGGTGTATAGGCAGAGGGGAGGGGTTACACTTTTTAAAGTGTAATACTTTGTGTGGCCTCCGGAGGCAGTAGCTATACACCCAATTGTCTGGGTCTCCCAATAGGAGCTAGAAGAAAAAAAATTTACGGTAAGTAAACAAAATTCCCTTCTTTTTTTAATTTTATTTCCTGCACCCTGCTGCTCGTCTTATACTCACCTTCCGGCGGCTTGACCTTCTATCGCCGTCGGTCTCAGCGATTTGAGACCTGTTGGCAGCTCTAGTGTGTCATGAACTGCGCCAGAGGTCACAACTCAATAAGAGTCTGAGAGCCTCATCCTGGTTCTCATAGAGTTGCATTGAGAGCTTTTGACGTAACTTCTGACCAATCAGAACTTAAGGTCACAAGATGGCACCGCCGTGTCGGTAATGGAGAGTATATGGCAGGGGGCTTACATTTAAAGCAGCACTCCAACGCTAAAAACAAAAAGGCTGGAGCGGTGCTTTAAAAAGTCGCCCATTGCAAAGAACTGTTCTTTCACGCAGTGTTGAAAGTAATTGATAGGGTTACAATATTACAATCTACAAAAGCATTATCATAATTTTATCATTTGTTGCCCTTTAATTACATTTTGTTTACTCTCCATTGGCAGAAATTATACATGTGCGGACAGGATGAAGAACATCAACGTGGCGAGGATTATGTTGTGCCGTACACCTATGAAGGGAAAGGGTCTGTGGCAGGATCTGTCGGCTGCTGCAGCGAACTTCGAGGGGAAGATGACAAACTGGACTTTTTAAATCAATTAGAGCCTAAATTCCGGACATTAGCAGAAGTTTGTGCAAAGAAATAAATGATCTTTGTGTCTAAGAGTAGGAATTCTTTTAACATTTTGCCTAGGTTTAAATTCTTGCAACATTCGAAAAAGCTAAAACCAATTACACAAAGTTTGCAATTCAGCCTGCTATAAGGGAAGTCTCTTGTGCAGCAACTACGTTTTTAACACCAATTTTTTACCTTGACATATACAATTTATTCCATATTGGCTTCAACTATTGCCCTCCTTTACAAAAGTAAGGATAGATATCATTTTTGATAGCAAAATTTTGTACATTGACAGGTTTGTATTTTTAAGAGTTTTGCATATAACCTTTTGACAGTTCTCAAGGTGAATGATGTGATAAGTGTCTGTCTATTGAGTTTTCTATATTTTTTTTTCTTTAACACAAATTTATTTTTAATGTCTGTCACACACTATACACTATTTATTGGATTTGTCTAAAGCCGAATCCAATCCGGCACAAAATTAAAACACGTTTCATGTCTTTCTTGTAACTTTTTACTAACAATTGCAGCTTGTACCTTTTACCATAGAGGAGGAACATGCTTTTCTATCTCACATATCACATATCACTAATAAAAATTGGACACTTCCTTTTTAAAACACTGCACCTTATCAAATTTGTTTTATTTAACAAATTTAGAATTTCTCTATCTTTACATTAACCTGAAATTCTAATAAATTTCTAGTAAATATGCACCCTAACACATACATACACTTTTGTTATGTGTATTTATTTCTGTATAATTGAGAGCTAGTCGCTAGTCTTGTGTGTGTGTGTGTGTGTATATATATATGTGTGTGTATATATATATATATATATATATATATATATATATATATATATATATATATATATATATATATATATATATAGTTATACAATATACAAAAATTAAAAAGAAAAAATAAAACAGGCGCCCATCAATGGGCTTTAAACTATTAACAGGGTTTCAGTCAGAGATGTAACTTGAATCTCATTGACCGCAATACAAAATCCATTACCATGCCTCACAATGTATTACACATCATAAAGTGTGCTGGTTCTTTGGTATTTGGGGGAAGGAGAACCAATTGGGTTCCTTGATATTTGGGGTAAAGAGACCACTTGGGTTCCTTGGTATTTAGTGTAAGGAGACCAATTGGGCTCACTTATTGAAACACTCTTGGCAAAAATTGAATTCCCAAATCCTTTCTTAAATTTGCCGGTAATGTAGGCGGGTTTAACTACTTACAATTGTTGGTTTCCAGCATTGCTCCAGTGCTCTTCTGGATTACGTGACCTCATATCAGACTAGTTGGCACATACACAGGTTTGTGTGGACCAGAAACCACTTTCTCAATGTAATAGGCCCAATAGGTTTACAGTGGTGGAAGTAACCTAAAAGCAATCCCGGTCATCCGGCAAAGATGAGTCGGGTAATCCACAAGAGGAGTGGTGCAAGGCTGAAAACCAGTGAGGATGTTGATTACATTAGACACATTTATAAGGAATTGGGGGTTAAAGGGAATCTGTCACCAGGTTTTTTCTGCTTTAGGAGCTAATACCCTGATTTCAGAAACGTCATTTGCTACTCTGCATGCTGTGACTTTGATAAAATCCATTATTGACACAAGCACAGGCATTCTAGTAAGTGACACATCCCTGGAATCGGGCTCCCAGACCCTACATCATGCTGATTCACTTTTAAAATGCTTGTTGTGAGCACTTCTTGAAGCCACATGGCCTTTACACAACAGTAGCCTCAGTAACCTATAATTGTGCCTTTACTTTCATCAGTCTGTTGTACTCAGTGTCATATGAAGTTGTGTGACTAGAAGATACAGCAACTGAGAGCAAATCGTAAACTCATCCTGTGCTGTCCAAATATGTCAATGATCCATTGTTTGTTTCCTCTGATGTAAATTGCACTGGTATTATTTAAATTGGTAAATTGCAAAGTATATGTTAAATATACTACTTTTGTGGAATTTTAAGAATTATTGGGAAAGTGATGTCTAAACTAGATTGTACACTATGGGCCCGATTCATTAGTTTTTTTTCCGCTAGAAAACTTGTTCAAAAATTTTGAGGGTTTTTTATGCAACTTTATGAAAAGTGGGTGGAGTTCAGGTGGATGGGGTGTGGACTATTTATGCCCAATTCATTCTGCATCAAGAGTGGCAAACAAAACTGCATTTTTGATGAATCTGGCCCTTTGTGCCTTGCACTAACAAACAAGAAAAGTGTACAGTGTTCCTTTTTTTTTTTTTTACCTTTGTTTCTTGCAAAGTTTACTTTTGTAAATGCAAATGAAATGAAAATAATCACTTCCAATACAAAATGTACAGTGTTAAAATATTTTTTTGTAAGAATATGCTTTTTAATAACAATTTCTAGTCAAATATAGATCGCATCATAAAAAGAAAATACTGCATAATGTGTATGAGTTGGTTTAGTACTGAAATGTGATATGTGATTATCAAAGGTTAAAGAGGTTATCCACTACTTAGATTTCCTATCCTTAGGATAGGTCATCAATGTCTGACCAGCCGGTGTCCAACACCCAGCACTCCCACTGATCAGCTGTTCTTGGTCCCGCGGGCTGCTGTAAATGCTCAGTTCTGGAGCTACCCTTCAATTGATAGTGACCAGTTACTGCACATCCGCGTCCCATTCAATCAATATGAGACAGATGAGCAGTACTTGCCGCTGCTATCGGTCGACAAGCAGCTCTGGTAATTGAACATTTGCTTGTGCCAACACCGGGAACAGCTGATTGGGGGTGTCAGGTGTTGGACCCTGGACGATCAGACATTGATCACCTATCCACACAGTGAGTCCTGATCGTGGGCACATACCCTTATTGATAGGCTAAAGTTTTATAATTTGTAAATATAAAGAGGATTTTACCCGAAACAGAAAATTGCCTACAGTGTTGTAAATGTCACCGCAATAAAGCCCAAAAACAAAACCACTCCTGAATGGGGAAAAAAAAAGTATCAGATTTTGGATGCAACTTTTATCTTCCAGATTTTCTAATGTTTTGTATAATATATGATGCAATTTTAAATGGAATCATATTGTTTGGCGATATTGGTATTTTTTTTATGTTATATTGAAAATGTCTGAAATTTTTAATATGTTCATAAAAATCTTGACATGTCACACGGTTGTGCAGTATTTTTTTAAATAAAAGCTAAATGATAAACCTGTCTGCGTTTTCTCTTATTCTAAGTCCGATTCATCGAGCAGTTTATCTATTTTCTGGCATAAAACCCTCAAAATGTTACAAAATTGTTACACAGATTGTAGTTGAGCAAAAATTGTCCAACTTCTGGTTTTTCAACCAACGCTCCTCTAACTTTATGAAAACTGTATACAGGACAAATCTATTCCAAAAAACCTTAAACAGAGATGTACTCCAGCCCCCATCATTTTTCTTAATGTAGTGCACACCTTTCATCAAGATGTGTACAAAGCTTCAGGTTGTCGAATCCAGGCCTCAATGTAATTAATTTGCAACTGTAGAGCAAGTTCCTAAGTCGGTGTCTGTTTTTTCTTTATAATTTTCTCCAAACAAGTTTAAGACTGCATTTACTTGTCTGTTCATCACGTCTGTGTCCAATCTGTAAGTCTTCTATTCACCTTGCAATATTTTGCATCAGTATTTTTAGGCCAAAACCAGGAGAATGTTCAATACACGGAGAAGAGGCCAGTCTTAAGGCCCAGTCACACACAACGACTTACCAGCGATCCCGAAAACGATGCGACCTGATAGGGATCGCAGGTAAGTCGCTGGGAGGTCGCAGGTGAGATGTCACACAGTCAGATCTTACCAGCGATGCAGGAACAATACAGGTCGCAGTAGCGACCTGTATAACGATCTCAACAGTCACTGTGACCCTGTCACACAGTGTCAAACACAGCGATGTGTCCTGCCCAGCAGGACATCACCTTTGAAGAAAATGACCTGGACCATTTAGCAACGACTAGAGATCTCACAGCAGGGGTCTGATCGCTGGTAAGTGTCACACATAACGAGATCGCTAACGGGATCGCTACTGCGTCACCAAAACGGTGACTCACCTGCGATCTCGCTAGCGATCTCGTTATGTGTGACAGTACCTTTACTATTTGGGTACGGTGACACAAGCGCATGACTTGGACGAGTGTCATGCGAGAAATTCGCGCATTGCATTCGGACCAATGTTGTTCAATGAGGAAGACCAGATGGTCAGCTGTTTTCTCATTCATATTCTGGCTGAGCAAAAAGTTGCAGCATGCTGCGATTGTCAGCGATATACATGTCACTCGCACCCATACAAGTCCATGGGTGCGAGTGAAAAATATCAGACTGAATTCAGATAACATCAGAGTGCAGTGCAATAATTGCATCAGCTGACAATGGAGGAGATGGGGATGATTAATCCCTCACACTCCTCCGCAGCTGTGATCCGATCGCAGTTGCATGACACTCTGCTCAGGCTGGCAGCACAGCGGGATCCGAGGGTCATTAGCATATCACATCTGATGCCATACCATCCTGTGAATCCAGCTTTTATAGTACTTACAGGCCTGTTTTTTTTCCTTGTTTACTGTAAAGTAAGAGGCCTCATTCTGATTTTGTCGTATTTTATTTATTAGATTATTAAACTCTGAAAATCAATTAGACAAATGAAAAATGGAACACATCCTTTTGAAGTTCAGTTTTCTATCTGTGCATTTTCAGTTTTTTAAATTTAAGGGGTAATTTTTCTTCTAGTGTAAGGAGGTTTATAAGCCATATAATGCTCCTTTGGGAAATTAAATATGCAAATTGATTCATCAGAGAGGAAGAGGACTGAATACCCTGTCTGCAAATGGTGATTCTGGTGTGGCTTTTATCAAATGTCATATGGCAAGGCTCGTTAAGGGGTCAATATTAACTTTTAGGAGTCCTACTTCCAATAGGTGGCACTAAAATTTAAGTCCACTTGCCTTCTTAAGTGGCATTTGCAGTTGTTTAAAGGGAATCTGTCAACATTTTTTTGCATTTTAATGTCATGCAGCAAAAAAATAGGGGCAGAGAGCCTGATTGCAGGGATGTCACGTGCTCAGCAGCTTGTTTTAATTTAAGAAAAATCTGTTTTATCAGCAGATTATCACTAGAGGACTAGGCGTCACATGCAAGTCAGTCCAGCTAAGCTGTGTAACCCCACCCCACTATTGAATGGCAGTTTGGCAGCGTTCTGTGTATACTATATCAATAATCGGGTGTGGGTGGGGTTACACACAACTAAGTGTTTTGACCACTGCTACATGTACATCAGGGAAAACATCAAAATTACACCAAGCAGTTCAGTTAGTGACATATCCCTGAAATCATACCTTTTTCCCCTACATCATGCAGCTCCCAGATTCCATAGCAAAATCTGCTGATATATTCCCTCTAAACTGATAAACTTCTCCATTGGAAAAGGTCAATAGATAAATAAAAGTTCACACAGAACACACATTTTTGAGTAGAAAGGTGACCATGATGGCAACATACAGGCAAAATGTATGATCCATGAGGGCAAAATGGTCCATTTTACATGATTGTAAAAAAAAGGGAAACCCTAACTTTTTACATACAATAATGATTTCAGAGATCATGCACTGATAGTATTAAGAGTTTTCTACCCCTTTTTTTTCTTCTTCTGTAAATGGATAGGAATTTTTTTTTTTAAATAACAAAAGTGACCCTACCAAACTACTGCTGCTCTGGTGGTCTCCACTGCACTGAGCCTGATGACCTCTCGCAGAACCCTGCAGGCAGTTGATGCTCTCAGCGATCAGTTGACTGAATAGATGGGAGATAGTAATTTATGAGTTGCATTTACTACCCCGTAGATATGAGTGAACAGATCCAGAGAGGATCAAGTTTCCTGAAATCTGCGATGTCACATGTATTTCAACAATCTGCAATTGGTTTGCAATTTGCATTTCACACATGCGGCACACTCAGTGACTTGGCCAGTGGCATCACGCCCTCCCCATAACATCCTGCAGCAATCCGATCACATGTAGTACAACCAGTAATGGGGGTTATCACAGGCAATATAATAGAGACCAGCCGGCCAAAGTGCCATTTTGTAGCTGAAACTTAAGGCTGGAAACCCATTTATGCGTGTAAAATCGGTCCGAGTTGCATGAAAAAAAACTCAGCTAATTTTAGTTCACGTTAGGTCAGAGTGCAACGCAAGTGCGATGCTTTTTTTTTTTTTTTTTAATTATTTAATGACTTGCACAGCGTGTGTAATCCTTTTTTTTTTCTCTTTTTTCTCAGCAGCTGTCATCTGCCATTCAGCTCTGCTACATGCCCGCTGACAGCAGCCACAGACAGAGCGATGTAGCAGAGCTGAATGGCTGCTGACGGCAGACAGACAGCCGCACGATCAGAATGAAGTCGGATGAACATCACACCACTTCATTGTCATCCCGCGACTCTGTCTGTGTGGCATGGCCTGATTTTCGGTCACCGGTGAAGGTCTCACCGGTGACCGCAAATCCCCTGAGTGACCGCAGTGAGCCGCGCAATCAGCGGTGCCGTCACTAAGGTTACCTGCGGCCACAGCAGAAGTCATCCCGCTGAGATCTGTGTCCGCGGGTAACCTGAGTGACGTCATCGCTGATAGCGCGACACACTTTAGTCGCTGCGGGGAGCTCACAGAGCGGTCGTGGTCTGTCAGCTTCCGATGTAGCAGAGCTGACAGCGTCGATGGACCTCTGTGGATTACGTTGGACATGGAAGGGTATTTGGGGTCTTGAATAAAGTGGTGAAAGAGGTTGTTTTTTTTGTTTCAAATAAAGGATTTTTGGGTGTATGTCTTCACTTTCTTAATCTTGCAGGTTAATCACGGAAGGTATCTCAAGGAGACGCCTGCCAGGACTTAGTGGCACCTATGGGCTGCTGCCATTAACTCCTTTATGACCTTGATTGCCACCGCACCAGGGCAATTCGGGATGGCCGGGTACAATCGCATCTAATGGATGCGGCTATTCCGGGCGGCTGCTGGCTGATATTGTTAGTGTGGGGGCTCCCCATAATGTGGGGCTCTCCATCCTGAGAATACCAGCCTGCAGCCGTGTGGATTTAACCTGGCTGGTATTAAAATTGTGGGGGGGGGACCTCACGCCGTTTTTTTTTTTAATTTTTTTTTTTTACTGCATTATATAGACCTGCCCACCGGCAGTTGTGATTGGTTGCAGTGAGACAGCTGTCACTCATCATGGGGGCGTGTCTGACTGCAACCAATCATAGGCACCGGTGGGCAGGGAAAGCAGTGAGTACGAGATTGAATAATGAGCGGCCGGCTTTTTCTAAAGAGGAGAAGCCGCCGGAGCAGTATGAACGCCGTTCAGTGCTGCGCCGGGGATCGGTGATTATGAGGGGGGGGAGAGGGATAGACCGACAGAGAGAGAATAGAGACTGAGAGGGAGAGACCGACTGACAATAATCGCATGTTTCTCAAAACACTGGAAATGAGTGAGGTCTCACAATGTCGGTCAATCTCTATGATTGACCGACATTGTGAGACCTCACTCATTTCCAGTGTTTTGAGAAACATGCGATTAATGTATTAAGAAAAACGAATGTCACTAGGATGGTGTGAGTGCCGATCCGTGTGACATGTTTTTTTTGTTTTTTTTTTTTTCTTCTTTTTTTCTTCCTCTCTTCTTTCATGCTCCCATAGAGTTGCATTGGAGAGACTCGCGCGAGAAACTCTACAAATAGCAGCCTGCTGCGATTTTGTTTTCTCAGTCCGATTTGGACTGAGAAAAAAATTGCAGATGAGAGCTGATTCATTGAATAACACGTGTCCGAGTGCAATGCGAGAATTTCTCGCAAAAAACTCGCAAGTGAGAAGCCGGCCTAAACACAAGTGTTCACCTACTAAAGTGTGCGCTGTTTGAACTAATGAGCCCTCTTCATTGCTCCAGCAGTCTAATAGTGGACGCGTTCACCTTAGTATGGCAGCCAGGTGCATGTACTTGTTTGTGAAAAGTGATTTTTATCAACATTTTCTGGTCTTATCTGATTTTATAAAAACGTGACTTTATTTTTCTTCAACTTTAATATAAAAGGGTCTCTATATTCGTTTTAATGGTCCACTCTAGATACCGTACATGCCACCGGCAAACTGCTGTTTTTGTCACATAATGTTGAAACTAGAAGTTTACATACACTATCTAAAAAGACACATATGCATGTTTTTCTTACTATCTGAGATGAAATCAGCAAAAACCTTTCCCGTTTTAGGTCAATTAGTAACCAAAATTATTTATATTTTGAAAAATGCCAGAATAATGAGAGAGATAATGTCTTTTGGCATTTTTATTACTTTCTGGAAAGTCAATAGTTTACATACAATAAAGCCTGCTTTACACGTATCAATTTGCAATCGCACTCGCCCCCATCGTTTGTACGGCACGGGCAATTTGTTTCCCGTTTCGCACAAAGTTGTAAACCCCCGTCACACGTACTTACCTCCCGAACAACTTCGCTGTGGGTGGAGAACATCCTCTTCCTGAAGGGGGAGGGATGTTCGGCGTCACAGCGATGTCACACAGTGGCTGCCCAATAGAAGCGGAGGGGCAGAGATGAGCGGGACATAAACATCCCGCCCACCTCCTTCCTTCTGCATAGCCGGCAGGACGCAGGTAAGCTGTGTTCGTCGTTCCCCGGGTGTCACACGGAGCGATGTGTGCTGCCCCTAGAACAATGAACCGGCGCACAGAAGGATGTTCAATTTTTAGAAAATGAGCAACGTGTCAGCGAGCAACGATAAGATGAGTATTTTTGCTCATTCACAGTCACTTGTAGCTGTCACACGCTACGATATATCAAACGATGCCGGATGTGCATCACTTACGACGTGACCCCGACGACCTATTGTAATATATATCGTAGCGTGTAACGTGCCCTTGAGTACTATGCTTTTAAACAATATGGGACAGCCCATATGATGATGTCATGTCTTTGGAAGCTTCTGATGGGTTTATTGGCAACATCTGAGTTAATTAAAGACACACCTGTGGATGTATTTTAATGCACACCTGAAACACACTGCTTCTTCTTCTTCGAGTAGCATCATGGGAATCAGCCAAGATCTCAGGAAGACAATTGTGAACTTACACAAGTCTTGTTCATCCTTGAGTGGAATTTCCTGATACTTGAATGTGCCTTATTCATCTGTACAAACAAGATGGGAATGCCCAGCCATCATACCGCTCAGGAAGGAGACGGATTCTATGTACCAGAGATGAATGTGCTTTGGTCAGACGTGTGCATATCAATCCAAGAACAAAAGCAAAAGACCTTGCCAAGATGCTGGTGGAAGCTGGTAAGATTGTCATTATCCAGAGTGAAACAAGTACTGTATCATGTAACATAGGCTGAAAGGCCACTCTGTCAGGAAGAAGCCATTACTCCAAAAAGAAACAAAAAAAGCCAGATTAATGTTTGCAAATGCACACAGGAACACTGACCTTAATTTTTAGAAACATGTACTGTGGTCTGACGAAACTAAAATTGAACTGTTTGGCTATAATGATTACTTACAGCAAAGATGGAACTGCAGCAGTACATTGCCTAGACCAAAAACTACTACTCCAGCAGGATACAGCTAAGCCCCCACTAGGTGGGGTATCACAGATGCAGGAGGAGCAAATCACACACACGCTTCCAAAACATGGAGGGGGCGATTGCTGGATGGTAAAATTTCACACCGATGGTGCTTTTTTATATTATATACAGTTAGGTCCAGAAATATTTGGACAGTGACATAAGTTTTGTTATTTTAGCTGCTTACAAAAACATGTTCAGAAATACAATTATATATATAATATGGGCTGAAAGTGCACACTCCCAGCTGCAATATGAGAGTTTTCACATCCAAATCGGAGAAAGGGCTTAGGAATCATAGCTCTGTAATGCATAGCCTCCTCTTTTTCAAGGGACCAAAAGTAATTGGACAAGGGACTCTAAGGGCTGCAATTAACTCTGAAGGCGTCTCCCTCGTTAACCTGTAATCAATGAAGTAGTTAAAAGGTCTGGGGTTGATTACAGGTGTGTGGTTTTGCATTTGGAAGCTGTTGCTGTGACCAGACAACATGCGGTCTAAGGAACTCTCAATTGAGGTGAAGCAGAACATCCTGAGGCTGAAAAAAAAGAAAAAATCCATCAGAGAGATAGCAGACATGCTTGGAGTAGCAAAATCAACAGTCGGGTACATTCTGAGAAAAAACAAATTGACTGGTGAGCTTGGGAACTCAAAAAGGCCTGGGCGTCCACGGATGACAACAGTGGTGGATGATCGCCGCATACTTTCTTTGGTGAAGAAGAACCCGTTCACAACATCAACTGAAGTCCAGAACACTCTCAGTGAAGTAGGTGTATCTGTCTCTAAGTCAACAGTAAAGAGAAGACTCCATGAAAGTAAATACAAAGGGTTCACATCTAGATGCAAACCATTCATCAATTCCAAAAATAGACAGGCCAGAGTTAAATTTGCTGAAAAACACCTCATGAAGCCAGCTCAGTTCTGGAAAAGTATTCTATGGACAGATGAGACCAAGATCAACCTGTACCAGAATGATGGGAAGAAAAAAGTTTGGAGAAGAAAGGGAACGGCACATGATCCAAGGCACACCACATCCTCTGTAAAACATGGTGGAGGCAACGTGATGGCATGGGCATGCATGGCTTTCAATGGCACTGGGTCACTTGTGTTTATTGATGACATAACAGCAGACAAGAGTAGCCTGATGAATTCTGAAGTGTACCGGGATATACTTTCAGCCCAGATTCAGCCAAATGCCGCAAAGTTGATCGGACGGCGCTTCATAGTACAGATGGACAATGACCCCAAGCATACAGCCAAAGCTACCCAGGATTTCATGAGTGCAAAAAAGTGGAACATTCTGCAATGGCCAAGTCAATCACCAGATCTTAACCCAATTGAGCATGTATTTCACTTGCTCAAATCCAGACTTAAGACGGAAAGACCCACAAACAAGCAAGACCTGAAGGCTGCGGCTGTAAAGGCCTGGCAAAGCATTAAGAAGGAGGAAACCCAGCATTTGGTGATGTCCATGGGTTCCAGACTTAAGGCAGTGATTGCCTCCAAAGGATTCGCAACAAAATATTGAAAATAAAAATATTTTGTTTGGGTTTGGTTTATTTGTCCAATTACTTTTGACCTCCTAAAATGTGGAGTGTTTGTAAAGAAATGTGTACAATTCCTACAATTTCTATCAGATATTTTTATTCAAACCTTCAAATTAAACGTTACAATCTGCACTTGAATTCTGTTGTAGAGGTTTCATTTCAAATCCAATGTGGTGGCATGCAGAGCCCAACTCACGAAAATTGTGTCACTGTCCAAATATTTCTGGACCTAACTGTATAGTGTAGGGACCTACGAGCATGAGGTTCCCATGACAGCACGGTGGCTCAGTGATTAGCACTGCAGTCTTGCAGCGCTTGGGTCCTGGGTTCAAATCCCACCAAGGACACCTTCTGCAAGGAGTTTGTATGTTCTCCCCGTGTTTGCGTGGGTTTCCTTCGGGTTCTCTGGTTTCCTCCCACACTCCAAAGACATACAGATAGGGACTCTAGATTGTGAGCCTCAATGGGGACAGTGTTGCCAATGTATGTAAAGCGCTGTGGAATTAATAGCGCTATATAAATGAATAAAATTATTATTAATTATTATTACAAGGGTTGTAGGCTTCCGTCTTATTGCCATAACACCATCTAAAACTTCATATTTTTTTGTACAGGATACAGCCAGGCCCCTTTCTGTTAGGCCTTACATATTAGAGTTCCTGTCCCTGTATGATGCACAGTTTGAGTACGGCTTGGCAGCCCGAGTGATCTAATAGTATGGGCGTCGTCTAATAGGCTGCGGGTTTGTGACTGTGCATCTGCAAGTGTGAACAGTGCGCTATGCAAGCCATCAATGTGCAGTTTTATCATCCAGCAATCACCCCCTCCATGTTTTGGAAGTGTGTGTGTGATTTGCTCCTCCTGCACCTGTGATGCCTCCACCTAGGGGGGGCTTAGCTGTATCCTGCTGGAGTAGTAGTTTTTGGCCTAGGCGATGTACAGCTGCAGTTCCATCTTTGCTGTAAGTAATGATATTTATTCCTCTTTTTTGGTGCTTTTTTATGTAAGGCAGTAATGATCATCATTACATTTGGAGGAAAAAGGGAGAAGCTTTGAAGCCTAAGAACATCATCCTAATTGTGAAACGGGGTTGGCAGCATCATGTTGTGGGGTTGTTTTGTTGCAGGAGGGACTGGTGCACTTCACGAAATAGATGTCATCAAGAGGAAAGAAGATTACATGGCAATACTGAAGCAACATCTCAAGACATCAGACAGGAACTTAAGCTTGGACGGAAATGGGTCTTCCAAATGGACAATGACCGGAAGCATACTGCCAAACTGGTTACAAAGTGACTTAATGATAGCAAAGTCAATGTTTTGGAGTGGCCATCATAAAGTCTTGATCTCAATCCTATTGAAAATTTATGGGCAAAGCTGAAAAGGCAGGTGCGAGCGAGGCGACCTACAAACATGGCTCAGTTACACCAGTTTTGTTAGGAGGGATGAGCCCAAATTCCTACCAACTCTGATTTCATGTCAGATAGAAAAACATGCGCATGTGTGTCTATTTAGATGTATATAGATGGATAGATTTAATAGATATATATATATATATATATATATATATATATATATATATATGTTGATGAGGACAAAAGAGTATCACAAACAGCAATATATGCTGCTCTTTTTGCAGCACTACTGTGAGAAGCCTCATGTTTCTAGGCCCCTAAAGATCATATTGCGCAATATCCACAATCACAGTACTCATTACACATGGAATGTTGGGACCTTGAAATTGTTCCAGAAAAATATGTACTTCTCCTAGAAAATTATTGCACTTACACATGTTTTTTTCCTTTGTGTGTATTGGGACAACACAAAAAAAGCCAAAGAATACATATACTGTATATATAATAAATCGCCCCAACTTTTGTAAATTAAAAAATAATAATTTTAACTTTTAATCTGGATTAAAGAGAATTGGCAAATGGTGTCTGAGATCACTGCTGTGGATAATCCTGTCCCTCTACATTTCTCACTGTAAGGTCATAGTGATGACAGTATACACAGGATATTTTGGGAAAATATATATTCTAACAAGTCACTTTCCAAAAACCAAGTCACATCACATAAATGTCAAGGTGTCACTGGCAAAAAATTCTCAATGTTGTCAAATGTGTCATTGTATTTGTATTCTATTTAGATCACAGTCCAAGTATTTTATTCAGTATGAAATGACTCTTTGTGATGGTTAGTGTCAAAAGTAATTCAAGTCAATGGAAAATGCTCTAATTACACTTTATTACAGATTAATGAAAATTGTTTAAACAGAAAAATTGTCTTTGTTGTCGAAAGCAACCAACTATTGTGCAGCTTTTATTTTAAGAGCGCTCTATGAATGAGTTTTCATAAATCTTCCACCCAGTACTCTTGTGGGTTGCGTGTTACCGCAGTAATATTGCACACCACAAGATGGAGCCATAACATAACAAACTGTTCTAATGACTTGAGAAATGCATTATATATGTAGAATAAAAGGGAATTTTATAACATTATGTAAATCTACATTTTTCACCAGAGACAAAGCAATAAATAAATAACTGCTTAAAAGTTTTATAAACTTTAGTTCAAGAGTTCAACAATTTCTTAAGCCCTGTGCATCTGAAGCCGCTGTCGAAGGTTGTTTTTTTTTTAGATTTCCTTATGTGCATATATTCCTCGAATGGAAGCCTCCAAAGTATGAGACTGTGTATATGTATATATATATAGATATATGTATATCTATATATATAATTGCCTTATTCTGTCTGTCTGTCTGTCTGTCTATCTGTCTGTCTGTCTGTCTGTCTGTCTTGCTCCAAAATTGTGTCCTTACGGTGACACAAAGCTGATTGGCCGCTGGGCTCGCCATGGCCCCGCCCACCCCGCACGGATTGGCCGCTCTCCCAGGCTGCGCCCCCACACGGATTGGCCGGCCGCTCGCCCAGGCTCCGCCCCCCCACAGATTGGCCTCTCGCCCCGGCACCCTGCAGGCATTGGCAACTCGGCCACGCCCCGCCCCGCCCCCCTCATGCAATGCACGCTAGCTCTGGCCCCGCCCCCCCCACGCATTCCCCGAACCGGCACGGTCACGGAGCCACGGCTACCAGGTGAGTACTGTACCCCTGGGAGCCCACATCAGCGTACGCCACCAAACCAGCCGACACATACTCTCGCATTGCTGGGGCTGGCCGGCGTATGCTGGTGTGGGCTCCCGTGCGAGCGGGGGGACGAGATACGCTGGTAACCATGGTAGCATAGTTACCAGCGCATCAAGGTCCTGCAGCGGCGGAACATACACACACGCACACACATAACAGCACACACACACATACACACACACACACATCAGATCACACTCACTCTCACACACACCTCACACAGACATCACATCGCATCCACATACTCACAACATCCTGGGATATCGCTTGCTTCTCGGCGGCGATACTGTACTGTGAGCTTCCAGGACCTGCCGGAGGATCACATGGCCGGAAGCATGTGGTATCTCCGGATGTTGTGAGTATAAGCGCGTATGTGCAATATCGTCAATGTGTGTGTGTGTGAGTGTATGCGATCGGGTGTGTGTGAGTGTATGCGATCGGGTGTGTGAGAGTGTATGCGATCGGGTGTGTGTGAGTGTATGCGATTGGGTGTGTGTGAGTGTATGCGATCGGGTGTGTGTGAGTGTATGCGATCAGGTGTGTGTGAGTGTATGCGATCGGGTGTGTGTGAGTGTATGCGATCGGGTGTGTGAGTGTATGCGATCGGATCTGTGAGTGTCGGCAGAGGAGCACGGCGTGCTGGAGGAGGCTGGGAGGAGAGAGGCTGATCCTGGGGAAGGCTGGGATGGGGAGGCTGAGAGAAGAGAGGCTGATGCTGGGGGAGGCTGAGGCTGGGGTAGGCTGGGAGGAGAGAGGCTGATGCTGGGAGGAGAGAGGCTGATGCTGGGGTAGGCTGGGAGGAGAGAGGCTGATGCTGGGAAGAGAGAGGCTGATGCTGGGGGGAGAGAGGCTGATGCTGGGGGAGGCTGAGGCTGGGGTAGGCTGGGAGGAGAGAGGCTGATGCTGGGGACAGAAAAGGCTGATGCTGGGAGGAGAGAGGCTGATGCTGGGAGGAGAGAGGCTGATGCTGGGGGAGGCTGAGGCTGGGGTAGGCTGGGAGGAGAGAGGCTGATGCTGGGAGGAGAGAGGCTGATGCTGGGGACAGAAAAGGCTGATGCTGGGAGGAGAGAGGCTGATGCTGGGATGAGAGAGGCTGATGCTGGGATGAGAGAGGCTGATGCTGGCGACAGAGAGGCTGATGCTGGGGACAGAGAGGCTGATGCTGGGGACAGAGAGGCTGATGCTGGGGACAGAGAGGCTGATGCTGGGAGGAGAGAGGCTGATGCTGCGGGTAGAGAGGCTGATGCTGGGAGGAGAGAGGCTGATGCTGTGGCCAGAGAGGCTGATGCTGCGGGTAGAGAGGCTGATGCTGGTGCAGCATGGGGGATGGAGCATGATGGGGGGTGTGCAGCATGGGGGATGGAGCGCGTTTGGGAGTGCGCAGCATGGCGGATGGAGCACGTTTGGGAGTGTGCAGCATGGCGGATGGAGCACGTTTGGGAGTGCGCAGCATGGCGGATGGAGCACATTTGGGAGTGCGCAGCATGGCGGATGGAGCACGTTTGGGAGTGCGCAACATGGCGGATGGAGCACGTTTGGGTGTGCGCAGCATGGCGGATGGAGCACGTTTGGGAGTGCGCAGCATGGCGGATGGACCACGTTTGGGAGTGCGCAGCATGGCGGATGGAGCACGTTTGGGAGTGCGCAGCATGGCGGATGGAGCACGTTTAGGAGTGCGCAGCATGGCGGATGGAGCACGTTTGGGAGTGCGCAGCATGGCGAATGGAGCACGTTTGGGAGTGTGCAGCATGGCGGATGGAGCACGTTTGGGAGTGCGCAGCATGGGAGATGGAGCACAATGGGGAGTGCGCAGCATAGGGGATGGAGCACGATGGGGAGTGCGCTGCATGGGGGATGGAGCATGATGGGGAGTGCGGAGTATGGCGGATGGAGCACGTTTGGGAGTGCGCAGCATGGCGGATGGAGCACGATGGGGAGTGAGGAGTATGTCGGATGGACCACGTTTGGGAGTGCGCAGCATGGCGGATGGAGCACGTTTGGGAGTGCGCAGCATGGCGGATGGAGCACGTTTGGGAGTGCGCAGCATGGGAGATGGAGCACGATGGGGGGTGCGCAGCATAGGGGATGGAGCACGATGGGGAGTGCGCTGCATGGGGGATGGAGCACGATGGGGAGTGCGGAGTATGGCGGATGGAGCACGTTTGGGAGTGCGCAGCATGGCGGATGGAGCACGTTTGGGAGTGCGCAGTATGGCGGATGGAGCACGTTTGGGAGTGCGCAGCATGGCGGATGGAGCACGTTTGGGAGTGCGCATCATGGCGGATGGAGCACGTTTGGGAGTGCGCAGCATGGCGGATGGAGCACGTTTGGGAGTGCGCAGCATGGGAGATGGAGCACGATGGGGGGTGCGCAGCATAGGGGATGGAGCATGATGGGGAGTGCGCTGCATGGGGGATGGAGCACGATGGGGAGTGCGGAGTATGGCGGATGGAGCACGTTTGGGAGTGCGCAGCATGGCGGATGGAGCACGTTTGGGAGTGCGCAGCATGGCGGATGGAGCACGTTTGGGAGTGCGCAGCATGGGAGATGGAGCACGATGGGGGGTGCGCAGCATAGGGGATGGAGCACGATGGGGAGTGCGCTGCATGGGGGATGGAGCACAATGGGGAGTGCGGAGTATGGCGGATGGAGCACGTTTGGGAGTGCGCAGCATGGCGGATGGAGCACGTTTGGGAGTGCGCAGCATGGGAGATGGAGCACGATGGGGAGTGCGCAGCATAGGGGATGGAGCACGATTGGGAGTGCGCTGCATGGGGGATGGAGCACGATGGGGAGTGCGGAGTATGGCGGATGGAGCACGTTTGGGAGTGCGCAGCATGGCGGATGGAGCACGATGGGGAGTGCAGAGTATGGCGGATGGACCACGTTTGGGAGTGCGCAGCATGGCGGATGGAGCACGTTTGGGAGTGCGCAGCATGGCGGATGGAGCACGTTTGGGAGTGCGCAGCATGGCGGATGGAGCACGTTTGGGAGTGTGCAGCATGGCGGATGGAGCACGTTTGGGAGTGCGCAGCATGGGAGATGGAGCACGATGGGGGGTGCGCAGCATAGGGGATGGAGCATGATGGGGAGTGCGCTGCATGGGGGATGGAGCACGATGGGGAGTGCGGAGTATGGCGGATGGAGCACGTTTGGGAGTGGGCAGCATGGCGGATGGAGCACGTTTGGGAGTGCGCAGCATGGCGGATGGAGCACGTTTGGGAGTGCGCAGCATGGGAGATGGAGCACGATGGGGGGTGCGCAGCATAGGGGATGGAGCACGATGGGGAGTGCGCTGCATGGGGGATGGAGCACAATGGGGAGTGCGGAGTATGGCGGATGGAGCACGTTTGGGAGTGCGCAGCATGGCGGATGGAGCACGTTTGGGAGTGCGCAGCATGGGAGATGGAGCACGATGGGGAGTGCGCAGCATAGGGGATGGAGCACGATTGGGAGTGCGCTGCATGGGGGATGGAGCACGATGGGGAGTGCGGAGTATGGCGGATGGAGCACGTTTGGGAGTGCGCAGCATGGCGGATGGAGCACGATGGGGAGTGCAGAGTATGGTGGATGGACCACGTTTGGGAGTGCGCAGCATGGCGGATGGAGCACGTTTGGGAGTGCGCAGCATGGCGGATGGAGCACGTTTGGGAGTGCGCAGCATGGCGGATGGAGCACGTTTGGGAGTGTGCAGCATGGCGGATGGAGCACGTTTGGGAGTGCGCAGCATGGCGGATGGAGCACGTTTGGGAGTGCGCAGCATGGCGAATGGAGCACGTTTGGGAGTGTGCAGCATGGCGGATGGAGCACGTTTGGGAATGCGCAGCATGGGAGATGGAGCACGATGGGGAGTGCGCAGCATAGGGGATGGAGCACGATGGGGAGTGCGCTGCATGGGGGGTGGAGCATGATGGGGAGTGCGGAGTATGGCGGATGGAGCACGTTTGGGAGTGCGCAGCATGGCGGATGGAGCACGATGGGGAGTGCGGAGTATGGCGGATGGACCACGTTTGTGAGTGCGCAGCATGGCGGATGGAGCACGTTTGGGAGTGCGCAGCATGGCGGATGGAGCACGTTTGGGTGTGCGCAGCATGGGAGATGGAGCACGATGGGAGGTGCGCAGCATAGGGGATGGAGCACGATGGGGAGTGCGCTGCATGGGGGATGGAGCACGATGGGGAGTGCGGAGTATGGCGGATGGAGCACATTTGGGAGTGCGCAGCATGGTGGATGGAGCACGTTTGGGAGTGCGCAGCATGGTGGATGGAGCACGTTTGGGAGTGCACAGCATGGGAGATGGAGCACGATGGGGGGTGCGCAGCATAGGGGATGGAGCACGATGGGGAGTGCGCTGCATGGGGGATGGAGCACGATGGGGAGTGCGCTGCATGGGGGATGGAGCACGATGTGAAGTGCACACCTCCCCCCAACACACACACACGCGCGCGCACTGCACAACACACCACACACACACACTGGGAACCACAAACAACTGCCCTACACAGACACCCACACACACAGACAACGCTGCACACACATAACACCCAACACACAAACACCGCGGCACACACAAATATACGCACATACCGCACAACACACACATTGCACAAAACATACCTCCCCAAAACACACCACACACACACACAAACCGCGTAACACACACACACACAACGCTACAGACACACAGCGCTCCACAAACAACGCAACACACATACAACACCGCTCTCACCCCCCGTCACACCCAGACAACACCCAGAACATGTACAGCGCCCTACACAAACACTTGGTAACTACACACAACAACATCTATATATATATATATAACAAAAATCATACATGAACTACACAATACGTAAATTCTAGAATACCCGATGCGTAGAATCGGGCCACCTTCTAGTATATATATATATATTTATATATATATATATATATATATATATATATGAGATAGTACATGATATACAGTGGCGGTTCTATAGAAAGTGTTGACAAATCAACAGCAGTTATATCACAACTACAGTAGATGACTGCTTTAGCCATTCATTAGGTCCATCCATCTAGTACTGTCTACATTGTTATACCACTGTGCCCTTTATGGCGGAATCAGACATATGCTGTGGCCATGAGTTCACCGGTAGGGATAAGCAGATACGAGGAAATTTGGGTTCGGACTTAAGGGTGCTTTACACTCTGCGATATCGGTAACGATATATCGTCGGGGTCACGTCGTTAGTGATGCACATCCGGCGTGTAACACAAATGAGTGACGATCAACGTGCACAAAAACGTGAAAAATCGTTGCTTATTGACATGTCGCTCATTTCCTTAATATCGCTGCTGCGACAGATACGATGTTGTTCCTCGTTCCTGCGGCAGCACACATCGCTATGTGTGACACCGCAGGAGCGACAAACATCTCCTTACCTGTCTCCACCGGCAATGCGGAAGGAAGGAGGTGGGCGGCATGTTACGTCCCGCTCATCTCCGCCCCTCCACTTCTATTGGACAGCTGCCGTGTGATGTCGCTGTGACGCCATACCCACCCCCTTAGAAAGGAGGCGGATCGCCGGCCAGAGCGACGTCGCAGGGTCCGTGTGACAGGTGTAAGCGATGTTGTGCGCCACGGGCAGCGATTTGCCCATGCCGCACAACCGATGGGGGCGGGTTTGCACACTAGCGATATCGGTAACGATATCGCAGCGTGTAAAGCGGCCTTTACTTTAGTTAAACTTCAGTTCTGGATACAGACTTAACCCAAATGTGACCCCCGAACCCCTTATAAGTCAATGGAGACCTGACCTTCTGTCATGTAAAATAGCTTTAAAAAGGTCATGGTAGAGGCTGAAAAAGGAAGCAAAATGGTATCAATTGCCCTGCAAAAAAATCTGCATAAGGAATAATAAAAAAAATGATGTGTTCTCCCACCTATTTTTGATAACCAGTGCGGGTAAAGCAGACAACTGCGGGCTGTCAGCTTTACCTTGGCTAATTATAAAAAAATTGAAGGGATCTAATGCCTTTTTTAAATTATTTAACAAAAAAATTACATGGGATTCCATCTAACCAGCAGGTAAAGCTGACGGTTGAGGTTTGCAACCCGCAGTTATCTGCTTTACCTGCACTAGTTATCAAAAGCATTAGGGAGCCCACGTCATTTTTTCTTTTTTTTTTTTAATAAATAATTAAAAGAAACAGTGGTTGATCCCCTCTATTTTCCATAACCAGCCAAGGTAAAACTGACAGCTGAGAGTTGCAGTCCGAGACCGAGACACCCGGTGTCCAGTATGAACCCTGAACTTTACTGTCCGGGTTTGTTCATCCCTTATCACAGGCACTAACATGTCAACAAAGCAGAAAGGAAACATTTTTATTGCAAACTACAAGTAATGTTCATTCTGTTTTGTTTTCTTTTTGTATATCTATCCTATCCTATAGCGGCAAATATGCGATTTGCTTGTATACACTCGCATTGACCGAGGCCACGTACATCTAGTTGGTATGTCAATGCATGTATGACGCCCTAGCAAAACCAGGTAGTCATAGAAGTACTCCATCCTCCTTGGCAGTCCAACACAAAACCCACACCCAGGTACAACACACAGCCATTAAAGCCTAGCAACCCACTCATGACAATAGGCACACACCAGTGGGCGGGACCAGGCAGATGGGAGCGCCAATCTAGGGGTCCTGAGGTGTCAGGGGTGAGAACACAAGAGATGAGAGTTGACAGTTGACAGTTGAGGAGTGTGGAAGTGCAGTGGAGTCAGGGGTTGGGGCCCCTGGACTACTGGGCTAGGTGGCAGATAGCAAGCAGGGCCAGAGGCGTCGGCGATCCGGTTGCGGGAGACCTTACGTGGACTGGGGCAGGGTTGTAGCCCACCGGTGCAGACAGCGGGAATCCGGTCCGGAGGCCGTGCACAGTCGGGGTACCTGGACCCGAGGACGAGGAAGGTTGCAAGCCCCTTGTTAATTAACCAGCCGGGGACAAGGTTTCAGGCCGTGTTTCACTGAAGCCAGAGAGCGAAACGGAAGCCCAACACGGGGATAGGGTGTCCGTCAGAACCCACAGAAATCCCAAGGGTCAGATTTCACGGGCCACAGCTCCCAAACATACACAGTACTGGGAGTGGACTTCCCCGTTCCAAGCGGAGTTGTCCCATAAAAGACAAAGACACTGAGTGCAGGAGGAAGGGACCCCTGTTTGCTACACCCGGGTGTGGGACCCGAATACACCCGCCGGAGGCAACCGGTCACTGGCAATTTGGTTTACCACTAGACTTTGAGTGTGATTCCTTTGAACTGTGAGTACACTATTCCCCCCGGTCCAACCTGGCATGTCACCTCCAGTAGCCATTACTCCCGTGTACCTGGGCCCTGGGACTACACCTCCCCTACCCGTGGAGGGGATCCACCTTGCTGCCCTGCTCCACTAGCCCCGGGCACCCACATCACCATGTAGCGGCGGTGCTACCAAACCTCACCACAACCCACGGGTGGCGTCACCGACAAATCAATCCCCTGTAAATACTCCCTTCCTACGGTTGTGAGGACAGACGGCCGTATGAGCCTGGGTCCGGTCACCACTCGAGCCGCAGTCACGAACCCAGATCCGAGCGACCCCTGCAGCGGTCCGACCACCCATCCGCAACACATGTATGCAAATCTCAGACTTGTGGTCAAACACCCACTGCCTGCTGCAGCATCGGAGAATCCTGGAAGCACACATAGTGTGTGATGTGACAATTCAAAAGTCTGCAGTCATAAAGTAATTGCAGCCCGGACAACTCCTTTAATGATTTCTTAAATTCTTATGTGGCTAAAATTGTAACGTGCTTTGCAATTAACTTTATATTACAAATTCTCTGTTTTCTCAAAAATAGCAGGATTTTTAATGTTGTAGTGTATGATTTGTTGTTTATTTTACTGGCCACCTTTTGGTCTCAAAGTTACCATCTACTTAGAAGAGTTTGCAAGCTCTTTGCTTTGAAGCTCTGAACCTGGCTGGATACGATCACCTTCAGTCCCCCTGCACTTCATCCATCCAAGGGAAAGATCCTTATCAATCAGTCTGGAAGGAACCTATTAGTCAAACTATCAATATTCCATCATGATAGCACCATCCCCTGGACACACAGAAAGGAGCCAGAGGAATGGTGCGCTCCTGAAGAAAAGTTGAGACAATTATTTAAAACCTTTAAATATTCTGGGTACAGAAAAAAACCTTTTCTGTGTACAATATTAATTATTTTGTATAATAAAATTTGAATAATACTCCCCCCACAGACTTAAAAATGCAGCTATATCTTAATCATGATAAGTCAACAATCATATTGCCAGATTCTGTACTTGAAGGGGTCTTAATATTTTAAAATTAACAAAACAAAAAATCCTAAAATTAAAATTTTATTCAATATTTATTCAATATTCTTAAAAACTGTCATAGGACATAAACTCACAAAACACTCCCCTTAAAATGGTACCACACAGTGGGAACGGGGCTGACGATAGGAGGTAGGTGATAGCAGTGCAGGTCCGGATCAATAATAGGCCTCAATTGCCCTGCTACTGTCCCTAATATACCGCCCTACCTGGCTGTGGAGGTCTGCACCCTAAACAGTACAGTACAATTGGCGCCCCTGCTCACTGTCGACTCTCCCTTGGAGTTCCTGAAACTGTCCCTATCTCACCATGTGGACACCAAACCACCACCAATCCACTAAATTAATACAAAAACATGAAGAACATCTCAATAGGGTGCCAATGGAAATAGCCTGACCCGCCACTTCACAATAAGGTCCCTGACCCAAGTGTGAGGATGTTATTATGCTAATGAGCATTTTACAAAGAGCCCGAGATTCCACCAATAATGTTAATATGGTCCATTGTACACTTAAACAAATAATATTGTATCTAAAGGCCGCTATACACGCTACGATATATCTAACGATATGTCGTCGGGGTCACGGATTCCGTGACGCACATCCGACATCGTTTGACATATAGTAGCGTGTGACAACTACGAGCGACTGTGAACGAGCAAAAATACTCACCTTATCGTTACTCGTTGACACATCGCTCATTTTTTAAAAAAAAAAAAACGATCGTCCTTCTGCGCGCCGGTTGTTCATCGTTCCCGAGGCAGCACACATCGCTCCGTGTGACACCTTGGGAACGATGAACTGCAGCTTACCTGCGGCCGCCGGCAATGCGGAAGGAAGGAGGTGGGCGGGATGTTACGTCCCGCTCATCTCCACCCCTCCGCTTCTGTGCCGCCCCCGTGCCAGCAGCCAGTCGCTGCTTGGGCCCGGACCTTCAGGGGTGGTGGCTCAAGGGTCTCCGGACCCGGGAGTCTCGTGGACACGCCGAATAAAATGGGGGACGTAGATGTATGGGCTTGGCCGTAAAAGGTTTGTGAGGTGGGACACCACCACTGCTATTACTGACCACCAGGGGGAGATGTTGTGCAGCAAGATGTTAACCCGTCCATGGACAGGGATGGTGGCCCCCGGGACCCGATGGCTCTGGTGCAGGGGGAATGACGACCGCAGGAGGTGCTGGTGTACTCACTTTTATTAAAACACACAAGTCTCTGGTAAACCAAGGGGGTGGTGGCCGGTGCCGCGGCCGGTTGCGTTCGGGATCCCCCACCCGGCTGGTGGTCTCTATCCTTTTCCTGCACTGTTTAAGTAGAAAAGACTTCCCAGTTTGAAACGTAGGCATCCACTCCCGGCTGGATGTGGCCTAAGGAGCCGTGCCCACAGACGCTGGCCCGTGGGATCTATGGGCATTGGTGGTGACCTCTTATCCCTAATTGGTGGGCTGTTGTCTTCTATGAGGGACTTTGGGTGGGACAGGACCTCTAGTCCTGGCCTCAATCGGTTAATTAACCAGTTCCACTTGTTTCTGGCTCTTGGCTTCAGGGTCCGAGTACCCCCCTTTGTGCTACGGTTTCCGGGTCGATTCCCCGTGTCGAAACCGGAGGGCTACAACCCTGGCCTGGTCCACCTCGGTTCCACCGAGCCGTCTTCCCACCTCCTGCCGATAGAGACCACCGTCTGTCTCCTAGCCAAGGCACCAGGGCTCCTACTCTGGTACCGTTAAACTTGGACTTGACTGCTGGAGCTACCCCTAGCTCCAGCCCACATTCCTCTCCAAACTCAACTCTAGACCAAACTGACTCCTTTTCCCGCCCCCGGGCTGTCTGGACCCCTGGGTGGGCGTGTTCCAACCACCTGATCACACCCACTGGTGTGTCTATCTTTCCCTAAGGGAGGTGACTAGGGTTTAATGGTTGGCTGTGTGTTTCCTAGTGAGGGAAGGTGTTATGCAGGGGCCTATTTGTGACTAGCTGGTTTTGCCAGGGTGTCACACTTCTATTGGGCGGCCGCTGTGTGATGTTGCTGTGACGCCAAACGTCCCTCCCCCTTCAGGAAGAGGATGTTCGCCGCCCACAGTGAGGTTGTTCGGGAGGTAAGTACGTGTGACGGGAGTTACCGTCTTTGTGCGACACAGGCAACAAATTGCCCATAACGCACAAACGAAGGGGGCGGGTGCGATCGCACATGCGAACGCACGATAAATTGACGCGTGTAAAGCGGCCTTAAGATACCAATTAATGTGTAACATTTGATAATATCAGAGATGTTCAAAAACAAATGACTTCCCTTTAAAAGTCTGATATCATATCTTGACCTCGACGTGTTTCTCCTGCCTCACAGTTCATCAGGAGGCCTTAGAAGGATAAATTTCCAGGATGTGGTTGATGCTGAATGTGCTCCTGTAGATAACTTCTGTTCCATCAGTCAGGGTGTAATTGTTTGTTACATTTTTTATTATAAGCTACTTAGGCGACAAATGTAAATCCCTCTTTTCAGCTGTATATAACATAGTTAATGACTTAATAAAGAACGACAACAGTAGGGAGGGGAAACTTCCCTGAAGGGTCATCCTATGCAAACTTCAGAAAAAAATCCTTCTAGAGGTACTCATTTCTGGGAGGCTTTGACGTGTCAACATTTGTAATAGATAAATACCACCCGACTATAACCAAATATTACAGCAAATGCTGTAGTGATAATATCACCATACTGATCATTAACCAAAACCACTACACTAAGATTGTTATAACCACCATACAGTGACCATATGGTAGTAATATCAGTTTTACACCTGTTCAGTGCTCTGCAGACAATATATGTGTATACTGTATAGATTCTCATCAGTAGTGTGCTAACTGATTGTAGTCATTCATTTTTTCCTTTCTTCTCCATTCAGCCCAGACCACCAAGATAACTTCTTCCATGTATAACTTGCAAAATGTAACACAGAAACATCTTTGGCTTACTGCTTTCAAGCACCCTCTTCTTCTTTTATCTCCTCTATACAAATCCATATAGTGCTATAACTAGTGCCCTAGACAATAATAATTACCTCTGTGCATATTCTATAATAATGGTACCCTCCTTTTGTGCCCAACACAATAACAGTGCCCTATGTGTGCCTCAAGACAGTAATAATGTTTATTCTGTAATTCCTCATATTAATAATGCTCTCCTTGTAGTCATGTGCCTCTTAATAATAATAATTCCTCTAGACCCCTTATAATAATAATAATAATAATAATAATAATAATGTGCCTGTACCTCTTTATAGTAATAACAACACACCCATTTACTTTCTTGTAATAATTTTAATGCCTACAGTGCTTCCCTTATAATGATAATAATAAGTGTGCCTCCTTATAAAAATGCCACCCTCCCCCTGTTGTGCCACCTTTAGTTAATAACCCCTAAGCTCTTTATTGTAATAATGCCACTAAATAGGAGCCTACTTAGAAATCACAGGGCCCCATAGCCAAAATCCTAGCATGGCATATAGACACAGCCATAGAAAGGCATACCTTCTACTTTTAAGGACACTGATAGGGTTGTGTATTATGGGACTTGCACAGTTATTTTACCCTGCCTGTAGCCTCTTATTGTTCTCACACACTATGATACCCCTTCCATGGCCCCAATAAAGTATTTTGCCCCCATAATTCTACTACACTGTATGATAATAGCTCCACACATTATTATGTCCCCCATTCCTACACTTACACAGTATGATGGTTTTATAAACTTCACACAGTCAGATGGTCACAGCAACCTCCCATACAGTATGATGTCCATCACTGCCCCCTGTACAGCATGGTCCCCACAGCCACCACACAGTGTGATGTCTATCACAGCCCCCTGTACAGCATCATCCCCCTGTACAGCATCGTATCCACAGCCCCCACACAGTGTGATGTCCATCACAGCCCCCTGTGTTATGATTCAGGGACCGAGGGGGATCAAAAAATGCGGAATCCCAAAAAGGTAACAGAGTGGCTGGAAACTTAACGGATTTCAGACCTAATCTTGACACCCAACTAGAAGTAGCCATGGGGCGTGCCTACGATGACCTGGACACCTTCAACAAAGCCGGAGAACTAAATAATCTCACAGATAGAAATATAAGAAAGCTAATCTGCCTCGTAGCAGTCCCCAAAGATAGATAGATAGCCCCCCACATGTAAAGGCTACTGTGATATAAAAAAACACAATACAAAGCCAGAAAAGACAGATTTCAGCAAAGGTGAGGCCCAAACTATCTTTATAGGAAAGGATAGAAAAGAGCAACTGTCTGCAGCCGTAAAAACCCTAATATATACCAGCACTTCTGATATGGAAAAATCCTGAAGTCACACAGCCTTTCCCCCACTGTATCAGCACTCTGATGTTACTGGGATACCAAAACACTAACACAGATGAGGGACTGAATTAATACCAAGCATGACAAACACAATACCTTGCAGAATCATGGAGCTAAGTATGCAGACACTTCCAGCAGGGAATGATCCCATTTCACCAAGAACTCCACACAGACAAAATAATAATCAAGCCTTAGTATTAAAGCAGAAAAAAACAACAAGAAAGTGGAAAACAAACAGCAGAGGTACAAACACCACTTATCTGAGAGGAGTTCTGGTAGTGAGCAGAGCTAGTTACAGAATGCCCTTAACACACAGGAGACATTGACCACTGGCAAGTAACAAGAGAAAACTACTCAGTTAAATAGCCCAATCTGACCCTGATTGCCAGTCCTCCACAGGTGTGTAGCTTTCACTCCACACATCAACTTCACCACCAGCACTGACCACAAGAGGGAGCCCCAAACTGGAAACCGTATTCACAACACCCCTCAGCACAGTACAGCATCGTCCCCACAGCCCCCACACTGTGTGATGTCCATCACAGCCCCAATCAATAAAGTATGGTCATTGCAGTCCCTCATACAGTAGAATGTCCACCACAACCCTTACACAGTAGGCCAGCACAGTGGCTCAGTGGTTAGCACTGGTTCTTTTCAGCACTGTGGTCCTATGTTTAAATCCCACCAATAACAACATCTACAAAGAGTTTGTATGTTCTCCATGTGTTTTATTTGGTTTCCTCTGGGCACTCCGGTTTCCTTCTACACTACAAAGACATACAGGTAGGGAATTTAGATTGTGACTCTCAGTGGTGATAATGTCTGTAACGCACTGTAGAATATGTGGCATGGTGGCTCAGTGGTTAGCACTGCAGTCTTGCAGCGCTGGGGCCCTCAGTTCAAATCCCACGAAGGACAACATCTGCAAGGAGTTTGTATGTTCTCCTCGTGTTTGTGTGGGTTTCCTCCGGGTACTCCGGTTTCCTCCCACAATTCAAAAATATACTGATAGGGACCTTAGATTGTGAGCCCCAATGGGGACAGTGTTGCTAATTTATGTAAAGCACTGTGGAATTAATAGCGCTATATAAATGAATAAATATTATTATATAAGCAAAGCATAATAATATGACGTCCCCATATAATATAATTTGATGTCCTGCTCTATCTGCCTCTCAGGTCAAATAATTAAGAAAAATAAAAAAAAAACCTTTATACTCATGTAGCGGAGGCAAAGGATCCACACTCAGGTAGAGTTCAATTACAGTACACAAGACGAGGTTGCAGAAACAAGGCAAAAGATTTATTAATGAACAGGAATAATATGTATCTGCAAGTTAACAGTAAAGTATAGGATAACAAAAGTAAGGTTAGCAACACTACAGTTTCGACCTGTGCAGCACCAACACTGCCTTACCACAGCTATTACAACTATCGAAACAGCAGAAAGCTTTGAGGAACAAATTAGTTTACAACTACACTACAATAACAACCTGACTGGCCTCCGCTATCCGGGCTGTGTGGCTACAACATTTTAACTAATGGGGCTACGCTAAACACTATTGAGCGTGCACACCAGTAATGCAGTCATGGTACCACTGTAGAGACCAGGTCCACTCCCAGGAGCTCGGTACTGTGATGCTCGGGTAGCTCATTGATGTGCACTCTTCATTCAGGGCAGGGGGAACCTCTCCTCTTCCATGGGCCTAGGGTTGCTTGACTCTTCCAGATGGCGCCACTTCTCATTTTAGGGATTGCCGACCTCAGGAGTTTTCTAATTCGGTATTGGCTTGGTGGATACCGGGCTCTGTCACTGGCCTGCTCGCAGTGTCTATTGCAGCCCAGCAGTGTGCCTGTCTCCCAACTATTCTCAGACAGTCTTTAAGGTAGCATTTTCTCACTCTCTCAAGACCTGACTTCTCATGTTCCTGCCCTAGCTCTTCTCCCACTATTTCTCACCTTCCCACACATTTTGTGCAGAGTTAGTCCAACTTCACAGTTCAGAGAGGATCGCTGACTCTGCCGTCTAGTACACAACATACAGAACACAGGAGAGCACTGTCTCTTAAAGTTGTGGAATGTTTAACCATTTGTGGCACCCCTACGTACCTCCCCACTTAATGATGGCTGTTCTCGGCCATGACGGTGTCAGAACTATAAACATTGAACCAAAGTCGATTCTTAAAGGTTCATAATTCTTTTATCAGAGTCTACAGCATAGAGCATCTAGCCCTCTCATCTCTCTCAGTCCCACAGCATAGCAAGGGGGCATTTAGCATGCGCAAAGCACCCAAAATAGAGAAAACATATTCGGCAGCATAGACAAGGCAAATTGATCAACATATGTGACTGGTGGAACCCCTGCAGTAGATATTTGGGACCTGTGGAGGTCAGAACTATCTGACTAGACCTGGCTGTCTTTCATGGGAATGATCGCCGCAGGAGTTTCAGGGGGATCTGGGTGCATTTTTTTTCCTTGAGGCGGTAGTGGCTCACCCATGGCATTACTAGTGTTAGTGGGCTGAGAATCCCACACTGTAGCAGGAACCGTCCACCAGTCTTTGCCATCATCGAACCCGGGTGGTTTGAATTTAGGAAGTTGGGCATGGACGTATTATGGTGATGGAGCTGTAACATATTCCTCTGTAGACCTGTTGGTTTGGCCTTTCCAGTCTCAACTTGCACCTTGTAGACAAGACCGTCAGCATACAGTCTCTTAATTACTTTGTATGCTGCACTTACCATCACTCAGTTTCAGACGCCGGAACCGCAGGAGTCTTCTGAGCATGCGCAGAGTGCATCTGAAGCCAAGCAGTAAAGCACAAGGCTGCAGGAATGGTAAGCGCGCACGCTCGGGATCTCAAAGAGCTGACGGTGACATCACTCATGAAAATCCATGGTATCACACCCACAAGGGCGTGATACCACGGAAAGCATGCAAACACTCATAAGGCGATGTGACGCCCACGTGGCTAGAGCCTCTGATCATTTACATACAGAACACATAAGTAATAAAACATATTTTTATACATGCACATTACACACTATTACAACACGGGGATGGGTAGGAAGGGGTTACTAGGCCACAGATCACCCTGCTTCTAGGTCAGAACACATAAGGTACCTGACAGGTTCCCTTATATCACTTTCTGTTGTGTAAAATTACTCCATACATCTTGCAAGGAAAAATAGCTCAAGTATGCCGCAAAAGTAATGTAAATGCATCTGAACACAACTTATGAAAATGCGAAGCACACATTTTATTTGCACAAACCTTATTTGTACAGTGTAGAAATTTATTAATTAATTAATTTAATTTATGTAGTGTGTGTGCCATGTGCTAGGGAATATTGCTAGCCTAAAAATACATTTGATGTTTGGAAAAATGCAAAAGGTGTTTGCATATAATTTTGAAAGAATACTCAATGACGTAGTGCAGATCTCAGCTGTATCCAGCATGAGAAAAAAATTGCAGCATTGTTTTGACTCCAAAATCGGATGCCGAAGGGACAACCATTTTTACGGATACATTACAATTCTGTATAATGTAAAACTGTAAATTCTCCTAGTTGCCGAGTGAAAAACGGACTGCATACTGACAGCGAACGGATAGCAAATGGATGACAAGGGAGAAAACATCATCCCAGTTTTCTGGATGAAAATGTGATCGATATTTTATACTGTGACCCCAGCCATAGAGCAATTCATGCCTAGCTATATTCTTATATATGTTGCTGATATTCGTATATCTAACATAAAATACATAAGTACAAAATGCATACACGCAATAGAAAATATTATGCAATATTATCTGTGCTGTGCTATTATTGTACATCATAATTTACTTTGCTTTTTTCAATTTATTAACTGTACATATTAAACAGAGCAATTTGTGTTTTCATTCGTGGATTTTTAAGTTGCCTTTCAATTATTCTAGTGATTATAAAGTTAATCTGTTTACATAAGTTACAATTAAAATGCAAATGGAAAACCAAAATTCAGCAATTATCATTATCCATAACAGCAGAGCAGACAACTATTAAATAAATGGGTCTACTAAATTCTGGCTTTTACTGTTGTGTTTAGTAATCTCTCAAACATGAATACATTACATATTCATAACATATAACATGCATTGTATTCAGAAATTGAGCTTGATACTGGGTGAAGTATCTACTTATTTGTAGAGGACATTTTTATTTTTTTTGAGGTTAAAGTAAATTTTAAAACATTTTTCCTAATCGTTTTTTATTTCGGGATTTTATGTTTTGTTTATTTTAATTCTACACTCCTTAACATTGAACTTGCAAAACCAAAAAAGAAAAGGCATGGAATTTTGGAAATCGCATGATTAATAGATATATACAAAACTTTCAAAACATCTTGATTTATTCAATATCGAGTATAAGCGACACTTTGCAGAGATGGTGGTATTTCTGGTTCCATGATTGTTACATTTTGTACTGTAAGGGAAATTGGACGTCACCTACGAAGACTATGACATTAAACAGTGTCTGCACATACTATCAGAAGCTATCTGTATAAGCCAGACATCCAGCTGCTGGTGTCCATCAACCTAATCCCACCACTCTTAAAAGCTATCAATGTGAACAGTATGACAGGAATGGAGGCTGGAATGAAGGTCTATCTTCAGTGATGAGTCTGCTATTTTCTTGGATGAAATGATAGCTGGACATTGGTCTGGAGACCACATGGGCAAAACCATGAAGAGACCTTCCCGAGGGAGTGTCATGTCAGTCCTACTTCCAGGATTAGGCTGGGGCCACACGAGAGTATGGCATCCGAGGAAAATGCATCGGATGCGTTATGCTAATGACCCTCGGCTCCCACTATGCTACAAGTGTAAGCCAAGTGTCATGCTACTGTGATCTTATCCTGCGATCGGATCACAGCTGCAGAGGAGAGGGCGGGACCTGCGTAGGAAAGGGAGGGATTAATCTCCCTATCTCCTACAGCTGATGCGATTATTGCACTGCACTCCAGTGTCATCCAAGTGCAGTATGATGTTTCACTCACACCCATAGACTTGTATGGGTGCGAATGAATATGAATTGGATTCCACCCGCAGCATGCTGCGACTGTTTTCTTGGTCCAATTAGGCTGCATGCCCATGATAAGTGTTTGCTGCGTTTTGGATGCAGCATGCTTCAGCTGCCTCCAAAATGTTGCATTGTGCAGTACAAGCATAGTGGCCACTGTGCTTGTTTTTTCCACAGCAGCCACTGACCTGCGGTGCGTCTTTCCAGACCACAGCATGTCAATTGTTTGCTGCAGATTCCTATGTGTTCTTCATAGGGAGAACACAAGCGAAAGACCGCAGCACACTGAACCCTGATCGTGGGTACGAGCAGCTGCGGTCTGCTGCGGAGGAGACTCATGGACCCGCAGGTCAGGACTACCCTTAAGGCTGAGAAAATAATTACAAATGGGAATGGCTCCATAGAGTAACAAGGGTCTAAGTGCAATGCAATTTTTTTATCGCATTTCACTCAGGCCGTTTTACTAACCGTGTGTACTAGCTTTTATGGAGGCGGGGGAAGGGGGGTGGTGCTTGTGGTATAATGTACAGTAGCTAGATTCCTCTTGACTTTAATCCAGGCACACTAACCGCTCAGTGTTACATTGATTTCATCATAGAACCAGATCTTGATGATTTACATGCACAATTAATGTTAGCATGGCAGAACATTCCTTAACCATTAATAACCTTATTGATGGAATGCGAAGGTGTAAAAGAGTGTAAAAGAGTGTCTATTTCTACTTGTGGCGCTCATACTCAATAGAAAATAGAAAAAATCTTTGCTCACCCATATACCAAGATATACCGGGACACCAGGCCAGGCAGTTGGCTACTGACAAAATTATGTAGAGAAAGGAAAATTGTCCATAGTCCCAACTGTGCTGCAAAATTCTTCTTGCCTTATTTCACATACATGGACATGGACAGATTCAAATCAAGCTGCCGGACCACACAGGGTCCCGCCTAACATGTTTCTGGTTTTAGCACCATTAGTCATAGACTATATATTTAATACTGAATAAATCAAAGGGTTGTTTTTTTTAAACGTTTCCTTTATTCATAATTTGCATATCATTAACTTGTCTATCAGTCCCATGATTTCCATAATTTCACAACTTTTCCTTCTCGGTGCTGTAATTTTAAAGTTGAGAAGTATATTTTCTTTTGCCTAAGCTGCTGGAATGCACTGTTAACATCATTCAGAGAAATTCTTTACACTTTAAGGGGTGCTTCACACATAGCGAGCTCACTGCCGAGATCGCTGCTGAGTCACGCTTTTTGTGACGCAGCAGTGACCTCATTAGCGATCTCGCTGTGTGTGACACTGAGCAGCGATCTGGCCCCTGCTGCGAGATCGCTGCTCGTTACACACAGCCCTGGTTCGTTTTCTTCAAAGCCGCTCTCCTGCTGTGACACACAGATCACTGTGTGTGACAGCGAGAGAGCGACAAATGAAGCGAGCAGGGAGCAGGGAGCAGGAGCCGGCGTCTGACAGCTGAGGTAAGCTGTATCCAAGATAAACATCGGGTAACCAAGGTGGTTACCCGATATTTACCTTAAGCGGGCTTTACACGCTATGACATCGCTAATGCGGAGTCGTTGGGGTCACGGAATTCGTGACGCACATCCGGCCGCATTAGCGATGCCGTTGCGTGTGACATCGATTAGCGATTTTGCATCGTTGCAAAACAGTGAAAAATCGCTAATCGGCGACACGGGGGTCCATTCCCAATTATCGTTACTTCAGCAGTAACGAGGTTGTTCCTCGTTCCTGCGGCATCACACATCGCTGCGTGTGACGCCGCAGGAGCGAGGAACATCTCCCTACCTGCCTCCCGGCCGCTATGCGGAAGGAAGGAGGTGGGCGGGATGTTACGTCCCGCTCATCTCCGCCCCTCCGCTGCGATTGGGCGGCGGTTCAGTGACGTCGCTGTGACGCCGCACGGACCGCCCCCTTAGAAAGGAGGCGGTTCGCCGGTCACAGCGACGTCGCCGGACAGGTAAGTATGTGTGACGGCTCTGGGCGATGTTGTGCGCCACGGGCAGCGATATGCCCGTGTCGCGCAACAGATGGGGGCGGGTACGCACACTAGCGATATCGGGACCGATATCGCAGTGTGTAAAGTAGCCTTTAGTTACCAGCCTCTGCAGCTCTCACGCTGCCTGTGCTGCCGGCTCCGGCTCTCTGCACATGTAGCTGCTGTACACATCGGGTTAATTAACCCGATGTGTACAGCAGCTAGGAGAGCAAGGAGCCAGCGCTAAGCAGTGTGCGCGGCTCCCTGCTCTCTGCACATGTAGCTGCATTACACATCGGGTTAATTAACCCGATGTGTACTGTAGCTAGGAGAGCAAGGAGCCAGCGCTCAGTGTGCGCGGCTCCCTGCTCCCTGCTCACACTGGTAACTAATGTAAACATCGGGTAACCATACCCGATGTTTACCTTAGTTACCAGTCTCCGCAGCTTCCAGACAGCGGCTCCGTGCAAGCGCAGCGTCGCTTGCATGTCGCTGCTGGCTGGGGGCTGTTCACTGGTCGCTGGTGAGATCTGCCTGTTTGACAGCTCACCAGCGACCATGTAGCGATGCAGCAGCGATCCTGACCAGGTCAGATCGCTGGTCGGATCGCTGCTGCATCGCTAAGTGTGAAGGTACCTTAAGTTGGAAAGTTTGATAAAAAAAGAATGCTGTCCGGTAGCACTATCAGTAGAGCCATGGGGGATTGATAGGGGAGTATATGCTATCATTTACTTTTACAACAATATTCTGGCTCATGTAAGAAAAACAGGGCTGCACAATTCTTTAGCACGGATCTATATCTTACACTAGTTAATATACTGTTGGAGATGCAGATTTTACATAGCATGAAAAGTGTTGTCCAGTCCTGAGGACATTTTTTATCAAGTACTGTAACCTGTCAAATTTGAAAGGAATTGGACACATAGTTTTTTGGAGCAAGTCCTCCTCAAAAGTCCGAAAAATAATTTTAAGGATAAGTGCACATGGCTTGTTTTTCAGAGGTATTCTGCTTGGAACCCATATAGGAAAAGCACTATAAAAGCACTCTACTGGATGAACATAGTGTTTAACAATGTCAAAATGATATTGATGAACACATCTTACATCTTATGTCACTTGTTTTGAACTCTTCAAAGTTCATAAACCTTGAAGTAGGTAAAAAGAGTGATATACTCATTGCCAATGGGAGCTACCCAAACTGTATACTTAGCAATAACCATTACTGTCAAGTTCCTGAAACAACGTTGCCTGGGAAAACTCAGATTCTGCACCAAAACTAAGTGAAAACTCTCAAAAGTTTCCTCCAGATCTCGAAACTCCTCAGAAACTTTGGGTTTCCACTCCAAAAACTCAGCAAAAATACTTTTTGTGCACATAGCCTAAAAATATTTTAATGACTCTTCCTATTCATTGCTATTGTGAAATCATTTTGCTGTTTATATATTCAGAGTTTTGAGCCTTTTTTCCACGTCAGGTTTTGAAAAATGCCTGTGACAAAAATTAGCCAGCCAGTGAGAGGGAGAGAGCTGGTGGAGCGGTGGCCATGGAGGGGTGCGGTGAGGAGCAAGAGCCTACCTTGAAACAAGTCTCGGCACAGCTCCTGGCTGCCATACAGGATTCTACAGCGTCCCTCACCGTATGATAGATGAGGTGAAGATCAATGTGGGCCTCTTCTACGTGGATTTGCAGTATCTCCAGGAGTGAATGAAGGGGGCTGAATCCAGGGTCTCGAGGATGAGGTGGCTCCGGTATCCGGGAAGCTTGTCTTCCTGGAAAAGGCAGCTGATATGTGGGCCCTGAGAGCGGAAGAGCTGGAGAACAGGTTGTGCTGCAATAACATTGCACATTCTAGGCCTGCCGGAGCACGTGGAGGAGGGGGGGACCCCTGTGCATTTGCAGAATTCATAGCTTTGTGAGATGCTCCCTGATGCCATGCTGTCCCCTGCATTTGCTGTGGAGAGGGCACACAAGGTCCCAGCCCAACCACCACCGCCTGGAGCCCCTCTGCGACAATTGCTTGCTTGCACTCTAAGCAGCTGGGACAGAGATGTATTTCTTGGAGCGGTGCAAGGGATCAATCACCTTGCAGAAAACTAGAGCTACATTTTTCCAAATCAAGGAGCACCTAAGGGAACTGCAGATTTCATACTGGATGGCATTCCCTGCTCGGCTCTGGGTCATCTATGAGGACATAACTCTGTTCTTCTCTTCTCCTACAGAGGCAGATGAATGGCTAAACACCTGCGGTACTGCCAAAAAGCACTGATATGGATTCTAGAATGCAATCCTGATTTTTTTCTGTTGAGAGACAGCTCCAGGGACTGACGTTCTTTGGTTGGAGGAGGATGTCACCCTGGAGATTTGGGCCTGGAGTTATCCTGTCTTTCCCCTTGCTTGGTGTTGGATGAGGCTAAAGTTTATAGTTCCCTCTTTTGCTGCTAATTGCTTCACCTGCTGCTTCTGTTGATTTCCCTCCCTCTTACCTGAGCCTATTATATTCTCCTTCCTATTCTCCCTTCTCCTTACCTTATTTCTTTCTTTCTGCTCCCGTGGCTCCAAATCCCTATACTCTCGCCTCCTCTTCCCCCCCATTCCCCTCACCCCTCCACTTTTAGTGGCTCCTTTGTGTGTGGTTGCCATATGTACGAGATGTAGTCATTGTTACCCCAGTTTTGTCTTTATTGGTCGGTGGGGTTGCAGACCTCTGTTTTTCCCCCTTCTCCCTGGGTGGTGGATTGTGGAGGGAGTCTTATCATCAGGGACAAGGACAGGAGATAGGGCGTAGGTTGGGGGCCCGGACCTTCCTACCTTCAAGGGTACCTCCAGGTGTTAAGGTGAGCGCAGGGTCCCAAGACTTAGGGCCAGTATAGCTTTCCCTGTGTTCCCTTGTCACCCGTGGCAATAACATTAAGAGAAGTGAAAGAGGTATACATATTGAATAGTTGCAGTCACGGGCTGACGACTTGAGCTGGTAAGCAGAGTCAAATCATGTGTGTATAGGGAACACCATTTGGATTTTGAAAACCGCAGTGTTTGGTGGAAATTTCTTCAGGGCTGGACAATTCCATGAAAGAGAAAACAGATGATATGTTCTATACACACTGGAGTTACTTGTAATAAATATTTTATTAGAGACCCGAATGCTAGAAAGCATAAAAATCTCTCTGATGCTGCCTGTGCATTAGTAGCGTATCAAATATCTTCTTTTTTAAGACTGGCAACAGAGCTTCACCTAGGTCGTATGTGCTGGATGCTGATAAATTCCAACAAGCTAATCTTAACATTAAATATTGTTACAAGAACAAACTTAGGAGGATATTATGCGGCTTACACTGCTGATTAAAAGTTAATTAAAAAATGTCAGATTGTAAAACTGGCATCTCGAGCAGATTGTCTACTGTATGATTTATCAAAGGCAGACGAGCGCTTCAGAAATGTTAGCATTAATGCGGTATCGTTCCTTTGTATATGGAGGCAAAATTGCCTTTGAGGTGAGTTCTGGGAAAAGATTCAGAGGTTGACACACAAGTATTCAGGGGAATCTGTCATTTTAAGAACTTTAAAACTGAGCTCAACAAACACATTGTGCGTCACAGCTGTTCTGAAGAGATATCACTTTCTCTTTTCTGAGTTTCCACGCAGTAGGTTTTTATAGACCGCCAATCTTTAAATAAAGTGTTCCTATCAAAAAATACAAAAAAACAAAAATGACAATTACTTCTTAAGCAGCTGGGGATATATAATGGATGTTGTGCAGCCAAAATGTTCAGTATGATCTGCATATTTTGTGATTTCTTTCCATCTTTATAATTTTCTGTTATCTTTTTTTGGCGCATGCTTGGTGAGTACTGAACCAATAAAGACATAAGAGGGCTTGTTTTGTGGGACAAGACGTACTTTTGAATTACTCCATTCATTTTACCACATAGTGTACTATAGAATGAGGAAAAATTCCAAATGTGGTAAAATTGGACCCCCCCCCCACACAATTCTGAAATGGTTTTTTGAAAATTTTGCTTACAATGTACCTTTGAGGTAGAAGTGAGCTCACAATATGATTCTTCTCATCAATACGATTACGGTGATACCAAAAATGTACATTTTTAATTTTTATGGAGAAAAAAAATCTGAAGTTTGCAAAAAAAAATTTGGGTGGTTGTATCACCATTTTTCAAGACCTGTAACATTTTCATTTTTCCGTCAATGGAGCTATGTGATGACTTATCTTTTGTGTGGCAAGACGAAATTAGTATTGATACAATTTTGGGATAGATAAGATATTTCGATTGCTTGTTACAGCATTTTTTGTGGTATTGCAGCAAAAAACCCCGTAATTTTGGATTTCTTAAATTTTTTTACAGTGTTTACCAATTGTGTTAACTTTTTTTTTTTAATTTTGATAGATCGGCGCTTAAAATGGTAAGCCTTTTGGCATGTGTTTTATCCCACTATCAGAAATTGACAGTTAATAATCACAGGTGGCAGGTCCTGGCTGTAAGGCCTCTTTCACATGTTAGTGATTCTGGTACGTATGTGACAGTTTTTATACGTACCAGAATCATGGACATACACATACCCATTAAAATCAAGCAGTGATTTTTCACTGATTGTATCTCTGTTCGGCGTACACGGCTGTCCGTGATTTCCGCACGGAGACATGTCCATTTTTTTCTGACATCACTGATGTCCCACGGACCACACTATGGTGTCATGTGTGAAACACGTACCAGAAAAACACATACATTGAAAATAAAAAGGTTTTTATTCTCACCTTCTCCAGTGACGCTGTCTTCAGCCGCTGCGCTCTGCTGCTTCCAGGCCGGCTCATTATTCTCATGCATATGAATTTATGCATGGCACCGCGACTCGGAAGTTGCTGTAGCGGGTTCAGCGGCGGGTGGAAATACAGCAGAGCTGAAGAGTTTAGCACCACGGATAGCAGGAGCGGGGACAGGTGAGTTTATCTCCATGTGCTATCACGAATGACAGATCACGGATCACTGAGGTGTGAAACAGACCTAATACATAGCCTTTACTTGCAAATATGGGACAGGATTACCACATTAGCCAGCTCCATTCTCCCGCTTCCAACTTGCGCATCTGCCATACTTACATGTATGGTAGATGTCGTAACGGGATAAAAAAGTTTTCTTTGATTTTTAAAAATTGATCACAAATTAAAAATGTTCAAAAATACCTGTTTAATACTGTACCATTAGAGTACCAGGGCTTTAGAACTTCCCTACTATTGAACTAATAATGAGGAATCTGACATATTTGCAAATGACAATTCTTAGGACCATGATTGACTGCAGTGGTCAGGAAGATGCTAATGCATGGGATGTCAGCACTTCAAGTATCAGCAAAAACTACCAAAGCAGCAATGTTGCAACTTCTGCGAATTTAAAATACCACTCCAGCAATATTTTTTAATTTCAGCGCTGGATTGGTGCTTTAATGTAAGTCTCCTGCCACCTGTCTTACACTCACCTCATTCTGTCTTCAGTTTTTCCAGTTTATGACCTGCTGGCAGCTTTGTTGTTTCATAGAGTGAGGCGGGCTTTGCACACTGCGACATCGCAGGTGCGATGTCGGTGGGGTCAAATTGAAAGTGACGCACATCCGGCATCGCATGCGACATCGCAGTGTGTAAAGCCTGGATGATACGATTAACGAGCGCAAAAGCGTCGTAATCGTATCATCGGTACAGCGTCGGCGTAATTCATAATTACGCCGACGCGATGGTCCGATGTTGTTCCTCGCTCCTGCGGCAGCACACATCGCTGTGTGTGAAGCCGCAGGAGCGAGGAACATCTCCTACCGGCGTCACTGCGGCTTCCGTAGGATAGGAGGTGGGCAGGATGTTTACATCCTGCTCATCTCCGCCTCTCCGCTCCGATTGGTCGCCTGCCGTGTGACGTCGCAGTGACGCCGCACGGCCTGCCCCCTTAACAAGGAGGCGGGTTGCCGGCCACAGGGACGTCGCACGGCAGGTGAGTGTGTGTGTGTGAAGCTGCCGTAGCGATAATTTTCGCTACGCCAGCTATCACCACATATCGCTGCTGCGACGGGGGCGGGCACTATCGCACTCGGCATCGCAGCATCGGCCTGCGATGTCGCAGTGTGCAAAGTGCCCCTGAGTTGAAGGTCACAACTCAATGTAACTCTATGAGAGACTTGTTCTGGCATCGATCTGGCTCTCATAAAGTTGCATTGAGCACTTGTTATGTAACTTCTGACTTCTGGCAAGTCAGAAGTTATGGACATAAGATTGAAAACGCCAGAGGGTCATTATATGACTAGGACCAAGGGATTTAGCTTTAAAATGCCACTCCAGTGCTGAAAAAAGTATACTGGAATGGTGTTTTAAACGGAACCAATCAGCAGGATTTTTGTATATAAGCTAAATAAATCTTTATTTTTATATAGCGCTAACATATTCTGCAGCACTTTACATACATCAGGAAGACTGTCCCCATAGGGGCTCACAATCTAAATTCCCTATCTGTATGTCTTTGGAGTGTGGGAGGAAACCCACACAAACATGGGGAGAACATTCAAACTCCTTGCAGATGGTGTCCTTGATGGGATTTGAACCCAGGACCCCAGCGCTGCAAGGCTGCAGTACTAACCACTGAGCCACCGTGCTGCCACAAAGCCAGTGCTATACTGGCACTATCAGGCTGATTCACTACATACCTGTAGTGGTGAGCTCAGATGTTTAGGATTTGAAATCCAAGAAAGAGAAGTTTATAAAATCATCAGCTTCTTGAGTGACAGCAGAAAAGGATCAGATAATATATTCATAGTTATCCCCTCCCAAGGATCTGTGCAAGGTCATACTTATGTAACCTGGTATTCAGCTTTGATGGCTGAGACCCCGCCACTTCTGGTCACATGGGTATGACCTCACACAGGTCCTGCAACAGACAAAGTGAGTCATTTGTATAATACTTATGCTAATTCTAACAGGGGGAGGGGATAACTATGTATATATTGTCTGCTTCTCAGCTCCTTTCACTCAAGCAGCTGCTCATTTTATAAACTTCACTTTCTTGGATTTCAAAATCTAAACATCTGAGCTGACCACTAATGGTATGTATAGAATCAGCCTGATAGTGCCAGTATAGCACTGGCTTTACCGTATATACGAAAATCCTGGTGATTGGTTCCCTTTAAGGAGATAATATTTATTTCATTATTTTTAAACATTCCATATGCTGTGTTTAATTTAGAAAAACATCTTGTAAATCCTTCTAATTTCTATGACGTTATGGGGTTCTATCAGAGACATAACTTCTAAATTTTGGACAACAATGCAAAAATGATGCCAATAACTAAATTGGTGTATTTTATCTGGCAGTGGGGCCTTTGGGCTCCCTAAGGCTGCTTTCACACATCCGGTTTTAGGAGACCGGCCAATCCGGCTCTAAAACCTATGCAATGGATGCGGCGACAATACCGCATCCTTTGCATAAGTTTTTGACTTGCGGCACGTCTGGTTTTTGCCGCATGCAGCAGACTACTGAGCATGCGCAGTGGAAAAAAACGCATGCGGCAGCCGGATGCGGTGTTTGCCGCAGGACGCCGCATGCGGCGTCCATAGGCATGCATTGCAGATCGCAATGTGTTTTTTTTGCCTGATGAAAAAACGTGCCAGGCAACGTTCCATCCGGCCGCCGCATCGGCTAAATCTGCCGCATGCGGCAAAAACCGGACCGAACGCAAGCCCATGCGGCACAATAAGGCACTAATATAAGTCTATGAAAAAAACCGCAACCGGCGGCAAAAAAAAACGGTTGCGGTTTTTCTGCAAAGCGCCGGATTGTGCCGCACAGGAAAAAACGGAGGTGTGAAAGTAGCCTAAGTCACCAGGGCATGGATGTGACTGCTACTTCTTCCTCTTGTTTATACTCTGATTTTTTTAAATCTTACAACTGAGCTGCAATCAGTTTTGTTAGTGCAGAACTGTAAAGAATATATGTGACGCCCTGGACTAGCCAGGTAGTCACAGGTAGGCCCTTGCACAAACACTCTTTCCCTAATAAGGTAACAGCAGCCAACCTAAAAACCCATGTCACCTCTCTCAGTGTTCAATGGTCACACCAGTGGGCAGAGCCAGGCGGTTGGCCACGCCCGCCGAGGAGTCCAGAGGGCCTGAGACAGGAAAGAGTCAGTCAGCCAAGGTCAGCAGTTGAGTTTAGTCTAGAGTGTGTGGTGGAGTTCAAGTTCAAGTGCAGCAGGCCTGAGGCTTCAGGTCTGCAGCGGCAACACTGACCGGTTCCAGGGTCGTAGCTCTGGTACCGCGGCAAGGAGGCAGATGGTGGTTGCCGCCTGCAAGAGCCGGGAAGAGGGCTGGTGGAACCGTAAGGGACCGGGACAGGGTAGTGACCCGCCGGTACCGAACCGGGGAACCAACTGAAAACCGGAGCACCAGGAGGGGTACTCAGACCCAGAACGAGGTCCAGAAGCCACTGGACCATGTCGAATTTACTGATTGAGGTCTGGACCTTAGGTCCTTTCCCGTCCCAAGACCCGAAAGACGTCAACAGCCCACCGAGGGGGATAGAAAGCAACCGCATAGGCAGAGAGATCCCATGGGCCAGCGCCTGTGGGCAAACGGGTTCCCCGACACACAAAGCCGGGGAGCGGACTACCATTGCTGAAGCATAGGCAGTCAAGTTCTACAAAAAGAGGTGCAGGAGAAAGGCGGGAACCACCAACCTGGTGGGGGACCAGACGCAGCTGGCTTCGGGCATCGACCAGCATCCTTTTTGGTCTACCAGAGACTCCGGTGTATTTGTCAAAGTGAGTACAACAGTGCCCTCGGACTGCGCACCACACTGCACTAACACGCCCGCACCTTGCAACCACCGGGCCCCGGGACCATCACCCCCTACCCACGGAGGTGTCAACACCAGGCTGCGCAACACCGTCCCCGGGAGCCTAGTTAATGGCAGAGGTGGTGTCCACAGTCACCACAACCTGTGGGTGGCGTCACGAACTTACATTCTTAAACACCACGGCTTCGGCCGTGAACCTCCCCCACCAAAATCCCCTCACATAGCGCCAGCCTCCCTTCAGAGCGATGTGACCCCCGGCTCCGGAGGCGCTTGAGCCATCCACCAAACGAGCCCGGATCCGAGCGGCTCGGCTGCGGCCGAGCGTGGGGCGGTACATATACATCAAGATACCAAGCCGATTCTGACTTTTCTGCTGCCTAATGCTAAAATAAAAATGACTCCCCCCCCCCAAAAAAAGAAAGAAAAGAAAAAAAAATCATTAAAAATCCACTAACAAATACAATTTTAAATAGCCTTTGTATAGCTTAAATTTAAAGTACCAGGAAATAAACTACACACCCACACACACACACACACACCCACACACACACACACATCTATTCATCAGCATTGGAGAAATATCATACCTGGATGTATAATAAAATTTTAACTTTACTAATACCGCATTGAAGAATTTTACACATTGTTGAGCCTGGCTGACTCTCTTTATGGAGACAGTGATGTGGTACGAAGCCCTGTGTGCAAATCCTGATTCTGCGGTAATCTCGCAGCCTTTTCTTTCATTGCATCCATTATTATCCCCAACTCAGCTTTTGAGTGTTTCCTATTATCTATTCATGATATTGAATGTTTGATGATAAATAAAACCAAAATATAGTGGCATATGACTACCGTGAAAAATGATGTTGGTCATAATCTAATTTCACGAGGTTTATGAGTGGAAAATATTCCAACTACCATTTTCAGCAAACATTTTTGTCCAAGAATAGAACTCAATAACAGATTGCTTATTAAAGCTGATGTAACTGATTGTTTCCTATGGAAGAAATAACAAAATCACAATAGTAGAAGAATCAATCATCGAAACTAAAGCCTGCTTTACACGTTGCAATTTCGCATACGATATCGTATGTGATTTGCAACGCCCCCATCGTATGTGTGGCACGTTCAATTTGTTGAACGTGCTGCACAAACGATTAACCCCCGTCACACGTACTTACCTATAATACGACCTCGATGTGGGCGGCGAACGTCCACTTCCTGGAGTGGGAGGGACGTTCGGTGTCACATCGACGTCACGCGGCAGCTGGCCAATAGAAGCGGAGGGACGGAGCTGAGCAGGACGTAAACATCCCGCCCACCTCCTTCCTTCCGCATTGTGAAACGGGAGCCGCAGGACGCTGGTAAGATCTATTCATCGTTCCCGGGCTGTCACACACTGCAATGTGTGCTACCCCGGGTACGATGAACAATCTGACATGCAATTCTAGAGAAAGGTATAATGTGTATGCGATGAACGTTTTACCGTTCAAACGCAATCGTACGTACCTGTCACACACTGCAATGTACCTTATGATGCTGGATGTGCGTCACTTACGACGTGACCCCGCTGACACATTGTAAGATACATTGCAGTGTGTAAAGCAGGCTTAATAAATGAAAATTTCAAGTTGAAAATAATGATTACACAAAGTATCAGGTTTATGAATGGAGGAGATGGGAACATTTTCCTAAGAGAACTAAACCTTTCCTGATATACAATCTCAAATCAAGCCTGAATTTTCCTTCAGCTCCTCTGACCAGGACACATCAGCGGAAGCTACTGACCATGAATTTGCTACTGGAAAACAAGAATCAAAAGAAACAAAAAAACCTCCAAAATGTCAACACAGACATTCAAACAATGCACACGCCGAGATGGTAAGAACAACAGAGCATATATAGCCACCAAATTACCACCTCAGAAGCCACAAATAAATTCCAATGATGTCATCAATATAACTTCGGTAATATTAAGCGATGATTAAATTAAACTATTATCATTGGAAATTAGCTATTTTGACTTATTTGCTACAATCAGTGACTTTAATAAATTCATTCACAATCTCACAGTGAACATTTTTGACACGACTGTACTTTAACAATTATCACCTCTATGAACAAATCAGAGAATGTCTTCATAATAATAATAATCTTTCTGTAGCGCCAACATGCTCCACAGCGCTTTACAATTCAGAGATTCATATATAGTACAAATAGTCATAATTAACAGTTATAGAAAATACAATAATTAAAGCTAAAATAATGACGACCCTTCTCATAAGAGCTTACAATCTACAATGAGGTGCGGGCGACAAAGTAAAGGTGCTTATTTATAATGACGGTCCAGCCATTTTGAAGAAATGTGAGATAGATAAAAGCTGCATGAGTCGGTCACCAGCCAATCGTTTTAGTGCTTTTGAGTGCTGTAGAATTTGATGGAGAATTATGCTCAGAGAAAGAGTGAATGGGCTGTATATAAAAGGACTTTGATTAGGGAACGTGATAGACCACCCTAAAGAGATGTGTTTTTAGGAAGCGTCTAAAACTATTGTGGTTAGTCCTAATTTTTTGGGGTACAGCATTCCAGAGAATAGGTGCAGCACAGGAGAAGTCTTGGAGTTGGGAATGGGAGGTTCCAATTAGTGCGATGTTAGTCGAACGTCGTTTGCAGAGCGTAGAGAATGGGTAGGGTGATAGACAGAGATGAGGGTGGACACGTAGTGTTAATGTTGGCCATATATTTACTTTGATGCAATCTAGTCATGCATCCCTCTTAAACTGTCTGCAGTCCAAATTATGAGTCACTCGTGGTAGCATGCATACCACTCTCTTTCACACACACTAGAGACGTACTCAGATATCAATAGAAAGTAAGACTGATTTATTCAGGAAGTTGGACAAACATTTAAAGGGAATTATTGGCTGGGTGCCAAGAATACGTAACACGTCTCCTATTGGATAAAATAGTACAGCTTATTCTGTAATATACAATTTACTGTAATGTGCTTGGTTCCTCATTTATATTAAGCAATGTCAGCATGATTCACTTGTCACAAGACTCTGTAACTCTGAGTCTTATGCCAAGAGATATATGTGTGTGTTACAGTTCAAACACCATATTAAATCCTGTTCTTTATGGATATCTCCATTCTCCATATAACTCTTATATACTCATAATAGTTCATAATCTTGTCCATAACAGTAGGGTGGTGTGCACTGTGCAGAGCTTTGTGGCTGAGAACAAGCAAGTTAAATTGTATCCTATAATATATGGGCAGCCAGTGCAATGACTGGCACAAAACGGAAGCATCCAAGTAGTCACAGAGGTGACCCTATCTGCTGCATTAGGGATGGACTGGAGACGGGAAAGTCTAGTGAGGGGGAGGCCAATTAATAGAGAATTACAATAATCAAGGCAGGAATGGATCAGGGCCACGGTGAGGGTTTTTAGTGTTTTCATGGTGAGAAAGGGGCAGATTCTATAGATATTCTTCAGGTGCAGGCGACACGAGAAATTGTATATAGGGGGTGAAGAACAGATCAGTGTCAAACATAACATCCAGACAGCTGCATAAGATTTATCGTGGTGCCGCACACAGAGAGGGATATGTCAGATTTGGGGAGATTATCGGACAGCAAAAGAAGTTCAGTTTTAGAAAGGTTGAGTTTCAGAAACAGAGCAGACATGATGTTGGAAACTATGGACAGACAGTCACTGGTGTTCTGTAGTACAGCGGGGGTGAAGTCAGGGGATGAGATATATAGTTGTGTGTCATCAGCATAAAGATAACGGTATGGACTGTGGAGGAGAAGCACAATAGGGTCTTACCCAACAAAAATGTAAGGTAATAAAAGGTAAAGAACTCACCTATAAGAGTTGTGACAGTCACAACCCCTATACTCGTATGTAGCCACCGGTGAAAAAGCTGCAGCTCCGGGTGCAGTCAATGAAGGAGAAGAGGAATCGGGTTGTAGTGCTGCGCTATTCACCACTCCAGAAATTATGATTGATTAATATCTTTTTATTTTCATGCACAGGTTTACGCGTTTCAGGAGTACTCCGCTCCCTTCATCAGGACAATAAGGGGAAAAAAAAATTGAGATTTGATTTTTTTGCCTGATGTCCTGATGAAGGGAGCTCAGTACTCCTGAAATGTGTAGACCTGTGCTTGAAAATAAAAAGACATTAATCAATCATAATTTCTGGAGTGGTGAATAGAGCGGCACTACAACCCGATTCCTCTTCTCATCCTTCATCAGCATAAAGATGGTACTGGAAGCCAAATTTGCTGTTGGACTGTTCAATTGTGGCTGTGTAGGGAGAGAAGAGAAGAGAGCCAAGGACTGAACTGTGAGGGATCCCAATAGTGAGAGGAAGAGAAGTGGAGCCAGTAAATGATACAATGAAAGAGTAGTCAGAAAGATAGGAAGAGAACCAGGAGGGACCTGTCATGTAAAAAAAAGCTATTACCCTGCAGTTATGGGATCAATCTGCAGGTTATTAGTGTTCTGATGCCATGCAGGTGCTGCACTGAGAACCCTGCTGATTGGAAATTATGTTAAATCCTTCTCACAGACTTAGGCTTTTAGTCATAGGAGTCAGCGCATAGTGGGTGGACAGCTGTAAACACTCCCCAGCACTGACTAACAGTCAGCACAGCATTGCATCATTAGAGATGGCTCTCAGTCATTGTCATGGTGTGGTTACAGCAACCACTCACTATGCACTGTCCCCCTATAATTGAAAACTACAGCATGCCGGAAGGAATAAAGTTAATTTCCTCCCAGCAGCGGGGCTCTCAATGGGTCAAAATGCTAGAAACCTGCAGATTAACCCCATATTTGCAGGGTATTAAAAAAAAGTTAATTTTCTTTTTTTTTCTTTTGCTTTGAAATATTATGATCTATATCATTGAGTGACCCAATGTAAATTGAAATATGTGGGTCGTATTGCTGGAAAAATGAGAGCATGAATAAAAGGACCATGTAAGTAACAAAAATCTCAAAAATACCAAACATGTCACAAGACTTAAGACTTTATCAGTTGTCACAATGGAGGCATGAGTATCTACTATTGAACAGGTGTATTGAAAAAACAGAAGTGGTGCCCCCAAGCGCTGCCTTCTCAATAGAGAGAGGTGGTGGATTTTCAGACTCAATGCTAGTGTCTTTTGGCTTAAACCTCCGTAGAGAAATAATGTTACATTATTAATTCATGGCCTTTTTTCCTTTTCTTTTCCTCTGTCTCACTGTTTGAATTGTTTTTAATATTGTTGTAACATAGTCTTCTGTTTCCGAGAGATATTATAAAGGGAACATGATATTTTCTAATCTTGTCGCTCAGGCTTGTGAATCACTTGCCTCTAATTAATTAGCCCACGCCTGGCCCACCCAGAGCCAGAAACTATTTTATCCTGCTATTGCTGTCATTTCTCAGAACACCATGAGAAAAGCACGCACATTGGTGATACTGCAGATTTCTATGGCTATGTCATCATTTTACATTTTTTAATAAAGCATTGAAGTCTCTTACAGATTGCTGAGCCGGACTGACTCTCCTTTTGGATTTCCTAGCTAGGCTGAGACAAATCCCATTGGCAAACCCTGATTCATTGGTCAGCTGGCAACCTTTTATTTCACTGCATAATATATAGCACATACATAAATGTAATAGTAAATGCATTAAATTTCATATATTGGATATACTGTATACATAAATTTACAGTCATTGCCAAAATTGTTGGCACCCTTGACGTATTTCTCCCAGAAAATTATTGCAATTACATGTTTTGTTATACAAATGTTTATTTCCTTTTTGTGTATTGGAACAACACAAATTTGGATTTAGATCCGGACTCATTGCTGGCCACTTCAGAACTCTGCAGCGCTTTGTTTTCATCACATCTACAGTATGGGGGCTTCTTGAATTATGCTTGGGGACATTGGGGGGTTGTTTTTGGGGTTAATAAATGGGTGATAGAGGGTGTCTGTGTTTTTTATTTCCAATAAAGGATGTTGTGTTTATTTTTTTCCTTTCATGGTTAGTAATTGGGGTGTTTCATAGACGTCTCGCCATTACTATCCTAGGGCTTGATGACAGCTGTGATTTGACAAAGCACACCTGACATCAACCCCAATTATTACCCTGATTACCACCACACCAGAGCAATTGGGAAGTGCTAGAATTGGCGCATCTAGATGAGCCACTTCTGGGGCAGCTGCGAGCTGCTATTTTCAGGCTGGGAGAGGCCAATAACCATGGGCCTTTCCAGCTTTATAATATCAGCCCCCAGTGGTCCGCTTTATCTTGACTGGGTATTAAAAATGGGAGGGGATTGTTTGTTTTTATTATTTAAATTATTTGTTTAAATAATTTATTAAAAAGGAGCATGGGATTCCCTGTATTTTTGATAACCAGCCAAGGTAAAGTAGACTGCTGGGGTTTGCAGACCATAGTTGTCTGTTTTACCCATACTGGTTATCAAAAAAAGGGTGGAAACCCATAAGATTTTTTTATGTATTTATTTATACACAATAATACAGCAAACTACTCTGCAACCAATCACAGATGCTGACACAGAGGGTGGGGTACGTGTCTAGCAGTCTGCAACGAATCACAGATTCTGGCACAGAGGGTGGGCGGGGGAATCAGTAAATATTCATTTAGTTAATGAGCATGCCAGAAAAGGGTTCAGAAAAGAGTCTGACTGCTGTGTTCTCTTCGGAAAACACGGTATGTCCTGCTCTTACTCCTGTTTTTGCTTTTTTTTGCAGCCCCTAGCTCTTACTACAAACATTTTATAGCCAAAAATTCAGGTGCCCATTGACTTCTGTCTATTTTGTTGTCAAGTTCAGGTGAAGTCTGGTTCCCGAACCAAACTTTTTTTTCAAGTGCGTGCGAACCTGGTGAACCCCAATATACATGGGTCCGCTGAGCTCTACCTGTAACCCTCTTGAGATGTCTTTTTTAGTAAATACATTTTATTCCCCATGATATAACAATTCTGGAGCATTTTAGGACTCTTTGTTGTTCAATTCCTCTACAATGAATGACATTGCCAGGCTGAAAAATGGCATGTAACTCAATGTATAGTTTTGTACTTCAGTTGTAGCGTCAATCAGCAGATTCATCATAGACAGCTTCAATGTAGGTCAGGCATTATTCATATATTTCTAGGAAGAATAAAAGAAGAATGTCCTAAGTAGAGATATTCTAGAATACTTAGGGTATACAGCTATTTACCATTACAGACATGTCAGGACTGTTGACAAATATAAAGGCTCAAAGGTGATGCTGATTTTAATTTTTTGGGTCTGCTTCTAGAGGCAGAACAACAAAGTCTACGCAATTGCTAGATCTCAAACATCACCAATGGCACTTAATGAACCCAATTGACTATAATAGAAGCTGTTAAATTTTCTTAATGCGGTCCAGCATTTTACTGGAGGAAATAGTACAAAAGCGAGCTGTTTTTTGCCCAGCTATCTTAGCTGAATTTACCAATATATATATATATATATATATGTTTTCATTCTTGACAGCTTTTTGTTTAAAGCTAATGAATGAAGAACCTGGACATCGGCATGATTTCTCCTTAGAATGGAATGGGTTCTGTGAATAATACCAGAGTGTAATATCAAAGTTGGGGTTAGCGTGTTCAGTGCAACACATGTAATGTACATAAATTGTTGTCTGTGCTATATATATATATATATATATATATATATATGTGTATATATATATATCATAAGCACACACATCACTGCTATACACAAGTACGCAGCTTTACTGTCTACATATTATATTCCAACAGTTGTGTTATCACATACACTCTTATTAATTGGTTGAATACACACATTACATGCACTGCCATTTCCAACCTAAGTGGACATCAGATATGTGACTGCATATAATATGTGTGTAGCAGAGCTGTTTTTGCAAAGCATAGATAGCAGAACTAAGAGTGTATTTAACACAGAATAAAATCAGCAGATTGTGTGCACATTGTTGTGCCTTCTTCTTGTGTTCTATACTGTTCTGCAGACAGCGCACTTCCCTTATTCTTGACCTGGACATTCCTTTCCTAGACTCTTGCCAGTTATGTGAATAATACAGGGGAGTCGAGGTTGAGGGACAGCGTTCACGTCAAAGAGGGAGTTCTGCACCAGTGTAATGGTAGATATGGGAAAAGCCAGGGACACAGGAAAAAACAATGCTGCCTGCAACTATTCATGCTGAGCTATCCTGTTTGTAGAAGTGAGTAGAAGCGCAGGTTCCCCTGTGATGCCCCCAACCTTGTGCATACATAGAAATCATGGGGCCCCCTAGTAAAGGTTTGAATCCCCCCACCACCCAAAAAAGTTAAATAATCAACAGGTGTTCTTAAATCCAGGTTTGAATGCACTAGTTGGAGATTAAACGTTGTCCAAGAAAGAGATTGCCCTGAAATAGAAGTTCCATTCTACATTTTGCCATGTACCATAATGCACGTTGCCATGTGCCATAATACACGTTGATATGTGCTAGTATATATCATGCCATAGTACATTGTGCCATTATGCATCGTGTCATGTACCATTATACATCAAGCCATAATACATCATGCCATAAAACATTGTGCCATAACACATCAAGTCATAATACATCATATCATAAAACATTGTGCCATGTGTCATAATACACGGTGCCATTATAAACCATGCCATGTGCCATAATACAATTTGTCATGTGCCTAATACACAGTGCCATGTGCCATAATACATGGTGCCTTAAAGAATGTGTTATAAAACATTATACTATGTGCTACATAGTACATATACATCGTACTATAAAACATTGTTTCATGGTGAAGCTTGCCTTGCCCCTTTGACATAGTAGATAGCTGTATGGCCATTCTTATTACTATGATTTATTTCTAAAAGGAACCTCCTACCCAATGGCATAAATAGTCTGATGTGCCCGATGCAAAGTTTAGGCCTGCCCCTACCCCTCCTGCATGCTGGTCAGATGTATGTGCCATTATAACATTCTAAATCTTATAAAGACATACAAATTGCTGCCCTTCCCGTCATTGTGTAGTAATGTCCCCCATCCTGTATTAATGTCCCCCATTCTGAGCCACTTTCTGGTAAATATGTCCCTCGTCCTGAAATATATGTCCCCCATCCTGGTTTATATGTCCCCATCCTGGACCCATCCTGGTATGTATCATAGCATGGCCCCATCCTGGTATATGTCCACATCATAGACCCATCCTGGTATTTGTCCCCATCCTGGTATATGTCCACATCCTGGGCCCATCCTAGAACATATGATCCCCATCACGCAGCACACAGTAAAAAAAATAAACAATTATACTTACCTTCCCAAGGCTCCTCCAATGTGTGGTGTCCTCCTCTGATGTCAGCAACTGACTTTAGCGTGTAAGCAGCACAGCGCATGACACCACTGACATGCATGCCGACTTACACCGCCATGAACTAAGGGCATATTCACTGCTTCTCATGCCTGGGTTTATGGGTGTGGGGAGCAGGAAATATTCATTCTCTTTAATAGCAGCACATGTGATGCCCAGCAGCTGCAGGAAGCTGTTGGCTGGGTGATCACATGTGCTGCTTTTATAGATAATGCATATTCACTGCTCCCCATACCCATAATCTCGCCCACCTATGAGCACCAGTTTCAGTGTCAAGAGGTTGATGTAATTATGGGGGTGGGGAGCAGAGAATATGCATTTCCTTAAACAGTGGGCACATTTGCAGCTCACGAAACCGACGATTCTCTGTGCTGCATTGTAGCTGGATGTGTGCCTTGAGACGCCTATAAAGATGAAGCAGGCGCTGGGGTTGGTGGGCCCCCCAAGCCCACTGGCTCTGTAAATGTTGCGTGGCTTGCTGCCATTAGCGACACGCCACTGCCCCAGCCCACCAATCATGAAGTCAAGAGTTAATTACTGGTGGTTAGATCTAGATGACAACTCTAGTTATATCAGCGACTGTTAGAGAAATCTTTGCAGAGCAGCCGACATAAATGTAATCAGCCCTGTCCACAACCATTTATCCCTTAAATGATCAACTGCAGCTGAGCCACAATCTTTTCGGTGGTACACAAATCTAATCTGAGCAGTCTTTTCTGGACACTGAATCTGCCAGTTACCAGCCAGGATCACAGTAGCTTGTCTAATCGGCATTTGTAGAAGATTAAGTTTACTGCTCATTTGTGTAGAAGAATTAAATCCAGGCAAAGGTAACATGACAAAAGGTCTCTGAAAGGCAGCATTAGCTCCTTATATACATGACATCTGGCCAGAGTCAGGAGGAGGATCTATCTGGCATCACTTTGTTCCGTAAGCAGCTACTGAGTGATATCTCTCAGGGTATGGCACAATTATCTTGCACGGAACAGCATCACTGAGTCTGGAATCAGGAGTGAGAGATTCTTCATTGCATAAGTGACAATGAGCAAATCTCAAAAACAGGAGCCACATCGTGGGATTGCTTGCTGCATACACCCTCAAGCCTTAACTTTGGTGCCACCTGTGATGACATTGACTCTGTTAGTGCCTAGCAAGGGTTAAGTTCTTAAAATTCAGCCAGACATGAAGATAGTTTGTTTATAGACAGGGGATAAGCCCCTCATTGTTTCTACAAGACTCTTATGTTGGGTTCACACATAGCGACGCAGCAGCGATCACGACGGGCAACCTGACCTTATCAGCATCGCTGCTGCGTCATTACATGGTCGCTGGTGAGCTGTCAAACAGGCAGATCTCACCAGCGACCAGTGACCAGCCCCCAGCCAGCGACGGGTGGAAGCGGTGCTGCGCTTGGTAACTAAGGTAAATATCAGGTAACCAAGGGCTTGGTTACCCTATATTTACAATGGTTACCAGCGCACACCGCTTAGCGCTGGCTCCCTGCACGCCAGAATACACATCGGGTTAATAAGCAAACCCTTGCTTATTTACTCGATGTGTACTCTGGCGTGCAGGGAGCAGGGAGCCGGCAGCACAGGCAGCGTGAGAGCGGCGGACGCTGGTAACGAAGGTAAATATTGCGTAACCAAGGAAAGGGCTTCTTGGTTACCCGATGTTTATCTTGGTTACAGCTTACCACAGGCTGCCAGAAGCTGGCTCCCTGCTCCCTGCTCGCTTCAGTTCGTCGCTCTCTCGCTGTCACACACAGCGATGTGTGCTTCACAGCGGGAGAGCAACGAGCAAAAAATGAAGCAGGACATTCAGCAACGAGCGGCGACCTCACAGCAGGGGCCAGCTCGTTGCTGGATGTCACACACAGCGACAGCGACGGGACGTCGCTGCTACGTCACAGAAAATGATGACGTAGCAGCAACGTCGTTGTCGCCGTCGCTGTGTGTGACACCACCTTTAGGAGTCTAGTGTTACAGTTCTTGTTGACTCATGTAATTTTCTTGGCCAGTGAAGGCCAGATAGCTAGACAAATCAATTATGCAAATCTTCCATTGTATTACGATGTGTATTGCTAGATGTGATGTAACTTAGCTGTCTCTCCCTCGTCTTTGGATATTTTTTATATGGCTTGAAATCTAGCCAATAAGAACCCAGTCTTATTCACCATTCGTGAAGACCCCAATGGTCTGAATGGAGAGCTCAGGGGTATAAGAAGGAGGACTGTCCATTGCCCGTGTAGACTCTTGCTACATGCTACCAATCTAGGACATGCGGATCCGATTGGCAAGCCATAGCCGAACCTGGATTATAATACGATATGGACTTCAGCATCGAATGCAAGGATTTGGTTGAGCTATCAAGGACTACCTAAGGAAGGAATCCAGCTTGGGACAATCCAGTCACCTGACTACAGGCTTTGCGGTCCTTAGACAGTTTCCTAAATCTGGCATTATTCCATTCTCGGTGGGTGCCCACCAAAAACGGGGGGCTGCTGGTTTGGAGTAAGTAGTCCTGGAAGCGCTGAGGCATGGACATTCTAATCCCTGGTGAGCCAGTGGAAGGGTGAGAAACTGATGCGAGTTACATTTTGTGGTTTTACTGGTTATATGTTATGCGCCGTTAATTGTTTAGGTATCCAAAAAAGTCTTAATGATTTCCTCACCCTGTTGTTTGAGCAGTGTTTGGCCCACGGTTAAGGAGGTCGGGCGTTCAGTTGGGATGAGCCCTGGGCCATGCTGTCTTTCTAAAGGCAGCCGGGCCAGCGAACGAGAGCACCCACTGACCCCCGTGTCTCCACACCACTTACAGACACTGCTAGATACAACCTATACAATACCAATGTGACACGTGATCAAGACCATACAGGTTGAAATGTGGTCTGTCGCTCATGTATGAACCAGAACCTAAATATTTACAATAAAAGACTGTGCAGTGGTTAAACAACCTATGAAATTTGGTTATAGCTGACCCATCCACTAGCACCTTGCCCCACTGTGTGAACGCCAAATATTTGGAAGAAGATCTCCCAGGGTACTGCACAATTATCTTGCATGGAACATCATCACTGAGTCTGGAATCAAGAGAATTATGCTGACCAGCGAGAGATACTTCACTGCATAAATGACACTGCAGATCTCGGACATAGGCATGCCTTTTACTATGCTGTGTGCAATAATCTGCATGGCATACTGGCCTTGCAACTTTTTATTTAATCAATTTTACTCACTAATATAAATTTCAGAGGACTTTACAGACAATATCATCCCTGTACACCATCTAAATTCCCTATCAGTAGGTCTTTGTCTTGCGGGAGGAAAGACATTCAAACATGGAGAGGACATACAAATTCTTTTCAGTACTTGGTGGGATTTGAATCCAGGATCCCAGGCTGCAGGGCTACACTGCTGACCACTGCCCTACCTATCTGAGCAAAATCTACAAGAAACAGGTTACATGGGAAAAAATCTCCAATATAATCCACTTCTTCACTATAGAAGTGTAGAGCTCTTTAGGAAAAGCTTCTTGTTAGTAGAAGTGGATATTCTGATACAATTCAGTCTTTAGTAGAGATTGGAGCTAAACCTTATAAGATTCTTTAGCATTTTCAATTAGCCTTTTAGATTTACAGAAGAAATAAGACAGTGTGGCTCATATTTCTTTCCATAGCACTTCATCTAAGACACTTCAATATAACTGTGTGATTCTACCCTGCCTCCGGAGTATACAGTATTTATGTCTAAGTGTTTTTAGATATTCAAGAGGTGACACTATAGCTATGGTGCACACAGAAGTATTAGGATAAGAAATCTCATCCGATTAAAATGATGATAAAGTAGCCTCTCATTTATAGTTTGTTTGCTAATTAATATTGAAAATTCAGAAGGGAAAAAAGCCTAATAATAATAATAATCTTCTGACATGTCCTCCTTGCTACACATGATATATTCATATCGTCATACTGTTCTATATGCTTGTTAAAGAGCTTCGTAACAGACTGCGACTACAGACTAAACCAATGTGGCCCTTGTATGACAGCTAAAATGCTTCAGACAAAATAATTATGTTGAATACTAAAGTACTCTCTGTATGGTAAATAATTAGGAAACCCATATAAAGCAGAAAACATCCTTATTTCCTTTTCAGATTACTCCGTTAGCCAAAAGATTGTTAGAGTTAGGCTGGGGCCACACGGGCACTACTGCGATCCACTTGCATGAGACTCGGCTCGTGCTGGCAGTACAGCAGAGCCGAGTGTCATGCCTGTGTCTTTGCAACTGAGGTCCGTTCGTGCGAGCAGACCTCAGCTGCGGGGGGCGGGCCGGCACTCAGGAGGGGAGGGAGGGATTTCTCTCCCTCTCTCCTGCATAGTTGGCTATAGCCATTCTCGCACTGCACTAGCAGTACACTGGAGTACCGCGAGTGCAGTGCGATTTTTCTCTCGCCCCATTCACTTGAATGGCTGCGAGAGAAAGAGTCTCGGATTACAATCGCAGCATGCTGCGATTGTTTTATCGGTCCGATTAGGGCTGAGAAAATAATCGCTCATGTGTGCTCACACACAGGCTAGAATTGGTCCGAGGGGAATGCGATGTTTTATCGCACTCCACTCGCACCGATTTTCTCGCCGTGTGGCTTAGCCCTAACATCTGTGTCGGTTATTGCTTTGACCGCTATGCGGCGTCCCACTGTTGTTGCGGGTGATGCATGATAGCATCAATCCTATTTTATTCCTGTGACTTGTGGTTCTGTCAAGTCTGGAAGCTACGGGGTTAATCTTGGTTTCGGTTTCTGTCTACTGCCAGCACTGGGTGGGGCTGTTCTATATAAACCCCAGAGAGCCAGCTCCTACTGCAAGTAGAGAATCTCTCCTGGATTGTACCGCTTTTCCTGTGCTTGACCTGTTAATTCCTGTTCATTAACCTCAGGTTTACATTTGACTCTCTTAGTTTTTTATTCTGTTCCTGACATGATGTCCTGGATCTGACCCGGTTTCCCAGTTCTTTGCCAGATTGCACCACCAAACAGCAGCAGACTCTGTGGCTCTTACCCAGGGACCTCTGTTTAATTAGAGATCCCTGTACAGGGGTTAAAAAGAGAAGGCCAGGACAACCCCTGGGTTCTGGGAAATGGAGCAGCTTGCACCAATCCTGTTCATGGTATTCTTTTTGGAGCTGCCAGGTGACTAAATGAACGCATGTGACAGTAAGATCTTGCGAGCACAACCACCATCTTGCTCCTTATTTGAATTAGTAATTCGTTTGTTCTCTTTTTCATTTTGTTTGTTTAACCAGTGAATTATTAAATGCTGTGGAATAATATTTTCGCTATATAAATATATTTTCATTATTATTACATTTGACTATAAAAAACTTTCCTGGTAAAACAATTAAATCAATATATCTCAATTGTTAAAAACTACTTGTATTGAAATTTATGACTAATTTCTGAACTTATTGTTCCATCAACAATTAAACTACTATGTAATAAAAAGAAATCACAGCGTCTTTACTTCTGCAATTTCTTGTGTGCCTGTAACCTTATCTGTCTATGACCTGTTTCAGACATCAGTGATTCTGGTACGTATGGCTAGTTTTTATACGTACCAGAATCACTGGCATATGCAGACCCATTAAAATCAATGGGTCTGCTCACACAACAGTGATTTTCACTGAACGTGTCACCATGCTGTGTACACACGTGTCCGTGATTGCCGCATGGAGACATGTCCATTTTTTTCTGGCATCACTGATGTCCCATGGATCACACTATGGTGTGGTCCGTGAAACACGTACCAGAAAAAAACATACATTGAAAACAAAAAACATTTACAACCACCTTCTCTAGTGATACTCTGTTCTGCCTCTGCTCTCTGCAGCTTCCTCGCTGGCTCATTATGGCATGCATATTCATGTATGCAGCCAGGGTCGACCCGGAAGTAGCTGCAGAGGTGAGAGACAGCGGCGACCGGGTGCAGCAGAGCCAGAGACTTCAGCAACATGGACAGCAGGAACAGGGAAAAGTCAGTTATCTCCATGTGTAATCACGGAGTATGGATCACGTATCATGGATTGCACATGGACAACCCACGTGTGCCATGAATCACGGAACACGGAGGGACATATGCATTTTTTGCACGTCAGGGAAAAACATCTGTGTTTTTCACTGACGTGTGAAACAGGCCTATGACTGATGAAAATGTTCTTTCATATTATTATAAACTGTAATGTTAACCCCTTCACCCTCGGGCGATTTTCTGTTTTTCACTTTTGTTTTTTTCCTCCCCTTTTCCAAAAGTCGGAACTTTTTTATTTTTCTCTTAATCTTGCCATATAAGGGCTTATTTTTTGTGGGACAAGTTGTACTTTTGAATAAAACCATGAGTTTTACCATATACTGTAATGGAAAATGGCAAAAAAATTTAAAGTGCGAAAAAATTGCAAAACAAAAGTGCGACTGCCTGATTGATTTTAGGATATTTTATTCACCGTGTTCACTATATGGCAAAATGTGTCGGTGTGATGCCTCAGGTTGGTACGAGTTCGTAGACACCAAACATGTATAAGTTTACTTGTATCTAAGGGGTAAAAAAAATTAACAAGTTTGTCAAGAAAAGTGCGCTTTTTTGCGCCATTTTCTGCGTGCCGTAGTGTTCTCATTTTTTGGGATCTATGGCTCAGTGAAACCTTTTTTTGCGTCTGGAGCTACCAAACGGTACCATTTTTGCGCAGATGCTACAGTTTGATCGCCTGTTATGGCATCATGGCATCTCGCGCAAAATATGCTGCGACCAATAAACGTAATTTTGGCGTTTGGATTTTTTTTGCTGCTACGCCGATTATTGGTCAGATTTTATATTTTGATTGGGCATTTCTGAACACAGCGATGCAAAATATGTGTATATTTTTTATTTTTTTAACCCTTTAATTTTCAATGGGGGGTGATTTCAACTTTTAGGTTTTTTATTTTTTTTAAATTGAAAAAAAAATTAAGTTTTTTTGTTTTTTTTTAATTTTACTATTCCCCCTAGGGGACTATAAGGATCAGCAGTCTGATAGCTCATTCTTTTCTGTAGATTAGAGCAGCTTTGCTCTGATTTGCAGAAAAGCAGCTCTTCTTTCACAGACGGAACTCTGCTGGCTGTCAGAGGAACTGACTCATGATAGCTACAAGAGTCATCATATGATCCCATGCTACCATGACAACCATTAGATCCACGTAATTACATCCCATGACTTCCGATAGCACTGGGTAAGTGAATGCTTACCGCAGCCGGCATGTACAGCGCGGTGTGACATTTTGACAGCACGCTGTAAGGGGTTAAAAGGCACTAGTAGGTAGCAAATCCACTTGTGCCTGATAGCCACACATGTCAGCTGTTCAAATAAGCTGACATGTGCAGAGATCGCTGCTAGCTGCCTGCGGCAGCCGGCAGGGATTAAACAGAAATGATCCATGCCATACGCAGTACGTCATGTGTCGTTAAGAGATTAAAGGGAACTGGTCATGTGAAAAAACTGAGCGGTGACTGAACCGGCACTGCCGCCAAACCTATGACTGAAACACAAAGGCTGCTGAGAAAAATAAAGCTCATTCCATCCCGGCAGCAGTGCTCTAAATAACAACATATTTGTAGGTTAATAGTGTTTTTCACATGACAGGTTTCCTTTAAAGCATCACTCAAATCTGTCCTTTAAGAACAATATTAGTAAAGTTGTAGAAAATAATTTTTGGACTTTTTCTGGCAAATTACTTCTCACAACCGTACATTGTGCAAGCACTGCAACTCAGTACCTTATCTGGCTGAAGTTGTTACTTTGCAGAAAAAAATTGCAAACGGTCTTTGGTATCAGATATTGTACAGCAAAAGTTAACTGAGCCAAATAAGTCTCTCTGTCTCTTGCTCAAATACTTTCCACCTATTTTTACACCGATTTATCTATGGTGCCAAACACGTAGAATAAATATGTCACTTTTACCTTTAATAGAGAAAAGATTACATAATACTCTATTTCTTTTGCTACCATAATTGTATTGAATATTAAAAGAAATTAAAGATATTTTTATTAATATTTACATTATTTTTCCGTATTTTAAGAGCCACACTAAAGCCAACCTCTCTGTTTTCCTTTTAGCTAAACTTAGAAAAAAAGGAAGTACTAATACAGAAGGTGACATCTTTCTATGGACATTCATTCATATGAGGTCCTTGGTTGTGGAAAGGTTAATACATTGATTATTATTATTATTATTTATTGTATAAAGCGGTGAGAAAACATTTAAATCTCATCCATAAACAGCAAAACAATGTATAAACTGTATTTCTATTAAGTAATCTATTGTAAATATTCTGTTCATGGAAATATGCAAATTGCAAAGTACTTGTTCTAAGTATATAGAAGATACATTAGTACATTCAATATGAGGAATGAAAAGACATTATTTGTCAAGGATTGTGAAAACAAGACACGGCACATTGCTACTATCCATCTCAGAGACGCTAACGCTTAGCATAATTATTACTCTCAAACCTCAGAATATTGTGATTTGTGCATAAATTGTTAGGTTTTGAGCAAAATCATTAGCAATGATGTAAAACAAAAAAAAAGTTTCCCTATTGTATAATCTAAAGTTATATACCTTACATTTCCATCCACGTTTCCCATCCTTTGCATTAGCAGTAAACTTGTTGTAATATTTAAACATGTTTAGATGTATTAAACAGAATCAGTCACTAGATTGATACTGCGGATCTGAGCACAACAAGACGTAATGACAAGGACCCTGATTCTGTTGTGTCACTGGGATCCTTTGTGGCAGTTTCATAGAATAGCACTTTATCAGCTGCATATGGAGTCCAGTGTTGGTGTCTAATTGTCTGCACGCTTCCCAGTCCTTGATATTTGGGAGTTGCCAGATCTCATGCTGCTGATTGACAGCTTTACCTTTTAATCACTGTCTAGTTAAAAACTGTCAATCAGAAACACAGGGAGGAGGGGGCTAGTAGCCTCCTACTCAATACCAGGATTTAGCACTGGGCTCTTGGTTTGCTGACAATGAGCAATTTTGTGATAGCTACAGCATAAAAGCGTAAGTGATACACTGATATAATAAAGGTCTTCGTCACTACTTTATTTTGCATGAAGGTAAGGTGCAAACATCTTGTGAAGAATCCCTAAAGCTTCATACAAGAGGTTCTCCAACAAAATTACTTTTATTGCATATCGATTAGATGTGTCAATCAGATCACTGGTGATTCAACAGTTGATCCAAATCTATTCCACACGGCATAATCATTCTCCAGGCTTAGCTGGCTGAACCCTATTGATTTTATTGGAGAATAAATGTCCATGCCTGACCTTTTTGGCAGGAACCGACGTGGGGCCCTCTGACTATCTGGGTCACGTATTTCCCATCGCTTGATCCATTACTTATGGTATATACAGTATGTAACATGAGGTATGGACCATTGGATGGTAAAGATATGACCACCTGGATTTTAATAATCAATATAGGCTTAAAGTGCAGACTCTCGGCTAATTTGAGGGTGCTCATATCCTAATTGAAGTAATGATTTAGGAATTAGAGCTCTTTGCTATGTAGCTGCCTCTTTTTCAAGGTATTACAAGTGAATGAACAATTATCTCAAACCTCTTTAACTGGCTACATGGACTATTCCCTCATTAATCCATTATCAAGTAATCAGGTAAAAGGTCTGGAGCTGATTCCAGGTGTGCCATTTGCATTTGTATACTGTTACTGTGAACTCACAACATGTAGTCAAAGAAGCTCTCAATGGAAGAGAAACAGGCCATCATTAGGCTGGGAAAAATAAGAAGTCCATCAGAGAGATAGCAAAAGTATTAGGAGTGGCCAAATAAACAGTTTGCTATGTTCTGCAAAAAAAGCAAACAGATGAGCTTGGAAACTTATAAAGGCCTGGACATCCACAGAAGACAACCGTGATTGATGATCACAGAATCCTTTCCATGGGGAAGAAGGACCACTTCACAACGTTCATCCAGATGAAGAACACTCTCCAGGAAAAAGGTGCCAGTATGTAAGTCTACCATAAAGAGAAGAGCAAATACAAAGGGTTCACCACAATGTGCAAACCATTAATTAGCCTTAAAAATAGATTACACTTTGCCCAAAAAATACATCTAAAGAAGCCAGCACACTTCTGGAAAAGTATTAGTTGGACAGATAAAACTAAGATCAACCTGGCATGCAGAGTCCAAATCACGTAGATTCGGTCTTTGTCCAAATATTTCTGTAACTACCTGTAGATCTAGTCAAGAACTTGTACTGGGTAAAGGAAGAGAGAACAGTACTAACAAAACACATGGAAAGAGTGATAGTAAGTGCAGATACTGTATGTTTAATTACTGTATGTCTCATAGCATGCCTAATTAGTGGAATTTTTTTTTTATTTAGCAATTTTCCTAGCTTCTGTAAAAATGATTTATCATTAATATATTTACAACATTCAATGATGACTTGGGACTAACTTTATCAAATATCCTTCAGTTTTGAAAGATAAAGTCAGAAATCTGAATTAAGAACTCCAAATTTTAACATAAAGGGCTTAATTTTTTTTTTGCCTCAGAATTCCAAATCACTTTATTCAGAATTATTTTTCTCTAAAAAGTGTGCCATATTACTGTTTTTACATGGCCTCAGGGCTCCTCCATATTGAAATCACGCTATAAGTCAGAAAATAACACTTAGAAAAGTAAATGAATTCACTCACCTAGTAATAACACATAGACGGAAGCACACACACTGGCATGTGAACACATTGCATTTCCTTGATATTTTTCAGAATTTCCAATTAATTCATTCTTTTATTTCATACATTTTTAGATTCCGTACTCGACTCTGCTGTAGAAAGCACGAGGCTTTGGAGTTAGCAGTCGAAAATTAAATTACTACTGGAAAGCAACTTCACCCTGGAGAGCCGTTTGCTGACCAAGTATTAAAAAATATTGAGCCATAATTCAATCCAAAACTTAATCTACACATTCAATGCCTCTGCATGACTGCTCACTTCAACAATGATGTTTTCCTTTTTCTGCTGCCTGATACACACAGAGCAGCCACATGCACATTAAAAAGTAGAATATTGGCTGTGTACTTTCTATGTAACTGCTTGCTTTGTGTTTCTGGAAGAGATTTAAAAGATCAATCAATTTCTAGTGAACAAACATAGCAATTTGGTTTGGTGACTGCCCTTTTTGAGTGAGACGGTCCTGCTTTACTGCCATAAAAAGAGCTCAATGGATTTCAGTCAATGCCGGAATAACGTGTGTTATAGTCAAGGTCAGCAGTCAGACTGAACACTATGGATTACAAAAAACACTATTTTTGTGCAGATGCATATACGGTATTATTATTATTATTATTATTATTATTTCTACTGCGTATATAGCAACATATTCCACAGTGCTTACAGATATTGTTATCACTTGCATCAGTCACTGTCATCACTGAGGCTTACACTCTATACTAAAAAAAAAAATAAATACAACAGTTCTGTTTTTGCCCCCCTTTTTCAAGAGCGGTACTCAAAGATCGAAGACTTTTTCTTTGTCCACAAAAGGCCTATTTCTCACAAATAGTGTTCACTATTTGTCTAAATCTGGGTTAGGCCAGAGTTCTACTTGCGGGTGACTCGCGCAAGTCTTGAATCGACATCACCCGACACGGCCGCACACTCTCCTGACAGGAGCGGGTCGGTGCATGTATTTCCATGCAGCTGAGGTGCTCGTGTCTGGAGAGCATCAGGTCATGCCGGGTGATACCGATGCGAGACTTGCGCGAGTCATCCGCAAGTGGAACTCCAGCCTTAGTGAGCACTAATCCATCCACCTCACAGGTGTGGCATATCAAGATGCTGGTTAACCATTTAGCTGTGTCCAAGCAGCTAAAAGTTTAAAGAATACAGCAGGACCGTTCATCAAAAAAAGCAGATACCCCAAAAGAAAGCAGACACACATCTTTCTCTCCCCCCAAAAAATTGCACTCACCAGACCTCAAATAATCACAGTTGGCAAGTGCTGATGGTGGATGGGCTCTTATACAGAGATCTGCATTACTGTCAGGTCCCTCACTGTTCCAGCTGTATTGCACTGCAGCTATCAAAAACTGATTGGTACCAGTATCACTCCGCTTGAGTGATACTGCTTCCAACCACAAGGGAGAGCCAATCACTGTGGAACGCAGGATGACCTGACAGCGATGGAGATTTGGATGTGAGAGCCCATTCACTTGCCAACTCTATTTGGGGTTTGGTAAGTGTGATTCTGTTAGGGGTAAACTTAGCAGTACATAGAGAATAATGAATGTAAATATGTAATTTAAATCATTGTAAATATGGTATGTACCAACCACAATAGGACTGGTTCTGCATCACAAGAATAGCAGATTAGTTAAGAAAATGTGCATCTGAGCCAGTAATTGGATTAACACAAAATGTTGATGTTCCAGAATATGATGACATGTCTATAATTTAAATTCATGTTAATTTTTTGTTCAAGAATAAATTTGGATCATTGTTTATGGGAAAATATTAGACATCCCCTGAAAATAAGCCCTAGCACATCTTTCAGAGCAAAAAATAATATAAGACCCTGTCTTATTTTCGTGGAAATACGGTACTCAAGAAAGCAGTAGGAATAAAAGAGGAGCAAAAACTGGCCGGCTTTGGAAAGGTCTGGTATAATGACAGGCTGCTCTAAAATTCACCTTGCCTCACTTATGTCGACAGCATGTTTTATAATGTTTTATCCACAAGACTGTAGGAAGTCGGATACGGTTCTAGAGGAATTGTGATATCTTGTGTGAAAATGAATCAATCCATTTATATATTTACTGAGCCTACACAAAAGAAATATCAGTGTTTTGTGTTAAGGTAAAATGCTTTCCATACATAGTTCTTGGATATGTTACATTTTTATAGAATTACAGTTTTGCTTTATTATGACAATGTTTCAACTCTCCGCTTTGTTCTGCCATGTGCGAGTGTTTCTGGCTGGTTGGGTTTTATTATGACTGGCAAGCTCGTATAATCAATTTTTACCATATCTCAGGGAAAGAAGAATCAATCTCTTTGATATTTTTCAAGCTAGTCACAATAATAAAAATTCTAAAGTTCATGCTCTTCTATTATTACTCTTCTCTGTGGGCTGTGGTTCATGCCATGAAACAATTTAAAAGAATGCTTTCGTATCAAGCAACTGCTGCCTATAGGGAATATGGCATTGTGAACTATTTGAAGAGTTTCTATCTATTAGCTTAACAGCCTCCTCTTACCAGGAATTCTTTGTATTTCAATGCGTAAGCTTAGCTAATGGGTTTAATGTTTAGTATAGTAAGTAGGGTACAGTGTGTGTGTTTGGCATTTTAAGTGCATTTTAACAACATTCCCCATTCTGAACCTACACTACTTTACAGAACACATTTCACATATAATAGCATCTTACTGTATAGGGTTTATTTTTATCTATTTTTAACTGCCACTATTTTAAAGTGAACGTCCACCTATCTGTTATGTTGTTTTTAAGTCCAACATTCTGAGATTATTAATTTCTTAATATATTATCATAGTGGTCAAGGTTCCATTTTCCTACTTTGGATATCCAAATCCCTTGCATTATATATCTATATATATATAATTGCCTTATTCTGTCTGTCTGTCTTGCTCCAAAATTGTGTCACCGTGACAGTGTCATAAAAGTGACAACTGTCGGATTGGCCGCTGGGCTCGCCCTGGCCCCCCCCCCACGGATTGGCTGCTCGCCTCGGCCTGGCCCCGCCCCCCGCATGGATTAGCCGCTCGCCCCGTCCCTCTGCACGCATCGCCCGCTCCAGCGTACACCGGCTCCCGGTACACATGTGCAGGGAGCCGGCATACGCTGATGCCTCGCCCGCTCGCCCCCGCCACACGTTGGCACACTCGGCCCCGCCCCCGGCGGACATAACCTTGCGATGCTGGGATCGTGACGGAGCTGGTGTACGCTGGTAACCATGATACACATCGCGTAACTATAGGAAGCGCTTCCCTTAGTTACCCGATGTGTATCATGGTTACCAGCGAACACCGGCTCCCGGTACACATGTGCAGGGAGCCGGCATAAGCTGCGGTCAATAATGAAGTGTCATGCAGCAGTGAAAAAGTTAAAGACACTGCAAGACACTTCATTATAGGCAGCGGGCACCCCCAGAAGAGAGAAGACAGAAGAAAGAAGACCCCGCAGTCATACTCACCAGACGCCAACCGGGAGCAGGTGAGCGCATCAAGGTCCTGCAGCGGCCGAACACACACACACGCACACACATAAGAACAGAAACACACACATCAGATCACACTCACTCACTCTCACACACACCTCACACACACATCAGATCGCATCCACACACTCACAACTTCCAGTGATATCGCTTACTTCTCGGCGGCGATACTGTGCGTGCAGTGACCTTCTAGGACCTGCCGGAGGATCACATGGCCGAAAGCATGTGGTATCTCCGGATGTTGTGAGTGTGTGAGCGCGTATGTGCGATATCGTCAGTGTGTGTGTGTGTGTGTGTGTGTGTGCGTGTATGCGATCGGATGTGTGCGTGTATGCGATCGGATGTGTGCGTGTATGCGATCGGATGTGTGCGTGTTGGCAGAAGGCAGAGGAGCACGGCGTGCAGCACAGCTGCTGGGACCGCCCACAGGAGGGCACAGGGAGAAGTAGGGTGTGAGTGTATGCGATCAGATGTGTGTGTGTATACTGTCTGATGTGTGACTGTGGAGCACGATGGGGAGTGCGCAGCATGGGGGATGGAGCACGATGGGGGATGCGCAGCATGGGGGATGGAGCACGATGGGGATGCGCAGCATGGGGGATGGAGCACGATGGGGGGTGCGCAGCATGGGGGATGGAGCACGATGGGGGGTGTGCAGCATGGGGGATGGAGCACGATGGGGGGTGCACAGCATGGGGGATGGAGCACGATGGGGGGTGCGCAGCATGGGGGATGGAGCACGATGGGGGGTGCGCAGCATGGGGGATGGAACACGATAGGGGGTGCGTGCAGCATGGGGGATGGAGCACGATGGGGGGTGCGCAGCATGGGGGATGGAGCACGATGGGGGGTGCACATCATGGGGGATGGAGCACGATGGGGGGTGCACAGCATGGGGGATGGAGCATGAGGGGGGACGCGCGCAGCATGGGGGATGGAGCACGATGGGGGGTGCGCAGCATGGGGGATGGAGCACGATGGGGGGTGCGCAGCATGGGGGATGGAACACGATAGGGGGTGCGTGCAGCATGGGGGATGGAGCACGATGGGGGGTGCGCAGCATGGGGGATGGAGCACGATGGGGGGTGCACATCATGGGGGATGGAGCACGATGGGGGGTGCACAGCATGGGGGATGGAGCATGAGGGGGGACGCGCGCAGCATGGGGGATGGAGCACGATGGGGGGTGCGCAGCATGGGGGATGGAGCACGATGACGGCGTGCAGCACAGCTGCTGGGACCGCCCACAGGAGGGCACAGGGAGAAGTAGGGTGTGAGTGTATGCGATCAGATGTGTGTGTGTATACTGTCTGATGTGTGACTGTGGAGCACGATGGGGAGTGCGCAGCATGGGGGATGGAGCACGATGGGGGATGCGCAGCATGGGGGATGGAGCACGATGGGGATGCGCAGCATGGGGGATGGAGCACGATGGGGGGTGCGCAGCATGGGGGATGGAGCACGATGGGGGGTGTGCAGCATGGGGGATGGAGCACGATGGGGGGTGCACAGCATGGGGGATGGAGCACGATGGGGGGTGCGCAGCATGGGGGATGGAGCACGATGGGGGGTGCGCAGCATGGGGGATGGAACACGATAGGGGGTGCGTGCAGCATGGGGGATGGAGCACGATGGGGGGTGCGCAGCATGGGGGATGGAGCACGATGGGGGGTGCACATCATGGGGGATGGAGCACGATGGGGGGTGCACAGCATGGGGGATGGAGCATGAGGGGGGACGCGCGCAGCATGGGGGATGGAGCACGATGGGGGGTGCGCAGCATGGGGGATGGAGCACGATGGGGGATGCGCAGCATGGGGGATGGAGCACGATGGGGCGTGCACAGCATGGGGGATGGAGCACAATGGGGGGTGCGCAGCATGGGGGATGGAGCACAATGGGGGGTGCGCAGCATGGGGGATGGAGCACGATGGGGGATGCGTAGCATGGGGGATGAAACACGATGGGGGGTGCACAGCATGGGGGATGGAGCACGATGGGGGGTGCGCATCATGGGGGATGGAGCATGATGGGGGTGCACAGCATGGGGGATGGAGCACGATAGGGGTGCGCAGCATGGGGGATGGAGCACGATGGGGGGGTGCCGCATGGGGGATGGAGCACGATGGTGGGTGCGCAGCATGGGGGATGGAGCACGATGGGGGGTGCGCATCATGGGGGATGGAGCATGTTGGGGGTGCACAGCATGGGGGATGGAGCACGATGGGGAGTGCGCAGCATGGGGGATGGAGCACGATGGGGGGGTGCAGCATGGGGGATGGAGCACAATGGGGGGTGCGCAGCATGGGGGATGGAGCACGATGGGGGGTGCGCAGCATGGGGGATGGAGCACGATGGGGGGTGCGCAGCATGGGGGATAGGGCACGATGGGGGTGCACACCTCCCCCCCAAAACACACCCAGCGCCACACGTGCACCGCACAACACACCACACACACACTGGGAACCACAAACACCGCCCTACACAGACACTTACACACAGACAACGCCGCACACACACACAACACCCAACACACAAACACCGCGGCATACACAAATATACGCACATACCGCGCAACACACACACTGCACAAAACATACTTCCCCCAAAACACACACACACGCACTCCACACCCACACAAACCGCGCAACACACACAACACCACACACACAGAATGCTGCAGACACACAGCGCTCCACAAACAACGCAACACACACAATGCAACACACATACAACACCGCTCTCACACACCCCCACACCCAGACAACACCCAGAATATTTACAGCGCCCTACACAAACACTGGCAACTACACACAACAACATCGATATATATAACAAAAAACATACATTAACTACACAATAACTTCTAGAATACCCGATGCGTTAGAATCGGGCCACCTTCTAGTATATATATATATATATATATATATATATATATATATATATATATATATGAGGACTTTATGCCTGCACTGATCGCATGTATAACATGGGATGTCTGTGTGTATAGGTTACCACATAAAGTTTACAGGAAAAAGGTATACTAGTACTACACATATCAAACACTCTAATCAGGATAATATGTGATGATATATTATACTAGTATGGAAGTCACATATTATTTTGTATATATCATCTGATGTCTGTGTGCTCAGTGTATTACATGCAGTATGATGATGTATGACTATAAGATTTTGCACCTGTGCTGTCCCCACCTTTATCATGATGGTCTGCTACATCCTACTAGTGCATTGGCAATCTGGTCTTTTGTTGGTAATGGCTGTTTCTTTCTGTGATTTTTTTAACTCATGTCCTATCTGAGCCCTTTTTAAATATAGTGTAGGGACTCGCAAGTATGGGGACCTCAGACGCTGGCTGCGAGTTTGCGTACTTTGGCCAAAATATGGTCCAAAACTTCATGTATTTTATACATCATTTTTAACTTTTTAATGAACATTTTTCAATTCGTATGCATGATGCAGTCGGGCCCTTTAGTGTTGGTTGGGTGTCTGTCCTGTTGGGTGCACTTATATAATACCGAGCAGCCCGACTGATCTAATATTATGGACATCATCAATAGGCTGTAAGCCAGACACTGTGCATCACACATAGCTGACTAGCGCACTATCCTAGCCCTATCTATGTTCATGTCTAAGGGTACGGTTCCACTTGCATTTTGCATGGACCAGTGCAATCTGATAAGATTGCTCTCACTCTAGTGCAAACCTGATGAATAGGTTCAGGGAGCAGGGATACAGTAGGATGATGATAAAAAGAGCCTACCACAGGGCTAAACACTCACATAGAGATCAAGTACTGTATTCCACTGCCACCCCTGGTCCGTCAAATCAGGTTCGATTTATCACCAATTACAATTCCAGTTTTCTTATGGTGAGATCGAGCCTGGAACGTGTTTGGCCTATTCTTATGGCAGACCCAACTCTTAGGAAGGTTTTACCCAACAAACCCAAAATCACCATTAAAAGGGGTAGAAATTTTCGAGATATGTTGGTACATAGCCACTATGCTGTGAGCAACAAGGATAGAACCTTCTTGGGCAATGCTAGACCAATTAATCAGAGTGGCTGTTCTCCCTGTGGTGGTTGTGTCGCCTGCCCCAACATATGTCGCGGAAATAACTTCACTGACTCTACTGGCAGCAAAAGCTATCAAATTAAGAAATTTATTACTTGCTCATCTAAAGCGGTAATATATTATGCAACCTGCCCTTGTCCTAAGATATACATAGGACTTACTACTCGTCAGTTGAAGGTTAGAGTACGCGCACATGTGTTGGGGATTGAGGCGGCACCGAGACAGGTAGATACAGCCACTCTAAAAACAATTCCTAAACATTTTCTTGTTCATCATGGGTCTAACAGTGCCCAATTTAGAGTTTTGGGGGATTGACCAGATTGATCTTGGTATTAGGGGTGTAGAGGTGAGTAGGAGATTGGCTCAGTTGGAGGCCAGATGGATATATAGTTTGAATACTGTGCATCCGTCTGGCCTCAACGAGAGCCTTAGTTTTGCACCCTTCCTTTGAGGCGTACGCTTGACATCTATGACATTAAAAATATACCCTGTGTAGTTTGTTTTTATTTATTTTAATTCACTGTGGTTCCATGTTTTTAATATTGGTTTTTAATTTTACTAGTATTGGGCCTTTTTGATGGCTGAAAAATCGCGGTTCTTGGTCCTTCTCCTCAAATTGAATGGTCTTCTATCAATTCTGATTCCATTTCATCTGACATTTAGTTCATGAACTACTGCAAGCAAGATTTAATAATCATATGTAATATTTGATGTTTGATATTTAATCATAGTAATAATGTATAAAAATAAAATATTAAAATATATAAATAAATTATATAACAGTAATATTAAATACATGACTGTATGTGATGTATGTATTATATTGTGGGGGGTTGTTCACATTTGAGTTATTATTGATGGTATATTAATTTTTTTTGTCACTCTCTACATGTAAATATATACATGGAGGTGTCTATGTAGATGATTATTTTAATGTCTATTTTAGACCTCTATCTATCTATTACTGTTGTAGAATATATAGCATGTGTTTTGCAGTAGTGATTATAATGCAGATTTTTTCTTTGCGTATTTATAGTTAATATCTGGTTATATGCCCCCTTTTATCCATATAGACTGATTTGCATATATCTTAGATATATATATATTGCTAAAGTAAAGGTACCGTCACACTAAGCGACGCTCCGGCGATCCCACCAGCAACCTGACCTGGCAGGGATCGCTGGAGCGTCACTACACGGGTTGCTGGTGAGCTGTCACACAGGCAGATCTCACCAGCAACCAGTGACCAGCCCCCAGCCAGCAGCGACGCGTGGAAGCGATGCTGCGCTTAGTAACTAAGGTAAATATTGGGTAACCAACCCGATATTTACCTTGGTTACCAGCGCACACCGCTTAGTGCTGGCTTCCTGCACTCCTAGCCAGAGTACACATCGGGTTAATTACTGTGTGCTTCACAGCGGGAGAGCAACAACTAAAAAATGGTCCAGGACATTCAGCAACAACCAGCGACCTCACAGCAGGGGCCAGGTTGTTGCTGGATGTCACACACAACATCGCTAGCAACATCGCTGCTACATCACAAAAGTCGTGCCTCAGCAGCGATGTTGCTAGCGATGTTGCTTAGTGAAACGTGGCCTTTAGAGGTGGTATGAGAACCTGTGATCTCTGGTTTCCAGTGTGTATGTACCGCAATATAACCACTTGGCTACCTGCTGGTGTATTGCACGCTGGATCAGTGTTTGCATGCTTCCACTCAGAGTGCACTGGCACGCGTGTGCTGTGCAGCGGTCCGCTGCCCGTCCGGTGCGCTGTATCTAATCCAGTCCCGTGGTCGTGGGTCTTGTACCTGCGATCATATGGCTGGTGACGCGGCGCCCGGCCGGGGTGCGATTACGTTGTTCAGCTGCACACGTCACAGAGGTGTCACTCTGTGATTGGATTATCGCTCGTTATATACGCCACATCCTGGCCCTTTCAACCACGCCCCCTGACGAAGGTAACCTTGTGTTTACCGAAACGGCCGTCTGGTGGTCTACGGAGCCCCTCCTGCTGACATCCCTCAATAGATTCCGTCTGCATCCATGTAAGTTCCAATTTTGCTCTATTAATAATCAACTATGTTGAGTATTTCTTTGACAGTAGAATCTAATGGATGTATAGAAGGGAAAGATATAATGAATGCATAGTGACACCTAGTGGACTATATGTGTATATATACAAAGTTGTCACTAATTTGATAGCTATAGGTTCACATATGGAGGGATCCGAGACCTTAGGGGTCAACGTAGGCCTGCACCAACTGCTTCCCCCTTTTCATGTTTGTTGTCATGATTTAAATAAAAAATAAAAAATAACTGCAAATTATTTATGGGCGTTTGATCGCTTCTTCCTTTCTCTTGATGTTCAGCCAGTTTTGCGATTTGCCCTTTAGTCCTATCCTGTACATTGGGTTAATTATTGTTTCTCATTTATTGAAATATTTTACACGTGTTCTATGTCTTCGGATAAGTATACCATGTATAGGTGGTTGTTGGTTAATTATATGCAAAAGTATGAGGCAGTGTCCATCTGCGATTGATTACTTGTGCCACAGCGGCATGTGGAATGAATTGTAGCATGCTACGTATAGCAGTGATTTTCTGCTCATGCACCATGCACCCATACAAGTCTATGGATGCGTGTGAAACATTGCACTGCACTCGCATGTCACCTGAGTGCAGTGTGATATTCGCAGAGACAGATCAGGAGGAGATGGGGAGAAAGTTCTCCTCCCTCTTCTCTGCAGCTGTGACTAAATCGTTAGATCGGATGAAAGCTGCATGATCCTGGCTCACACTCGCAGCAGAGGATCATTAGCATATTGCTTCCGATGCTCTCACATCAGAAGCTATATGCAAGTGGAACTGTACCCTAATACTAGCAGCCACCTCCTCCTCCAAGAATTGATAGGTTGTGAGTTGTTCTTTCATCAGTATTTTGCACCTGTGCTGCCCCCACCTTTATCTTGGGGCTGCAGCATCCTGCTAATGTAATGGTAATCTGGTTTTATATTGGTAATGGCTGTTTTGTTCTCTGATTTTTTTTTATATATTTTACTATGAGTACAGAATATCAAATATTATACCAGTCACATAATATTCTGTATATTACATGGGATGTCTGTGCATATAGTTATCACATATAGTTTACAGGAAAATTTATGGCTAGAAACATATAGACTATTACTACACATATGTAACGGTCTACAGTCCCTGACAGGAGTTTTGTCACTTACAGTTAGGTCCAGAAATATTTGGACAGTGACACAAGTTTTGTTATTTTAGCTGTTTACAAAAACATGTTCACAAATACAATTATATATATAATATGGGCAGAAAGTGCACACTCCCAGCTCCAATATGAGAGTTTTCACATCCAAATCGGAGAAAGGGTTGAGGAATCATAGCTTTGTAATGCATAGCCTCCTCTTTTTCAAGGGACCAAAAGTAATTGGACAAGGGACTCTAAGGGCTGCAATTAACTCTGAAGGCGTCTCCCTCGTTAACCTGTAATCAATGAAGTAGTTAAAAGGTCTGGGGTTGATTACAGGTGTGTGGTTTTGCATTTGGAAGCTGTTGCTGTGACCAGACAACATGCGGTCGAAGGAACTCTCAATTGAGGTGAAGCAGAACATCCTGAGGCTGAAAAAAAAGAAAAAATCCATCAGAGAGATAGCAGACATGCTTGGAGTAGCAAAATCAACAGTCGGGTACATTCTGAGAAAAAAGGAATTGACTGGTGAGCTTGGGAACTCAAAAAGGCCTGGGCGTCCACGGATGACAACAGTGGTGGATGATCGCCGCATACTTTCTTTGGTGAAGAAGAGCCCGTTCACAACATCAACTGAAGTCCAGAACACTCTCAGTGAAGTAGGTGTATCTGTCTCTAAGTCAACAGTAAAGAGAAGACTCCATGAAAGTAAATACAAAGGGTTCACATCTAGATGCAAACCATTCATCAATTCCAAAAATAGACAGGCCAGAGTTCAATTTGCTGAAAAACACCTCATGAAGCCAGCTCAGTTCTGGAAAAGTATTCTATGGACAGATGAGACAAAGATCAACCTGTACCAGAATGATGGGAAGAAAAAAGTTTGGAGATGAAAGGGAACGGCACATGATCCAAGGCACACCACATCCTCTGTAAAACATGGTGAAGGCAACGTGATGGCATGGGCATGCATGGCTTTCAATGGCACTGGGTCACTTGTGTTTATTGATGACATAACAGCAGACAAGAGTAGCCGGATGAATTCTGAAGTGTACCGGGATATACTTTCAGCCCAGATTCAGCCAAATGCCGCAAAGTTGATCGGACGGCGCTTCATAGTACAGATGGACAATGACCCCAAGCATACAGCCAAAGCCACCCAGGAGTTCATGAGTGCAAAAAAGTGGAACATTCTGCAATGGCCAAGTCAATCACCAGATCTTAACCCAATTGAGCATGCATTTCACTTGCTCAAATCCAGACTTAAGACGGAAAGACCCACAAACAAGCAGGACCTGAAGGCTGCGGCTGTAAAGGCCTGGCAAAGCATTAAGAAGGAGGAAACCCAGCGTTTGGTGATTTCCATGGATTCCAGACTTAAGACAGTGATTGCCTCCAAAGGATTCGCAACAAAATATTGAAAATAAAAATATTTTGTTTGGGTTTGGTTTATTTGTCCAATTACTTTTGACCTCCTAAAATGTGGAGTGTTTGTAAAGAAATGTGTACAATTCCTACAATTTCTATCAGATATTTTTGTTCTAACCTTCAAATTAAACGTTACAATCTGCACTTGAATTCTGTTGTAGAGGTTTCATTTCAAATCCAATGTGGTGGCATGCAGAGCCCAACTCGCGAAAATTGTGTCACTGTCCAAATATTTCTGGACCTAACTGTATCTATGTTATGTAAATAAAAGCTTATAACCTGACTTTAAATTCATCCATTGGTTTTATAAATTACTCTTTTGAAAGCTGAAACCCTCCAAAAGTTTTTTTAGGTTATGAAAATAAAGTTGCTGCAAAGCTGAAATATTGATCATTTAACGAACACAGAAAGGTCAGATTTTGGCAAGACAAAAGTTTTGTTGCCTTGTCATATAATGCACCCAATCCTAGTTTACGTCCTCACCTGTGCTCACTAAATGATTGCTTAATAAGTGGGTGTGTATAAAAAGAAACCCAGCACCCCAGACCTTCACTTGAACTGCAACTTGACCTCTAACAACATGTCAAAAATCCACCCTGCAACCAAAGCCTTGATTATCAAGAGGCTGAAGACCAGATCCACTGCAGAGGTGGCTGGCACCTTTAATGTGTCTCAGCGTCAAGTATAAAGAATTAAAAAAAAGATTTTAAGAAACTGGAGATGTTTTTGACAAGCCCAGGTCCGGCAGAACCCGCAAGACAACTGCTCAGGAGGAGCGTTTGTTGGTTGGAAAATCCAAAGCCAGCCACTCTTCCACTGCAGCAGAGCTCCAACAGGCCTGGTCACATTAAGTCCCTATGTCAACTAGAACAGTTTATAGGATTCGTCTCAAAATAGCCTCAATGGTCAAATCAGTGCCCAGATGCCAGCACTAAACAAAAGGCAATTAAAAAACTGTGTGATATTTACCAAGTACCACAGCCTGCTTAACAGATGGACGCTAGAAAAGTGGCAGAAGGTGGATTTCTCTGATGAATCTTCAGTTGAATTACACCACAGTTGCCGCAAATACTGCAGGAGACCTACTGGATCCTGTATGGATCCAAAATACACCCAGAAAACAGTTAAGTTTGGTGGGGGAAAGATCATGGTCTGGGGTTACATTCAGTATGGGGGATGTGCGAAAGATTTACAAGGCGGAAGGCAATATCAATAGCCTAAAATATCAAGAACTCTTAGCTAACTCTTACATTCCCAATCATAAAAGGGGTCAAATTCTGCAGCAGGAGGGTGCTCCATCTCATACATCCATCTCTATAACAAAGTTCCTCCTGGCAAAGAAGATCAAGGTGCTCAAAGACTGGCCAGCCCAGTCACCAGACATGAACATCATTGAGCATGTTTGGGGTAGGATGAAAGAAGAAGCTTGGAAGACAAAACCATAGAATCTAGATGAACTCTGGGAGGCATGAGACTGCATTCTTTGCTATTCCTGATGACTTTATCAATAAATTGTATGAATGATTTTTGAACCGCATGGATGTAGTCCTTCAAGCTCATGGAAGTCACATAAACTATTAAATATGGCTCTAATAGCACCACAACTTCATCCACCAATGTTATGCAACATATCTTTGTATTAGAAGTTAATTATTTGTTTGAATTTCACATTACTTTCTGTGGGTGACAACACTTTTGTCTTGCCAAGATCTAATAATTAATTTATAAAACCAATGGATGAAATTAAAGTCAGGTTATAAGCTTTTATTTACATAACATGGATAAGCTACAGAACTTCTGTCAGGGAGTGTATAGAGGATAAGTGAGAATGTATGTTATACTAGGAGTACAAACATCAGCTATTATAGCAATGGCATATTATCTTGTATATACCATCTGTTGTCTGTGTGCACAGTATATTACATACAGTATGCTGATATGTGACTATAGAACATACTGACTACAGACATCACAGATTATACACTATGATATCTGGTATATGTAATGTCCTACAGTCAGTCATATATACCAGTCACATACGTCTCACACAGTATATCAGATATTATATACAGGCTGATATGTGACTGGTCCAATATCTGATGCTGATAGTAGTATATGTATCAGTCACATTCTACTGTAAATAATAGTTGATGAATCCAGGTCCGGGTCCTGATCAGCCCTGCTAATGAGTCTGTAAGGTCCGGTCTGGAGTAGCTCTGCCGAGGCTCACTATGATTCATTGCAGCAGACTGAATGTTCATGCAGATCGCATTGACAGTGTGACCTGATGTGAGGGTTCAGTCTGTGGCTACAAGTCACACTGAGCCTCGGCAGAATGATATCAGTCCGGCGGACAGTATAGAATCCTTCAGAGGTAAGCAGTGTCCTGCCGTCTACTTACTCTATGGATATCTCTCTCCTGAGAACTGTGTCTATCCACAGCAGTCTTGTCATACTAAGTGGTTTCACCCAAATTAGGTTGCTGGTTACACTGGGCACAGGTATTAACTCTGCCTTTGTGGCAAAGCTAAAATCAACTCTAACTAAAATCAGAATCATGAAAATGATGTTCCAGCCCAACCGTGAAGGGAGAATGAAGCTGATTTCTCTGCTAAGATTTATTATATTTCTTATTTTTACATAGTTACATAGTTACATATTTACTTAGGTTGAAAAAAGACCTAGGTCCTTCTAGTTCAACCTTCCTCCACCAGTTCTACATTTAGTCACTAAGTCACTTATAACCAACAATGTTTTGTGTACTGAGGAAATCATCCAGCCCTTTTTTAAAAGCTGTTATAGTATCTGCCATTACTACCTCTTGTGGTAGTGTATTCCACAGTCTGACCGCTCTAACTGTAAAGAACCCTTTCCTATTTAGGTGTCGGAATCGCTTTTCTTCCACTCGCAGTGAGTGCCCCCTGGTCCTTAGTATTGTCTTTGGAAGAAATAAGTCATGTGCCAGTCCTTTATATTGACCACACATGTATTTATACATATAAATGAGATCTCCTCTGAGACGTCTTTTTTCTAAGCTAAACATATCTAACTTTTTCAACCTGTCATCATATGGGAGGCCTTCCATTCCTTGTAATAGTCTAGTTGCCCACCTTTGAACTGACTCTAACTTCTGAATGTCCTTTTTAAAATGTGGAGCCCAAAACTGGATCCCGTATTCCTTACAAGTGATTTATAGAGGGGTAACAATACGTTGGGATCACGGGATCTAATCTCTCTTTTTATACACCCTAAAATCTTGTTTGCTTTAGCAGCTGCTGCTTGACATTGAGTGCTGCTGCTCAGCTTATTTGTAATAAGAATACCCAAGTCCTTCTCCTTTTCTGTAGTCCCGAGTTTACTTCCATTTAATGTATACGCAGCTATAGGATTACTCCGTCCTAGGTGCATTACTTTACATTTATCAACATTAAATCTCATTTGCCAAGTATCTGCCCATTCTGACATCTTATCCAGATCTTTTTGTAATATTGTACTATCCAGGTCAGTTTTTAATATCCTACATAGTTTGGTGTCATCGGCAAAGACTGACACTGTACTATCAATCCCATCCACAAGGTCATTAAAAATTAACATGTACTATCAATGTATGGAAAAAAAAACCATGATGGTTTCTCCTCAAGTATAGAGAAAATACCTCAACTCCCTTTAGTAATGACTAGAGTTGAGCGCGGTTCGTGGTTCGTGGTTCTCCAGTTCTAGGCTCGAGTGATTTTGGGGCATGTTCTAGATCGAACTAGAACTCGAGCTTTTTGCAAAAGCTCGATAGTTCTAGAAACGTTCGAGAACGGTTCTAGCAGCAAAAAACAAGCTAAATCATAGCTTGGTTTCTGCTGTAATAGTGTAAGTCACTCTGTGAATCACACTATTATCACATTTCAGTGTATAGTGTGCGTGAACAGCGCCTTCAGATGACTGCTGGTTTTTTTTGTTTTTTTTTTCTTGTCTTCCTTCCCTAAGCGCGCGCGTCTTGTGGGGCGGGCCAGCATGTCAGCCAATCCCAGACACACACACAGCTAAGTGGACTTTGAGCCAGAGAAGCAACGGCATGTGTGATAGGATGTCCATGTCACATGTCCCTGCATTATAAAACCGGACATTTTCTTCCAGGACGTCATTATCTGCCTTCTGCGTCTTTGGTGTCAGACATCACTGTCGCAGCTCCGTCCTCCTCCTGAGTCCTATCGCCGATACAGCTGTTTGCGCTGCATACACAGCGTTAGACAGCTTAGGGAGAGCACTTTATAGCAGTCCTTTTAAGGGCTCAAACCGGCAGGGTCAGAGAGCCATAGGTGACAGGTCCTGCAAACAGCAATAGCGTCTGTGTAGCCAAGGTCAGGGATTTCCTCCCTGCATTTCACCATTAGGAGGGAATAGAAAGGCAGGCTTCCATTCCTCTACCCAGAGCACCACAACCCTGGCACTGTACCCTCTTGTCCTCTGCACACTCCAACTCATTATAACTAAGCCATTTTACTAGCAAACAGTCAGTGTACCTAGTGGCATCCTATCTGTGGCTATTGGACTTTGCTATAGTCCCACTAGTGCAAAGACATTTGCAGAGCACGTCTGCCTGCATTGCACACTCCAACTTTTTCAAACTAAGGCATTTTACTAGCAAACACTCAGTGTACCTAGTGGCATCCTAAACGTGGCTATTGGACTTTGCTATAGTCCCACTAGTGCAAAGACATTTGCAGAGCACGTCTGCCTGCATTGCACACTCCAACTCATTATAACTAAGCCATTAGACTAGCAAACACTCAGTGTACCTAGTGGCATCCTAAACGTGGCTATTGGAGTTTGCTATAGTCCCACTAGTGCAAAGACATTTGCAGAGCACGTCTGCCTGCATTGCACACTCCAACTTTTTTAAACTAAGCCATTTTACTAGAAAACACTCAGTGTACCTAGTGGCATCCTAAACGTGGCTATTGGACTTTGCTATAGTCCCACTAGTGCAAAGACATTTGCAGAGCACGTCTGCCTGCATTGCACACTCCAACTTTTTTAAACTAAGCCATTTTACTAGCAAACACTCAGTGTACCTAGTGGCATCCTAAACGTGGCTATTGGACTTTGCTATAGTCCCACTAGTGCAAAGACATTTGCAGAGCACGTCTGCCTGCATTGCACACTCCAACTCATTATAACTAAGCCATTTTACTAGCAAACACTCAGTGTACCTAGTGGCATCCTAAACGTGGCTATTGGACTTTGCTATAGTCCCACTAGTGCAAAGACATTTGCAGAGCACGTCTGCCTGCATTGCACACTCCAACTTTTTTAAACTCAGCCATTATACTAGCAAACACTCAGTGTACCTAATTGTATCCTAAACGTGGCTATTGTACTTTTGTCAATTCACAGTATTGGAATGATATTTGCAGCACGTCTGCCTGCATTGCACACTCTAACTTTTTTTAACTCAGCCATTATACTAGCAAACACTCACTGTACCTAATTGTATCCTAAACGTGGCTATTGTACTTTTGTCTATTCACACTATTGTAAACATATTTGCAGCACGTCTGCCTGCATTGCACACTCAAACTTTTTTAAACTCAGCCATTATACTAGCAAACACTCAGTGTACCTAGTTGTATCCTAAACGTGGCTATTGTACTTTTGTCAATTCACAGTATTGGAACGTTATTTGCAGCACGTCTGCCTGCATTGCACACTCTAACTTTTTTTAACTCAGCCATTATACTAGCAATCACTCACTGTACCTAGTTGTATCCTAAACGTGGCTATTGTACTTTTGTCTATTCACAGTATTGGAACGTTATTTGCAGCACGTCTGCCTGCATTGCACACTCCAACTTTTTTAAACTAAGCCATTTTACTAGCAAACACTCACTGTACCTAGTTGTATCCTAAACGTGGCTATTGTACTTTTGTCTATTCACACTACTGCAAATCTATGTGCAGCACCTCTGCATGACAACCTCCTGCTCTGTTTTTAATAAGCTATAATGATAGCACAAAATACTGCCATTTAGTGGCATCATAGAACTGGCTGTTGTATTCCATTAGTGCCCCACTGGTGACAAGCTATTTCTAGCACCTCTACATCACACCCTCATGCACATTTTGATACGCTAATGTTATAGCAAACTCATGGAATTCATTGATGCATTTCATAATTCGGAGGGATAGAAAGTCAGGCTTCCTTTAGCTTTTCCTTCTGTTCATAGACAGCATCTCCAAGACAAATTTCCCCTCCACGTCTAAGTGTGGAGAGTCAGCTAGTGCGCATGCGTGTGCCGATGTACCCCAGCTGCAGCATAATTACAGTGTTTCGCGTAGTGAGTATGCTCAGCCTGACTGTGTTATTCCTGACGCTAAGTCTTCTTTTCGGGATACAGCGCATGCTCCCACACTAAGTGTGAAAAGCCTCTTTGCACAGGTGCTTGCATTCCGTGCCGGGTCTAAGTCCTGTTTTGTGCCTAGACACCATGCTAAAGCTGATAGTCTTTTTTCAGAGACTGTATTTCATGCTACTGAGCATGCTCAGGCACTTCCTGCATCAGAGACTAGGTCCGGTAATGAACTGTTTGGCCCTGGCCCTGATGTGGGGGTCCCATATAGACCACAGGGCATCAGGTGTCCTCCCAAATGGCTTGCAGAGGCCCACACCTATGACTTGTCACCGCATTATTGATGGTCAGACGATGACTGGTGAGGTGTTTGGGTCATGGCAGCCATGAGGTCATAATTGAAGTTGCGTTTCCAAATAGGACGCTAGTTATGCCACTGATGACGTGTCACTCTACTTTTGTCTCCAGGAGGTGCATTGTGGTTCACCCTGGTTTGGGGCGGACCCAGGTTATAAAAGGGGCTGGAGCCAACAAGGAGGTGCGCAGTCTTCTATTATGCTCCGAAAGAGCACACCTCCATGTGTTGAACCCATTGCGGCTTTAGGCCAGAGGTAGGCAGGGATAGGGTGGTGGATGCAGGCCACCACCACAGTTGGTAACGCAGAACGGTTAAGACCAGCTCCTGTCCTAACAGTCCTGCTTGTGCAGCCCAGTGGCATTAACAGGCCTGCTGCTGCTGATGCGCCTACTGTCCACAGTTGTGGCCCCTACGCACACGGTCAGCGTACTCAATGGCCCCTGTGTTGTTAACAGGGAGTTCCTGGGCTGGGTGGGCATGTGGATCCTGTGACGCTAACAGGGCTCACAGTCTCCAGATCCAAATGGCGTCTAACTCGGTTCAGGCTACTATTAGTTTCATAGCCACACAGCTCTGTATCCTCCACCAAACCTTCAAGTTGCCAACCTCTCCTTTTCCAACTGGGAGCACGGTGGACACTGACTGCTGATGGGGATATATACCTTTCTCTTTCTTTTCTTATTAATTTTCGTTATATAGCGGTCACAGATTATATACCACTTTATCCAAATCTGCCAGTCCCACTGTAACAGATGTTGTTTCTTCAGCAAATGTTACAGTTGCTTAACCACCAAATCCACGGACCAAAACTTTTTTCCCCTTTCCAACACACCTGTTCCCCTTTCCAACAGCATCTGTCCTTTTTCAACTCATTTTGGGATATGACCAAAAGTGCAACTGTGCAGGGACACCGTACTCAACGCCATCTCAGCACAGCAGCCATCCCTCGGTCCCTCCCATGTGGACAAGTAAAAGACCATTTCCTCCTATCCATGACAAAGCGTTGAGATTCACTCTGTGCAGCACTGGTGTTTAGTGGAAAAGTAGATCTAAGATTGCGTACCACATTCTGCAGATACTCCTGTATACGTGCGTCTATTTCTATGGCAGGAATTAGTTCGCCAAATTTTGTCTTGTACCGGGGATCTAACAGTGTGGCAACCCAGTATTCAGGATTACTTCAAATTCATACAATCCGAGGGTTATGTAGGTAGTGCAGCAAGAAGGCGCTCATGTGTCTTGTGCATCCAGGAGGACCAAGTCCTTGGTGTGTTGGTGGCAGAGAGGTGAGAATCGTGCATCCTTCCTCTGCCCTCTCCCCACTACCTCGCACAACCGAAATGTGAGCAAGCTCTCACTCATCTGCTGAGTCTTCCATGCCCATCGCCAGTTCGTCCTCCATTTCTTCATGGGCTCCTGCACTTTCATCAACACTTTTTGCTGATACTATGCGCCCTTGTTAATCCCTCTCCCTCACCATGACTGCCGCATAGGTGCCGCTGACCATCTGGACCTCGTAGATCTTGTTATCCCTTCCGCATATGACTCCTCCTGTACTTCCTCCCCTTCCTCTTGTCCCAACACCTGACTCCGAATAATAATTACAGTGTGCTCCATCATGTAGATGACTAGAATTGTCACGCTGAGAATGACATTGCCAGTGCTAAACATCTTCGTCGACATTTGTGAACTGTGTAGCAGGGTGCATAGGTCCTTGATCTGACACCACTCCAGCAGCGTGATCTGCACCACCTCTTGATCAAGTTATCCCAGGCTATATGTCATACCGTATTTCAGCAGGGCTCTGCGGTGCTGCCACACACGCTGCAACATGTGCAGATTCCAATTCCTGCGTGTCGGAACATCGCATTTCCGGCGTTTAACTGCCAGACCCTAAGACTTCCGGAGTGATGAAAGTTGTGGAGCTGCTGTGTGCGCACGATGGAAGTGAGCACATAGCGAGCGTGCACGCTGCACAAGGCCATGTAGGCCGTGATGGTGTTTTAAAAATTGCTGGAGAATCAGATTCAACACGTGAGCCATACAAGGCACGTGTGTCACATTGCCCTGAGGATGGCCCGCAGCCAGGTTTGCATCATTGACGCACACGGCTGTTAAGTCACCAACGGAGTCCGCTCCGGCAATTTGTACTCCAGTCACCAGGTGACAACGTGTTCCTTTCATGCATAGTGCTGATGATGGGAGAGGAGTCGATGCCAGCGGCGCAGGTGGACGCAGGTTATGCTCACCCACTGGGCTGCATTACCTTGACAGATGCAGAATCTCTGGCTGAATGTAGCTGGTGGGTATCTCACAGATGAAATACCATCATTCAGCTACAACCAATGTGAAGACACCACACCCTTTTTTATGCCCATCCTGTCTGCAGACCACTGCCAGACATAGCTATGAACCTCTGGTTAATTTTACCCCCAGTTCAGTTTTATGATTTTGTGTGCTTGTTACCTGACTACTTTTCCTGCTTGCTGTTTATGTACCTTGTTGGCCAATCCGCATTTCACCTCTGCTTGTTTTCTGATTAAGTCATGGCCGTCCCATTCTGTTCCTGTTCCTCAATTAATGTTTTGACCCTGCCTGACTACTATTCTCTGGAATAGCGGTGTGACTCACATTTCCCATACATTTCAAAGTAAAACTTTGACCGCCTGATGGCATTGAGCTCTGCTGCCAGCATAGTAAGGAGGTGTGTGGTAGTCCTTGTGCGCAGTTGCAAGGAAGGGTGGCCTGACCACACAGGGTTTGCACCAAGGTGGAGGACCCACACGAGGTTGAAGAGGCAGAAGCAGTGTATTAACTTCTACATACAGAACAAGGATTGAAACAACTCGTGGGGACGGCAAGACTTGTACAGCAGACCCTTCTCCATCTCTCACCATAGTTTGCCAGTGCCCAGTCAGCGACATGTAACGTCCCTATCCATGCTTACTGGTCCAAGTATCGGTGGTGAAATGCACCTGTTCACACACAGAGTTTCTCAAGGAAGCGGTGATGTTGTGTGCGACATGCTGGTGTAGCTCAGGCACACCTTTCTTAGAGAAGTAGTGGCGACTGGGCATCTGGTACTGGGGCACAGTGACAGACATAAGGTCTCTAAAATCCTGTGTGTCCACCATGCGGAAAGGCAGCATTTCCGTAGCCAAGAGCTTACAGAGGGATAAAGTCAACCTCTTAGCTTTGTCATGGGTCGCAGGAAATGGCCTTTTATTTGTCCACATCTGAGGGACAGAGATCTGGCTGCTGTCTGTAGACGGTGTTGAGTAGGGTGTCCCTGGAAAAATGCAGGTTTGTGAGGAAAGTGCAGGCGGAGACATGATGTTGCCTTCATCTTGCCTTCAGATCTGTTCATCTTGTATCATTTTTAAAAAACACAGCAAGCAAGGGTTACTCCAAGCGGAGTCTACCTTTTTTCCAAAAATTGGGCACACAGACACCCCATCAGTGGCAGCACTTTTGCCATAGCTGCAAACAGGATGTTTTGATTTGCATCAAGCACATTCAAAAATACGCCATAATTAACCGTCCCCAGCATGACACCGGGGTAGGTAGATAAAGTCTTTGCTGAACCATGACTTGGTCATCTTGTCTCCTTTTAAAAACAATGTAAGCAAGGGTTACTCCAAGCGTAGCCTCCCTTTTTTCCAAAAAATGTGCCCCACACACACCCACCCATTCAGTGGCAGCACTTGTGCCCTAGTTGCAAACAGGATGTTTTGATTTGCATCAAGCACATTCCAAATCCACAAGCATTTACTCTCCCCAGGATGACACAGGGGTAGTAAATTCCTTCTGGATCCATGACTTGTTCATTTTGATGAACGTCAGTCTGTCCACATTGTCACTGGACAGACGCGTGCGCTTATCTGTCAGCACACACCCAGCAGCACTGAAGACACGTTCAGAGACAACGCTGGCAGCTGGACACGACAAAATCTTCAAGGCGTAACTGGAGAGCTCTGGACATTTTTCTAGATTTGAAGCCCAAAAGGAGCAAGGCTCCATTTGAAAAGTCATTGCATCGATGTTCATTTGGAGATACTCCTGTATCATCCTCTCCATCCGTTGACTATGTGTCAGACTTGTTGTCTCTGGTGGCCTTGCAAAGGAGGGTCTAAAAAAATTATTAAAAGATTCCATAAAATTGCTGTTACCAGCACCAGATCCGGTCCTACTGGTACGGGTATTATTAAGGAATAACGTTTGGAACTCCATTCTATGTCTGAACTGGGTGCAAAAAACCTAAAAAACATCACTATGGGGAGATAAGGTATGCACACCAGTGACTATGGAAGGGGAATACATGCAATAGCAGAAACTGCTGTGTGAATACTGACATGAAAAATTCAATAGCTATGTGTAAGAATGGAACCTGCATTACTGCCATGAATATATGAATAAAGAGAAATTTAGCTACTGAATTGATCAATGCAATAGAGCCCCAACACTACGCCAAAGTATTTCTCTACGTTGGGGTCCCTAGCTTGTGTGTGTCCTCTCATGCAGTTAAAAAACTTACCGTGTATGGGAAGCTGAGACCCAGGCTATATATACGATGTGGATTGGCAATAGGTGTGTATGGGGAGGGTTCACAAACGAAAAACTACTAACATTAAGGAATAACGTTTGGAACTCCATTCTATGTCTGAACTGGGTGCAAAAAACCTAAAAAACATCACTATGGGGAGATAAGGTATGCACACCAGTGACTATGGAAGGGGAATACATGCAATAGCAGAAACTGCTGTGTGAATACTGACATGAAAAATTCAATAGCTATTCTTACACATAGCTATTGAATTTTTCATGTCAGTATTCACACAGCAGTTTCTGCTATTGCATGTATTCCCCTTCCATAGTCACTGGTGTGCATACCTTATCTCCCCATAGTGATGTTTTTTAGGTTTTTTGCACCCAGTTCAGACATAGAATGGAGTTCCAAACGTTATTCCTTAATGTTAGTAGTTTTTCGTTTGTGAACCCTCCCCATACACACCTATTGCCAATCCACATCGTATATATAGCCTGGGTCTCAGCTTCCCATACACGGTAAGTTTTTTAACTGCATGAGAGGACACACACAAGCTAGGGACCCCAACGTAGAGAAATACTTTGGCGTAGTGTTGGGGCTCTATTGCATTGATCAATTCAGTAGCTAAATTTCTCTTTATTCATATATTCATGGCAGTAATGCAGGTTCCATTTCTTACACATAGCTATTGAATTTTTCATGTCAGTATTCACACAGCAGTTTCTGCTATTGCATGTATTCCCCTTCCATAGTCACTGGTGTGCATACCTTATCTCCCCATAGTGATGTTTTTTAGGTTTTTTGCACCCAGTTCAGACATAGAATGGAGTTCCAAACGTTATTCCTTAATGTTAGTAGTTTTTCGTTTGTGAACCCTCCCCATACACACCTATTGCCAATCCACATCGTATATATAGCCTGGGTCTCAGCTTCCCATACACGGTAAGTTTTTTAACTGCATGAGAGGACACACACAAGCTAGGGACCCCAACGTAGAGAAATACTTTGGCGTAGTGTTGGGGCTCTATTGCATTGATCAATTCAGTAGCTAAATTTCTCTTTATTCATATATTCATGGCAGTAATGCAGGTTCCAATTTTCACATTTCATTCTTACACATAGCTATTGAATTTTTCATGTCAGTATTCACACAGCAGTTTCTGCTATTGCATGTATTCCCCTTCCATAGTCACTGGTGTGCATACCTTATCTCCCCATAGTGATGTTTTTTAGGTTTTTTGCACCCAGTTCAGACATAGAATGGAGTTCCAAACGTTATTCCTTAATGTTAGTAGTTTTTCGTTTGTGAACCCTCCCCATACACACCTATTGCCAATCCACATCGTGTATATATAGCCTGGGTCTCAGCTTCCCATACACGGTAAGTTTTTTAACTGCATGAGAGGACACACACAAGCTAGGGACCCCAACGTAGAGAAATACTTTGGCGTAGTGTTGGGGCTCTATTGCATTGATCAATTCAGTAGCTAAATTTCTCTTTATTCATATATTCATGGCAGTAATGCAGGTTCCAATTTTCACATTTCATTCTTACACATAGCTATTGAATTTTTCATGTCAGTATTCACACAGCAGTTTCTGCTATTGCATGTATTCCCCTTCCATAGTCACTGGTGTGCATACCTTATCTCCCCATAGTGATGTTTTTTAGGTTTTTTGCACCCAGTTCAGACATAGAATGGAGTTCCAAACGTTATTCCTTAATGTTAGTAGTTTTTCGTTTGTGAACCCTCCCCATACACACCTATTGCCAATCCACATCGTATATATAGCCTGGGTCTCAGCTTCCCATACACGGTAAGTTTTTTAACTGCATGAGAGGACACACACAAGCTAGGGACCCCAACGTAGAGAAATACTTTGGCGTAGTGTTGGGGCTCTATTGCATTGATCAATTCAGTAGCTAAATTTCTCTTTATTCATATATTCATGGCAGTAATGCAGGTTCCATTTCTTACACATAGCTATTGAATTTTTCATGTCAGTATTCACACAGCAGTTTCTGCTATTGCATGTATTCCCCTTCCATAGTCACTGGTGTGCATACCTTATCTCCCCATAGTGATGTTTTTTAGGTTTTTTGCACCCAGTTCAGACATAGAATGGAGTTCCAAACGTTATTCCTTAATGTTAGTAGTTTTTCGTTTGTGAACCCTCCCCATACACACCTATTGCCAATCCACATCGTATATATAGCCTGGGTCTCAGCTTCCCATACACGGTAAGTTTTTTAACTGCATGAGAGGACACACACAAGCTAGGGACCCCAACGTAGAGAAATACTTTGGCGTAGTGTTGGGGCTCTATTGCATTGATCAATTCAGTAGCTAAATTTCTCTTTATTCATATATTCATGGCAGTAATGCAGGTTCCAATTTTCACATTTCATTCTTACACATAGCTATTGAATTTTTCATGTCAGTATTCACACAGCAGTTTCTGCTATTGCATGTATTCCCCTTCCATAGTCACTGGTGTGCATACCTTATCTCCCCCTACTGGTACGGGTAGACTGTTGAAGATGATGAGGCTGTCCCATGTTTGTCAAGTTACAACTGGAAGAATCACTCCCTTCACCTGCACGGTTGTTTGGTGGAAAAGCCGAGCTAAGATCGAGTAACAGCTTCTGCTGATACTCCTGCATACGTGCGTCCCTTTCTATGGGTGGAATTATGTCACAAAATTTGGACTTGTACCGGGGATCTAATAGTGTGGCAAGCTAGTAGTCATCATCACTTCTAATTTTGACAATACGAGGGTCATGTTGGAGGTGGGGCAACAAGAAGGCACTCATGTGTCTTGCGCAGCCATGCGGACCAAGTCCATGCTGTGTTTGTGGCATAGAGGTGCTAACCGTTCTTTCTTCCTCTTACATCTCCCCCCAACCTCTTTCAACTGAAATTTGACCAAGCTCCCCCTCATCTGCTGAGTCTTCCATGTCCATGGACAGTTCGTCCTCCATATCTTCATGTCCTCCTGCACCTTCCTCAACATCTCTCCTGCTACCATGCGCCCTTGTTGATCCCTGTCCCCCATGGTCCCATTCCTGCCGCGTTGGTGATGATGAACGTCTGGACCTTGGTGATGTTGTTGTGTCTTGCGCATATGAATCCTCCTGTAGTTCCTCCCCTTCCTGTTGTCCCACCCCCTGACTCCGAATAGTGTTTAGCGTGTGCTTCAGCATGTAAATGACTGGAATCGTCATGATGATAATGGCATTGTCAGCGCTAAACATATTCATCGCCATGTCGAAACTGTGCAGAAGGGTGCATAGGTCCTTGATCTGAGATCACTCCATCAGGGTGATCTGCCCCACCTCTGCATCTCGTTGGCCCAGGCTATACGTCATGACGTATTGCACCATGGCTCTGCGGTGCTGCCACAGTCGCTGTAACATGTGGAGAGTTGAATTTTAGCGTGTCGCCACATCGCATTTCAGGCGATGAACCGGCAGGCCGAAAGACTTCTGGAGCGATGCAAGTCGCTCAGCTGCGGCGCTTGAACGGCGGAAGTGAGCAGACAGTTTTCGTGCCCTGTTCAGAAGGCCATCTAGGCCGGGATAGTGTGTTAAAAATTGCTGGACGACAAGGTTCAACACGTGAGCCATACAAGGTACGTGTGTCACCTTGCCCAGGCGAAGTGCCGCAGCCAGGTTTGCAGCATTGTCGCACACGGCCTTACCAGGCTGCAGGTTGAGTGGAGACAACCATTTATGAAACTCGGACCGCAGAGCTGACCACAACTCCTCAGCTGTGTGACTCTTATTCCCAAGACATGTCAAGCTAAAGACCGCCTGATGCCGTTGCGCTCTGCTGCCAGCATAGTAATGAGGGTTGCGTGATTCCTTCTGCGCAGTGAGAACGCTGGTGGCCTGACCAGGCTGGCTTGGGGCGGAGGTGGAGGACCCAGATGAGGTGGAGGATGCAGAAGCAGTGGCGGAACTTGGACAGACAGAGGATTGACACACAAGTCGTGTGGACGGCAAGACTTGTGCAGCAGACCCTTCACCATCTATCACCATAGTTACCCAGTGGCCAGTCAGCGACATGTAACGTCCCTGTCCATGCTTACTGGTCCAAGTATCGGTGGTGAAATGCACCCGTTCACACACAGAGTTTCTCAAGGAAGCGGTGATGTTGTGTGTGACATGCTGGTGTAGCGCGGGCACACCTTTCTTAGAGAAGTAGTGGCGACTAGGCATCTGGTACTGGGGCACAGCAACAGACATAAGGTCTCTAAAATCCTGTGTGTCCACTAGGCGGAAAGGCAGCATTTCGGTAGCCAACAGCTTACAGAGGGATAGAGTCAACCTCTTAGCTTTGTCATGGGTCGCAGGAAGTGGCCTTTTATTTGACCACATCTGAGGGACAGAGATCTGGCTGCTGTGTGTAGACGGTGTTGAGTAGGGTGTCCCTGGAAAAATGCAGGTTTGTGAGGAAAGTGCAGGCGGAAACATGATGTTGCCTTCATCCAACGTTGGTGCTATCGATGTTTGAGAGAGCTGTACACAATCACTTGTTTCCCCTTCCAAACCAACTGACGACCTACCAAGCAAACTGCCTGTTGCGTTTACAGTGGTGGAAGTTGTGGGTGGAAAAACAGGTGTGACAGCTGTCCCCACAGTCCTAGAAGATGACGAGCGCGCGGATGCACTGGAAGGGGCAGGCGGTGGATGGTTGGCTCCGCTAGGCCGCATTGCAGCACGGTGAGCTTCCCACCAGGCCATATGATATTTATTCATGTGACGATTCATGGAAGAAGTTGTCAAACTGCTGAGGTTTTGACCTCTACTAAGATAACCATGCCAAATGTTACAGATCACATAATTAGGGCGATCGTTTTTTATGTCAAAAAAGGACCAGGCTAGGCAAGGCTTAGAGGCCATGCGACCTGTTGATCCACCCCGAATAATGCTCAGAGGCAGAGTGTTGGCTGAGGATGCAGTTGTAGACGTGCTACCAGTGCTCCGACTGTGTCCAGGAAGGCGCAAGGTTACTTCGACGTCGGTTGCATCCTCCTCCACCGCCTCTGTTGACCTCCTCGAGTGTCTGACTGTGGGTTGACAGTAGGTGGGATCTAGGACTTCATCATCAATTGTTGTGTTTGCACTCCCCTCCCCCTCAGACAGAGCCTCTTCTTGCCCTGACCGAATATTTAAGTTGTCATCCCAATCGGGTATCTGCGTCTCATCTTCATCAGTATGTTCCTCATTGTCTATAACCACATTTGTTGGAAAGGCAGCATTTTGGTAGCCAACAGTTTGCAGATGATGAAAGTCAACCTCCAAGCCATGTCATGCCCTTCTAAAAGCATGTAAAACACAGCGAGGGGACTCCAACCACAGTCTCCCTCGTTTCCACTAACTGGGCCACACACACTCCACTTGACTGGCATCGTTTGAGCCCCCTTTTGAAAAAGAAAAAGATGCTTTGCATGAAGCACTCTCAAAAATACGCGTGCCTTTCCCGTCCCCTGGCTGACCCAGGGGAAGAAAAGTCCTCTGAGAGCCATGACTTGTTCATCTTGGTTCTTTTAGAGACACAGCGAGGGGACTCCAACCACAGTCTCCCTCGTTTCCACTAACTGGGCCACACACACCCCACTTGACTGGCATCGGTTGAGCCCCCTTTTGAAAAAGAAAAAGATGCTTTGCATGAAGCACTCTCAAAAATACGCGTGCCTTTCCCGTCCCCTGGCTGACCCAGGGGAAGAAAAGTCCTCTGAGAGCCATGACTTGTTCATCTTGGTTCTTTTAGAGATACAGCGAGGGGACTCCAACCACAGTCTCCCTCGTTTCCACTAACTGGGCCACACACACCCCACTTGACTGGCATCGGTTGAGCCCCCTTTTGAAAAAGAAAAAGATGCTTTGCATGAAGCACTCTCAAAAATACGCGTGCCTTTCCCGTCCCCTGGCTGACCCAGGGGAAGAAAAGTCCTCTGAGAGCCATGACTTGTTCATCTTGGTTCTTTTAGAGACACAGCGAGGGGACTCCAACCACAGTCTCCTTCGTTGCCACTAACTGGGCCACACACACCCCACTTGACTGGCATCGGTTGAGCCCCCTTTTGAAAAAGAAAAAGATGCTTTGCATGAAGCACTCTCAAAAATACGCGTGCCTTTCCCGTCCCCTGGCTGACCCAGGGGAAGAAAAGTCCTCTGAGAGCCATGTCCACATTGTCAGTGGACAGACGCGTGTGCTTATCTGCCAGCAGACCACCAGCAGCACTGAAGACAGGTTCCGAGAGAACGCTGGCTGCAGGACAAGACAAGATCCCCAAGGCGTACGTGGCGAGCTCAGGCAATTTATCCAGATTGGAAGCCTAAAATGAGCAGGGCTCAAGTTGCACAATAATGGAATCGATGTTTCCTTGCATATACTCATATATCTGTGTGTCCTCCTCTTTTTCCTTGTCCAGCTCTTTTGTTTTCACATGAGTATATGTCCTTGTCACTTTCCCATGTGTTGTGAGTTGTTTGTCACCTTTTGGACACCTTTGAGGGTGTTTTCTAGGTGTTTTTCTGTGTTTGTGATTGCCTGCCATTGTTTCCTATGCAGTTCGAGTTCGGTTCGTCGAACGTTCGACGAGCCGAACTCGAACGAGACCTCCGTTCGGCGAACCGACCTCGAGCCGAACCGCGACCGGTTCGCTCATCTCTAGTAATGACTGGAGGAAGGTAGCATTTTTACATTTAGCTTTATATCTATGCAGCAGATTTTCTGTATCGGAAAAAGTAAGCTTTCATCTGTTTTAAAAGAAAATTATCATCACAGATTTTGTACTCATGTAGATTCAAAACTTTTCTTTGCTCACACTTGAGTAGTTCCATTCCATTGTATGTGTATTATTTAGCCTTTTATTCATAGGATGCCACGTGGTTGCATTTGCCAATAGCAGCCATGTCTTGTACATATGAACAAGAACTTAAAGGGGTAGTTCACCGGTTTTCATTACTGGTCACATCAATATTATGTTGAGAAACAAGGTTTTGTGTTGCCAATAGTGCCTCTGAGCGGCGCTATTGTGGACCGCTCATCCCTATCGCGTGACCCCAGGACTCCGAGACATCTCAGGTCTGGTGATGTCACACCAACTGAGGCAGGCCACAGTCTTCCTGAGTGACTGAGCTGTGAGCAGTGTTTTACTGCTCATCACAGCCCAGCATCTCCCTGCACTAGCTTTCATGGCAGAGCGCTGCAAGCAGGAGGAATGATGGCCTGTGACAAGCGGTGAAACGCAACCCACAGCTCAGTGACTCATGGAGACTGGGGCCGGCCGCAGTGATGTCAGGTCAATAGAAAATTGACATCACCGGATCCCAGAGGTCCCGGAGCCCAGGGGTCACGCGAAGGGTGTGAGCGGACGCAATAGCTCCACTCAGAGGTAGAATTGGTAACACAAGGTATTTGAGAGAAAGCGTGTTTCTCAACATAATATCAATGTGGCCAGTATTGAAAAGGGGTGAACCACCTCTCTACAGAGCGAGAAGATGGAATAGGATACTAGATTTGAACAACTGGCTACGACGGTGGTGCAGGCAGCAAGGATTTGGATTCTTAGACCATGGAGTGAATTACCTCTACGATGGACTTCTCGCAAGAGACGGGATACACCTCACAAAACCTGGGAAACACACGTTCGCCAGAAGGCTTGCCACACTCATCAGGAGGGCTTTAAACTAGAAGAAGAGGGGATGGGAGAAAAAACAGCAGACAAGAACATGCAGCAGAAGGACAAACTAATCAAGGATACTAGATGCCGTAAAGAGGACCCAAGACAGGGTACTAAGAAGGAAGCTGAGAAAAGGGGAGCAAAACTTCTTTCCTGCATGCTGACCAATGCAAGAAGCCTGACCAATAAGATGGAGGAACTGGAGCTGGTAATGTATGAGGAGAAATACGACATAGTAGGAATAACTGAGACATGGTTAGATGATAGTTATGACTGGGCGGCTAACCTGCAAGGATATGAATTGTTTAGGAGGGATCGTAAAAAAAGGAAAGGGGGTGGAGTCTGTCTATATATAAAGTCCAGTTTAAAGCCCAGACTAAGAGAAGATATTAAAGAGGGAAATGAAGAGGTGGAGTCTCTATGGGTGGAGATACAAGGAGGGAAAACTAATAAAATCCTCATAGGGGTTTGTTATAAGCCACCAAATATAACAGAAACCACTGAAAATGTATTATTGAAACAAATAGACAAAGCAGCAAATCACAATGAGGTGATTATTATGGGGGACTTCAATTACCCCGATATAGACTGGGAAACTGAAACCTGTGTATCTCAGAAAGGAAACCGGTCTCTGTCAGTAACTAAGGATAATTATCTGTCCCAACTTGTGCCGGGCCCAACTAGAGGGGCAGCCCTTCTGGACTTAATTTTAAGCAACAGGCCAGATAGAATAACAGACGTACGAGTGGATGGGCACCTAGGGAATAGTGACCACAATATAATACAATTCCACTTGTCCTTTAGTAAGGTGCCTTGGAGGGGGGTTACAAAAACGCTGAATTTCAGGAAAGCAAAGTTTGATCAACTTAGAGAAGACCTTCGCCAAATTGATTGGGACAATGTCCTCAAAAATGGGAGCACAGAAAATAAGTGGGAAATGTTTAAATCGGTATTAAACACCCACTGCGAGCTAGCCATACCATACAGAAATAAAAGGGCTAGGAACAGGAGAAAACCAATGTGGCTTAATAAGGATGTAAAAGGGGCAATGAATAATAAGAAAAAGGCATTTAAAAAGCTAAAACAAGAAGGCAGCGAGGAAGCATTAAAAATATATAGAGAAAAAAATAAAATGTGTAAAAAACAAATATATTTAGCAAAAGTAGAAACTGAGAGACTCATTGCTAAGGAAAGCAAAACAAATCCCAAACTATTCTTTAATTATATAAACAGAAAAAAGATTAAAATTGATGGTGTTGGCCCTTTAAAGAATAATGAGGGTAAAATCATAGAAAGCGATGTGGGAAAAGCAAATGTTTTAAATACTTTTTTCTCAACTGTGTTCACACAGGAAAAGCATATGCCAGGGGAAATGCAGAGTGATCATGTAAATGCCCCGTTAAGTATGACCTGCCTAACCCAGGAAGAAGTGCAGAACCGACTTAGTAACATTAAAATTGTCAAATCACCAGGCCCTGATGGCATTCACCCTCGGGTATTAAGGGAGTTAAGTAATGTGATAGACAGGCCTCTATTCCTTTTATTTAAAGACTCTATAGAAACTGGGTCTGTTCCACTGGATTGGCGGCTAGCAAATGTGGTACCAATATTCAAAAAAGGGTGCAAAAGGGAACCTGGAAACTATAGGCCGGTAAGCTTAACATCTGTTGTGGGTAAAATGTTTGAAGGGTTTTTAAGGGATACTATTATGGAATGTCTCAATGTTAATAACTGTTTAACTCCATATCAACATGGATTTATGAAGGATCGCTCCTGTCAAACTAACCTGATCAGCTTCTATGAGGATGTAAGCTCTCACATGGACCGAGGAGAATCATTGGATGTCATTTATCTCGACTTCGGTAAAGCATTTGACACTGTCCCACATAAAAGACTGCTAAGTAAAATGAGAAAGCTTGGGCTCGGGGAAAATGTGTGTAGATGGGTAGGTAGCTGGCTTAGTGGTAGAAAACAAAGAGTGGTTATTAATGGTGCATACTCAGATTGGGCCAGGGTTACTAGTGGGGTGCCACAGGGGTCTGTATTGGGCCCCCTACTATTTAATATATTTATTAATGATCTGGTGGATGGCTTACAGAGTAAAATATCAGTATTTGCAGATGATACAAAACTATGTAAGGTAGTTAACACAAAGGAGGACAGTTTGCAACTACAGATGGACTTGAGTAAATTGGAGAATTGGGCTGAAAAATGGCAAATGAGGTTTAACACAGATAAGTGTAAGGTTATGCACATGGGAAGGAGAAACAGATGCTACGATTACTTACTAAATGGGAAACTGCTGGGGAAATCAGACATGGAAAAAGACTTAGGCATCTTAGTGAATAAGAATCTAAATTGGAGTGCCCAGTGTCAGGCAGCAGCCACCAAAGCAAATAGGGTGATGGGATGCATTAGAAGAGGTCTGGGGGCACGAGATGAAAACATCATTCTCCCTCTGTACAAATCACTAGTCAGACCACACTTGGAGTATTGTGTGCAATTTTGGGCGCCGGTGCTGAAGAAAGACATTACTGAACTTGAAAGGGTTCAGAGGCGGGCTACTAAAATAATAAATGGAATGGGTGCATTACAATACACGGAAAGGTTATCAAAATTAGGTCTATTTACTCTAGAAAAGAGAAGACTTAGGGGAGACCTAATAAATATGTACAAATATATCAGAGGGCCATATAGAGATCTCTCCCATGATCTGTTTGTACCAAGGACTATGACAAGAACAAGGGGGCATTCTTTTCGATTGGAGGAAAGAAAATTCCTACATCAGCATAGAAGAGGGTTCTTCACGGTAAGAGCAGTGAGGCTCTGGAACTCTCTTCCTGAGGAAGTGGTGATGGCCAACTCACTGAATGAATTTTAAGAGAGGAATGGATGCATTTCTTGTTAGCAAAAGTATAGAAGGTTATAAATAGCATAATCTTACAGGTAGATAGAAGAGCGACCAAGATTATTAGAGGAATGGGTGGGCTGCAATACCAAGACAGGTTATTAAACTTGGGGTTAGTTAGTTAGGAAAAACAAAGGCTTAGGGGGATCTAATCACAATGTATAAATATATGAGGGGACAGTACAGAGACCTTTCCAAAGATCTCTTTACACCTAGGCCTGCGACTGGAACACGGGGGCATCCGCTACGTCTTGAGGAAAGAAGGTTTAATCATAATCACAGATGAGGACTCTTTACTGTACGAGCAGTGAGACTATGGAACTCTCTGCCGCATGATGTTGTATTGAGGGATTCACAAGTAAAATTTAAGCAGAGCCTGATCGCATTAATTGAAAAATTTAATATTACCAGTTATGTATATTAGATTTTATGACAGGGTGTTGATCCAGGGAACTAGTCTGATTGCCGTATGTGGAGTCAGGAAGGAATTTTTTTCCCCATTGGAGCTTATTTGACACATTGGGGTTTTTTTGCCTTCCTCTGGATCAACATGTTAGGCTACGGGTTGAACTAGATGGACTTAGAGTCTCCCTTCAACCTTAAAAACTATGAAACTATGAAACTATGAGAAGCAGGATGACACTGACGGTATAATTCTACTTGTGTATGACTCCTGTGAGTCTTTTATTGGTATCACCCAGCACTGCGCACACTTTGCTTACAGGAGCGGGTCGGCTGCATGTATTTCCATGCAGCTGAGGTGCTCCTGTCAGGAGAGTGTGCGCCGTGCTGGGTGATACCGATAAAAGACTCACAGGAGTCATACACAAGTACAATCATACTGTCAGTGTTAGCCTGCTTCTCGCTCTGTAGAGACACTTTTGATTTTTTTTTTATAATAAAGATGGAGTCTCTAAATGATTTTTTTGTTTTATTTCTAATAAAATTTTTTTTTATATCTGTTGTGTTTTTTTTTTACTGTTTACTTGAAATTCATGGTGGCCATGTCTAATTTGGCATGACACCATGAATTTCGGGCTTAGTACTAGCTGAGAATACAAAGCTGGTATTAACCTCTTTATTACCCAGCGTGCCACCGCCATCAGGGCCGCTGGGGAAAAAACAATCCACCATTTCCAGGGGCGGCTTCAGGCTGCAGAGAATCCCAGCCCCCAGTTGCCTGGTTTTACCTGACTAGTGATCAAACTACGTCGGGAGCCCACGCATATTTTTTTTTAATTATTTTTTTAAATAATTAAAAAAACAACAAAAACTAATGGGCTTCCCTGTATTTTGATTGTAGCCCAAGATAAAGCTAGGCAGATGGTGGTGGCGGCCTGTCGTCGTCCACCTTATCTGGGCTGAGAATCAAAAATACCGTGGAGCGCTACGAAATTTTTTTTTCATTTATTTATTTTTACACTACTATATGTGTGAAAGACCCAACAGCCAATCTCAGACGCTGTCATGCAGAATGGGCATCTGTGATTGGCTGTTTGAGTAACCTGGAATCTGCCCATATATTCTAGATGCTAGAATGTCTGGGCTGGTTTCAGGTTACTCCAGCATCTAATCACAGACAGCATCTGTGACAGCGTCTATAATTGTCTGTTATTTTAACAGTAAAATAAAACAACACAAAAAATATATATATTTTATTAGAAGAAAAACAGAAGACATTTAGGACTCCATCTATATTACTCAAAAATCCCTCAGACATAGTCCAAAGGTGGGCGAACATCTTCAGCTCTGCTACATCTGTGCGAGAAGACAAAAACACAGCTCTGCTCACACAGACTCAGCTGAGCTGTCAGACACTTCACCTGAGTGCACAGCTGAGGCTTGCGTATGACACCTGTGAGTCTCGCATCTGTATCACCCGGCACGGCACACACTCTTCTGACAGGAGCGCCTGAGCTGCATGGAAGTACATGCAACTGACCCGCTCCTGTCAGCAGAGTGTATGTACCACCCTGAGAGGGGCCCGGCCGCTTCTTCCGCTTGCCAAGCCGCTCGAGGTGGCACTAGCGCCTCCGGACCAGGGGGCCACATCGCTCTGTTAAAGGGGAGAGGTAGTGGGGTGGTGGTGGTGGGAAGGGGCGCGCTGTCATCTCGCAGGTCGTGACGCCACCCACGGGTCGTGGTGACGCAATGCAACACCGCTGCGGCTGAGGCGATGGCGAGCTCGTCCGGGATTGGTGTTGCGGCCGCAGCCGAGATGGTAGCCCCCTCCGTGGGTAGGGGCGGTGTGTCCCGGGGCCCCACTTGGGGGACTGCAAGCGCTATTGTTGTTGTCGGGGTGCAGGGTGCCATGCCGCGGTGTAGTGTCGTGCCTGGATGGCACTGGTGTACTCACGATTAATTCACACTCAGAGTCACTGGTAAACCAAAGTTCGGATGTGGTCGGTCCCCGCGGCCGGCTGCTGATGTCCCCTGTGGGTTGATGGTGGCCCCTTTCCCATGCACCTCTGATAGTTGTGTTTCGGCTCCCCTGCCTGGACAGTGGTAGCCCACTCCCCGGCGTTGAGCTGCCGGAGGAGCCCTCAGTTGCCTGCAGGCGCTGGCCCGTCGGGTGTTTGGCCCTTGGCGGTGGCGCTCACCCAGTCTCGGTGGGATTTTGCCTTCTTTCGGGACTTTGGGTGTGGATGAACCCATGAGGTCCAGCCAGCAATCAGTCAATTTGCCTATACTCAGTGGCTTCTAAGCTAGGACGAGGTCTGAGTACCCAGTTTCTGGTGCTCCGGTACACGGTTGACTCCCCGATTCAGGACCGGTGGGCTCCAACCCAAGCCCGGTCCGTACGGTTCCACCGGTTGCTGTACCGGTAATCCTGCAGGCAGCCACCACCGTCTGCCTGCCTGACGTTTTAAGGGTCCCGGGCTCCTACCCGGGTCCCTGACAGCTGCTCCCCTACCACTCACTGTCAACTCCCAAACTCAACCGTTTGAACTTCCTGCCTCAGGACAGTAGTCTCCTCGGTGGGCGTGTATTTCCGCCTGACTCCGCCCACCTGGTGTGCTTTACTGGCCCTGAGGGAGGCATCAGGTCTCCCTTTCGGGTGACGTGTGTGTGACCTCACAGGGGATTGGGGGGTGTGTGTAAGTGGTAGATGTTATTACCTGTGACCCCTGGGGTCCAGGGCATCACATGTACGCCGTGCTGGGTGATACCGATGCGAGACTCACATAGTGACAGCCAAAGTTCAATCAAGTCCATGGGTCACAGACTCAGGTGAAGCCTGACATCACCGCAAACAGTGTCGAAAAAAGCCAAAAACTGCCGAGTGACGAGCAGTACAGTGAATACCACTGGAAGTTAATGATCAGACCCGGAAGCAGGACGTGTTGCGGGAGCAGTAAGTATAATCATAATGTTTTTTACTAATGTGCTTTTTTTTTACAGCACCTGGACCGAACTGGACCCGAACTGTAACACGAGCTGCCCAGAAAACTTGTGTTCGGGATCATGTGCACGAACACTATGTGTTCGGTATTGACCCCAAACTTTATAGTTTGGGTTCGCCTATCACTGTTCAAGAGACAAAAATTGTGGTTAAATGGGATAGTCCCTTTGTTTAATATTATGTCATATTATGATGGACCCCAGGGAATCTGAAGAAAGAATGGACGGAGATCTTCTGAACATTTTACCTGCATGGTGGTCCCACCCAGCCGTCAGATATGTTGTACACTAGTCCCACATTGTAGCGAAAAGCCACAGATGGCTAATGGTGCTGCAGCATTCATTCTATAGTTTTTGGCAGGATCAGGTATTTAAACTCCCACCTATACTTAAGAGCCTGCAATACTTATTTTTACTCTTTTATTCCAAGGTGAGATGAGTATATGGGAAGAAATCAGCTGAGTTCCATGCAGAAAACTCCAATGATTTTCATCCCATGTTCATCCTGATTGTCACCCATGTGCCATTTCTATATTTATATCCTAGGTCATCATTATGTAAAGCAACAATTCATTTTTTCAGATCTTCAGAGAATGCTTTGCCATGAAGTGCCATGTTGAACTTCCAGTGACCAGTATGAGAGTATGTGAGCAATGACAGCAAACTTACCACACCTGCTCCCCATTCACACATGTAACCTTGTAACACTAATGAGCCACATGACATCAGTGAGGGAAAATAGCTAATTGGGCACAATTTTCCTTTTTTACTTGGGGATGTACTTACTTTTGTTTCCAGAGTTTTAGACATTAATAGCTGTGCGTTGAGTTATTTAGAGGGCACAGCAAAATTACATTGTTATACAAGCTGCATGCTGACTACTTTACATTGTATCAAAGTGTCATATGTTCAGTGTTGTCACATGAAAAGATATAATAAAACATTTACAGAAATGTGAGGGGTGTACTCACTTTTGTGATAAACTGTCATTGCATGTGCTTTTTTTAATGGCATAAAAAAAACAACCCTGAAGAATTCTTCATTTTTTTGCTTAATCTTTTATAAGTATTATTAACCCTTTTTGATGTATTTATATTGAAAATTTGTAAGCATAACCATTTTACGATTCTTATCTTTATCCTCATTTTTTGAAGTTTAAAAAAAATAATAATTTCTTCTTCCATGTGAAAGTAACACATTTCAGCCTGAATACGCATTTAGTGGTGAATGTATTAAGAACTTCTCTATTTCACACTCTCTAATTAAAGAAATATATCTTTCTCTCTTGCTGTCTATGCTGGATTCCCTAATCACAAATGAAGAATGTGGAGCACAGGGCTATGTATCTTGGATAATGATATGTGTTTTATTACTCAATACATTGTAACTTATCTACATCACTTTTACTATATTTCAAAATTTCCACATACCAAAAGTGCTGGTGTTGTTAAAATTGTAGAACATCATTATCTTTGCTATGTCTTGGTGCAAACGAGTGTGGCCTAAATAGTATCAAAACTTTGATACAATAATCTGAGGCAAAGCAAGACAACTAATAGGTAGTGTAACGTTGCATCAAAATGTCTATCAATGTACTAAATTTAATAAACAGCATGAGTCTCTGTGATACATTTCATGCATTTAACCCCTTCAGCCCCTAGCCTGTTTTCACCTTCACCATTTTTTGCAATTTTGACCAGTGTCACTTTGACAGGTTATAACTCTGGAGCACTTCAACGGATCCTGGCGATTCTGAGATTGTTTTTTCATGACATATTGTACTTCATGTCAGTGGTAAATTTAGGCCGATATGTTTTGCGTTTATTTGTGTAAATTTCGGAAATTTGGCGAAAATTTTGAAAATTTCGCAATTTTCAAAATTTGAAATTTTATGCTTATAAATCTGAGAGATATGTCACACAAAATAGTTACTAAATAACATTTCCCACTTGTCTGCTTTACACCAGCGCAATTTTTGAAAAAAAAAAAAATTCCGTTAGGAAGTTAGAAGGGTTCAAAGTTCTCATTTTTCCAACAAAATTTACAAAAAAAAATTTTTTAGGTACCACATCACATTTGGAGTGATTTGAGAAACCTAGGCGAAAGAAAATACCCAAAAGTGACCCCATTCTAAAATCTGCACCCCTCACTCTGCTCAAAACCACATCCAAGAAGTTTATTAACCCTTTAGGAGCTTCACAGCAACCAAAGCAACGTAGAAGAAAAAAATGAAAATTTTACTTTTTTAACACAAAAATGTTACTTTAGCCATAAAAATTAGTATTTTCACAAGGGTATCAGGAAAAATGCATCATAAAATGTATCGTGCATTTTCTCCTGAGTACGCAGATACCTCATATGTGGTGGAAATCAAATGTTTGGGCACACGGCAGGACTCTGAAGACAAGGAGCGCCATTTGAATTTTTGAGTGCAAAATTAGCTGCACTCATTAGCGGACGCCATGTCAGGTTTGAAGACTCCCTGAGGTGCCTAAACAATAGAGCTCCCCCATAAGTGACCCCATTTTGGAAACTAGAGCCCTCAAATATTTTTTATAGATGTTTGATGTGCACTTTGAACCCCTGGGGGCTTCCCAGAAGTTTATAACGTTGAGCCGTGAAAAGCAAAAAATTATTTTTACCACAAAACTGTTGCTTCAACCAGGTAGCTTTTTTTTATCACAAGGGTATCAGGAAAAAATGCACCACAAAATGTATTGTGCATTTTCTCCTGAGTACGCAGATACCTCATATGTGGTGGAAATCAAATGTTTGGGCACACGGCAGGACTCGGAAGGCAAGGAGCGCCATTTGAATTTTTGAGTGCAAAATTAGCTGCACTCATTAGCGGACGCCATGTCAGGTTTGAAAACTCCCTGAGGTGCCTAAACAATAGAGCTCCCCCATAAGTGTCCCCATTTTGGAAACTAGAGCCCTCAAATATTTTTTATAGATGTTTGATGTGCACTTTGAACCCCTGGGGGCTTCCCAGAAGTTTATAACGTTGAGCCGTGAAAAGCAAAAAATTATTTTTACCACAAAACTGTTGCTTCAACCAGGTAGCTTTTTTTTATCACAAGGGTATCAGGAAAAAATGCACCACAAAATGTATTGTGCATTTTCTCCTGAGTACGCAGATACCTCATATGTGGTGGAAATCAAATGTTTGGGAACACAGCAGGACTCGGAAGGCAAGGAGCGCCATTTCACAGCAAAATTGGTTGGAATTATTAGCGGACGCCATGTTGCCTTTGGAGACCCCCCTGAGGTGCCTAAACAATGGATCTTCCCCACAATTGACCCATTTTGGAAACTAGAGCCCTCAAATATTTTTTCTAGATGTTTGATGTGCACTTTGAACCCCTGGGGGCTTCACAGAAGTTTATAACGTTGAGCCGTGAAAAGAAAAAAAATTTTTTTTACCACAAAACTGTTGCTTCAACCAGGTAGCTTTTTTATCACAAGGGTATCAGGAAAAAAATGCACCATAAAATGTATTATGCATTTTCTCCTGAGTACGCAGATACCTCATATGTGGTGGAAATCAAATGTTTGGGCACACAGCAGGACTCGGAAGGCAAGGAGCGCCATTTCACAGCAAAATTGGTTGGAATTATTAGCGGACGCCATGTTGCGTTTGGAGACCCCCCTGAAATGCCTAAACAATGGAGCTCCCCCACAATTGACCCCATTTTGGAAACTAGACCCCTCATGGAATTTATCTAGCTGTTTAGTGAGCACTTTGAACCCCTGGAGGCTTCACAAACGTTTGTAATGTTCAGCCGTGAAAATATTTTATTCTTTTTTTTACCACAAAATTGTTTTTTCAAACAGGTAGCTTTTTTTTTACAAGGGTATCAGGAAAAAATGCACCATAAAATGTATTGTGCAATTTCTCCTGAGTACACAGGTACCTCATATGTGGTGGAAATCAATTGTTTGGGCGTACGGCGGGGCTCAGAAGAGAAGGAGCGCTATTTCACAGTAAAATTGATTGGAATTATTAGCAGACGCCATGTTGCATTTGGAGACCCCCTGAGGTGCCTAAACAATGGAGCTCCCCCACATGTGATCCCATTTTGGAAACTAGACCACCCCCATACAAAAAAAATAGTTTGGCGAAATAAAAAATACAGACATGAGTAAAAAAAAAAAGAATAAATAAAAAAAAAATATGAGCACCTGCCACTAAGACCAGTGCCAAACGTGAGAGCAATGCACGAGTCTCGCATCGCATCATCCACTCCAGTCTGGAAGCGAGCAACTGCGCTGGATAATGCGATGTGACAGGGCGGGGCGGCAGATGAGAGAGGGCGCAGCGGATGGAAGATGGGAAAGGGCGCAGCGGATGGAGGAGCGGCAGAGGATGGGAAAGGGCGCAGCGGATGGATGATGGGAAATGGCGCAGCGGATGGAGGAGTGGCGGAGGATGGGGGGGAGGGAGGTGAGATGGGGATACCTACCTTACAGGATGGATCTAGGCAGCAGGATCACAGCAGACAGAAGAGGCAGCAGATGAAGGAGGCAACAGATTGAGGCGTGTGAGAGGGGGCAGTAGATGAAGAGGAAGGGAGAGAGCAAGCAGCGAATCGGGGAGGGGGAGTCTGATGGGAGAGAGAGATGGCACATGGTGGAGGGGTGGCCCCGGGGGGAGGGGGGCCCCCAGAACATGGAGGGGGGAGGGTGGCTTGCAGCACATGTGGGGGGAGGGTGGCTTGCAGCACATATGGGGGAGGGTGGCTTGCAGCACATTGAGGGGGAGGGTGGCTTTCAGCACATGGAGGGGGAGGGTGGCTTGCAGCACATGGAGAGGGAGGGTGGCTTGCAGCACATGTGGGGGGAGGGTGGCTTGCAGCACATGGAGGGGGAGGTGTAGTGGCAATGGAGAAGGGGCAGCCAATGAAGGAGGCGGCAGCGGCCGATCGGGAACAGTGGGGGCCGATTCGGGGGCAGCAGCGGCTGAAAAAGGTGGGTGCGACGGCGGGGACAGTGGCGAGCGTGGCGGCGGGGAGAGTGGCGAGCGTGGCGGCGGGGACAGTGGCGAGCGTGGCAGCGGGGACAGTGGCGAATGTGGCGGCGGGGAGAGTGGTGGGCGGGGCGATCGGGGACAGCGGTGGATCGGGAGCAGCGGCAGGGCGATCGGAGACAGCGGCGGGGCTGGCGGTGGCGATCGGAGACAGCGGCGGGGCTGGCAGTGACGGGCGAGGCGATCGGCGACAGCGGCGGGGCTGGGGCTGGCGGGGCGATTGAAGACAGCGGCGGGGCTGTCGCTGGCGGGCGGGGCGATCGGAGACAGCGGCAGGGGTGGTGGGCGGGGTGATCAGAGACAGCGACGGGGCTGGCGGTGGCGATCGGAGACAGCGGCGTGGCGGGTGGGGCGATCGACAACAGCGGCGGGGCTGGCACTGGCGGGCGGGGCGATTGGAGACACAGCGGCGGGGCTGGCGGTGGCGGGCGGGGCGATTGGAGACAGCGGCGGGGCTGGTGGGCGGGGCGATCGGAGACACAGCGGCAGGGCTGGCGGTGGCGGGCGGGGCGATCGGAGACAGCGGCGGGGCTGGCGGGGCGATCGGAGACAGCGGCGGGGCTGGCAGGGCGATCGGGGACAGGGGCGGGCGGCGGGGGCAGCAACTTACCGATGGGCACCCGCAGAGACCGCTCTCCTCGGCTTTCAGGGACGGACACAGGTCACCGGCACCAGATCCACGGTGATTGGAGAGATCGGTCACAAGACCGGTCTCTCCAATCAGAGCTGGGGGCGGGTGAAGCACCGATCACCCAGCTCCAGCCAATGGCCAGTGCTACAGCAACACTGATCAGGGCTGGATTTCAATGTTCCAGCCATTTTCAATGGCTGGAACATTACAGTGACTGTAATTGGCTGAGCGGCGTTCGTCAGCCAATCACAACCTCTGTAGGTTCGGGGAGGAGGCACCACCCCTCCTGAGGTCAGGCAGAGGTCCCCTCTTCCAGAGTCTACTGTGTAATTAAACAAATTTCACTCCCCGGGGCTCCGGGACCCCAATTTCGCCATGACGTACTGGGTACGTCATGGGTCGTTTAGCACCATGTCACCATGACGTACCCAGTACGTCAAAGGTCGTTAAGGGGTTAAAGATGTCTAGTATAAGTGTAACAGGTCTATAAATGAGACAGTTTTAGCAAATCCCTGTGTGACAGCGTGTCTGACTGCAACCAATCAGAGGTGCTGTGTGATATCGTCTCTATTTCTGTAAAAAAAAATAAAAATAAAAAAATTGGGGTAGGGTTCCCCCCCATGTTATGATACCCAGTACAGATAAAGCATAGAGGTACAGGCTGCAGCCCCCAGCCCTGCGCATTATCTTGGCTGTGTATCAAAATAAGAAGAACACATGAGTCTTTTAAAAAGACAAAGAACAAAAAACCAGCCATGATAAAGCCAACAGCTGGAAGCTGATGTTCTCACACTGGGGAGACCCATGCTTATTGGGGCCACCCAGCCTAAATATAGCAGCCTGCAGCTGCCCAGAATTGTTGACAGTCCCAGAACTTTACTCGGCTCATCCAGATTGCTCTGTTGTGGTAGCAATCGAGGTAATAAGGGGTCGATAACAGCTTAGAGCTGCCACTAAGCCCTAGATTAGTAATGGGAGGTATCTTAATAAGGGGTTAATATCAGTTCACAGCTGCCACTAAGCCCTAGATTAGTAATGGGAGGCATCTATGAGACCCCCCCCCATTACTAATCTGTAAGTGAAAAGAAATAAGCACAAACAGCAAAAAAATCCTTTACTTGAAGTAAAATACAAAAAACACCCTTTTTCACCCCTTTATTATTCCCCAAAACACCCAGGTCTGACATAATCCACACGACCGCCCGCTGTGAGCTTTAGTCAGAGACTGAGCCACACAATGAGTGGTGATGTTACTCAGTTTATTTGTGGTCACAGCTAGAGGTTCCCAAGATCCTGCAACTGTGATCACAGGTAACCTGACCTCAGGTGACCTCTTTGTGAGGTGAGGTCACTCAGTTCAAAATTGGCTAATGCATGGAAACTGTTTAAACAACAATTGTGGTATAATCATGACTAAAGGTGCTTAACACACCAGGAATGCATTGGTGTTTTTTATTGTTCTAAGCCAATATGGATGTTTGTTGGAATTTTAACCCCTTTGCAACTGATTATGTACATTTACATCATAGGGCGTGTCCCCATGCTGAGCCCACATCTTTTCACACACTTGATGCCTCTAACAGCCACAGGTGGATCCAAGATCCACATGTGACTGTTAACCAATTAAATGCCACTACCAATCTTTGACAGCGGCATTTAAGATGCCCTGACAGGAAGCACATCTCTGATCCCTTCCATGGTCACCCCACGATCACGGCATACCAATGGAATGTCATGACAGTTGGAGGTCAGCTTATGACCCCTGTTCTTGTCATCACAATCTTCCTGTGATGACAGAGCTCATGCTTTGTATAGTACAGTGAATTGGCCGACTGCAGGTTTAAGTCCCCTATTAAATATTGCAAAAAGGAAAAAAAATTCAAAAATATAAAAAACTACTAAAGTTCAAATCACCCCATATTGCCACATAAAAATGAAACAAAAAAAAATCATTGGTAAGATGTAGCTGGTACAATTCTTATTGGAGTACCAAAGTACCATTAAACACACTTCCTCCAAATTCCCCTGAGTTGTTACTGTCCTGATTGTTCCCAGCCTTTCTGCCACCACCTAGCTTAGCATAACAGAATGACACAAAAAAGTCATTCTTGTATACCCACAGTTCCGCATCCTCCCAGCAACATGGAGTAACGATGCTCTTGGATTTGCCGCACAGGACTGCATACTCATTTTGCGTCCAACACCCTTCTGGCCTGTTACCTCTCAGGTGTAAGCTACTCGGGGCCTGTCTCTAGACCCTGTCCAGTCTCAAGTTTAGCTGCTGATCTACGCTTTGGGTTACGACCACTTTCTGTGCATCTTTTCGTTCTCTCACACTACTCTATTCTGTCTCAGTGTTGCAGACTCAACAAGTCATCCACAGAATGCGACAAAAATACGACTCAACAGACTGTATGTCCATCCTATTCACTAGCTGTTCCCTATCTGAATTCTAAGCTAAAGTCAGTCTTTTCCCTAGGGACTCTCTCCTCTCCCTTTGGGCTAATCCCACAGCTTAACTGTTTTTTTTCCCTCCAGTCAGTTACTGGGCAACCTTTTACCTATATACTGTAAATGTCCGGACCCCGCGGGTTCAAAAGTACCCGAGTGCCATCTAATGGATGTGACAATCCTGGGTGGCTACAAGCTGATATTTTTAGGCTGGAGGAGTCTAATAATCATGGGTCTCCCCAGACTGAGAATACCAGCTGTCAGCTTTATCATTCCTGGGTATCAAAATTGGGGGCATTAGCATGCCATTTTTTTAAATAATTTCTTTATTTTTTTTAAAAAGAAGGCAAATGTGAATTCTCTTCTTTTGATACACAGCCTAGTTAAGCACATGGCTGGGGGCTGCATCCTGTAGCTGTATGCTTTATCTGTGCTGCATGTCATAATTAGAGATGTGCAATGTTCGAGGTACGAGGTTCGCCAATTTCATGTTCGAGTGATTTTGGGAGGTGTTCGAGTTGTTCGACGAACTCGAACGATTTGCTAAAAGTTCAGCAGTTCAAGTTACGTTCAAGAACGGTTCGATCACCAAAACCGTGGCTTTTCACAGTAATTATGTGCGCACCTTTCGTATCTGCATGCATCCTGCGTCCCCAGCTCAATCCCTCTCTCTTTCCTGCTCACCGATCACGGGCGTCTCGCTGCACGGCCGTCACAAATCTCCAGCGGCATTTCCTCTTTTGAAAATGGCTGCCACTTCATTATTCAATTAGTTATTCTGTGCTTTCCCCGCCCACCGGCGCCCATGATTGGTTGCAGTCAGACACGCCCCCGCAATGAGTCCAGGACTGTATGCAGGAGCTTTTTGCCCCCCATAAAAAGGACGTGGGCTTCGCCATATTTTTGTATGCTAGCCAGGTACAGCAGGCAGGTATGGTTGCCCACAACCCCCAGCTGCCTATTTGTACCCGGCTGGGAACTAAAAAGATAGGGAAGCCCTTTTTTTAATTATTTCATGAATTTCATGAAATAATTAAAAAAAAATCTACATAGGCTTTGCCCCTTTTTTGTGTCCAGCCAGGTACAACTAGGCAGCTATGGATTGGAATCCGCAGAACAGGTTGGCCCGAGCTTTCTGGGCGCCTCTGCTGTGAATTGTAGTCCGCAGCCGCCCCAGAAAATGGCGCTTTCATAGAAGCGCCATTATCTGGCGCTGTATCCAACTCTTCCAGCAGCCCTGAAGTCGGGTGGCTTGCTGGGTTATAATGAGTTAATACTAGCTTTGTTTTACTAGCTAGTATTAAGCCAGAGATTCTTAATGTCAGGCAAGTTTGACCCGGCCATTAAGAATCTCCAATAAAGGGTTAAAAAAAGATACGACAGAGAGAAAAAATACTTTAATAGAAATAAATACACAGACACACTTAGAGTCTCCATGTTTATTACTCCCTGTCAGCCCTACATGATCCTGCTCTTCTGTCTTCTTTCTCCTTCAACCCATGCAGCTCTGCTACATCAGACAGCACTGCATGGGAGGAAGAACGCTGCTGCTCCCATGCAGTCTAATCACTCAGTGAGTGAGCAGAAGCTACAAGCAGTGACGTTACCGCTGACAGGCGGGTTATCATAGCAACGGTGCTCCGATCACGTGATTCCCGATGCCGCAATTCACCGGCTGTGTCATCTAGTCCTTGCATGTGGGCTGACTCTGTAAAGAGCTCCCACATGCATGGACGGGGAAGCCGACCATGTGCCAGAGCATTAAGCTGGTACACAGAGATTCTGGAACGATCACCGCGTACCGGAGAGATCCACTGACAGGACCTAGCATGACGTCTAGCCATGTGACCAGTCTGTAGCCAATGAGATAATAGACACATGACTGGTCACATGCTATTTTGACGTCACGATAGGTCCTATCATCAGTGCTGATTACCGGGAGGACACAGTGATTATCGGAAGGAAAAGCGGCGGAAGACAGAGTGCAGGACGCGTCGCGGAGACCTGTAAGTGTTATGGCAATGTTTATTAACTGTATGTGTAAAGGTATAATGTGTTTTTATGTGTTTGTGTTTACCTTTCATTGTTTTCAATGAGGTTCGAGTGGTTCGTCGAACAGTTCGTCGAACGTTCATCGAACGGAGCCTCCGTTCAACGAACTGAACCGAACTCGAATGCTAGTCATAATATGGGGGGAACCTATGCCAATATTTTATTTATTTATTTATTTTTACACCACAATAGAGCCGCAGACAGCGTCTGTCACACAAGGTGGGGACTGATCTGACTGCAACCACTCACAAATAAGGGGACTGCCAGTGGACAAGGGAAGCAGTGAATATTCATGAGCGATAATGAGCGGACCTGAATGTAGCGTTAGAGCCACGCCAGAGACTTGTAAGTATAACATGCCTGCTGCAATCCCCTTATCTCTTCTACCATAATTTTTAAGCACTGGATTTTGGTCCCTGTAGACTTATATGGGGACCGGCATCCGGCCAGATATCCAGATTCAATTCTGGGCCGGAACCAAGGTTTTTTTTTAAACTTGGTTAGACCCGCCGATCCCAGGTATCTGAGAGTCCGTCCATCATTAGTTTTGAGTAGAGCAGATTTCTAGAATAGAGTCTTCTACATCAGGAAATCCTAGATAAGTTTAGATCAAAGGATTGTGCCATCATTGATATATTGTAACAACTGCAGCTGCACAATCTCTCTTTTGTCCTTTACCGATCACTGTTACCTACGCTGATATATTGTTACAAACTACAGCCATGTGAACACTACTTGGTCAAGAAAAGTTTAAACCTCCAAATGTTATCAATTAATGTTTTCATTCTCCGAATGTAAGGCAATTTTTTAGGAATTAAAATACATAATTATAATTTGCAGATCTTTTCTTCAGACAACAGCTGCAAAATATTTTAATAACTCTTAAGGACCCTTTCTTTCTTAATTTTATTTTATACGTATTGTAATCATGTTCTCTTGTCAAGTCATATATAGCTTGCCTAATCTGTATGCTATTTCAATGGCCTTTCATTTAAAATCTTGCAAAAAGCAATTTCATTTTAAATCAATATTTTACTTTATTGTTTTCAATTTCATTGTATCTTTCAAACATGAACATACTCTGCGGCACTGTACAGAGAAGTGATGAAAGTGACTGTATAATTAAGGCCATATTTACAAGGTCTTACAGAATGAGTCTATTTTACCCATGACTGCTGTGCAATTAAATCTATTGTTGCCTCTAGGACCATTTACATGACAATTCATGAATTATTGCAGCATAACTTTTAGTAGCTTTTTTAAATCCATTAGCACTATAGTACATCATATGTACTATAAGATGGTGTTATTGAAAAATACAACTCCTTTCTTCTTGCAGTAAAGAAGATCTGCATCAATGAACAATAAAGATGATAGTGGCTACTGGGAAGATGCACCTGGAGTAAAATAAAAGAATACACATCTTTATTGTTAAAATTGGCTTTATCACTTTACCTATATTTTGATTTATTTGTCTCTTTTGGATTCTTTCCATTACAAATAAACTTTTATATTTGCTGCACTTTGTAAGAAACTTTGATGCCTTTTGTTCCAGGTGGGAAGACTGTCTGTCTGATTTTTAGCCTTTCAAAATTAAAGCTCCATTTGCTTATGTAAGCATTTTGGGAATTATCATCAGCACAAATGTACTAATGTTTCTTTGATTTAATCACTTCCAAAGCATATTCATTCATCCGTATAAATAATTAGTTTTTGAGAAAACATGAAAATAATTCTTGTTCAATATTTTGAAATGCAAGAATATCTCTGTCGTTTGACAGCTGGCAAAAAAACAAAACAAAGCACAAATTACAATCAAAGAGAATAAGAATGTTATCATATAGAATATGTTAAATGGTGTTAATGGAAGTGTGCCTGATAGAAACATCAGTCCCAGGATATATATAAAGGATGAACTATTTTATTATTTAGTATAGTATAAATGTGTTTATTCTTTAACACAGTTGTCTTCTTTCAGCAAACTTCTGCCTGCCGGCTCACTTAGGTGTTAAAAAGCAAACTTAGTTTTACTTACCCTCCTCAGTTCCAGCACTGCATCTACGCCTCTATCCGATCTCTCTTGTTTGACTGCAATAGGGCTGCCACTAGTGATGGGCGAACCCGAACTGTAAAGTTCAGGGTCCGTTCCGAACACATAGTATTCGTGCACATGTCCCAAACATGAGTTTTCCTGGGTAGCTCGTCTTACAGTTCCGGTCCAGTGGCTGTAAAAAAAAGCACATTAGCAAAAAACATTATGATTATACTTATCGGTCCCGCAATGTGTCCTGCAGACCCGCTCAGCTACTGTTTCCCAGCCACTTCTGCTTCCGGGTCCGATCAGTGGCTGAGCAGGTCTGCAGGACGCGTCACACAAGCGTTAAGTATAATGACAATGTTTATTATTAACTATATTCTTTATTTTACAGACCCCCCCGCCCAACCCATAACTCTAAAGTCCAAGTTCGAGGTTCAAAGACAAGTTCACGTTATCTCAGAACCCGAACTTTACAAAAAGTATAAATGAGTTTGCCAAACACGAACATCAGGGGTTCGCCCATCACTAGCTGTCACATTAACATTGCTGCAGCCAATCACTAAGATCAGCCATTCATTCTACATTGGCATAGCTGTTAAGCTCTGTGATTAGCTGCAGCGCTGTAAACATGATTTGTATGCTGCAACCAAACCATAGAAAACTCAAAGTAAAAAACAGGTAATGAAGCACAGGTTTTTTTTTACACTTGTGGGCAAAAGAATGCTCAATGACGACAAGCCCATCATATATATAAATCCACTGTGCATTATTAGTCGTAATTGGTTGAAAAGGGATGCCCCATCTGTACATTTATAGAATATCAACAAGATATGGTGCAAGTGTATGATATATATATATATATATATATATATATATATATATATATATATATATATATATATACTGTATATATGAAAAAGCGTGCTGTGCTTGCATCACAACCTCTCTTCTAATGGTGGCACAGGACAAGGCTATAAATGGATCACATCTGTACTACATTTACCCATATCCTGTGGATGTTTCATAACTGTATACAATGGGACTAACCCATTATGCCTCATGCAAATGTTCATATCAAGGTATTACTTCATAAAGTAAGGCTATGTGCCCACGGGAGCTCACACTTGCGGATATATCCGCAGGTATGTCCACAGGTTTCCCACAGCAGCTCCCCAGAATCCGCAGCTATTCATAGCTGCAGGATTCCAGCGAAATTCCGCGGTAAACCTGCGGACATTCATGCGACTTACCTGCGGAAGTCCTGGCCTCTATCTCCATAGTGGAGGGCCGGGATTTCCGCAGGTATTTCCGCAAGAATAAGGCTATGTGCCCACGGGACTATGTACCTGTGGATTTTGCCACGGAAAACCTGCGGATTTATCTGCATTTTCTAGATAAATCCGCAGTTTTGAGCAAGTACAGGCACTCCCCATGTTATCTTATGGGACATGGGGAGTGTGTGTCCATGCTGCAGTATGTGCAGCTGCGGAATATACTGCGGATGTCTCGCAGATGCACATAACTGCATGTCAATTATTCCTGCAGAAATACCTGCGGAATTTCCGGCCCTCCACTATGGAGCTAGAGGCTGGGACTTCCGCAGGTAAGTCACACGGATATCCGCAGATTTTCCGCAGATATTTCGCTGGAATCCCACAGCTATGTGGATTCTGTATAGCTGTGGATTCTGGGGAGCTGCTGCGGGAAACCTGCTGCGGGAAACCTTCTAGGCATTGCTCCCACCTGGCCAGAATCCTACTCCACACTGATGAGGGGCAATACCCCGAAACAGCTGTCTGTGGATGGATACTTGCCCTTGGTATTTCCCTTGTCATATCTTAAAAGTTGTCAAAAAGTTGGATATTGACTAAAAGCGCCACTTAATATGGTGGTTATGGTGGTCTCTTAAAAAGAGTCACCCCTTGGCTGGGTCCTTCCCGGAGGGATATCTGGCTAGTTTCTGTGTTGAGACTCCTAACAGAGGCTCCACTGACTTTTTTGATTTGCGGGAAACCTGCAGACATACCTGCGGATATATCCAAATGCGTGAGCTCTCGTGGGCACATAGCCTAATTGACATGCAGTTATGTGCGGCTGCAGGAGATCTGCAGCATATTTCCGCAGCCGCATATACCGCAGCATGGACACAGACACTCCCCATGTCCCATAGGATAACATGGGGAGTGTCTGTAATTGCTAAAACCTGCGGATTTATCTAGAAAATCCAGATAAATCCGCAGGTTTTCCGTGGCAAACTCCGCGGGTACAGAGTCATGTGAGCACATAGCCTAAAACTGAATTGTTTTTCCTTAAATTTACGATATCAGGCACCTATGTGATAATTTGCAGAATAGTTTACATTTAGAGATGATTGAACTGTTTGAGATCAGAATTCGCTGTCTTCGTCAAGTTTTTCTAGAAAACTCCACTAGAGGCTAATAAATTTGCCAGGGAATGTAATACTGGTAAGCTTCTTTTTGCCATGAAAATAGGTTTACAACACTGAAAGGTTTCCTAGTACTGTATTGAACACTGTATAAATTCTTTAATGCAAAAGATGCCTTATTAATCTGCCCATATTTGGTATTAACTCGTCCAGTCCAACCTGATCTATAAAACTGTTATACTATTTAACCCCTTCAGTGAACAGTTTAAAAAAAATGTGGCAAAAAAATGCTTCATCATACTGCAGAAAAAACACAATCAAAAAGTTGAACATAAATAAAAATGGTATTACTGAAAACTACATCTTCTCCCACAAAAAAATGAGCCACCCAGCTCCATCAGAGGAAAAGTAAAAAAAAGTTATAGCTCTGAGAATACAGCAATGCAAAAAAATATTCTGTTTTCTCAAAATAGTTTTTATTATGTAAAAGCGGCGAAACATAAAAAAATGATATAAATGTGGTATTGCTATAACCATGCTGACCAAAAGAATAAACCGATGTTGTTACTTTTACCAAACAGCGAATGGCATAAAAATCCCCCAGTAAAAACCAATTCCTGAATTGCTGTTTCATGGTAATTCTACCTAACAAAAATGAGAATAAAAAATGATACAAAAGTTATGTACTGAAAATGGTACCAATAGAAACGTCAACTTGTCGTGCAAAAAACAAGACCTCCCATGGTCTCCAAATGCGACATGGAGTTCGCAATCTATTCAAGACAATTTTGCACTCTAAAATTCAAATGGCGCTACTTCCCTTCCGAGCCCTGCCAAACAATAGATTTCCACCACACATTGAGTATCGGCATACTCAGATGAAATTGCACAACAAAGTGTATGGTGCATTTTCTCCTGTCACCCTTGTGAAAATGCAAAATTTGAGGCTAAAATAACATCTTTATGGGAAAAAGTAAAATTTTTATTTCCTTCCACATTGCTTTTGGTTTCTGATGTGGTTTTAAGCATTTTGAGGGGTGCAGTTTTTAGAATGGTGTTACTTTTGAGTATTTTCTTTCAGCTAGACCTCTCAACGTCACTTCAAAGGTTATGTGGTCCTTAAAAAATGGCTTTGTAAATTTTGTTGGAAAAATGAGAAATTGACGATAAACTTTTAACCCTTCTAACAAAAAAAAAATGATGTTTTAAAAATTATGCTGATGTAAAATAGTCAAGTGGGAAATGTTATCTATTAACTATTTAGTGTGATATAAGTCTCTGGTTTAAGGACATAAAAATTCAAAGTTTGAAAGTTGCAGAATTTTAAAAATTTTCTCCAAATTTCCAATATTTACACAATTAAATGCAAAAGATATCGTCTTCATTTTACCACTATCTAGAAGTACAATACGTCACGAAAAATATTCTCAGAATCACCAAGATCCATTTAACTGTTGCAGAGTTATAACCTATCAAAGTGACTGGTCAGAAATGAAAAAATTGGCCCGGTCACGAAGGCAACAACAGGATCCGGTGTGATAGAGTTAAAGTGTGATTACTTCTGTCTAGTTGTTGTGGTGCCATTTTCCTGGTGAGGAACTGGAAGTACATGAAGTTGTCACCATACAAGACCTTAATTTTAACCAAAATGCCTTTGAATATAGGTTTGGTCATTTAATTAAAGAAAACTGAATGCCAATAGTTTTGCATATCCTATTTAATGATCACAACATAGACAGTAATTCATTGCTTACAATTCCAGAACTTAGTATTTTGTAGCATAATCTCTTGCTTTAATTTCTGCTTTACACTGATGAGGCATTGAAGCTACTAGGGTATTCAAGACATCTTGACGGATCTTGCTCCATTCCATTTGCAAATTTGCAAATAATTCATCTATATTGCTATGGGTACGGGCCCCAAGACATCCCAAGCTGCTCTATAGGGTGTAAATTATGTGATTGGCTTGGCCAATGCAACAGGTGAAATTTTTTCTTTGCTAACCAATTTTTTACTAAATTGGATGTGCGCTTAGGATCATTGTCTTACTGGAATGTCCTGCTCCTGACTACTTTGGTTTTGTCAGCATTACATTCTCCAGTACATCCTTGTACATGGTAGCATTCATATTTCCATCAATTTTATTCAGAGGGCCAATGGCAGATGCAGAAAATCAGCCCCAAATTACAACATTGCCACTACCATGCTTCACTGTAGGTTTTTGGTACCTTACATCATTACGTTTTCCAATTGGGCAATATATATGGTGCTTGCATCACTACCAAACAGATTGAATAATAAAAAATTTAGAATATAGCACAAATTTAATAAAAAATAATGAAACATGGTTTCATTTCAATGCTTTAATAGTGAATTAGTGAACAGAAAAATCCGAAGGTAGTATTCGTCCTACGTTAACATTTCGACCCAATAATTTGGTCTTCATCAAAGGATTTTATCTAATAGAAAAAAACGGAGGTTTGAACAATGAATAATGATATCGGGTTGTTTAACGAACGTCTAAAGCCTTAAACGTAAACCTGTGTTATATGTAATACACTTTTTAGTTGGGGAAATTTTTATAGCTGGTAGGTGGGATCTCTTAATGTTGGAAGCACATCGAAAAAACATGCCTGAGAAGGATTAATACCTGTAAATCCCTCTATCATAAATGGTTAATTCTTCCTTTGTAATACCATGTGGTAAGTATACAAAATAGCCCAAAGGCCCTGAGAAGGATGAATACCTGTAGGTCCCTCTACCTTGAATGGTTAATTCTCCCTTTTGTTATACCAAATGGTAAGTATGCAAAAACAGCCAAAGGTCCCCTCTATATATAGTTCAATAGAGCGCAGTGGTGGTATAAAGTATAGTGGAGTGTCTCTCCTCTGGTACAATGCCAATAGAACTAGGCTCAATAACGCTAGTAATGCAGTGGTGATGGCTTTTTCCTTTTGTCTGACTTCACTATCAGAATAATAAGCTTCCTGTCATCTGATGATAAATTTGGCTTTACCTTTGCATGTTTTATCCAAAAAGCACACATATAAAAAATATTTAGGCAAAATTAGACAAACCATGACAAAATATGCAGAACCTTTGGCCCAGGAAATGTGGAAAACTAACACATAAAAGGATAAAACAATGTGATACACAATTTTCACCATTAGAGCTGACAACCAGTGGCTTCCATTTTACTAAAATTACCAGGAAAATGGCTTCACAACAACCACAGACAAGTAATCCCACTTTTAAAAAAAATGCAAAACGTTTGGTCGCAACTGTACAAGTCTAGGTTTCTGAATTCTCGTTTATTAACAAAATTAGGACATAGGGTACTAAAATGTTGTCTTGGTTTGCAATTGAAGCATATGAAGATGAAAGAAAATACTGTTATTCAGATGCTGATACTGTTATATATCACAGATCAATGGATTCAGACTATGCAGCTACATATCTCACTTGAATTTTTACAGACTGACTTCTATTGCTATTTTCAATGTTATTTAACACAAGTTCAACATAATCCAATTTAGTCTTTTTTCTGTCTCTAGGTGGAATGAGCTTTGTGCTCTTACCTCCTATCCCTTCTTTGCTTGGCCAGCCCCATATTTTATGCTGGCTGTGATAGTGCCCCCTGATTAGCTCCGCTGAACCATGGGAAGTGATAGCTGCAGGGCATTATGGAGAAGCCAGCATGGCTGCACCTGATGTCATTACCTCGCTATGTAACTCTCCAGCATTGTGTGAAATTGCATTGGGCATTATGTTTTCTTAGCCAATTAATGCCAATTGAATTACAAATGATTTGAATTTTCGGGGTTCTGTGAATGTTGGAAAATTCAACTCAAAGTTGATTCTCAATATCATCCCTAGTTATAATAAAACCTACAAGAACTGTTTTTTTTCTCCTTATTCATCCTAATATTGATCTCCCTCCCTTCTTGACAGCCCCTTAGCTCTCCCTTATTTATTTATGTATCTTAAAGCTTGTGACATGACAAGGATGTGTTGGGGCCATTAGATGTCATCATCCTATTGGGTGACATTGACAGCAGCACACCATGGAAGCTGTAAACTGCGTACCACTGTCAGGACATGTATAAAAGCGATGTCAATCTTGTCAACTTAAAATTAATTCAGTACTGTGGAGTATTTTGAGATGTACTGTAAGAGCGGCATTGGCAGTCCAAAGGGAGCAAAGACAAGCTACCTAGCCGAAAGAATTCTTATCCGATCACTTATTAGGAGAGTGACTGCCTTTTATCTACAGAATAATGCCCAAACGATAATTATGAGTGTTCCTGTGTTTTAGTCAATCAAATGCAAATATTATATGGATTGTCACTAAACAGGAAAAAAATACATAATTGGGAATAATTTTACAATTGACAGTGAATGATGGTATTGTTGGAAAATCTAAATCCAGACTCTTGGCTCGTAAAAGAAAACAGCTTTTCTAGCATTGTTATTTTCACTAATTTGCTGATATCTACAGTGCTGTTAGTGTTGTGACTGGTACTTGACTTTTCACAGAAAACTCCAATGTCTCTTATTCTGAAATATCTGAAGGACAGTTCATTGTAACTGCTGTACTTGCCTGCACTATTGAGTGAAAAGGAAACACAACCATTAAATGTCTGAATGATATGACGAAATGGTAGTGTGTGCCATTTTCATCAACACAGAGCATAATGATTGAGTAATACAGTGGAGGAAGTGAGATTGATTCTTCCATAGCTCTCTGCTACTTTTTGGTGCCAAGATAAGAGGCTGAAATATTTCGATGTAAACCTCTGCATGACACTTTTGAAAAATTCACAAGTATCAGATGTGACAAAGAATGTACTTAACCAGTTGAAGAGTGGGCCGTATCCCACCGTTTATGTCAAAATATCTTTTTCTCATACAAATATTTTTTTTTTTGTGATACATGAGTCCTAAACTGTATGTTTTAGTTAGGAGACTTATGGGCCATGCAATGCTCCCCATGGAAATTAGATATGCAAATTATCTAAAACACCTATATATGCCTATATATAGGTGTTTTATTATATTTTTACTTTATTCTTCTTTATCCACTAATATTATTTCCTGTCAGATCAGCTCTTCCAACATTGGATGCACATATTCAGATTGACATATAATTAAGAACGGCCTGCCCCTCCCTTGTGTCCATCTAACGAGTCAGTCTATTTTAGTAGCTCTGTGGTATACATGGGATACTTATGATTAAGGACTCTTTTTTGGTTTTATGCTGAAGTCTGAAACGCGTTAAGCTCCCATGGATTAACATCTCTTTCAGTTTTCACGGATGGTATTTTTAATACTTTCAAATAAAAATTATGATAATTTTATTCTAAGAAGAGGTTGTGCCGGATCCTTTCCTTTCCTTTTCCACTGTTCTTGACCGGTTGGGACTTACCAGTGGATTCCAGGCACCCGCAAGGATCAGCAGCCCGAGTAGCAGGTGAGCTGAAGAAACACTAGACCTAATAGCAATGAATGAGATTCCAACGTAAATGTATTTTACAACAAATTAAAACATGACACCTGTTATATTGTAGTGAAAATCAGTGTCTCTGTGATAGCAATCAACTTTCTGTGCTAATTGCAAATCAACCATCTTCCTACAGCCTTATATCCTTAATCAGCATGGCACTATAATTTTTCTTAAAACTATAACTATATTATAAATCTGGTAGTTGTCAATTAAAGAGTATATTCAGCCACAGTTTCAGTTATATGTCAAGCATACTTATCCAAGGACTGGTTATTTCAGCCTTTTTCTTCCCAGATATAAAACTTTTTAATATCTACTTTGTAGCCCTTGGACATCATCAAATGAAGCAAGTTTCAAACAGTACAGGAATAATTAGATGTTGCATTTCTACAGCATTCTGAATCCATGTCTGGTAAGTGACTCAAGAAAGTCAAGGTGAAGTCGTATTCCACGGTCACACAAAAGCAGATGACTTATAAAAGTGCTGCATATAGGATTTCATTTTTGTGTGTTCATGCTTACCTGGAAAGTTAATTTTCTGCATGAAAATATAATTTGATGAATTAAACATTTCTTTTATGGAATAAAATTATCAATTAATATTCATACAAGAAAGATGCTGTTTAAAGGGCAAAAAGGTATACATGTACCGCTTATCTTAATTAGACATTCAAAAGGTAGTGTCAGTAATTAATTATAGGACGAGAAAAATAGGAAAACATATTACACAGAATGAATTACCGACTATAAAGATACAGTAAAATAAGTCAACAATATCCAACCGGCAATTAGAACCAACAGGCAGCACACTTATAAATATTCATTTACGCCTAATTATAGAATAAATATACATCTTCCAGTACACAGGGGAATCAACAAACCCAGCGATTTAGTTGAGAAGTACGGCATTATTGATGCATCAAGGTCACAGTTTCTTAAACTACGATTTATCAATAGTATTGAGCTCTCAAATTGGAAAGTTTGATCAAACTGTCTTCAAGAGGAAAAAGTTACAAGCTAGTAACTAAAAAAGAAAGCAATATATAAACAGCAATATTTTAATTGTAATATACTTAAAGTATGGTAGATACTCATGTAAATCTTCTTTATGTTGCATGCTATCAAGACATAATATGTTTAATAGACCTTTACACAACAAAGATCTTCAACCAAGGGTGTAAAGGCTGTTGTATACGCAACGACATCGCTAACGAGATATCATTGAGGTCACGGAATTCGTGACGCACATCTGGCCTCGTTAGCGACGTCGTTGCGTGTGACACCTACGAGCGACTGCTAACAATTAGAAATACTCACCAAATCGTTGATCGTTGGCATGCTGTCCATTTTCAAAATATCGTTGCTCGTGCTGGACGCAGGTTGTTCGTCGTTCCTGAGGCAGCACACATCGCTACGTGTGAAACCCCGGGAACGACGAACAACAACGTTCTTGCGTCCTCCAGCAACGAGATGGGAGTGACGTGAATGCGCCTGCTCTCTGCCCCTCCGACTTCTATTGGTGGCCCACTGATTAATGTCGCTGTAACGCCGCACAAACCGCCCCCTTAAAAAAGAGGTTGTTTGCCGCCCACAGCAACGTCGCTAGGAAAGCAAGTCCGTTTGACGCGTCCTAGCAATATTGTTCGCCACAGGCAGCGATTTGCCCATGATGCACAAACGACGGAGACGGGTGCGATCGCTGGCGACATCACTAGCGATGTTGCAGCGTGTAAAGCGGCTTTTCGGATTGTGTCCATTTGGGTCACACCTCCATTTTAAAAACACTGTGGAGCAGTGAGCCACCGGTTCCCTGCCCCGCACTCTACATCTGCAAGACTATCAAAAGTTGGCAGTTGCATAACACATCATCAGCATGTCCTTAGCAGCCTGTGGATTGATGCTGGTGAGACGTCTTTGCGTCGCCTGCAACATAATGTTAGCCTTCTCTGCAGCTGTGGGCCTGTAATAGATCTATGGATGTAGAGTATGTGCCAGTCAAGGAGTCAGCCGGGAAAAGGAGGAAGAGGACAGAGTCCCTTGGCATGGAAACAGGGATAAGTGAGGGTTTTAGTTGTTTTTTCTTCTTAATTGTTATGTGAGGTGCCCTGTGAGGGCAGACTGCAGCAGAAAAATGGGAGCATTACTTTTAGGTGTGTGCCACATAGGTAGGCAATATACATTTAAGGAGGCCACATTAGGGGGCAAAATTACTATATGGGACCACATGGGTCACATTATTATTGTATGAGGACCATAAAGGGGAATATTTCTTCTATGACAGGGCTATAAAAAAAAAAGGGTTGTACAATAATATGTGGGCACAATAGGTGCAAAATACTATTGCATGGGTGCCACATTGGGGGAAATTTTACTGTATTTGGACACAAAGGAAATATAAGCATTAATACATTATGGGGGATGAATAGAGGAGCATCAAAACTGTATTGTACGTTATTTTGGGGGATACTGTTACTGAGGGACAAAAATGGCACTGTAACTGTATAATTGTAGGATCATTTAGGGAGGATGCTTTAGAAGTGCTCAACCATAAAAGTCTGTGTGTTACATTTAGAGAGCTGAGCCATAGCTGGAAGAAGTCAAAGCAATCTGTTCCGGATGAGAAAAATACTAAAAAGAATGACGGCACCTGAAGACATGACTGGTGAATGTGTAAGGCCTAAAAAACACTTCCGCAAAAAAAGTCCGTGTGACACGGTCCGTTTTTCGGGTCTGTGTTCCGTTTTTTTAGGGTGTTTCTCCGATACGTATGGCATCCGTGTGATGGTGTATGCGAGCCGTGTGTACGTGTAAAATGTCCGTGTTTGTGTGTAAAATGCCCGTGTATGTGTACGTGGAATGTCCGTGTGGAATGTCTGTTTGTGTGTTTCACAATGTCGTTGATACATGTCGGCTGACAGCAGACAGAGTTGCGCGATGAGAATGAACTCGGGTGAACTTCACCCGACTTCATTGTCATGCCGCGGCTCTGTCTGTGTGCCGCGTACTGATTAGCGGTCACCTGTGAAGGATTCACCAGTGACCGCTAATCCCCCGAGTGACTGAAGTGAGCAGCCCTCTCTCATACTTACCGCTCCCCGATCACCAGCGCAGCGAGGAACAGCTGTGCAGAGAATATGCGGCAACAATTACTTTGAATATGCCGGCCGCTCATTAATCAATCTCGTATTGCCTGCTTTCCTCAATCACAGACGCCTGTGATTGGTTGCAGTCAGACACGCCCCCCACGCTGAGTGACAGGTGTCTCACTGCACCGAATCACAGCAGCTGGTGGGCGTTTCTATACTGTGCAGTAAAATAAATAATTAAAAAAAACGGCGTGCGGTCCCCCCCAATTTTAATACCAGCCAGATAAAGCCATACGGCTGAAGGCTGGTATTCTCAGGATGGGGAGCCCCACGTTATGGGGAGCCCCCAGCCTAACAATATCAGTCAGCAGCCGCCCAGAATTGCCGCATACATTATAAGCGACAGTTCTGGGACTGTACCTGGCTCTTCCCGATTTGCCCTGGTGCGTTGGCAAATCGGGGTAATAAGGAGTTTTTGGCAGCCCATAGCTGCCAATAAGTCCTAGATTAATCATGTCAGGTGTCTCCCCGAGATACCTTCCATGATTAATCTATAAATTACAGTAAATAAACACACACACCCAAACAATCCTTTATTTGAAAAAAAAAAAAACACTAACAAATTGCCTTGTTCACCAATTTAATAAGCCTGAAAAAGCCCTCCATGTCCTTCGTACTCCAGGATGGTCCAACGTCGCTTCCAGCTGTGCTGCATGAAGGTGACCGAAGCTGCAGAAGACACTGCCACTCCTGGAGCTGACAGGAGCGGCGGTGTCTTCTGCAGCTCCGGTCACCTTCATGCAGCAGAGCTGGATGCGACGCTGGACCATCCTGGAGTATGCCGGACATGGAGGGCTTTTTCGGGCTTATTAAATTGGTGAACAAGGCAATTTGTTAGTGTTTTTTTTTCTAATAAAGGATTGTTCGGGTGTGTGTGTTTATTTACTGTAATTTACAGATTAATTTACAGATTAATCATGGAAGGTATCTCGGGGAGACGCCTGACATGATTACTCTAGGACTTATTGGCAGCTATGGGCTGCCAAAAACTCCTTATTACCCCGATTTGCCAATGCACCAGGGCAAATCAGGAAGAGCCAAATACAGTCCCAGAACTGTCGCATATAATGTATGCGGCAATTCTGGGCGGCTGCTGACTGATATTGTTAGGCTGGGGGGCTCCCCATAACGTGCGGCTCCCCATCCTGAGAATACCAGCCTTCAGCCGTATGGCTTTATCTGGCTGGTATTAAAATTGGGGGGGACCGCACGCCGTTTTTTTAAATTATTTATTTATTTATTTTACTGCACAGTATAGACACTCCCACCGGCTGCTGTGATTGGGTGCAGTGAGACACCTGTCACTCAGCGTGGGGGGCGTGTCTGACTGCAACCAATCACAGGCGTCTGTGGGTGGGGAATGCAGGGAATACGAGATTGATTAATGAGCGGCCGGCATATTCAAAGTAATTGTTGCCGCGTATTCTCTGCACAGCTGTTCCTCACCGCGCTGGTGATCGGGGAGCGGTATGAGCCGGGGGAAGAAAAAAACCGAGCGCCAATGTAAGTATGACTGAGAACAGCAGAAAAAAAGGTAAGTATACTGAATTTAATTTAAAAAAAAAAAAGAAAAGATCGCTAGTGTAAAAAAGCACACGCACGAAACGTGCTGAACACGGACATACTCCGTGTGCGGTACGTGCAGGCACGGACCCATAGACTAAAGCGGGTCCGTGCCTGCGTGCTGCCGGCCAAAAACGTACATGTCGTCCGTGTAGAAAAGCGCACACACATACTTACCACACGGTCACACGTTCCGTGTGATTTTACGTGTGTGTGCCATCTACCATTGAATAACATGGGTCTCTGTGTCTACGTGTCTCCGGTATGTGCAAATACGTACCGCACACGTACAAATTAAACGGATGTGTGTTGCGGGTCTAAGAAGGTGGACAGACTGTCACATTCCCTTTGTAGACACCTATTCACCTATTGTATTGAAGTTATGGTAATTGTAATGTGTAATGTTTAAATTGGTTTCCTGCACATGGGTTAAGATAGAGTTAATGCATAATGTGATGCTATATATAGCAGTGTTATAGGAATGTTTAATGTCAGGTATAGTAATGTATAAATTGTAGCAGTGTTGATAATGTAATGTATATGTATTGGGCTAAGGTGTAAAGCAAAGACGTGTTAGTAAGGTGTTACCATAGGGGTGAGAGGAATCAGCGGCACATCCATCCGAGTAAAAATATCATTTATTCAAAATTCCATAAAAGTTAAGGCCATGTGGAGTAAAATTAGAAAGCCTCCTGGGCCCTGTCCACACGCAATCATCTCTGCTATCAAGTACATGTACATGATATCGCATTAAGGGGTTAATATATTATTTGTGGTGGTAAAAGTATTGACTAACCAATCGTTACTAGGAAAGAGTCAACTATGCATGGGCTTATACTCTTATTTGAACTCTATAAGATGTTATGAGAGGTACAGAAATGACCAAACCAGTGCTATTCTTGTCTGCCAGTGTTCAATCGGTATATTAAAATTGTAATTTACACAACTAAACCATGAATGTATTGTTTCCTATCCTAAGCTTTATTTTTCCTATTATAGTATACAATGAAAAAAATACTATTTACAGTAAATCACTCAGGAAACATTTTTTTGCAGGAAACTCTGGCTTTTTTATTGCAGTTGTCTTCTCTTTCAGCTGCGGTACCTGCTGACCTTCCATTGCCGGCCCTTGATTGACCATGCTTTCTATACTGCTACCAACTAGTGCCATTAATGCAAACTATCTAAAGCAGAGGTCTCAAATACGCGAGCCAGGTGCCGCATACAACCCCTCAGGCTGCTTCTTGTGGCCCGCAGGCTTGTTCCCTCCTTGACGATCGCGGCCAGTGCAGGGGCCTCAGCCGTCACTGCTCCCTGCTTTATTTCAGATGAACGTTCTATTGATGCTGTGGCAGAGGCAAGCTCTATCTGCACTATTCTAATGGCAGCTGCTGGCCAATAAGATGCAAGCAGCTGGTGCGTATGATGTCTCCTGTTTGCCTCTGATTGGCTAGTGGCTGCCAATGGAATAGTGCAAAGAAAACTTGACTCAGTGTGGCGGCAGCAAAAAGAATTTTAGATGAAGCGCTGACAGCAGCCACTATCTTCAAGGGGGGCTCATGTTTGCAAGCAGCAAGAAGCAGGGAAGAGAGCGACAAGGGAACGAAGGACACGTGAAAAGAATGTTTGAGAAGTATGTGTGTGTGTGTTTAAGGGCACAATATGGGACCAGTATGGCATATTGTTGCTTTCTGTTTGTGTGTGTGTTTAATGGCACAATAGGGGATCAGGACATTGCGTGTGTGTGTGTGTGTGTGTAGAATGGCACAATAGGGCAATAGGGAACAAGGATGGGACATTGCTACAAGAAGAGAACCTGCATGGGTACATTAGTAAAAGAGTACAATGATGGGCACATTACTACAGGATGGAGACAATGATGGGGCACATTACTACAGGATGGGCACATTACTATAGGATGAGGACAAGGAAGGGGCACATTTGTAAATGGGGACAAGGATGGGCACATTATTACAGGATGGGCACATTACTACAGGATGGGGACAAGGATGGGTCACATTTGTAAAAGGGGACAAGGATGGACACATTACTACAGGATGGGGACCAGGATGAGAAGATTACTTCAAAAAGGGGAACATTACTAAAAGATGTTGTCCAAAATTACTATATGGTGCTAATTTTAAAACTATATTACATACAAGAAAGGGATAAAATGTAAAAAAAAAAATAAAGCATAACATTTTTTTTACCATCAATAATTTTTTTTTATATATGTATTTAAACAAAAAACGTGCACATTTGTTATAATAAATAAGAAAAAAATGATCAAAAACAATGATCCAAAGGTGTAGAGAAAAAAAAAATATGGTACCAATAAAAATGTCACTTTGTCCTGCAATCAATATGGCCACAAAAATCATTTTTTTTCTATGTGCGGCCCATACACTCAGCCGAGTTTGAGACCCCTGATCTAAAGCATGTATCGTTTCATCAATACAAAAATCCCTGCATGAGACTGTACCTATTATATTTACTGTGCAGTGTTGTTGTTGTTGTTCTTGTTGTGATGTAATTTTTACTAAAATTATTACATGTTAAAGTAGCCTAAGGCCTAATGCACCGCTATACTACAAATCTACGTTGGCGTGTGCTATGGCTGCTATCCTCAGTTGTTTTATAGTATGTTATTGCTTAATCTTGCCAATTTGTATGGATTAAGCCTGCTTTACACGCTGCAATGTATCTTACAATGTGTCGGCGGGGTCACGTCGTAAGTGATGCACATCCGGCATTGAAAGTACATTGCAGTGTGTGACAGGTACGTGCGATTGCGATTGAACGTTAAAACGTTCATCGCATACACATCGTACCTGACTCTGGAATTGCACGTCAGATTGTTCATCGTACCCGGGGTAGCACACATTGCAGTGTGTGACACCCCGGGAACGAGGAACAGATCTTACCAGCGTCCTGCGGCTCCCGGCCCACAATGCGGAAGGAAGGAGGTGGGCGGGATGTTTATGTCCCGCTCAGCTCCGCCCCTCCGCTTCTATTGGCCAGCTGCCGTGTGACGTCGCTGTGACGCCGAACGTCCCTCCCACTCCAGGAAGTGGACGTTCGCCGCCCACAGCGAGGTCGTATGGAAGGGTAAGTATGTGTGATGGGGGTTAATCGTTTGTGCGGCACGTTCAACAAATTGAACGTGCCTCACATACGATGGGGGCGTTGCAAATCGCATACAAGATCGTATGCGAAATTTCAGCGTGTAAACTGGCTTTAGACTATGTAGATAATTGTTAGTAGATTATGCATTAATTATGGTTGATCATTTTGTGTTATTTTTGATCAGTATTACTATGATAATTCACATTTTTCCTATTCGGAACAGTAATTGCTAGATATAAAAGAGGCTGTGTAATAGAGAAGGATAAATACACTTAAGTCTTCATATTTAATATCCAGTACTGGTTTCGTGGAAAAAAACATCCAGAAAAACACTTTTTTATGTAGTTTTCCTGTGTTAAATATCCAGGGAGAACATGTCTAAATTCAGATTTGTGTGAAAAATCTTTATAGGTCAAATAACATATTTGAACTCGTAGAATCCAAACCCCAAATGGTTCTGTAATTTTGATAATTATAATTGCATGGTCTGTCTCTGACAATTTCTTCTGTTATGTTTTTCTGAAATAATGGTGAATATTATTCCAATTATTAGCTAATTATATTAGTAGAGACCTCGCAGTCAGTGATAAGTCACATTATGACAGCCCCGTTGCGATAATATTTTGTAAGCAAATTCTTTTTGGTTATTGTTTCATAAAAAAAAAAAGTATAACAAGGAGCGGGAAACTGTAAAGCAAGTATGTGTTAAAATATAGGTGGTTATTGTAAATATAGGCTATATGTCAGTTCCATGGCAAGGTCAATGTCTTCTGTAATAAATCTTAGTTTTCTAGTTTATTTTTACTGTGTTGTAATCGATAAGGGTTAGTCATTGGCATATAAGTCATTCAATCACACACAGTTCTGCTTACGTGGTAAGGTCACTTCTACATGCCCACAAAGAAACATTAAGCTGCGGCAGTGGAGCAATTGTGCAAGGAAATGTTATATTACAATAGATATTGCAATTTCCTATTTGCTTGTCATCTATGCACTTACTTTTTATGACCACACATGAGACTACTATAGATAATATAAAATCTGTTCATAATAAGCACATGGTTAAGGCACATAAGTAATTTATCCCCTCGCTTTGGTAATATCCTTTCTCAACACCTTTTTTTAATTATAAGCTAATCTCATACAATGCTGGCCAGAGTGGCACATCAGACTACCAAAGGATTCTGACTCAATAATGGGTCTCAAAAGTCAATCACTTGCTTCTAGTAAAGAGTCATGTCTTACTAAGGCTGGTTTCATATCAGTGTTATTTTGCAGGTCGGCAAAAAAACTCACAAAACGCATCTTACAGGATCCGTTGTCTGCTCAATGCAATGTCAATGGACTTGCGGAAACATGCGTTTGCGGGCGGTAGTGTCAGGATCCGGTGAGTTGCAGTTTTTTACCTTTTATCAAAAACGCAACTTGTTGCGTTTTTCACCTCTGTCCAAGAACTGCAACTCACTGGATCCTGTACATTGCGGCAGTAGCTGCAATTTATTTCAATGGGCGCCGGATCTGGTTTTAACAGTTGCGGTTGTATGCTGCAGGAAGGATCCTGTTTGCGGTACAAAACATGGCCTGAATATCACTCTCACTCACTCACTCTCACACTCACACACACTCACACTCACTCACTCTCACTTACACACACTCACTCTCACTCACTTACACTCACTCACACTCACTCAGACTCACTCACTCTCACTCAGTCTCACGCACACTCTCATTCACATTCACTCTCACTTAAACTCACTCACACGCACACTCTCACACTCACTCACACTCACTCTCACTCAGTCTCACTCACTCACACACTCACTTGCACACTCACTCACAATCACACTCTTGTCCAGAGCTGCATCCACGCTTTCATGGCAAATTCAGCTCACTCCCCATCACGACTTTAATGCCCGTCCAGCCCCATTCAGCTCATTCCCAACCACATGACTCATAAACTGCAAGTCACAGGATCCAGTAAATAACACTTGTGTTTGCATGTGTTCAACTCAAATTCAACAGGATCCAGTCTTATGCAGTTCGCATTTTTTTGCCTCAAGGCAAAAAAACGCTGATGTGAAACCAGCCTAAAGCCTGAAACACACATCCATGAAACACGTGCGTGTTTGGTCCGTTTCCGTATATACCGGAGACACGGCCAAACGTGCACCAATGTTATGCAATGTTTGAGGACATATGTGCGTTTTTCATTAAGGTCCGTGTGTCCGTGTGCGTGCTACGTTTGTGTCTCCATTTTGCACGGAAGCATTTCCGTTTTCAGCACGCAACACGCACGCACGGACCCAATGAAAGTCAACGCTCGAGTCACACGAACGCATCTCTGTTTGCTCCGTGTACGTTTTGTGCTTTTTTCATGTGATGTCGGTCATTTTCTTTATTTCTGTGTCGGTCTCTCTGTCTTGTCTGTCCCTCTCTCAGTCCGTAGGTCATTTCCCCCCCCTATCTCATACTTACCGTTCCCCGATCTCCGGCGCGGCGCAGCAGGGCTGTTATAAAAACTCCGGCGGCTTTTACTATTTTGAAAAAGCCGGCCGCTCGTTATACAATCTCGTATTCCCTGCTTTACCCGCCCACAGGCGCCTGTGATTGGTTGCAGTCACACATGCCCACCACGCTGAGTGACAGCTGTGTCACTGCACCCAATCATAGCAGCCGGTGGACGTGTCTATACTGTGCAGTAAAATAAATAATTAAATAATTAAAAAAACGGCGTGCGGTCCCCCTCCATTTTAATACCAGCCAGATAAAGCCATACGGCTGAAGGCTGGTATTCTCAGGATGGGGAGCCCCACGTTATGGGGAGCCCCCCAGCCTAACAATATCAGTCATCAGCAGCCCAGAATTGCCGCATACATTAGATGCGACAGTTCTGGGACTGTACCCGGCTCTTCCCGATTTGCCCTGGTGCGTTGGCAATCGGGGTAATAAGGAGTTAATGGCAGCCCATAGCTGCCACTAAATCCATGATTAATCTGTAAGTTACAGTAAATAAACACACACACCAGAAAAAATCCTTTATTTGCAATAAAAAACACTAACAAATACCCTCGTTCACCACTTTATTCAGCCCGAAAAACCCCTTCATGCCCGGCGTAATCCACGGAGGTCCAGCGTCGCATCCACCTCTGCTATATGAAGGTGACAGGAGCTGCAGCAGACACCGCTGCTCCTGTCAGCTCCATGAAGCTACTGAAGAGAGCCGTGATCAGCTCAGCTGTCACTGAGGTAACTCGCGGCCACCGCTGGTTCCTCCAACTGTGACAGCAAGTCACCTGTTACTACATCGCTGTCACTCTGGCGACTTGCTGTCACAGTTGGAGTGTCTGGCTTACAGCCTATTAATGATGCCATTACTATTGGATTAGGTGGGCTGCCCAGCACTATATAATTATACCATTCAGGAACAGAGACCCTAATTTACAAGGCCTACTTTAATGGGCTTAGCTGCATCTTGTAAAAAATATATGATATGTGCAAGAAATATATATAAAGTATATATGAGGTATTAGTTAATATTTTGGCCAAAATACACAAGCTCGCAACCCAAATGTCAAGGGTCCTCTTGTCTTGTGAGTCCGTATACTGATATAAAAACTAAACCACAAAAAGAGGAATTAAATATTCCCCATACAATTAAAAAATAATTCATGTTAGTTTAAGCTGCAGGACCCTTATCATTGCTTGGACTACAATGTCAAGCACAAAGCAGTCTGACATGCCCTTTTCCTCTAATTGACACCACACTGTTAATGTACAATCTCTATTGAGAGCCTGGTATGGACGAGACAGCTCTTTCAGTTCTGCTACATCGCTAAATCTAAACGTTCTGATTGTGTCAGAATGGCTGCAGCCAGTCATCTAAGTGATACATTGTTGGATTCAGGGTCTCTTTGCCTATATCATGCTGCTCTCAGATGAGGTAGCAAAAACCTGCTGACAGATTCCTTTTAACAGTATAACTAAAAAAATACATACAGCTGCACTATAAAATGCTAACATTGAATAAGGGAACTCTGGTATTGCATTACTGCTATGGGAATATTTGAAAAAAATAGATACTTAGCTTATGTTTTGGCCCATGCATGTGAGCCCAGTAACCAATGACAAGGTGTTCTCTTATATGCTGGGATCCCAGCTTAAGATGTCTCTATCTGGGTTAAAAACCTACATGTCTGGGCAGAATGGATGCAGCTATAAAGGAAGGTAGACACAGCCTGGTCATAGGTCAGAGTGCTTAGTAATAAAGAAACGCACAACAAATATATCAAAATGACTGACCCACACATCCAGCAAGTATGAACAGGTGCTAGCTGAAAACACAATATACACTACAAAATACATACAGCTGCACTGTAAAATGCTAAAATGCTAATGTGGCACCCCTGACCCGGTCATGTGCCACTGAGTGCTGCGCCCATGCTGGAACAGTACTTCCAGGTGATCCTAAGAGCCAGAATGAGGTGTGTACACACAGACACATAGCAACCAGTTCTCCCATACCAGTAGATGGGACCCTTGGGCAGTCTCTGGAGGGGGCTGACCTTCAAATCTTGTCAAGGCGTGTAGCGGAGGGGCTAGGAGCTAGAGTGCAGAGGTTGAGAGCCAGTCTGGTGGTGGTAAGCAGCGGTCGCGAGGCGGATACACGCGCTGCCACTAGTCAGACCCTGCACGGGGTAGTAACCGTTAGCGGGGGAGAACGGTCACCTGGTAGAAACAGTACAGTGTTCCTGGTGACTAGGCATGTATGGGGGACAGGTCCCTAGAGGAGACTCCAGTTTAACTACCTGCTAAACCTGCCGGTGAGGGGAACTACAAGAACCTCACCAACCTCAGAGTCCGAGCCTCAGCAGCAACACAGGGACCCATAATGGGACAGAGCTTGAAGCCATCTCACTTGGTCCACACTGCCGGCAAACGGGCCAAACACAGGGGAGAAAAGACAGCAGCGACTCCCTGGATAGACGCCCATGGTACTCCACATCAGGGGGTTACCGAACACAGAGTGCTAGGAACGCAAGCTAACAGGTTACCCTCAGACTGGTCCGAAGGAGCCATGGTCCTACCTGGTTCATCACAGCAACGCCCGGGTCAGCTCACCGCAGCATCCTAAGTGAGTAAAAACCAGTTAAAAGACTTTTGGACTCAGCCTTTGTTATTCCGGGACCCGCTACCCTGCTCACCCGAGCCCCTGGGGCCTGCCTCACTCACGGGAGGCTACATCATCTGGCTGTAGACCCCATCAGCCCCAGATGCCAGTAAAACCTGCAGCAGCGGTTATTCACATCTCTGACCGCAAGCCGTGAGTGGCGTCACGACATATTTAAAAACTGACATTACCTGTTCACCATATTGAACAAGCCCTGTGGCGTCCCTGAATAGGACCGGCACCCCTGGGGCGTTACATCTTCTGGCGTCACGAACAGGATCATGGACTATACCCATTCAGACAGGTGACAGTGTGCCTCGGCGGTCCAATTGAACAATTTGAACTGCCGCCATTGCCATCGTTGAAAGCACGCTATCCAAAAGGCTGCAGCCCACGCAGACGAAGTAACCGCCCACGAAGTAGGAGATGGGGGGGCTGATCTGTCCCCGGACTTGCTGGGACGCCCTCTGCCTTGTGGGAGGAGAAGTGAAACTAAGGCCAAAACCTGAGAAGATGCTGATGAGCGAGGGAAGGAGCAAGATGGCGTCAGCAGCAGGAGATGATCAGAGGAAGCAGGGCTGGTCAAGGCCCATGATGGCAGAGAAGCTAGAAGCTGAGGTTGAGAGTATTTCTGACCGCATGGGGGAGCAGCGGAAACGGGAATAGCCGCCTGGAGAAGCAGAAAGCTGGTGGCGATCCGAGGCCTGCGGCTTTCCATGCAGCGGGGCCCACCTAGAGGCGCTGCCCATGCTCAGCCTAAACCACTTCCAGCGACAGAGATCCCGCCACTGGATGTCTCCAGCCCGACTCCGGGTGAGTCCGATGCTACCCCTTCCTTACCTGGTGTGCTGATCCCGCCGGCGCTACCATCAGAAGCCAGTGCGAAGCCCACGCCGTCCCGACCTGAAGCAGTCAGAGCACCCTCTCCGCTGGAGAGGGGTCCGGGTGCCCTGTCCTCGGCTCACCTGGCTGCTAAAGGCCCGGTCATCGAGCTGCCGCTTACCAGACCTGAAGCGGTCGCACCGCCCTCTCCACTGGAGAGGGATTTTGAAGTCCTGCCACCGTCCTGCCCGGCTGTCGAAGGCTCGACCCCAGAGCTGCCATGTACCCAACCGGAGGAGGTCACAGCACCCTCTGTAAGATAGGGAGACCATGATGGTTTGCTTAAAGCCAAGGTCGCACTGCTGTCCCCCCACCCACCGGAAGAGGTCGCAGCACCCTCCACCAGGGAGGGAGAACTGGTTCTGCAGCCCCCACTGCTTCGACCAGGTCCCCATTGTCACCACTGCCAGGGGACGCCCATGACAAGACCTCCAAGGGTCAGTGCACCGAAGTATCAAGCACTGACCTTGGAAGGCGGAAGTCAATTTAGTCAATTTAGATAGTTTAAAATGTTTTATGAAAACTTAAAGTAACGTTTAAGTAAAATGTGCCCGCAAGGACTTTTGCGTGAACTCTTCAAGTATTCTTAGCACCAGGTTATGTGCACTTTACATGGACCACAGGTCATGAACTGGCTATAGCCACAAACTCACGCAGTGTACACAGTTACCCCAGTGGTACCAACCCCAGAGTGTGCCTGTTCATGGGGCATGGCTCTGCATCACCAAGGGGCCAGGCCTGTTTATGGGGCCTGCTTTCCAGCACAAAGAGACGAAGCAGGTAGGCCTGTTTATGGGGCCTACCCTACGCCACCAGGACTAGGAGGACTGTCGCCGGAATGGTCTGCGGCGGAGCAGGCTGAGACCAGGTCACCAAAAGGACTGGTGATTACTCCGTATTCGGGTCTTGGGTTAAAGACTTGTGGGTGGTGGGTGGTGGTGGTATGGTACCTAGAATGTGTATATGTAAATGTTTCCCCTGTGTGGGAAAACTTGTGTTTTGTTTCTTATCTTTGCAGCCCGAGAACGTGCTGTTGATAACCAGGGGGGAAGGCGGATACGCGCGCTGCCACTAGTCAGACCCTGCAAAAACTGACATTACCTGTTCGCCATATTGAACAAGCCCTGTGGCGTCCCTGAATAGGACCGGCACCCCTGGGGCGTCACACTAACAATGAATAAGGGAACTCTGGTATTGCATTACTGTTATGGGAATATTTAAAAAAAGAGATATTTAGCTTATGTATTGGCCAATGCATGTGAACCCGATGACCAGCAACAAGGTGATCTCTTATACATTTTTCAGCTAGCACCTGTTTACACCTGTTAGATGTGCAGGTCTGTCTTTTTGATATATTTGTAGTGCATCCTTTTAACAGTAGTTCTTCAGAATAATTTCCTCTGTTGGGCTTCAGGCACTCAAGTCCTACGCTATGCACAATAGAAACTGGATCATCTAAGAAAAAGACTTATTTGGAAGTCCCAAGAAGGAATATCATATTTAATGGACCATCTTACTCTATCTAATATATAATGTCATTTTTGGGACAATACAATGAAATGTGGAAGTGCCTGAAAAATCTCAGGTAGAAAGAATAAATGACTAATTATAATTATTCAACCCAAAAATGAAAAATCTTTCTCTTTAGGCTGAAAATGCCGATGTTCCTAAGGATATGTACAATACTATGGATTTGCAAGTGAACACATGGAAGAAATCCAATACTGACACTTAGGGTGGTGTCACACGGTACGATCTATCGTGCGATCGCATGAGCGATCGTACCCATCCCCGTCATTTGTGCGTTACGGGCAATTAGTTGCCCGTGGCACACAAAGTTGTTAACCCCCTGTCACACGCACTTACCTCCCGGACGACGTCGCTGTGGGCGGTGAACATCCTCTTCCTGAAGGGGGAAGGACGTTCGGCGTCACAGCGACATCACACAGTAGCCGGCCAATAGAAGCGGAGGGGCGGAGATGAGTGGGACGTAACATCCTGCCCGCCTCCTTCCTTCCACATTACCATCGGGACGCAGGTAAGCTGTAATCGTTGTTCCCGGGGTGTCACACAGAGCGATGTGTGCTGCCTCGAGAACGATGAACAACCGGAGCACAGAAGGAGGACCGACATTTTGAAAATGAACCACGTGTCAACGAGCAACGATAAGGTGAGTATTTTTGCTCGCTCACAGTCGTTCGTAGCTGTCACACGCTACAATATGTCCAACGATGCCGGATGGGCATCATGGAATCCGTGACCTCGACGACATATCGCCTGATATATCGTAGCATGTGACGCCACCCTTAGATTTCTGCATTGGATTTGGTGATTGGTTTCAAATGGGAGAAGGTGGCTACCCACCAAGGTTTTTACATGGAATCTGTGTCAATAAGTAACAATTTCAATCCTTTAGGCGAAAAAAAATCTAAGCCATATAAACAGATTCACATCAAAATACTATTAGGAAACTGACTGTAAGAAAGTTCACCATCATAGCTACAAACACAATATAACCGCAAATCGCACAAATATAAATCAAAATGTTAAATCTGAAATGTCTAAAATAAATTGGACTTACAAGGAATATTTTTTATATAGAACAGAAGAGTAGAGTAAAAAATGACAACTTTCTTTAATGTTACTCTGCTTTCTGCTTGAAAAGACCATAGATATGTGCATAAATTATTTGCAGCATGCATTTCTGCACCAAAAATGTGTCTTTTATCAGGAAAAATACTGTATAGAATAAGTGTATTTTTGCTACCTTTTTTTGTATGTTATTGTTCTTTTTTTCCCCCTTATTGGTTTGAAAAGGTAGAAAATGTTGAAAAAACACTGAAAGAATTGACAGGAAAAAATAAGCAGCAAATGCATGAGGTTTTAGAAATCTCATTCACTTTGATGGTAGACTAAAATGCAAAAAAATGTGCTCCAAAAATCTGATCAAGGCCAATATCAACAAGAAAACACTTACTATGCATCTGCAAGTGAATTTTCAAAATGTAGCACATGCAAGTTAATTTTCACTGAATTTGCTGCATAAATAAATTCACTTTTTGCATTCATAGTGGAGTGCTCGGCTTTACTTCTTATCTTCTGGATTTGGACCCTTCCGGTGCACCCCGACTTATACCAGGAGTGCCACGATATCTCATTTGTGGCACATGACAGTGACACATCCCACTGATGTCACTTGCACACCGTTAGCTGCTCCTGCCCCAGTTGTAGAAGAGGATGCCGCATGAAATGGGTGAAGATGAGTAGAATTGTTTTTTTTTAATGTGTTGGACACAATTGGGCCAAATTATCCCAAGGATATTTCCAGGATGAGGCATATCAAACCAGGAAGGTAACCACGATGGGGTAGATTATACCAGGTAGATTGTACCAGATTATACCAGGATGTGGCACTTTATGAGAAAATGTAGGTTTCAGCTCACCCATATGATAACCTCCAGGCTGGAATGGATGCCCGCAATCCCCCGGACAGGCAGGTCCGTAGTCCAAGACAGCAGCAAAAGGGTTGAAGGGATGGGACTCAGCACCAATACTATATGATAAAACTTGTAAGCTTTGTTTCAGGGGAAATTTAAAAACAGTCCTTAATCATAAGCCCTCTAAGGCTTATGATTAAGGAATGTTTTTAAATTCCCCCTTTCTCTGTCCAAAACGCGTCAAGCCTAGCCGCAAGGCAGCCGCACGGCGTTTTTTTTGGATGACCTGTGACCGCTTTTAAATATTGAAATAAAGCTTCCAAGTTTTATCATATAGTATTGGTGCTGAGTCCCATCCCTTCAACCCTTTTGCTGCTGTCATGGGGCACTTTATACCAGAGATGGAACCAAAATAGGACTCATTATACCAGAATGGGGAACAGTGTACCAGAAAGGGGACCAGAATGCGGTACATTATACCAGGAAGGGGACCCGGATAGTCACAAATTACCAGGAAAGGAACCAGGATGGGGCACAATATACCAGAAAGGGCCTTGGGATGAGGGACATTATACCGGTATGAAGTCTCAATAGGGGACACTTTTATAGGATGGTGAACATTATACTAGAAAGGGTTCAGAATAAGTGACATCACTATATAGGGGGCGAACACATGTTTCTCTATAGGATCCATAATGCTAGAAGGACTGATACAGTACATCTGACTAACATGTAGGTAGAGGACCAAGTCCAAATATTGCTAATTACCCGATAGGATCCTCTCCCACCCCCCAATTCATTATAAACCCCTAATAATGTCTTCTCCCACCCCCTAAATCAAAATGACACTATCAGTGACTTATAATGAATGTCTATGTGTGTGGAGGACAAAGGACAGGGACTAAGGGGTATTTTACACTCTGTGACATCGCTAGAGAATGCTAGCGATGTTGCAAGCGATAGCACCCGTGCCCGTCGTTCGTGCGACATGTGGTGATCGCTGCAGTAGCAAACAATATCGCTACTGCAGTGTCACACACACATAACTGTTCAGCGACGTCGCTATGGCCGCCAAATAATCCCTCCTTCAAGGGGGAGGTGCGTTCGGCGTCACAGTGACATCACAGCGGCGTCACTAAGTGGTCGCGCAATAGAAGCGGAGGGGAGGAGATGAGCAGCTGGAACATGCCGCCCACCTCCTTCCTTCCTCCTTTCCAGTGGACGCAGGTAGGATGATGTTCGTCATTCCTGCTGTGTCACACACAGTGATGTGTGGTGCCACAGGAACGACGAACAACCTGCGGAATGAAACACCAATGACATTATGATTAGGAGCAACGTGTCAACGATCAACGATTTTTGCCGTTTTTGCGATCGTTGATCGTCGCTCCTAGCTGTCACACGCTCAATGTTGCTAACGACACCGGATGTGCGTCACAAACACCGTGACCCCGACGATATATCATTAGCGATGTCACAACGTGTAAAGCACCCTTAAGGCTCTGTGCATATGTTCAGGATTTGCAGCAGAAAATCCTGCTGCAAATCCTGATGTGTCTGCAGGAAAAATCCTGCATAAAATACACATTGTTACATACATATATATGTATTTGTCCCCACAAAAATAAGCAATGTATGCATGAGTTTTCAGGAATCCTATTCACTTTGCATGTATTGTAAAACTCTGTATAATTTTCGCAACAAATACATGTGGAAAAAATGCAATAAAAACGCAATGTGTGCACATAAACTTCAAGTGAATTGAGGGAAGTCACAAAGAGACTGATTAATTTATATTTCTAGAACGGAAGAAGTTATAGTTAATGTTGGGCAGAATGCTCGCTTATCCATTTATATTTTGAATGGTGTGTGGCCAATAGTATAACAATGGCGGATTACCAGTATTCAGGGGCGCAGTGTGGGGGATTTTTTATCCGCAAGGCAAATGTATATATACAATATATGTGACCTTATTATTTTCAAGGCTGTGGTGATCAGTGTGACAAGATGAGTCATGGCTGGAAGATGTTGGCATGAAGGTCTGACCAGATGGAGAAGAAACAACTGAAAAAGAATCAAAAAAGATATCAGCAGTAAGTCTTGATGTAAAATCAAGCAGCACACTGAAAATTCACACGTTTGCAGGAGTGCAACCTTATTATGTGTAGCAAAGTCTCTTAGCATATAGTATAGGGTCTTGTTTTATACAGAACTGTGTTAATTACATAGTTTTGTCTTTTATTATAATAAACATATATAACACTGTCCCTTATTATGTAGCATTCCATCTTGTTATGTATGGTAAAGTCCTTTATTATGTAGCGTCCTTTCTTGTGCTGTAGAACACTGTTCCTTACATAGTGTTTTCTCATTATCTGTGTTATTCACAGCCCCCTCTGTTACATAATCCTCTCTTGTTAGGGATAAAATGACTGCGGATGGAGCAGCATCTGACAAGTCCATCAGCCTTCTTCTTTAGAAAAGTTATTTCATTTTGTATCTAACAAGAGAGGATGCTATGCAATAAAGACAAGGTAGAATAAATAACAAATGCTGTACATAATAAGAGAGGGTACTATGTAGTAAGGGAGTATACAGTCATGAGCAAAAGAGTAACAATGTTTTGAACTTTTGACTTTCAGGCTCCAAATCTCACTATCCACTACAGCTTTGAGTGTGAGACTACCTTCATTTTATAGACAATCATCTTGTTTATTTCATACATATTTCATACATAAATTTGACTTGCAACTATTTAGCAAATGATTAGTTATGCAAATTCTTGTCATGTCACTACATTGTTATTGTTTTGCTCCTGGTGTTTGACATTTTTTTTGTTTCCATATACTAAAAATTACAAACTGTTCTCATATTTTCTAATAGCTCAATCTATTATTAGGTTGATTCCCAAGCAAAAGGTCACTGGTTCAAATTGAGGAGCAGCCATGAAGAAGATTTCCCAAGAAACGAGAAACAGCATCATCTAGCTCATTGATAGCTGTCTGTTGACCAGGAAAATTGGAAAACTGCATCATGTGAGTGCCATAACAGTTGCATGAATATCAAATGAAGTTCGTCCATCTATTCAAAAGCCAAGAGGTGAACATAGAGGCAAAATATCTGAGTCAATAAGTATGCTCATCAAAAGGTCTATTAGTTTGGGCGGGACAAACATGGCAGTGGAGGTGGCTCGTATGCTTCGTAATAATGAGATTACAGAGGTTCATGCAAACACCATGCGCCGCATGTTATACAAGTCTGGAATGGTGAAGAAGCGTCGACTTCAATATCATCATAAGAAGCATTGGGTCGAGTTTGCAAAGAAGTTCAAAAATTGGACAGTAAAAGATTGGAAATGGGTGATTAGGAGCTATAAGATAAAAGTCAATAGATTAGGCTCTGATGGATGTGAATGGGTCTAGAAGAAATAAGGGAAAATGGATTGAGAAATTGAAGGAACTCTCCTATTCGGGGGAGAAAACCTAATGATATGGGTTTGTTTCACTTCCAAGGGCACTGGATAATTAACAAGGATGAATCATGGTCTCATTGCTCAGCTATTTGTGAGTATCTTACAAGACAAGGTACTGCGTGTACTTGAGTACTATTGGTATGAAAAACACTACATAGTGTTCCAGCAAGACATCAACCCAAAGCATACATCAAGATTGACAAAGAAATGGTTCAATGAAAATGAAGTTGAGCTGCTGGACTGGACCCCAGTCTCTAGATCTCAACACAATCAAACACTTGTGGGTAGAGTTGAAGAAAAGCTGAATACATACACTACAGTTCAAAAGTTTAGGATCACTTAGATATTTCCTTATTTTTTAAACAGAAGCACATTTTTTTCAAATTAAATTTTTTAACAATTTAAAAATAATATATATATTATTTTTAAATCAACCAGAAATATACTCTATACATTGTTAATGTAGTAAATGACTATTCTAGCTCCAAATGTCTGGTTTTGAATGCAATATCTACATACAGTTAGGTCCAGAAATATTTGGACAGTGACACAATTTTCGCGAGTTGGGCTCTGCATGCCACCACATTGGATTTGAAATGAAACCTCTACAACAGAATTCAAGTGCAGATTGTAACGTTTAATTTGAAGGTTTGAATAAAAATATCTGATAGAAATTGTAGGAATTGTACACATTTCTTTACAAACACTCCACATTTTAGGAGGTCAAAAGTAATTGGACAAATAAACCAAACTCAAAAAAAATTTTTTATTTTCAATATTTTGTTGCGAATCCTTTGGAGGCAATCACTGCCTTAAGTCTGGAACCCATGGACATCACCAAACGCTGGGTTTCCTCCTTCTTAATGCTTTGCCAGGCCTTTACAGCCGCAGCCTTCAGGTCTTGCTTGTTTGTGGGTCTTTCCGTCTTAAGTCTGGATTTGAGCAAGTGAAATGCATGCTCAATTGGGTTAAGATCTGGTGATTGACTTGGCCATTGCAGAATGTTCCACTTTTTTGCACTCATGAACTCCTGGGTAGCTTTGGCTGTATGCTTGGGGTCATTGTCCATCTGTACTATGAAGCGCCGTTCGATCAACTTTGCGGCATTTGGCTGAATCTGGGCTGAAAGTATATCCCGGTACACTTCAGAATTCATCCGGCTACTCTTGTCTGCTGTTATGTCATCAATAAACACAAGTGACCCAGTGCCATTGAAAGCCATGCATGCCCATGCCATCACGTTGCCTCCACCATGTTTTACAGAGGATGTGGTGTGCCTTGGATCATGTGCCATTCCCTTTCTTCTCCAAACTTTTTTCTTCCCATCATTCTGGTACAGGTTGATCTTGGTCTCATCTGTCCATAGAATACTTTTCCAGAACTGAGCTGGCTTCATGAGGTGTTTTTCAGCAAATTTAACTCTGGCATGTCTATTTTTGGAATTGATGAATGGTTTGCATCTAGATGTGAACCCTTTGTATTTACTTTCATGGAGTCTTCTCTTTACTGTTGACTTAGAGACAGATACACCTACTTCACTGAGAGTGTTCTGGACTTCAGTTGATGTTGTGAACGGGTTCTTCTTCACCAAAGAAAGTATGCGGCGATCATCCACCACTGTTGTCATCCATGGACGCCCAGGCCTTTTTGAGTTCCCAAGCTCACCAGTCAATTCCTTTTTTCTCAGAATGTACCCGACTGTTGATTTTGCTACTCCAAGCATGTCTGCTATCTCTCTGATGGATTTTTTCTTTTTTTTCAGCCTCAGGATGTTCGGCTTCACCTCAATTGAGAGTTCCTTAGACCGCATGTTGTCTGGTCACAGCAACAGCTTCAAAATGCAAAACCACACACCTGTAATCAACCCCAGACCTTTTAAAAACTTCATTGATTACAGGTTAACGAGGGAGATGCCTTCAGAGTTAATTGCAGCCCTTAGAGTCCCTTGTCCAATTACTTTTGGTCCCTTGAAAAAGAGGAGGCTATGCATTACAGAGCTATGATTCCTAAACCCTTTCTCCAATTTGGATGTGAAAACTCTCATATTGCAGCTGGGAGTGTGCACTTTCAGCCCATATTATATATATAATTGTATTTCTGAACATGTTTTTGTAAACAGCTAAAATAACAAAACTTGTGTCACTGTCCAAATATTTCTGGACCTAACTGTAGGTGTATTGAGGTCCATTTCCAACAACCACCACTCCAGTGTTCTAATGGTACATTGTGTTTTCTAACTGTGTTAGAAGGCTAATGGATGTTTAGAAATCTCTTGAAAACCCTTGTGCAAGTATGTTAGCACAGCTGAAAAGTTTTGCTGATTAGAGGAGCTATAAAACTGACCTTCCTTTGAGCTAGTTGAGAATCTGGAGCATTACATTTGTTGGTTCAAAATGGCCAGAAAAATAGAACTTTCATGTGAAACTTGGCAGTCTATTCTTATAATTAGAAATGAAAGATATTCCATGCTAGAAATTGCCAAGAAACTAAAGATTTCCTACAATGTTGTGTACTACTCCTCCCTTCAGAGGAGAACACAATCAGGCTCTAACCAGAGTAGAAAGAGAGGTGGGAGGACTGACTGCACAACTGAGCAACAAGACAAGTACATCACAGTCTTTAGTTTGAGAAATCGACGCCTGACAGGTCCTCAACTGGCAGCTTCATTAAATAGTACCCGAAAAATGCCAGTGTCAATGTCTACAGTGAAGAGGCAACTCCGGGATGCTGGACTTCAGGGCAGAGTGGCAAAGAAAAAGCCATATCTGAGACTGGCTAATAAAAGGAAAAGATTATTATGGGCAAAAAACACTGACATTCGACAGAGGAAGATTGGAAAAAAGTGTTATGGACAGACGAATTGAAGTTTGAGGTGTTTGGATCACACACGAACATATGTGAGATGCAGTACTATTGGAAAAATGCTGGAAGAGTACCTGACGTTATCTGTCAAGCATAGTGGAGGTAATGTGATGGTCTGGGGTTGCTTTGGTGCTTGTAAAGTGGGAGATTTGTACAAGGTAAAAGGGATTTTGAATAAGGAAGGCTATCACTTCATTTTGCGATGCCATGCCATACCCTGTGGACAGCACTTGATTTTAGCCAATTTCAGCCTATAACAGGACAATGACCCAAAGCATCCCTCCAAATTATGCATGAACTATTTAGGGAAGAAGCAGGCAGCTGGTATTCTATCTGTAATGGAGTGGCTAGCCCAGTCACCAGATCTCAACCCTATTGAGCTGTTGTGGGAGCAGCTTGACCGTATGGTACGCAAAAAGTACCCATCAAACCAATCCAACTTGTGGGAGGGGCTTCTGGAAGCATGGGGTGAAATATCTCCAGATTACCTCCGCAAATTAACAGCTAGAAAGCCAAAGGTCTGCAAAGCTATAATTGAGCAAAGGGAGCATTCTTTGACGAAAGCAAAGTAGGAAGGAAAACATTATTATTTCAAGTAAAAATCATTATTTCTAACCTCGTCAATGTCTGGACTATATTTTCTATTCATTATGCAACTCATTGGATAAATAAAAGTATGATTTTTCATGGGAAAGACAAAATTGTCTGGGTGACCCCAAACTTTTGAACTGTAGTGTATCCAAATAAGTCACAATGTACTCACCAACATTGGGACTGTGTAGAAGAGACCTGGTATCAGATATCCGTCGAGACATGCTTGAATCTGACCGAGAACATGTCCAGAAAGATTCAGGCAGTGTTGAAAACCAAGAGTGGATTTACAAGATAATAACAAATTAAGAAAATAAAGTTTAAATTGTTGGGAGTAAAACAGTAACAATTGAGTGACATGACAAGAAAATGCATAACTAATCACATGCTAAATAGTTGCAAGTCAAATTTATGTATGAGATAGCCACGGTGATTGTCTATAACATAAAGGTAGTCTCACGCTCAAAGCTGTACTGAATGGTTAGTTATGGAGCCTAAAAGTCAAAAGTTCAAAAGATTGTTACCCTTTTGCTTCTCACTATAAATAATGAGAGGAGGTTATATAATATATACACACATAGTATATACACTACTCACAAAAAGTTAGTTATATTTGGCTTTTGGGTAAAATTTCAGGATGATACTAAAATGCTCTCTAACCTCTTCAGGTGAATTAATGTGACCTTCTGTAAACTTTTGAATGCACCAATGTCCAACTCTTCAATGTTTCAGTACTTTTTGCACAACTTGTTTTTCAAGGAGGCAATGATAATGCTGTCTTATCTTTTCAAATTTTGTATGATAAACATACATTAGGTTCTTGACTTAGAGATGGTGGCAGGTTGTCAATCATGATTTATATACTGCTAAATTTTAGCACCATTATGCAGTCATACTAAAATCTATCATAATACTATCATTGTAATTACACTATTAAAACAATGCTGAGTTTTTATTATGCTGTGAGTATCAAACAGTAACATGGGAGCGAGAGAATCTATACACAGCCTCTTCTTGTTTTCTAGACCTTAAATTATGGATGCCAAAGAGAGATCACACTGCGCCTGCACTGCAGGACAGCACAAGGGACACAGAGAAGAAATGCTTTGCATCTTTCATATTGTGAATAATTATTTCGGCTCTCATTTACTTCAGTGCCTATGCCTGTAACCTTCCAATGCAGTGATATTTACATAAGATAAAAAGTAGAATCTACATTTTTGTTTATGTCATTTAATTATTCATAACTAATTGAGAAAACTGTCAGGATTTCCGTTTCCATGTTGCCTTGTTTATGTGGGCAATATATTGCGCTGACATTATTTTAATTGTACTCACTCTAGTGAATAAAACATGGTTATCCAATTATATAAATTGTGGGAAACTTCTGAGAGGTTTAAACTGTAAGACCTAATAGATAGAATTGTCTTACATAACTATTGGCTAGTACATAAAAATGAAAATTGAATGATTGGCAGACATTTTTTTTTTAACCTTGTGTTACAAATTATATTAGGAATTAGCGGTTCAGGGTCCTTAGGGTCTAATTATGTATCTGAAATCTTGGAGAAACAACACTAAAAAAATGTTTCTAAGGTTTCCCAGGAATACACTTTAAGCATTATTTAAATAATACATCAATTCACCTTTTGGACCAATTTTGTGCAGTTGCTGTGCCGATGCATTAAATAGCTCCCACGCCACAATATACTCACACTTGTATTTCTAATAACACACGGCTGTGTGAGTATGAAATATTTATTAATGTATCTGTTATGAAAAATGCACAAGATGTAGTTAATACAAGCAGAATACATATGGAGTTCATTGGTGGAACGCTCCAGTCTGTGGTGAATGTAAATGATCATGAGCCTAGTGTTGTATTCCCATCATGGGACTTTACAAGCACCGACATCTATCATGGCACTGTACATAATAATTGTAATAAAATAGCAAAGAAATACTCCTGTGCCATGCCTGGTGGCTTTTGAGGACTGGACGGCAGGCAGCGAGCAGTGGAGGGAGCTACAGGTAGGCAGTGAGTATAGTTTTTTTACTTGTCAAGTTTATTATGCCTTGGAGTCTTTACTGTAAAATGAAGTAAAAAAACCCCCAAAGAAAGCACTTCACATGGATACAAGTCCAGTAGATGGTTATTAAATGGTACTTTTTAATTAACCCTAGAACGCATACCTGGGACCTTGCAGGCCTGCTAGGTTACTTGTTTTCTATTGTTGCGCTTTCTAGGGTTAATAAATCAACACGTTTCAGCTCACTATGTAGCCTTCATCAGGCTAAAAAAATGTAGTCTGTGGAGACAATCTATTTACAGTGAATAATTTAGCTGTGAATCAAACTTCCCTGGTAATCAACCTGATTTGGTAAATTCAACTTTTGTCAGATCCGCTTATCTTTAGCTACTCTATACCATTTGTACTTCCAAGAACTCCAGATACTGTATTTTTATTAGACAGTATTAATGTTATTTGTTAATATTATTTGTATTTTGGGGGGCTTATTTTTTAAAATGAGACAATGCAAAATTATAAAAATATATTTGCCAATACCACAATTGTCAAAATACACTGTCAGCTCTGATCTTTGCCATCTTCTGTGATTAAATAAGAGGGTAGGGAGAAGAGTAGAGTTTTGCGTTATTGCAAACACCCTTTGCACCTCTCTTCTCATGTCAGTGTGTGGGGAGGGGAAAACTGAGCTGACAACATTGTGAGTCGAAAGCTACAAGAGGTGTTTGTAATAACACACAGCTCTGCTCTCCAGCCCCTGCAGGAGTTTGTAACATAGGTAGACAGTTCAGTCTTACCAGATCCAGGTCTGACCTTCTTTTAGGGCATGTTCTTTTTCCCCCTGTATGGTGCTTCCTGCTTATGATTGGCCAATGTAATACAAGGGAAAAAGCACACACTCCCAATGAAGAATCTTACTAACACTCCCATGTTTTAGCAAAAGTTAGAATCCAAAAATGTACAAAATAATATCTCGGCAGTGGAGATACTAAATTAAAACATATAATTCTACGTTTTACTCAGCTCTCCAGTCACCATGATATGGTCAGTTTAACATGCTAAAACTGGTGAAAGGTCCTCTACTACTCTTTAAGCCTTACATAGTTCATGCATACAATGCAAGAATGCTTGGAGGGCTTCAATAAAGATATGGCTGCTTGATTGGGCTTTGTTATTTATATCTATAATATCAGCAATAAACTCAAAATTAGTAGAACATTACAAAATTCTTAGTACAGTTTCTACTTACACACAGAAGCATCTCCTCTCTCTCTCTATACATTATATATATATATATATATACATATATATCTTTGATTAGCATACACATAGCAGAAATATAGCATGCAGAGCATACTTCTTGGTAGTTACTCCCAGCAACATTTTATCATTTCTATCTATAGATAGATCTATCTATCTATCTATCATCTATCTATCTATCTATCTATCTATCTATCTATCTATCTATATCTACCTCTATCTATCTATAGCTATCTACCTACATCTATCTATCTATCTATCTATCTACCTACATCTATCTATCTATCTATCTACCTCTATCTATCTATTTATCTATCTATCTATCTATCTATCTATCTATCTGTCTGTCTGTTTGTCTGTCTATTTACCCTTTTATCTCTAGTAGTGGTCCTGGGGAAAAAAAAGTCAGTAAAAGGCAATTCTGCAAGAATTGTATCTGGACCCCTCTTATCCCATAGCTCATCATAATATGATAATCATCATGACAGATAGATCTATAGATAGATCAGGCCATAAGCAAATGAACTTTATAGCTTTCAGTTACCAGTTTATTATTAAATAGAAAAAATTACGTGCTTTTTCTCTTAGTCGAGTGGTTACTGTAAGCTGTAAAGTTTTTTTTGCTTATGACCTGATCTATCGATCTATCTATAGATCTATATATTGATCTATTGAAAGGCCTATGTGATAAAATTTTATATTGACTCCTTTAATACCATAGTTCATCACGTTTATGCTAGTATTTTATAGCGTTTTCTATATAAAATTTTCCACCCGCAGTACTACACATCTACCAGAAGGTGGTGCTGTTGAACAATACGCGGCTTGTTTCCACAATGCAACAATAAACTGGTGATCAATGCGTTATCACTTCTGTCATTCTTGATTGAACTTTAAAGAACCAACCATATGGAAAGTATTTATAATGCTTGACTTATCCTAAATGTCTCTAACAGCAAATACTTTAATTGTGGCATTAGAATAAATGTATATACAGAAGTGCATTATCACATTGCTAAATCCAGTATTCTCAGTTTATTCCTCACCAATAATTAAACATTTCTAGATTGTATTATAATGAGGAGCAATCATCCATGTTGTTTCTTTTTCAAATTTTCTTAAGGTTTCTGTATCATGTAATGGAATATACAGAATAATTATTTCTTTCGTCTTCACAGAAGCATTAAGTGAAGGAAAAGAAAGAACAAACTTTGCTTATTTTTCTCCACAAATCCATACTTAAAATGATAAATTGATAGAAAAAATCAAGATAGCGGGATTTTTATTTCCTTCGTGCCATTTTAACAAAACATCACATGGTACATTACAGGGTTGACTGAGCCTGAGTAGCGAACATTTATTTCGAGGAGGGGGACGCACAGAGATGTGTAGCACGCTTCCTTTGAAGCATGAAGTCCTTTACACTCAATGAAGAATGTGTCAGTTACATTGCAGTGCTTTACAGTACTTGTAAATAGAAATCCAAACCAGGGCCCCATGGGGGCGCTATTGTCTTTTGTTCTCATAACTAAAATATTTCAAGAGACTGCATTACTGTGATTTCTCTACAGGTCAACTCTTTTCTTTTCAGATGTTGCATAATCCAAGACTGAATACTTGAGCCATAATTTTCATTGAAGATCTGCTATATTTTTAACTGATATTACAAGGAATCGTTTCTTTTTTCTTTTCAGGATACAGGAATGCAATTTTTCATGCATTCTTTTTAGTCAAACACAGGAAAGAGAAGATGCAACATCCCAAAAATTAGTGGGTGATCTTAAAGGGAACCAATCATCAGGATTTTCGTATATAACCATAGCCAGTGCTATACTGGCACTATCAGGCTGCTTATCTACATACCATTAGTGGTCAGCTCGGATGGTTAGGCTTTCAAATCCAAGAAAGTAAACTTTAAAAAAAAAAAACAGCTTCTTGAGTGACAATTGCATCTGAGTAGATAATATCTGGGTGGGTATTCATATGGATTTCCGCCCCCTTGCCTGTTGTTCCTCCCTCTCTCTGTTCTCTATGGTAAGTATTATACAAACTATTCACTTTTTTGAAGGACCTGTGTGAGGTCATACCCATGCGACCTGGTATCCAGCTTTGTTGGCTGAGGCCCCGCCCCTTCTGGTCACATGGGTATTACCTCACACAGGTCCTTCAACAAAGTGAATTGTTTGTATAATACTTACCATAGAGAACAGAGAGAGGGGGGAATGGGCAGTGGGGTGGGAATCCATATAAATACCCACCCAGAGATTATCTGATCAGATGCAACTGTCATTCAAGAAGCTGATAATTTTTTAAAGTTTACTTTCTTGGATTTGAAAGCCTAAACATCCGAGCTGACCACTAATGGTATGTATAGAATCAGCCTGATAGTGCCAGTATAGCACTGGCTTTAGCTTATATACGAAAATCCTGATGATTGGTTCCTTTTAAAGAAGATGTCTAGTATATATTACTGTATATATTGTGGAGGTCGCTTTCACACTGTCCATCAGAAGTATTTGTCGAGTAACTGATCACCTGTAATCTCCCACTCTAAAAAATATGTATTGTGTGGTATTCCACAAAGAAAAAAGGTAAAGCCATGATGGAGGCAAGAAGGACACTCTTGGACTTGATTGAGTGAATGAGGATCTAGTAATACATTTTAAACCATCCTAACCCCTTAAAGCCCCATGATGGATATAGCCATCATGAAGCATCAGTCTTCTCCTCATTCAGTAGGTGTTGGCTAAATTATACAGCCAGCATTTGTATCAGCCATGACCGAAGCTGAGCTCTGTCCTTGTCTGTTAACCAATTAAATTCTGTTGTCATGCACTCACAGTGGCATTTAAATTGCACATTTGCTGATGCTCGCAGGCACAGGCTCCCATTGACTTCCCGCAACAAGATTGTGGGGAACCAATGGGTTATCATGGCAGCCTGTCATGCAGTGACTACTGGGCTGCTGCCAGGTAAACAGGAACCCAAAGTGAGCACTGCAAAACACAGGATACAGGATACAAAGGTTGGCCTTGGTGCTAGGAAAAGGGGAGCAGAATCACTTTGTAAACTCACCTGAGGATGATCCGTACACTCCCTATTGTCCCTATATGGGTTCTGTCACTCCATCGCTGATCACATGCCTATCCCGGTCTTTCCCTGCACTCAGCCCTGTAGAGTGCACAGGGCAGTAGGAACGCTAGTCCCACTCTAGATTAAAGACACAGATGATTAGACAGACAGACAGCAATACAAAGCCCTCCAAATGACAATAGGTAGTAATGTAGAATGGACCAGAAGGGCAAAACCAAAAAGGACTAAGGAAGGGATAAACTCAACATAGCTTTCCACACAGCAAATAATCTCTGAATGGCTTTCAGGTTCACAGCTCACAGGTGTCCTCTAAAGTCAAGCTAAGTGGAAACTATTACCGGTGATTACCTGGGCTGAGAGAGACGTCTTCATAGTAGAGGTAATTAGCAATACAGAACAGCTTGCTATAGCTTTCATTCAGGATTCAGGAGAACAGAGGATCTACTTGACTCTGTCAGCACTGGATAAAGGAGAATCTGCACAGCCAGCAGTATTTACCTGAGAAAGTGTATATAAAGCCCTGATCTGCAATCTCCTGCCACCACAAATAGGTGGGACTGCTCTCCTTTGTGGAACCCTTGTGACACAGCCTTAACAATTTTAGTACTCCTATGAAGCTCAGCCACATGCAGAGCTTCAATGATGACCAAAATTTTCACTTATACGTCACTACTATGTTATTGCAGTATATAGGCAATCAGACAATTGCAAGTTCAAGTCCCCTGAGGAAACTAGAAATAAAAGTAAAAAAATAAAAAAAGGTTTTAAAAAGAAAACAAAAAAATTGTAGAAAATTGAATGACCATCCATCCCTCACATTTAAAAAAGAAAGAAATTAAACATAATGGTTTTGCCATGTCCATAAAAGTCCTATTAAAATATAAGATTAATCAATTCTACAGTAAAAACAGTAGAGAGAGAAAAAAAAAGAGTTCTCCAGAATTGCTTTTTTTTGGGTAGGGGAAGAGGTGAAGGGGGGAGTTAACACATTTACCTAAAAATACTGCAAGAAAAAAAACTTTAAATCTAGTGGAAAATAGCATAAAAAAACTATCAACTCACTATGTAAAAAATAATCCGGTACACGGCTTAGACAACAGAAAAATAAAAACATTACAGGTCTCGAACAATGAAAACAAAACCAGATTTTTTTACATCACATAAATAAAAAAAAAATCTATGGAAGTTTGGTATTGCCATAGTCATACTGACGTGGTGAATTATGTTTCACTATGAGCACTGTAAAAACAAAACACAAAAAATCTGGTAGAATTGCATTTTTTTCACCATTTTATCCCATTTTTGGTATTTTTTTGTCCATTGTATAGTATGTCATTCTAAACTATGACATATCCTGTAAAAACATCAATACATATGGCTGTGCTGACCGAAAAATAAAAGAGTTATGCCTTTTGGAAGAATAGCAGGAAAAACAAAAGTGCAAAAATTAAAAATCGCTGGGGTGTTTGGGGTTAAACAAATGGAATCTTAGAGAGGTACTTGTACATAATTACATAGTTACATAGTTACATAGGTTGAAAAAAGACCTAGGTCCATCTAGTTCAACCTTCCTCCACCAATTCTACATTTTGTCCCCAAAGGCCGCTTTACACGCTGTGATCTCGCTAGCAAGATCGCTAGCGTGCGTACCTGCCCCCATCATTTGTGAGACACGGGCAAATCGCTGCCTGTGGCGCACAAAATCGCGTGGACCCGTCACACTACTTACCTGCCTAGTGACGTCGCTGTGACCGGCAAACCGCCCCCTTTCTAAGGGGGTGGTTCGTTCGGCGTCACAGCAATGTCACTAAGCGGCCACCCACCCAATCAAAGCAGAGGGGCGGAGATGAGCGGGACGAACATCCCGCCCACCTCCTTCATTCCTCTTTGCCGGTGGCCACAGGTAAGGTGAGGTTCCTCATTCCTGCGGTGTCACACATAGCGATGTGTGCTGCCGCAGGAACGACAAACAACATCATACCTGTAGCAGCAACGATAATTGGGAATAAGGGGGCATGTCACCGATTAGCGATTTTGCATGTTTTTGCGACGATTCAAAATCACTCATAGGTGTCACACGCAACGACATCGCTAACGCGGCCGGATGTGCGGCACAAATTCTGTGACCCCAACGACATCGCTTTAGCGATGTCATAGCATGTAAAGCGGCCTTAAGTCACTTATAACCAACAATGTTGTGTGTACTGAGGAAATCATAAAGCCCTTATTTAAAAGCTGTTATAGTGTCTGCCATTACTACCTCTTGTGGTAGGGCATTCCATAATCTGACTGCTCTAAATGTAAAGAACCCTTTCCTATTTAGCTGCCGGAATCACTTTTCTTCCACTCGCAGTGTTTCCCCCTGGTCCTTAGTACAGTCTTTGGAAGAAATAAGTCATGTGCCAGTCCTTTATACTGACCACACATGTATTTATAGAAATAAATGAGATCTCCTCTGAGACGTCTTTTTGCTAAGCTAAACATATCTAACTTTTTCAACCTCTCATCATATGGGAGGCCTTCCATCCCTTGTAGTAGTCTAGTTAGCCGCCGTTGAACTGATTGTAAGTTTTGTATGTCCTTTTTAAAATGTGGAGCCCAAAACTGGATTCCATATTCCAGATGTGGCCTTACAAGTGAATTATAGAGGAGTAACAATACGTTGGGATCACGGGATCTAATCTCTCTTTTTATACACCCTAAAATCTTGTTTTCTTTAGCAGCTGCTGCCTGACATTGAGTGCTGCTGCTCAGCTTATTTGTAATCAAAATACCCAAGTCCTTCTCCTGTTCTGTAGTCCCGAGATTACTTCCATTTAATGTATACGCAGTTATAGGATTACTCCGTCCTAGGTGCATTACTTTACATTTATCAAGATTAAATCTCATTTGCCAAGTATCTGCCCATTCTGACATCTTATCCAGATCTTTTTGTAATATTGTACTATCAAGGTCAGTTTTTAATATTCTACATAGTTTGGTGTCATCAGCAAAGACTGACACTTTACTATCAATCCCATCCACAAGGTCATTAATAAAGAGATTAAAAAGAATTGGTCCTAGCACAGATGCCTGCAGTACCCCACTACTGAATATAGCCCATTTAGAGAATGTACCATTTATGACTACTCTTTGTTTCCTATCTTTTAGCCAATACCTTAACCAGTTGCATATAGTTCCCCCTAGTCCTTGCTTCTGGAGCTATAGTATAAGGTGGTACAGTATCAAATGCCTTTGCAAAGTCCAAATAAATTACATCAGCTGCATTACCAATATCCAGGTTTGCACTTACCCCCTCATAGAACCCCAACAGATTGGTTAGACATGACTTATCTTTCATGAATCCATTCTGTCAGTTATTATTATATTATTTTCTGCAATATATTTTTGCATGTCATCCCTTAAAATGCCTTCAAAAGCTTTGCATACTATTGATGTCAGGCTTACTGGATGGTAGTTGCCTGGATCTACCGTCTTACCTTTCTTAAATATTGGTACCACATCAGCAATCCTCCAATCCTGAGGCACCAACCCTGTTACAAGCGAGTCTAAAAAGATGAGATACAGCGATCTGTCGATTATGGAGTAATTGTAATTTCTTTAGTTTTTCTTTCCTTTTAGATCCACTTCTGGCTTTGGTTAATAAATTGGTAAATAAATAGACACATTTTAGATATCTGTTGCTATAGCTTAGAGCTGTATTCACAATTCTACTATTCTTTGATAATTTAACATAAGTTTGCAACCATTATCAAAAACGACATATCTGCTATGAAATCAGAATAAACCTTTAATGTTTTAGGTCAATTAGGAACCAAAATTATTTATATTTCCCAAATGACAGAATAATGAGTGAGAGAATGTTTTAAGTCATTTTTATTATTTTCTACAAAGTCAAAAGTTTACATACATATCATTAGTATTTGGTATAATTTCCCATAAACTGTATGACTTGGGTCAAACATTTTGGCTATCCTTCCACAAGCTTGTCACAATAGTTAATAGGAATTTAGGCCCAGATAGAACTGGTGTAACTGAGCCATGTTTGTAGGTTGCCGTGCTCGCACCTGCCTTTTCAGCTTTGCCCATACATTTTTAATAGGAGTGAGATCAGGGCTTTCTGATGCCACTTTGTAACCAGTTTGGCAGTATGCGTCGGGATATTGTCCATTTTGAAACCCATTTCCGCCCAAGCTTTAAGTTCCTTGCTGATGTCATGAGCTGTTGCTTCAGTATTGCCACATAATCTTCTTTCCTCATGATGCCATCTATTTTGTGAAGTGCACCAGTCCCTCCTGCAGCAAAACAACCCCACAACATAATGCTGCCACCCGCGTGTTTCAAAATTGGAATGGTGTTCTTAGGCTTCAAAGCTTCTTACTTTTTCCTCCAAACCTAACGATGGTCATTATGGCCAAATAGTAGAAGTTTAGTTTCGTCAGGCAACAACTCTCCAAAAGTTAAGGTATTTGTTATTGTGTGCATTGGCAAACTTTAATCTGGCTTTTTATGTTTCTTTTGGAGTAATGGCTTCTTCCTGGAAGAGTAGTCTTCAGCCTTTGTTGATAGAGTACTTATTTCACTGACAAATTCTTACCAGCTTCCACCAACATCTCCACAAGGTCTTTTGCTTTTGTGCTTGGATTTATGTGCACATGTCTGACCAAAGCACACTCATCTGTGGTACACAGAATCCATTTCCTTCCTGAGTTGTATGATGGCTGGACATTTGTATCTTGTTTGTACTTGTGTATAATTGTTTGTATAGAGGCACATTCATGTATCTGGAAATTGCCACCAAGGATGAACCATACTTGTGCAAGTCCACAGTTCCATTTCTGAGATTTTGGCTGATTTATTTTGACTTTTTCATGGTGGTGGGGATATAGGCATTGGAGCAGGTGTGCTATATTTACTGAATCACCGACACGGCTGTACGCTCCTGCAGCTCCTCCACTTCCCCGCTCATTACATATTCACTGCTTTTATCTGTAATTCGTTGCAGTCAAATGCACCCACAGCATCTGACTGCAACAAATCACAGACCTGGTCTGCGGGTCTAGTGTAGGGAGAATGAATGAGCCGCTCATTCAGCGGTGACCTCACTCAGGCTATTTACGGTCACATATATCGCCAGCTGTGACCGGAAATCACCTGAGTGAAGTGACCGCTGATCGTGTGGTTCATTCATTCTTTGTAGCTCACAGCATGCAGTCCTGTTCTATTGCGCTCGCTGTGATCTTCAGATGTAGCAGACCTGAATTGCCATGGGACCTCGTGAGGATTACGTCGGACCTGCAGGGGAGTGACTATGGGGTTAATAAAGTGGTGAAGAGGGTACTTGTTATATTTTATTTCAAATAAAGGATTTTTTCTGTGTTTGTATTTATTTGTTTTCACCTATTACAGATTGGTGATGGGGTGTCTCATAGACACCTGCCATTACCAATCTAGGGCTTAGTGGCAGCTATGTACTGCGATTAACCCCTGATATTACCTTGATTGCCACTGCACCAGGCAATTCGGGAGGAGCTGGGTAAAGTGCTGGTATTGTCACATCTAATGGATGCGACAATACTGGGCGGCTGCAGGCTGATATTTTTAGGCTGGGTCTCTCCAGCCTGAGAATACCAGCCCCCAGCTGTGGGCTTTAGCTTGGCTGGGTATCAAAATTAGGGGGACCACATGCTGTTATTTTTTTAATTATATATTTATTTAAATAGTTAAATAACAGCATGGGGTCCCTCTTATTTTGATACACAGCCAAGATAAGCGCACAGTTGGGGGCTGCAGCCTGTAGCTGTAGGCTTTATCTGTGCTGGGTATCATAATATGAAGAGACCCTACATCATTTTTATTTATTTATTTACTTTTTTACTGTATGATGCTAGACCCGCAGACTCCAGTGGGGGGAAGCAGTGAATATGTATGAGGTAAATGAGTGGCATCAGAAGTAGGAGGGGCCACGAGAACAAGTACAGTTGAACCTAGAATGTATGGGCTCTTTCCAGGTTAGTGGGCATGACCAGCTGGGTTAGTGGGAATGAATGGCTTGGTTAGTGAGCTTGGCGATGTTTACTCCCTTCCACTACAATCATGCTTCGCCCCCCTGCCCCCCATGTGATAGGGGCTGTTGAGTGATGTCATACCTGAAAGGAGCCCATAAACATTAGCATCTACCGGAGACTGGTAAGTATCGTGTGCTTGCTTTACTTTTTTTTTTTCTACTACCCAAATGCCGGATCCAGGTAAATCCCTGCTCAGCACTCGAGTACTTTTGAACAATTGCTGGTCTTGACATCACAAAAAAAAACCGCTGTAAAAATGCCACAAAAAACCCCACAAAAACTGCACCAAAACCACACCAAAACCGTAGATGACTCCCAAGAGACATCCTGTCACAAGATCAGGTTTTGGTCATGAAAAAAACACTGCAAAAATGTCCTGTGTGAACATAGTTTAAAGGCCGCTTTACACGCTGTGATATCGTTACCGATATCGCTAGCGTGCGTACCCGCCCCCATCGGTTGTGCGACACGGGCATAACGCTGCTCGTGGCGCACAACATTGCGCAAACCCATCACACTACTTACCTGCCTAGTGACGTCGCTGTGACCAGTGAACCGCCTCCTTTCTAATCAGTGCCCAATCAAAGCAGAGGGGCGGAGATGAGCGGGACAAACATCCCGCCCACCTCCTTCATAGCTCATTGCGGGCGGGACGCAGGTAAAGAGAGGTCCCTTGTTCCTGCCGTGCCACACGTAGCAATGTGTGCTGCCGCAGGAATGATGAACAACATCATTACTGCAGAAGCAACGATAAGTGATCTTAAGGGGGGATGTCACCGATTAGCGATTTTGAACGTTTTTGCAACGATTTTGCAACGATTTAAAATCGCTAATAGGTGTCACACGCAACGACATCCTAACGCGGCCGGATGTGCGTCACAAAATCCGTGATCCCAACGAGATCGCTTTAGCGATGTTGTAGCATGTAAAGCGGCCTTTAGACTTCTTAAAAAAGGGATGGATGACTTTCTCAGTAGACATGATATTGTGGGTTACAGATAATTTAGTGACAAAAATGTAGAATTGGTGGAGGAAGGTTGAACTAGATGGACTATGGTCTTTTTTCAACCTATGTAACTATGTAAGTATGTAGGCAGGAAAGTTCAATTTCAGTGTACACCTAGTTGCTTTGCTCTGTTTGATTCCCTAATGCAACTCAGTTGTGTTGATGGTGAACAACATTTTAAGGAAAAACAGTATGCTTTCTCTTTCCTTTGACAACTAATTTGTAATTCAGAAATTATATTGAATGTTCTTATTCTTGTCATAGACATATTATTTAAATATACATTTTACTATACTTTGTATTAATTTATTTGCTACATGGACATACTGTACAATGTATGCATAAGAAACAATACACATCCATATGTCTTCAGACCTAAGACATATTCTCGTACTATGTTCATTAGAAATTTTCAGTACTTGATATGTTTTAAAAAAAAAACCAAAAACCTATAACTAGGATTCCTGGAGAACCTGTTTAGCAAGATAATTTCTCACTTGCAATTCACTTGTTAACCTAGCAGGAGACAGCAGAAAAACTGAAATATGCTATATATAGATTATTCATAATAAACTTAAAAGCATTGACAATATACAATCCGATTTTTTATTCAAGTGGAAGAAAAGATAATCTAAAATTGCATACAAGTTGTAGAAAGAATAAAAAAAACCCATATATAGCTATGTATATATTTTGTTCATGCAAACGTTTTGAACCATAACTAAAGGCTACTTTACACGCTGCAATATCGGTACCAATATCGATAGCGTGCGTTCCCGCCCCCATCGGTTGTGCGACATGGGCAAATCGCTGCCTGTGTCGCACAGCATCGGCCAGACCCGTCACACATACTTACCTTCCCTGCGATGTCGCTCTGACCGGCGAACCGCCTCCTTTCTAAGGGGGCGGTCTGTGCAGCGTCACAGCGACGTCACTGAGCGGCCGCCCAATAGAAGCGGAGCGGCGGAGATGAGCGGGACGTAACATCCCGCCCACCTACTTCCTTCCGCATTGGGGCCGGCAGCAGGTAAGGAGAGGTTCCTCGTTCCTGCGGCGTCACACAGAGCGATGTGTGCTGCCGCAGGAGCGACGAACTACTTCGTACTTGCAGCTTGAATGATATTCCAGAATGGACCCCCATGTCACCGATGAGCGATTTTGCACGTTTTTGCGACGATGCAAAATCGCTCATAGGTGTCACACGCAACGGCATCACTAATGTGGCCGGATGTGCGTCACAAATTCCGTGACCCCAACGACTTCGCATTAGCGATGTCCTAGCGTGTAAAGCCCGCTTTAGTCTCTACCATTGGGTTATATTTTTTCTATCTATCTATCTATTAAAGTACTAATCAGCATCTCAAAACCAAATAAAGCTAGTATGTACAAATGCAAGGTGCTATGACTGTATAATATACAAATAAGAGGATACAGCAGCACTTTGCGATCCCAAAGATATATGATAACATTGAAAATATGTAATTTGAATTGCATTACTGCTATATGAAGGTACTTAGCACATAAATTGGCCAATTCATGAGAGCCCATCAGCCGCAGCAAGGCGTCCTTCCTTGATGGAACTCTAACCTCATATGCCACTCCTGGGTTAAAAGTTTACAAATTTAAGGGTAGGTAGGATCCAGCATTAATCAAAAATTAGCCTTAGACTCATGGAAGGAGTGCTCAGTCACAATTATTTTTTATATTAATCATTGGAGGTCAGTGACTGCCTCCTGTTTTGACTGAGCACTCCTCACATCAGCCTAAGGCCCCCTTCATGTGCCTGTTATGAACGGATGCCGATAATTGTGCTTATAACAATACGGTGGTGGAGCTATGGAAGACCCCAATCATGCAAAGATGATAAACCAACTGTTTTCTTTATATGTTGCAAAGATTGACAATAGAAGGACCTCCACATCAATGAGTCACAACAGCCCGAAACATATGTCACGGGCAGGGAGGACGCCGTCGCTGCTGCGCTCTCGCTAACGCTCGGGTCCAGCGCTGCTGCGGCTGCTGCTCGGTGGCTCGAACGGTGGGCCGGATCCGGGGAACTCGAGCGGCGCTCCTCACCTATGAGTGAAAGGGGTGGTTGGTTTGGGGGATTTAGTCCGTGACGCCACCCACGGGTCGTGGTTAAGATAGGCACCACCGCTGCTGGTGACGGGGATCCCGGGAGCGATGGTAGGGAGCAGCTGGGATGTTGTTTTCCCCCTTCGTGGGTAGAGGTCGGTGGTCCCGGGGCCTGGTGATGTTGTTGTGACGGGGAGGCAGGGTTGGTGAGGTGCAGGGTTGCAGGGACAGCGCTGCGCGGTGCCAGATGGCACGGGTGTACTCACTCAGCAAGAAAGGTACAAAGTCCTCGGTAAACCAAACAGCTGGATGGACGCGTCCCGCAGCCGGCTGCAGTGTCTCTCCCCGGACAGGTGATGGCGGCTGTCTTTCCCTGCACCTTAATGTTCTCTTTCTGACTACTATGGATTCCCAACGGTAGTCCGCTCCCCGGTGTATGGGTACCGGAGGAGCCCGTTTGCCCGCAGATGCTGGCCCTTGGGTCTCTAGCCTTAGGCGGTAGCTGTATACCCTCACGGTGTGGGCTGTTGCCTTCAATCGGGACTTTTGCTGTTGTGAAACCCCTGGGGTTCCAGTCACATTCGGATCTGACTATTGTCGGCGGCTCCAAGCCTGGTCGGGGTCCGATGACCCTGCCTGTGTGTGCTGGCTTCACTTCGCTCCCCGGTCGGTACCGGCGGGCCGTCGCCCATCCCCGGTCCTACGTTTCTGCATTGCTCCACCACTCCTGCAGACGGCCACCACCATCTGCCAACCTTGCTGTTAGTGCCTGGGCCACAAACTCAGACACCCAAGTGTTTACTCCTCTCTCTTCCACCTCCTGGACTAAAACTGTCACTTTTCCCGCCTCCAGGCCTGTGAACTCCTTGGTGGGTGGAGCCAACCGCTTAGCTCCGCCCCACCTGGTGTGGACATCAGAACCTGGAGGGAGGCAACAAGGGTTTTGTGTTTGGCTGGTGTCCCTGTCTAGTGGGGGTGGGGGTGTTTGGATGTTATCTGTGACGACCTGGCTAGGCCAGGGCGCCACACATACAAATAACAATTTATGTAGCCTGAAAGACCCCAAGTGTCAGTCTGCAGGACAGGGACTGGGTTATACTTACCTGGATATTCAAATCCCACCCCTCTCTAATAATGGGGCCTACCCAGGGATGCTACTGCAGACGGCGACACGTGGTCCCTCCAGGAATACAATCCTACAACCACCTCCCACGCTATTCTCAATATAACAGGGGTACCCGGCCTTTTTCCCAATAATCCCTCAGAATCAAGCAAACATATGTACATACAGTCAGGGCCAGAAATATTTGGACAGTGACACAAGTTTTGTTATTTTAGCTGTTTACAAAAACATGTTCAGAAATACAATTATATATATAATATGGGCTGAAAGTGCACACTCCCAGCTGCAATATGAGAGTTTTCACATCCAAATCGGAGAAAGGGTTTAGGAATCATAGCTCTGTAATGCATAGCCTCCTCTTTTTCAAGGGACAAAAAGTAATTGGACAAGGGACTCTAAGGGCTGCAATTAACTCTGAAGGCGTCTCCCTCGTTAACCTGTAATCAATGAAGTAGTTAAAAGGTCTGGGCTTGATTACAGGTGTGTGGTTTTGCATTTGGAAGCTGTTGCTGTGACCAGACAACATGCGGTCTAAAGAACTCTCAATTGAGGTGAAGCAGAACATCCTGAGGCTGAAAAAAAAGAAAAAATCCATCAGAGAGATAGCAGACATGCTTGGAGTAGCAAAATCAACAGTCGGGTACATTCTGAGAAAAAAAGAATTGACTGGTGAGCTTGGGGACTCAAAAAGGCCTGGGCATCCACGGATGACAACAGTGGTGGATGATCGCCGCATACTTTCTTTGGTGAAGAAGAACCCGTTCACAACATCAACTGAAGTCCAGAACACTCTCAGTGAAGTAGGTGTATCTGTCTCTAAGTCAACAGTAAAGAGAAGACTCCATGAAAGTAAATACAAAGGGTTCACATCCAGATGCAAACCATTCATCAATTCCAAAAATAGACAGGCCAGAGTTAAATTTGCTGAAAAACACCTCATGAAGCCAGCTCAGTTCTGGAAAAGTATTCTAAGGACAGATGAGACAAAGATCAACCTGTACCAGAATGATGGGAAGAAAAAAGTTTGGAGAAGAAAGGGAATGGCACATGATCCAAGGCACACCACATCCTCTGTAAAACATGGTGGAGGCAACGTGATGGCATGGGCATGCATGGCTTTCAATGGCACTGGATCACTTGTGTTTATTGATGACATAACAGCAGACAAGAGTAGCCGGATGGATTCTGAAGTGTACCGGGATATACTTTCAGCCCAGATTCAGCCAAATGCTGCAAAGTTGATCGGACGGCGCTTCATAGTACAGATGGACAATGACCCCAAGCATACAGCCAAAGCTACCCAGGAGTTCATGAGTGCAAAAAAGTGGAGCATTCTGCAATGGCCAAGTCAATCACCAGATCTTAACCCAATTGAGCATGCATTTCACTTGCTCAAATCCAGACTTAAGACGGAAAGACCCACAAACAAGCAAGACCTGAAGGCTGCGGCTGTAAAGGCCTGGCAAAGCATTAAGAAGGAGGAAACGCAGCGTTTGGTGATGTCCATGGGTTCCAGACTTAAGGCAGTGATTGCCTCCAAAGGATTCGCAACAAAATATTGAAAATAAAAATATTTTGTTTGGGTTTGGTTTATTTGTCCAATTACTTTTGACCTCCTAAAATGTGGAGTGTTTGTAAAGAAATGTGTACAATTCCTACAATTTCTATCAGATATTTTTGTTCAAACCTTCAAATTAAACGTTACAATCTGCACTTGAATTCTGTTGTAGAGGCTTCATTTCAAATCCAATGTGGTGGCATGCAGAGCCCAACTCGCGAAAATTGTGTCACTGTCCAAATATTTCTGGACCTAACTGTATTTCACTACACAGTGTCCTATACTTCACTGTCTCCAGACTGTGCAAAATAGCATTGGCAAACTTGTCACTTTAGCATTAGTCTGTTACTTTCAGAACCACACAGCTTGAACCTTGACAGGCTTCAATTCGGAGAGGACATCCTGGGATAAAACAATAAGTACAGTTCCTTTTTAGCATTAGCTTTCAGTGAATTGCCTTGTTTAAAATGTCTTTAATCTTGACTAACTATCCCTAACTGACTAACTTTACAGTGACCAGTCTCTAGAATAATTGCTACTCACAAATGATTTGGTCCATTTCAAAAGCACATAGATCCCTCCATCTTTGGTGGTGATCAGAGCTCAGGCCTTTCTTCAAGATGGCGTTGGTCACCTGCTCACACAGCAGTTAAAACGGTCTTCTTCCTTCTGGAGGATCTCCACCCGGTCTTTCTTGGTAAAGAACACAAAAACCAAACACGACGTCCACTCTGGTGGTCCCCATTGTCTGTGGACAAAAAGATTAGTTAGAACCAGGCCGCAGCCAATAAACCAGGGTAAAGAATAGAAGAAACCATAAAGGGAGTACCCCATTAAAGAATAACTTTTAATATTATCATTAAAAGGTCAGATGACCAAAGGACACACAAAATTAGTAAAAAAATAGGGTATAGAATAATGATAACTGGGTGGGAGATATGTATACAATTAAACAAAGAAAACACTGGCCCTAATTGGCCATATAGTATCTCTCCCTACCTGGCAATGGAGGCTATGATGTCCTAGGGTTGTGACGCCTCCATTCAACGACAGGAAACCCTCAATGACCCTATTGCACCCTAACAAAAACACCAAACAAAATGAAAAATAAACCCTGTTGCAATGCAATAATTTTTCCCCATTATTGTATTGCAATGGGGTTTATTTTTCATTTTGTTTGGTGTTTTTGTTAGGGTGCAATAGGGTCATTGAGGGTTTCCCGTCGTTGAATGGGGGCGTCACAACCCTAGGACGTCATACCCTCCATTGCCAGGTAGGGAGAGACACTATAGGGCCAATTAGGGCCAGTGTTTTCTTTGTTTAATTGATAACATATCTCCCACACGGTTACCATTATTCTATACCCTATTTTTTTTACTAATTTTGTGTGTCCTTTGGTCATCTGACCTTTTAATGATAATATTAAAAGTTATTTTTTAATGGGGTACTCCCTTTATGGTTTCTTCTGTCGACAAAAAGACAGAAATAACAAAAAGAAAAATCCACAAATGAAACACACAACAGTCCGATTTGCCGGGTCACCAAGCAAAGCCTCCCACAGCCCCACACAGCCCCACACACTTCCTTCTTCTCTCTCCTGTTTGCCTGGGCTCTCTTTTGATCCACCCACTCCCTGGATGAAAGTAAGTTAAAGTCTGTTTATAGAGATAGTCTGCTTCTCAGTGGCACCTTGTGGCCAATCTAAGCTACAGAATTTAATTGTCATACATACTGGCTTCATATGTATATGTTGCATCCTGTTACATTTCCATGTTTCCAGCATGTGTGGTATTCGTTTTCACACATATTGGAGGCACATTTAAAACTTATACTAATTAAAATCTATGTTGATCTTCACACCTTCATGTTTTCATATGAAGTGTGTGTCCGTGTGAATCACACGTGTTCACATGATCCACACCAAGACGTGTCTGTTTTTTCCTATTATTAAAAGGGTCAATAAAATTTTATGGGTCTGTGAAAAACATGTACGGCACATGAACAACATCTGTGTGAGATCCGTGTGCCGTCCATCTGAAATGGAGCAGAATGAAATGCAGTCTATAAATTAATGATTTTTATGTGTTAAAAACGTTCAATGACAGGATAAATATAGAGAGAGCTAAGTAATAGATAAATACAGTGCCTTGAAATAGTATTTGGCCCCTTTGAATTTTTCAATCTTTTCCCACATTTCAGGCTTCAAACATGAAGATAAAAACTTTAATGTTATGGTGAAGAATCAACAAGTGGGACACAATTGTGAAGTTTAACGAAATGTATTGCTTATTTTAAACTTTTTTAAAAATAGCAACAAAAAGAGGAAAATATCCTCCAAAAATTAATTATTTCTTACATCAAGATGGGCTGCAGTGTGTACATCGCCGAGGCAAAAAACTTTTTTAAAAAATAAATAACTGAAAAGGGGGGTGTGCAATAATATTTGTCCCCTTTAAGTTAATACTTTGTAGTGCCACCTTTTGCTGCGATTACAGCTGCAAGTCGCTTGGGGTATGTGTCTATCAGTTTTGCACATCGAGAGACTGAAATTCTTGCCCATTCTTCCTTTGCAAATAGCTCGAGCTGAGTGAGGTTGGATGAAGAGCGTTTATGAACAGCAGTTTTCAGATCTTACCACAGATTCTCACTTGGATTCAGGTCTGGACTTTGACTTGGCCATTCTAACACCTGGATACATTTATTTGTGAACCATTCCATTGTAGATTTTGCTTTATGTTTGGGATCATTGTTTTGTTGGAAGAAAAATCTCCGTCCCAATCTCGTCTTTTGCAGACTTCAACAGGTTTTCTTCAAGAATGGTCCTGTATTTGGCTCCATCCATCCTCCCATCAGTTTTAATCATCTTCCCTGTCCCAGTGTAACAGGGTGAAAATGTAGATAACATAAATGTGCATATTTGTTTGTTAATGTATTATATATATCTATATTTATGCTATAACTTAAATGGCCACTAGCTGTCACTAGAGGGTAGGCACACTGCTAGACAGTAAGGGGCTACATTAGGTTTCCCTGTTAACGTAGACACAGAGAGACAATTGAAAATTTCAGTCAGGATCTGAGGGGCTGTGCAAGAGAAAGACGGCTGTCGTTTTCCCGTATTTGGATTTATAGGATTGCCTGTTTTTTTTCCTTTTGTGGACCGCTTACTCATTTATTTTTGGAGCTCTTACTGCCCCTGACGAGGGGAATTCATCTGAGTGAATTTTTCTCCAGAAACTGTTTGGATAAAATCATCTAAGAGTGAATCAGAAGCAGTCTGAGGGGACGGACGCCATCTTAGGTGAAGACTTCAGTGAGTAACGATTCACCTGAGACCGATCGGTGTATAATAGTCAGGCAGGGACAGATAGATAGGATAAAGGAGAAGGAAGATTATTCTTCGACAGATTATTCACTGAGAAGGAGCTGTGTTTCTTGTTTATCCTGAGGCGTTTGCTCTGAAGTTATTACAGGTTAAGCTGTGTTGTGCTGATAATAACAGACTATTCTGCCTTTGCTTCATCACACTGTCTTGTGGCAGTGAGGTACAGAATTTTGAATAGAGGTACATGTACATATATTTGCTTGTGGCTGACTGTATATGGGAAGGTGGCCGGGTACCCTGATTGAATTGTAAACATAAGGGGAGGTGGTTGTAAGATTATATCCTTGGAGGGATCACGTGTCATTATCTGTAGTAGTGTACCTGGGTAAGCCCCATTAATAGATAAGGCAGGGAGCAGTATAGTGGGGGGAAATATAGTCCACTTCATCCCTACAGACCGACACTTGAAGTCCTCCAAGTTGCATAAACTGTTATTGTTTATTCCGAGCTGTTGTGGCCCATTAGTTGTAAGAGAACTGTTTGGGTTTTTTTTGTAAAAAAATGTTTTGAGACTTATAAAGAAAACTGTTATTCACCATCTTTGTGTCCCTGGGTTTTCCATAGTGCCATCGTATCTTAATAATCATAACGAACGGCATTCAGTCGTTACACCTGCTGTAGAAAATCAGGCCCAAACCATGATGCTGCCACCACCATGTTTGATAGTGGAGATGGTGTGTTCAGAGTTATGAGCTGTGTTGCTTTTACACCAAACATATTGTTTGGTATTGTGCCCAAATAGTTCGATTTTGGTTTCATCTGACCAGATCACCTTCTGCCACATGTTTTGTGTGTCTCCCAGGTGGCTTGTGGCAAACTTTAAACAACACTTTTTATGGATATCTTTGAGAAATGGCTTTCTCCTTGCCACTCTTCCATAAAGGCCAGATTTGTGCAGTGTACGACCGATTGTTGTCCTATGGGCAGACTCTCCCACCTCAGCTGTAGATCTCTGCAGTTCATCCAGAGTGATCATTGGCCTCTTGTCTGCATCTCTGATCAGTCTTCTCCTTGTTTGAGATGAAAGTTTGGATGGACGGCCGGGTCTTGGTAGATTTGCAGTGGTATGATACTCCTTCCATTTCAATATGATTGTTTGCACAGTGCTCCTTGGGATGTTTAAAGTTTTGGAAATCTTTTGTAACCAAATCCAGCTTTAAAAATCTCCACAATAGTATCACGGACCTGCCTGTTGTGTTCCTTAGTCTTCATGATGCTATCTGTGCTTTAAACAGAACACTGAGACTATCACAGAGCAGGTGCATTTATACACAGGTGACTTATATTTATCATCATCAGTCATTTAGGACAACATTGGATCATTCAGAGATCCTCAATGAACTTCTGGAGTGAGTTTGCTGCACTAAAAGTAAAGGGGACTAATAATATTGCATGCCCCACTTCTCAGTTACTTTTTTTTTAAAAGTTTAAAATAAGCAATAAATTTCATTCAACTTCACAATTGTGTACCAATTGTTGTTGATTCTTGACCATAACATTAACATTTTTATCTTTATGTTTGAAGCCTGAAATGTGGGAAAAGGTTGAAAAATTCAAGGGAGTCGAATACTTTTGCAAGGCACTGTAAATAGATAGATAGATAGATAGACAGATAGATAGATAGATAGATAGATAGATAGATAGATAGATAGATAGATAGACAGATAGACAGATAGATGATAGATTGTACAGCTTTTAACCAAATAGATAAATAGTTAAAATAAAAAAAAACTGGAGATCCCCCCAGTTTTGATAACCATCAAAGGTACAGCAGACAGCTGTAAGCTGATATTATTAGGCAGGGAAGGTCCATAGTTATTGGGCCCTTCCCAGCCAAAAAATAGCAGCCCACAGCCACCCCAGAAGGGGCACATCAAATTAGATACAACAATTCTGGCACTCCACATTAGCTCTTTCTGATAGCCCTGATGCATTGGAAATTGGTACGTATGCTGACTGCTTGACCGAGCATCGGGGTGCTTAGGAACATTCGGTGCTCTGCCCAGTGCAAGCTGTTTGCAGCCTCTGAATGGCTCTTACTGGGGGGAAAAACGTTTTCGGATGTGTCCAAAAAGAAACAAAACAAGAAACCCTTTTTTTCCTTCCCTGGAAATGCTTTGTTTATGGTTGGCTGTATGTGGTCAGAGAGCCGAACTGCCCAATCCTTGACTCCCAATGGCGTTTGGGCTCTGGGACCAAGATTCAGGTCAAGTCCGGGTCCTGAACTAAATTTCATCGAAAGTCTGTCTAAACCCGGTGAACCTGAACTTTCAAGGGTCCACTCATCTCTAATAGCTATTTATATTCTGACCACTTGCATGCTGACAATGTCCACAAAGGAGCTTCATTATTTCCTTTCAGGTCACTGCTGTATATATAGATACACACACCGCGAAGAAGCTGGGTGAATTGCGCCTCTGGGTGGAGGGACAATGAGCCTTATACTTATCCTACTCTCCAGGTAAACTGTAGCTTTTGCACACTAGCTCTTTATATGTTGTCATTCCTCCCAGTGTCGATTATGTAATTCTATGCTCTGTGGTCATACTTATCCCTTCTTTGTGGCATTCCACCAAATTATATAGGAGCCACTACTACACGTGTGAGGACTTTAACTTTTATATCGGACCACAACATATATTATAGCAGACACCAGCTACCCTGTTACTTACAGTTGAAACCAGAAGTTTACATATACTATCTAAAAGGACACATATGCATGTATTTCTCACTATCTGACATGAAATCAGAATAAACCTTTCCTGTTTTAGGTCAGTTAGGAACCAAAATTATTTATATTTGCCAAATGCTAGAATAATGAGAGAGAGAATGTTTTAAGGCATTTTTATTACTGTCTACAAAGTCAAACGTTTACATACACTAAGAGTAGTATGCCTTTAAACAATATTGCACAGCCCATATTATGTCATGTCTTTGGAAGCTTCTGATAGGTTTATTGGCAACATCTGAGTTAATTAGAGACATACCTGTGGATTTATGTAATGCCCACCTGAAACACACTTTGTGTAGCATCATAGGAAAGTCAAAAGTAATCAGCCATGATCTCAGGAAGAGAATTGTGGACTTGCACAAGTCTGGTTTATCCTTGGGTGCAATTTCTGGATACCTGAAGGTGCCTCATTCCTCACTACAAACAAATTATATGCAAGTACAAACAAGATATGACTGTCTAGTCATTATACCGCTCAGAAAGGAGATGGTCTCTGTTTACCAGAGATGAACGTGCTTTGATCAGACATGTGCATATTAACCCAAAGTACAAAAGCAAATGACCTTGTCAAGATGCTGGATGCTGAAACGAGTACTGTATAAACATGGGCTAAAAGGCCAATCTGCCAGGAAGAAGCCATTAAGGCCCCTTTACACACTGAGACTTTCAGCGATCCCACCAGCGATTCCAACCTGGCCAGGATCGCAACAAAGTCTCTGGTGAGTCTCTGGTGAGCTGTCAAACAGGCAAACCTGGCCAACGACGCAACAGCGATCTGGACCTGCAGAACGACCTAGCTAGTCAAACACTGGAAACGAGTGATGTGTCACAATATCTGTCAATCACTATACTCTGTCAGTCGGTCTCTCCCTCTCGGTCTCTATTCTCTCTCTGTCGGTCCGTCACTATCTCTGTCCCTCTCTCACAGTCTGTCAGTCATTTTCCCCTCCTCTCTCATACTCACCGATCCCCGGCGCGGCGCTGCACGGCATTCACACTGCTGCGGCGGCATTTACTATTTTGAAAAAGCCGGCCGCTCATTAAACAATTTCGGATTCCCTACTTTCCCCGCCCACAGGCGCCTATGATTGGTTGCAGTGAGAAAGGCCCCCACGCTGAGTGACAGGTGTCTCACTGCACCCAATCACAGCAGCCGGTGGGCGGGTCTATACTATGCAGTGAAATAAATAATTAAATAATTAAAAAAACCGGAGTGCGTCCCCCCCAATTTTAATACCAGCCAGATAAAGCCATACGGCTGAAGGCTGGTATTCTCAGGATGGGGAGCTCCACATTATGGGGAGCCCCCCAGCCTAACAATATCAGTCAGCAGCCACCCAGAATTGCTGCATACATTATATGCGACAGTTCTGGGACTGTACCCGGCTCTTCCCGATTTGCCCTGGTGTGTTGGCAAATCGGGGTAATAAGGAGTTATTGGCAGCCCATAGCTGCCAATAAGTCCTAGATTAATCATGTCAGGCGTCTCCCCGAGATTCCTTCCATGATTAACCTGTAAATTACAGTAAATAAACACACACAACTGAAAAAATCATTTATTAGAAATAAAAAATACAAACACATTCCCTCATCACCAATTTAATCAGCCTCAAAAAGCCCTCCTTGTCCGGCGTAATCCACGGACCTCCAGCGTCGCATCCAGCTCTACTGCATGGAGGTGACCGGAGCTGCAGAATACACCGCGCTCCTGTCACCTCCACGCAGCTAATGAAGGCAATAGCGCGATCAGCTGAGGTGTCACTGAGGTTACCTGGATCCAGCGGTGGATGCAGCGGTGGCCGCGGATAACCTCAGTGACAGCTCAGCTGATCGCGCTACTCACCTCAGTTGCTGCGTGGAGCTGACCGGAGCGGCGGTGAGTAGCGTGATCAGCTGAGCGGCCACCGCTGCATCCACCGCTGGATCCAGTGACAGCGGGTAACCTCAGTGACAGCTCAGCCGATTGCGCGGCTGTCTTCATTAGCTGCGTGGAGGTGACAGGAGCAGCTGTGTATTCTCCTGCTCCTGTCACCTGCATGTAGCACAGCTGGAAGCGACGCTGGAGGTCCGTGGATTACGCCGGACAAGGAGGGCTTTTTGGGGCTTATTAAATTGGTGATGAGGGAATGTGTTTGTGTTTTTTATTTCTAATAAAGGATTTTTTCGGGTGTGTGTGTTTATTTACTGTAATTTACAGATTAATCATGGAAGGTTTCTCGGGGAGATGCCTGATATGATTAATCTAGGACTTATTGGCAGCTATGGGCTGCCAATAACTCCTTATTACCCCGATTTGCCAACGCACCAGGGCAAATCGGGAAGAGCCGGGTACAGTCCCAGAACTGTCGCATCTAATGTATGCGGCAATTCTGGGCGGCTGCTGACTGATATTGTTAGGCTGGGGGGCTCCCCATAACGTGGAGCTCCCCAGCCTGAGAATACCAGCCTTCAGCCGTATGGCTTTATCTGGCTGGTATTAAAATTGGGGGGACCACACGCCGTTTTTTTTAATTATTTAATTATTTATTTCACTGCACAGTATAGACACACCCACCGGCTGCTGTGATTGGGTGCAGTGAGACACCTGTCACTCAGCATGGGGGCGTGTCTCACTGCAACCAATCAAAGGCGCCTGTGCGCGGGGAAAGTAGGGAATACGAAATTGTTTAATGAGCGGCCAGCTTTTTCAAAAGAGGAAAAGCCGCCGGAGCAGTGAGAAAGCCGTGCAGCGCCGCGCCGGGGATCGGGGATCGGTGAGTATGAGAGAGGAGGGGAAAATGACCGACAGACTGTGAGAGAGGGACAGAGATAGTGACGGACCGACAGAGAGAGAATAGAGACCGAGAGGGAGAGACCGAGTGACAGAGAATAGTGATTGACAGATATTGTGACACATCACTCGTTTCCAGTGTTTTAAGTCCACACTGAGACTTTGCTGCACAGCGGGAAACAAAGGACCAAAGAATGGTCCTGAACGATTTGTAGCGATCAGCAACTTCACAGCAGGGGCCAGGTCGCTGATGTGTTTCACACACTGCAATGTCGCTGGGGAGGTCGCTATTACGTCACAAAACCGGTGACGTTACAGCGATGTCGTTTGAGATGTTGCAGTGTGTAAAGCCACCTTTACTCCAAAAGAAACATAAAAAAGCCAGATTAATGTTTGAAAATGCACACAGGAAGAAAGACTTTACATTTTGGAGACATGTCTTGTGGTCTGACAAAACTAAAATTGAACTGCTTGGCCATAAAGACCATTGTTATGTTTGGAGGAAAAAGGGAGAAGCTTTGAAGCCTAGGAACACCATCTCCACTGTGAAATACATGGGTGGCAGCATCATGTTGGGGGGTTGTTTTGTTGCAGGAGGCACTGGTGCACTGCAAAAAATATATGGCATCACAAGGAAAGAAGATTATGGGGCAATACTGAAGCAGCATCTCAAGACATCAGCCAGGAACTTAAAGTGTAGATGGGAATGGGAGTTCCAAATGGACAATGACCTGAAGCATACTGCCAAATGGGTTACAAAGTGGCTTAAGGATAACAAAGTCAATGTTTTAGAGTGGCCATCATAAAACCCTGATCTCAATCCTATTGAAAATTCATAGACATAGCTAAAAAAGTCAGGTACGAGCAAGGCGACCTACAAACATGGCTCAGTTACACCAGTTCTGTCAGGAGGAATGGGCTCAAATTCCTACTAATTATTGTGAGAAGCTTGAGGAAGGATATGCAAAATGTTTGACCCAAGTGTTAAGGGAAATGGTACAAAATACTAATGTATGTAAACTTTTGATTTTGCAGAAATTCATAATTCTGGCATTTGGCAATTATAAATAATTTTGGTTCTGAATTGACCTAAAATGGGAAAGTTTTATTCTGATTTCATGTCAAATAGTGAGAAAAACTGCAGATGTATCTTTTTAGCTAATGTACGTAAACTTCAGATTTGAATTGTCTATTCCTGAGGCACTGCTTTTAGTTTTTATTTATCTTGAATTGTTTTAGAGATGTTGTTATTAGTGATGAGCGAGTATGCTTGTCACTACTTGGTACTCGCACGAGTATCACTGTACTCGGGCTACTCGGCAGGTACCGAGTAATTTCGCGATACTCGTGCTGTACTCGTGGTCTTCATCTTTGCATGTTGGCGCTCTTTTGAGAGCCAGCCCTCATGCAGGGACTGGCTGGCAGACCACTGCAATGCCACAGCCCTGTTAGTTGTGGAATTGCAGTGATGGGCCGGCCCGCACAGCGTGACCGAGCCTTTATACCGGCGAGCGCGCTGCCATCTCATATTCCCTGCTTTCCCTGCCCACAGGCGCCTATGATTGGTTGCAGTGAGACACGCCCCCACGCTGAGTGACAGGTGTCTCACTGCACCCAATCACAGCAGCTGGTGGGCGTGTCTATACTGTGCAGTGAAATAAATAATTAAATAATTAAAAAAAACGGCGTGCGGGCCCCCCAATTTTAATACCAGCCAGATAAAGCCATACAGCTGAAGACTGGTATTCTCAGGATGGGGAGCCTCACGTTATGGGGAGCCCCCCAGCCTAACAATATCAGTCAGCAGCCGCCCAGAATTGCCGCATACATTAGAGCTGGACGCGATGCTGGAGGTCCATGGATTACGCCGGACATGGAGGGCTTTGTTGGGGTTAATAAATTGGTGATGAGGGACTTTGTTAGTGTTTTTTATTTCTAATAAAGGATTTTTTGGGTGTGTGTGTTTTTTAACTGTAATTTACAGATTAATCATGGAAGGAATCTCGGGGAGACGCCTGACATGATTAATCTAGGACTTATTGGCAGCTATGGGCTGCCATTAACTCCTTATTACCCCGATTTGCCAACGCACTAGGGTAAATCGGGAAGAGCCGGGTACTGTCTCAGAACAGTCGCATCTAATGTATGCGGCAATTCTGGGCGGCTGCTGACTGATATTGTTAGGCTGGGGGGCTCCCTATAATGTGGAGCTCCCCATCCTGAGAATACCAGCCTTCAGACGTATGGCTTTATCTGGCTGGTATTAAAATTGGGGGGACCGCACGCCGTTTTTTTTAAAATTATTTATTTATTTCACTGCACAGTATAGACACGCCCATCGGCTGCTGTGATTGGGTGCAGTGAGACACCTGTCACTCAGCGTGGGGGCGTGTCTCACTGCAACCAATGATAGGCGCCGAAAAGCAGGAAAGCAGGGAATACGAGATTGTTTAATGAGCGGCCGGCTTTTTCAAAAGAGGAAAAGCCGCCGGAGTTTAGTGAACAGCTGTGCAGCGCTGCAGCAGTGATCGGGGAACGGTAAGTAAGAGAGAGGGGGGAGAATGACCGACAGACTGTGAGAGGGGGACAGACAAGACAGAGAGAGACCGACAGAGCGAGACCGACCGACGGGAGATAGAATGAAAAAAAAAATGACCGACATCGCTAGTAAAAAGCACAAAACGTGCGTTTTGGACATCGGAGTGCCACACAATGTTTTTACGTAAAATCTTTCATGTAATAATCTCAAAAAGTAACATACACCAGCTCTATCTCACTATTGGGTATGTGCCCTTAACATTTCCGCCATGAAAATTCATTTTGGTGTCATTTTGGAAGGTTTTCTGGTGAGTCCGTAAAAATGGCGTAAAAGTCGGACAAAGGTGTTCACAGCTGTGACTTTTGAGTCATAAATGCTTCAAGGGGTCTTCCCCATGCTGTTGCCATGTCATTTGAGCACTCTTCTGAGACTTTTGTGACATTTTTAGGGTTTCTACATGCTGCCGGGGGTCATTTCAGAAAAATACTTGGGTCTCCCATAGGATAACATTGGGCTCGGTGCTCGGGCCGAGTACACGAGTATCTTGGGATGCTCGGCCCGAGCCTCGAGCACCCGAGCTTTTTGGTACTCGCTCATCACTAGTTGTTATCCCACATTTTGCTTTACTTGATTTTTTTACAGGGTTCACCTTACCTTGTGTTGGTTATTTTTAGGTATATACAGTATGTACAATAGTATGTACATGTATGTAACAATACGCACGTAATTAATGTTTATTGATTCCACCTGTCTAATATTCAAAGCGACTATTTGAAATAAACTCAATAGATTCGAAACGTCAATACTCTATTGCCATAATGATGTATCCTGCAGTATTTATCCTTTTGTTTTGGAACATCAATAAAACTTTTAATTTTGCATCTCTAGAGTGTGCAGAGTATATTTTTACTCTTTAAAGGGTTTAACAGACAACTTTTCAGAAGTTTTATAAATCTTTAATGCAATAACACCTTTAACTGATTTCTACAAATGTGCATCACTGGACATCCAAATTGAAAGTTGTTTACTACAATCAGGCATACGGTTTACTCTCAGGGATGGCACAGGCAGAAGAGTTATGTCTGAGTCATCTGCAACACAGTCCCTCACAATCTGTAATTAATATTGATAGAGGGAGATAGCTCTATTTGTCAGGACATAGCCCCCACCCCCAAGTCAATTGTAGAGTGCCAATGGGTTACTATGGCAACTAAAGGCCTAACAATGTTCTCCGTGTCTGCCAAACACCTCATTCTACTAGATCATGTCATAGGCAGGGTTAAATAAGGCTACTTGTCAGTCAAGCTCTCACATTGTAGATATTGCATTGCACTAACACTAGACAAGCAGTGCAGTTTGATTAGTAAGACTTGTATACAATGTTTTAAAACGTAAAAAAATAGTGTCAATAAAAGTTAAAAAAATGTAAATAAAAAGGGGACAAAAAGATGTATGTCTCCCAAAATGATACCAATAAAATCAACATTTTATTACCCCCCAAAAATCAAACCTACATACAGCTCTGTAAACAGAAAAATGAAAAAAGTTTGGTTTCTCAGAATATAACGACCAAAAAAACCTATAATTTTTATTCAAAAGTAATTTTCTTGAGCAAAAGTAGTGAAAGGTATAAATTGTGTCCTAAAAAATAGAAAAAGTGTCAATTCAGCTCACCCTTTCTTTGTTAGGCTATGTGCCCACGGGAAATTAAACCTGCGGATTTATCTTCGGAAAATCCGTGGATTTTCTGGATTTTCCAGATAAATCCGCAGGTTTCAGCATGTACAGACACTCCCCATGTTATCCTATAGGACGTGGAGAGTGCTGTGTACATGCTGCGGATATGTGCGGCTGCGGAATATGCTGCGGATGTCCCGCAGCCGCACGTAATTGCATGTCAATTATTTCTGTGGAATAACCTGTGGAAATCCCAGCTCTCCACTATGGAGATAGGGCCGGGACTTCCTCAGGTAATCCGCATGAATGCCCGCAGGTTTACCGCAGCTATTTTGCTGTACTACCGCAGCTAAAAATAGCTGGGGATTCCGGCGAGCAGCTGTGGGAAACCTGCGATCGGGTGTTCAGACCACAGCTGCAGAGGGGGGAGGCCGGTGCAGAGGAGGGGGGGGCAGAGCTGTGGAGGGGAGGGATTTATATTCCTCTCTCCTCCGTTGTCGGCTGATGCAAGAATTGCACTGCTCTCACGTTACACCGGTTACACGTTACACGTTACACCCGCCCCCATCGTTCGTGCGACATTTGGTGCTCGCTGCCGTAGCAAACATTATCGCTACGGCAGCTTCACACGCACATACCTTGTCAGCGATGTCGCTGTGACCGCCGAACAATCCCTCCCTCAAGGGGGAGGTCCATTTGGCGTCATAGCGACGTCACTGCGGCGTCACTAAGCGGCCGGCCAATAAAAGCGGAGTTGAGTGGGACGTAACATCCCGCCCACCTCCTGCCTTCCGCATTGCCGGGGGACGCAGGTAAGGAGATGTTCATCGTTCCTGCGGTGTCACACATAGTGATGTGTGATGCCACAGAAACGACGAACAACATCGTACCTGTGGCAGCAGCGATATTAAGGAAAGGAGCGACGTGTCAAAGAACAATTTTGCAATCGTCGCTCCTTGGTGTCACACGCTGTGATGTCGCTACCGGCGCCGGATGTGCGTCACTAACGAAGTGACCCCGACGATATATCGGTAGCGATGTCGCAGCGTGTAAAGCACCCTTAAGTCTCTCTCTCATGAAGAGTGTAAGCTCTTATGACGTGCAGGGTTTTCTCTGTCTCCTCTTCCTCATGTGTAAATAATAATAATCTTAATAATAATAATAATAATAATAATAATCCATTTTCAAAAAGTGTAATAAAAAGTGAACAAAAATTAGAATAAATCCTCAAACACCTCCAGTGACAGAAAATTATGTCTCTTAGAAAAAATGGAACAAAAGCAAATGTTTTCTTTTTTTTTTTCTAACAGTGCATTTATTATGAAAAAGTAATAAACACATAAACTAAACTGTAGTAATGTAACAAAGACATAATTGTACTGAACCTCAGAATAAAACTAACACTTTATTGAGCAGCATGGTGAATAAAGTAAATTTCATCATGCAAAAAAACTAGCAGAATTGTTGTTTTGCTTCTATTCAACAGCATAAAGATTTAATTTAAAAGTTTGTTAATAAGATACATGAACCACAAATGATATAATTTATAAATACATCTCATCTTGAAGTAGAACAAGCTCTTATACAAATATATTGGCAACATGTTAAAGCACCTAGAGTGCAACAATAAAAGTCAAAAGAAAAAATGGTTCTTCACATAAAGTCCAAATCGGGCTGTGATGCCAATGGGTGAAGGATAGTGATGAGCGAGTACTAAAAAGATCGGGTGCTCGAGGCTCGGGCCGAGCATCCCAAGATACTCTTGTACTCGGCCCGAGCACCGAGCCCAATGTTATCCTATGGGAGACCCGAGTATTTTTATGAAATGACCCGCCGGCAGCATGTAGAAACCCTAAAAATGTCACAAAAGTCTCAGAAGAGTGCTCAAATGACATGGCAACAGCATGGGGAAGACCCCTTGAAGCATTTATCACTCAAAAGTCACAGCTGTGAACAATTTTATCCGAGTTTTATGCCATTTTTACAGACTCGCCAGAAAACCTTCCAAAATGACACCAAAATGAATTTTCATGGCGGAAATGTTAAGGGCACATACCCAATAGTGAGATAGAGCTGGTGTATGTTACTTTTTGAGATTACATGAAAGATTTTACGTGAAAACATTGTGTGGCACTCCGATGTCCCTGAGAAGAGACGTACATGAAGGCCTCTTGAGTCTAATGTGCCCATTTTGAGGAAGTGAGTCTTTGTAGTATTTTCCTTTGCCAGGGCAGTCCAAAATTGTGAGGTTCACCAATGCCCCTGCATACAGACGTGCATGATGGCCTGTAAACCTGAAGTGCCCATTGTAAGGAAGTGGGTCTATTGTAGTATAGCTCTTAGGCAGGGCAGCCAAAAAATTGGGAGGCTCCACGTTGTCCCTGGATAGAGACGTGCATGAGGGCCTGTAAACCTGAAGTGCCCATTGTAAGGAAGTGGGTCTATTGTAGTATAGCCCTTAGGCAGGGCAGCCAAAAAATTGGGAGGCTCCACGTTGTCCCTGGATAGAGACGTGCATGAGGGCCTGTAAACCTGAAGTGCCCATTGTAAGGAAGTGGGTCTATTGTAGTATAACCCTTTGGCAGGACAGCCAAAATTTGGAAGGCTCCACATTGTCCCTGGATAGAGATGTGCATGAGGGCCTCAAAACATTATTCCCATTGCAAAGGAGCGGGTCTCTTGTCGTTGTAATGTCCATTCTGAAAGAATCGGCGAAAAAATTTACCACTGGGGGTATACCTGAAACAACGGCCTAACTATTGTAACGGTCATCATGGTGGCGCATGAGGAGAAGCAGGAGCAGTCCAGCAATTATCCAAAGTCCAGAAGTGTGTACCCATGGGTGAGTGGAGGTACATGGCAAATTCCCGTTACAAACTTTAAATTCCGCTCTCATTTGCTGGTGGCGTGGTGAAGTCTGGCCCAATCCAACCCTTGTTCATCTTGATCAGAGTCAGCCTGTCACCATTTTCAGTTGACAGGCGGGTGCGTTTATCTGTAATGATTCCACCTGCGGCACTAAAAACACGCTCTGACAAAACGCTAGCGGCATGGCAGGCCAGGACTTCCAAGGCGTAGAGAGCCAATTCATGCCACGTGCCCAGCTTGGATACCCAATAATTGTAAGGCACAGAGGAATGTCGGAGTACAGTTGTTCGATCTGCAAGGTACTCCTTGAGCATCTGGGCAAACTTAGGATTTCTTGTGGCACTACCCCGCACCTCAGGGGCTGTGGTACTTGAGGGGCTGAGAAAACTGTCCCACATCTTAAAGACTGTTCCCCTACCTCTGGCGGATTGGACTTGTGCCCCTCTCGGCTGTACGCCTTGGTTGTCCACTGATTCCTGACCTATGCCGCTAGCAATTTGTGATGGGAATGCTTTGCATACTTCCGTGACTATGGCCTTCCGGAACTGCTGCATTTTGGCTGACCTCTCCGCCTCGGGAATAAGAGACATAAAGTTCTCCTTGTAGCGTGGGTCTAACAGTGTTACCAACCAGTAATGATTGTCGGCCAAGATGTTCTTAACGCGAGGGTCACGAGACAGGCAGCTTACCATAAAGTCAGCCATGTGCGCCAGACTCTTAACAGCCAGTACTTCAGTATCCTGACCAACACGATGACTGAACATGCTGTCCTCCTCCTCCTCCTCATCTAACCTGTCCTCTGGCCAGCCACGCTGAACCGAGGATATGACTGGTGTGCATGTCATATCCTCAATTTGGCCTGAGAGTTGCTCCATGTCTTCATCCTCCTCCTCGTCATAGTCCTCCACTGCACGTTGTGATGAGACGAGGCTGGGCTGTGTGTTATCACCCACACCCACTACTGTTTCTTGCTCCAACTCATCGCGCTCCGCCTGCAATGCATCATGTTTGTTTTTGAGCAGAGACCGTTTTAGAAGGCAGAGAAGCGGTATGGTGATGCTAATAATGGTGTCATCACCACTCACCATCTTGGTGGAGTCCTCAAAGTTTTGGAGGATGGTACATAGGTCGGACATCCATCTCCACTCCTCAGGTGTTATGTGTGGAGTTTGACCCATTTCCCGACGGCTTAGGTGATGCAGGTACTCAACAACTGCCCTCTTCTGCTCACATATCCTGACCAACATGTGCAGAGTTGAATTCCAACGCGTGGGGACATCACACACCAGTCTGTGAGCCGAAAGATGCAAACGGCGCTGAAAGTCGGCAAGGCCGGCTGAAGCAGTAGGTGACTTTCGAAAATGTGCAGACAGGCGGCAAACTTTTACCAGCAGATCGGACAGCTCTGGGTAGGACTTTAGAAACCGCTGAACCACGAGGTTGAGCACATGGGCCACGCATGGAACATGTGTCATCTGGCCTCGCCTCAAAGCTGCCACCAGGTTCTGGCCATTGTCACACACGACCTTTCCTGGCTTTAGGTTCAAAGGTGTGAGTCAGTGATCTGCCTGCTGTTTCAGAGCTGTCCACACCTCTTCTGCATTGTGGGGTTTGTCACCTATGCAGATTAGCTTCAGCACAGCCTGTTGCCGCTTCGCCGAGGCAGTGCTGCAGTGCTTCCAGCTTGGGACTGGTGTGGAGGGTAAAGTGGATGAGGATGCGCAGGAGGAGGAGGAGGCTGAGGAGCATGACATTCCGGAGCTGTAGAGTGTGGGTGAAACCTTGACTGAGGTAGGGCCTGCAAACCTTGGTGTGGGAAGGACGTGTTCCGTCCCTCGCTCAGACTGGGTCCCAGCTTCCATAATATTAACCCAGTGTGCCGTCAACGAGATGTAGCGGCCTTGCCCACAAGCACTTGTCCACGTGTCTGTGGTTAGGTGGACTTTGGCTGAAACAGCGTTGTTCAGGGCACGTGTGATGTTTTGTGACACGTGGTTATGCAATGCGGGGACGGCACACCGGGAGAAATAGTGGCGGCTGGGGACCGAGTAACGTGGGACAGCTGCCGCCATCAGGTCGTGGAATGCTTCTGTCTCCACCAGCCTAAAAGGTAACATTTCCAGCGCAAGCAGTCGCGAAATGTTAGCATTTAGAACTGGGGCATGTGGGGCGTTGGCAGTGTATTTGCGCCTGCGTTCAAAGGTTTGCTGAAAGGATAACTGAACGCTGCGCTGGGACAAGGACGTGCTTGATGATGGTGTTATTTCTGCGTAGGCAACTGCAGGTGCAGGGCCGGAGGAGGCTTGTTTGCAGGCAGCATGGAAAGGGGATTGGCTCGCATGCACAACAAGCAAAGACGTAGCAGTGACATCAGCAAGCACTGCTCCTCGACTCTGTTGTACATCCCACAAAGTCGGGTGCTTGGCTGACATGTGCCTGATCATGCTGGTGGTGGTCAAGCTGCTAGTTTTGGTACCCCTGTTGATGCTGGCATGGCAGGTGTTGCAAATGGCCTTTTTAGAATCATCTGGAGCCAACTTAAAAAACTGCCAGACTCGGGAAGACCTAACATTTGTACAGGCACCTTGTGTCGTGTTGTTGTTCCGGGGAACGGTTGCCTGACTTCTGCCTGGGGCCACCACCCTGATTCTTACTGCCTGTTGGGATGCTACGCCTCCCTCCCCCTGTGCACTGCTGTCCTCGCTCTGCATATCCTCCTGCCAGGTTGGGTCAGTTACTAGATCATCCACCACGTCGTCTTCCTCTTCTGCACCCTGCTCCTCTTCCTGACTTCCTGACAATTGTGTCTCATCATCGTCCACCTATTGTTGAGACACGTTGCCAACTTCGTGAGAACGTAGCTGCTCAAATATTTGGGCATCTGTACATACGATCTCCTCATGACCCACTTCAACAGGAGCTGGCGAGAGGCCAGAATGTGCGAATGGAAACGTGAACAGCTCTTCCGAGTGTCCAAGTGTGGGATCAGTAATGTCCGTGGACGTGTACTCAGCCTGGTGGTAGGAAGGAGGATCAGGTTCTGAAATGTGCGGTGCAGTATCACAGCTACTGACACTTGACCGTGTGGAAGACAGAGTGTTTGTGGTGGTGCCAATCTGACTGGAAGCATTATCCGCTATCCAACTAACAACCTGTTGACACTGGTCTTGGTTCAAGAGCGGTGTACTGCTGCGGTCCCCAAGAATTTGGGACAGGACGTGCGAGCGAGTAGATGTGGCCCTTTGTTGTGGCGAAATTAGAGCTTGCCCACGACCTCGGCCTCTGCCTGCACCACCATCACGTCCACTTCCTTGTTCGTTGCCAACGCCCTTGCGCATTTTGCAATGCTGTGCTGAAGTGTATTCACTAGACTTGTGCGTTATATCCAAGTTTGTGCAAAACGCACACAAGTGCACCTGTACGCTGCCACCGACAGGCACACATGTGCGGTTTTTAAATGCAAGCACGGACGCACTAAGAACCTAACAGGTTTTTAGGAGCACAATTACTGAGTTTGAGACTATCAGACACTGCTGACTGACGTGTATTATTCACTAGACTTGTGCGTTATATACTAGTTTGTGCAAAACGTGCACCTGTACGCTGCCACCGACAGGCACACACGTGCGGTTTTTAAATGCAAGCACGGACGCACTAAGAACCTAACAGGTTTTTAGGAGCGACAATTACTGAGAAGTTTGACACTATCAGACACTGCTGACTGACGTGTATTATTCACTAGACTTGTGCGTTATATACTAGTTTGTGCAAAACGCACACAAGTGCACCTGTACGCTGCCACCAACAGGCACACACGTGCGGTTTTTAAATGCACGCACGGACGCACTAAGAACCTAACAGCTTTTTAGGAGCGACAATTACTGAGAAGTCTGACACTATCAGGACTGTTTTAGACTGTGTACACCAGCCCCAGATATGATGAAGGCTGGTATACGGTCACCACTAGGAATGGCTATATACCCTGCCTGCCTGCCTGTATACAGCTACAATAGTCCTGAGAAGGACTCTTCTGGTCACTAGCCTGTATTCCGACCTGGCTATACCCTGCCTGCCCTGCCTGTATATAGCAACAATAGTCCTGAGAAGGACTCTGCTCCTGTACTCCGACCTGGCTATACCCTGCCTGCCTGTATACAACTACAATAGTCCTGAGAAGGACTTCTGGTCACACTGTTTGCAGCCCTGCTACGGAAATAACTATAAAGGGCCGCAAACCTTTCCCTGAAGCAGCAACACTCTTTCTGCACTGACTGTCTGGATGGCTGTGTGCAGAGCACAGCGCGCCCGCTGGTATAAAGGCTCGGTCACGCTGTGCAGGCCGGCCAATCACTGCAATTCCACAACTAACAGGGCTGTGGCATTGCAGTGCTCTGCCAGCCAATCCCTGCATGAGGGATGGCTCTCAAAAGAGTGCCAACATGCAGGGATGAAGACCACGAGTACAGCACGAGTATCGCGAGATTACTCGGTCCCCGCCGACTAGCCCGAGTACAGTGATACTCGTGCGAGTACCGAGTAGTGACAAGCATACTCGCTCATCACTAGTGAAGGAATGTCAAATCATATATTAAACAACTAATTTGGGAGTCCCATATAAGATAGTTGTGTCAGGTAGAAGCTCAGGTTTGTAATCAACTGCTTTTCTAAGGCAATCTTCCCGTAAGGTGCACAAATTTTAGTCTATATTGCAAGCAGAGTGATTCATTCTGGCAATACTTTTTCAGTAGAGCCTGAAGAAGGACAGTAGATCCTTCTAAGAACATTTATTCAAGGAAAGATAATTTGTGAATAAAATATCTTTAGTCTGACTAATTACATACTTTTTTCTTGATTATATTGTCTAATCACTTTTCTGTTACAATTAGGGGAACAAATTTTTTGTTGCATCCACAAAAACACTTGTTCTTACTTAATTCAAGTGTGCTGATCTCAAATTTGAAATTAGTTTTTCTCTGTAAGATACAGTTTATTTTGCGCCTTTAACGTTGAAGTGTATAACAGCCACATATATAACAGAAGGTGTCAGTACTATACTTACATTTACGCCCACTCAAGGAAGCCATGATTCAATCTAAAAACAAAATAAGAGGGTGCAAAAAGGAGTTTTTATCAGATAATATAATTTTTTACATTTCAAAACAACTACAGTTATGTAAAAGTGATGTTTGTAAAACATTAAAGAGGCTCTGTCAGCAGATTGTACCTATGAATGTGCTAATGCTACTAATTGCTACTAATTTTACTAATAAATAATGCTCCTAATGTTACTCTATATGATCCTATATGCATGTTATAGACCAAAACGTGACGACAGGTCCTCTTTAATTGCCTTGTGGTTATGTTCAATCTAAGAGTCGTTGCCCTTTAACTCCAATTTAAAAACCAATGCATGCCATAAACTGTAACAAAAAGAAATTAAATTTGTCAAAAAACTAGAGCATGCACCAAAAACGGTTTTCAGATTTGAAATCAGCGATGCAGACATACATAGAAAAAGTTCTAAAACCTCATGCAACAGAACAGTGTTATATTCATTGTAAAATTACACTCAATGACAGATAATCTATATGCTCTTTCTCCTTTTACTGCTACTTCTTTCAGGCGATATCTCTCCTAAACCTGGTCCACCCCATGCCAACTTTACCCCCTCCCCCACCTCTCATAGAAACCCTGCTAACCTCATTAATATTAGCTGTACACCCTCCCCTCCCACTTTTAATTGTGCTTTCTGGAATCCACAGTCTGTATGTAACCAGCTTCCTTACATCGACAACTACTTTCTCAATAACTCTCTTAATCTGCTGGCCCTCACTGAGACCTGGATTCAGAACTCGGACACTGCTTCGCCTGCTGACATTTCTCATGGTGGCTTACACTTTTCCCATTCACCAAGACCTGAGAACAGACATGGTGGTGGAGTCAGCTTACTCCTGTCCCTACAGTGCACTTTCCAGGTCATCCCGCAGCTCCATCACTCTCATTTCCATCCTTTGAGGTCCACACCATCAGGCTTTTCCTTCCCCTCAGAGTAACAGTCATATACCATCCTGCAGGCTCACCGACCCAGTTCCTTGACCAGTTTTCAGTCTGGCTGCTGCACTTCATGCCCTCAGAATTACCAACCCTTATCCTAGGAAACTTTAACATACCCATGAACAGCCCCACCTCCCCTTCTGCATCCCAGCTTCTATCTCTAACCACCTCCCTTGGCTTCAAACAGCTCTCATCCTCTGAGACACATGAAGATGGTAACACCTTTGACCTCGTCTTTGTCCGCCTCTGCTCAGTCTCTCACTTGGATAACTTATCTATTCCCCTCTCTGACTACAACATCCTCTCCTTTAAGCTCACAAACCCTCACCCACCCCAGCACACTCCCACCTATCACTCATTCAGAAACCTACAGGCCATTGACTCTCAGACACTTACAGAATCTCCACACTCATCACTGTCCCCTATCCCCTCACTTTCCTGTCCTGAGCTGTAAACCACTACAATGACATGCTCAGAAGTACCCTAGACCAAATAGCTCCCCTCACCTTCAGAAAGATCAAACAGAGTAAAACAGCCCTGGCTCAAATCGCAAACTCGATTTCTCCAGCAATGCTCTAGGAGTGTTGAACGCCTTTGGAGGAAAACTTGCACACCAGAAAACTTCATCCACTACAAATTCATGTTAAAAACCTACAACACTGCACTTCACCTCGCCAAACAGACCTACTTCACCACCCTGATCTCCTCACTATACAACAATCAAAAAAAGCTCTTAGACACTTTTCATTTCCTCTTCAGTCCCAAAGCACAGACCCTTATCACAGACCTTCATGCTGATGACCTGGCCTCATATTCCACAGAGAAAATAGAATACATCCAGCAAGAGATCAGCTCCCAGCCACCAAGCGTCATGATTCCTGTCCCTCCCCACATCCCGTCCGGTTCACTCTCCCCATTTGACCCAGTCACAGAGGAAGAAGTCTCCAGGCTACTCTCCTCTTCTCATCCTACCACTTGCCCTACTGATCCCTTTCCCTCACACCTACTCCAACCCCTCTTTCCGTCACTACTCACCTAACTAAAATCTTCAATCTCTCTCTTCTGGTATCTTGCCCTCTTCCCTTAAACACTCTATCATAGCTCCATTATTAAAAAAACCCTACTCTTTACCCATCTTGTGCAAACAACTACAGACCAGTCTCCAATATCCCCTCCATTTCCAAACTCTTGGAGCACCTGATCTATTCCCGCCTCACCCGTTACCTCTCCTCTCACTCTCTTCTAGATCCTTTACAGTCTGGCTTCCACCCCCTACACTCAACAGAAACTGCCCTTGTCAAAGTGACCAATGACCTACTTCTTGACCTCTCTGCAGCCTTCAACACTGTTGACCACCATCTCCTTCTCTCTATGCTCCATTCAGTCGGCTTAAAGGACACTGTGCTCTCCTGGTTCTCTTCTTATCTTTCTGGCCGCTCATTCAGTGTATCATTTGCTGGCTCCACAGCTTCTCCTCTTCCTCTCACAGTTGGTGTCCCTCAAGGTTCAGTCTTCAGCCCTCTTCTTTTCTCCCTCTACACTGCCCCAATTGGACAGACCCTCAGTAAATTTGGCTTTCAGTACCATCTTTATGCTGATGACACACAACTATACACCTCATCCCCTGAGCTTACCCCCGCTGTTCTACAGAACACCAGTGACTGTCTGACTGCAGTTTGCAACATCATATCTGCTCTCTATCTGAAACTTAACCTTTCCAAAATTGAACTTCTTCTATTCCCTCTGTCTTTGAACCTTCCTAAACCCAACATCTCCCTCTCTGTGTGTGGTGCCACAATAACTCCTAGGCAACAGGCTCACTGTCTGGGTGTTATACTTGACACCAATCTCTCCTTCACCTCCTATATCTCTTGCCCACTCCTGTCGCCTGCACCTTAAGAACATTTCTAACATCCACCCCTTTCTCACAATGGAAACGACAAAAATCCTCACCGTGGCCCTGATCCACTCCCTCCTCGACTACTGTAACTCTCTATTAATTGGTCTCCCCCTAACTAAACTCTCTAGTCTACAGTCCATCCTTAATGCAGCAGCCAGGGTCACCTATCTGGCTAACCGCTACTCAGATGCCTCCTCTCTGTGCCAGTCATTGCACAGAGATATGGCTGCCAATATATCACAGGATCCAATTCAAATTGCTTATTCACACCCACAAAGCTCTCCACAGTGCGGCACCTCTCTACATCTCCACCCTCCTCACTGTCTATCACCCCACCCCTTCCCTACGCTCTGCAAATGACTTTCGACTAACATCCACACTAATCCGAACCTCCCACTTCCGGATCCAAGACTTCTCTCGAGCTGCACCAATCCTCTGGAATGCTCTACCCCAAGAAGTCAGGACAAATCACAACTTACTCAGCTTCAGACGCTCCCTAAACACACATCTTTTTAGGGTGGCCTATCACACTCCCTAGCCGAGTTAAATGTACATAGTCCCTCCACAACTTCTCAGAACATAACTCCACATCAAACTCCACTGCACCCAAATGCATTTCACGGTTCTGGCTGACTTTGTAAGGTATCCCTTATCTATCTCCCATTTCCTTGAGATGGCTGGATTGTCATTGTAAATAAGCATTTGCACCTTGTTTCCCCCCCATCTCATTGTAGATAGTAAGTTCTCACAAGGAGGGTTGTCTCTTTTTTTCCATACTCTAATTATTGTATTTTCTATAACTGTTATTTGTTTGTATATGATCCTCCTGAATTGTAAAGCACTGCAGAATAAGTTGGTGCTATAGAAATAAAGATTTATTAATATTATTATTATGATTGAAATTGTCCATATTCATTACCTTTAGTCTAAAATGCATTAGTAATTTTCATAAAAGAGTAAACCCAAGTGACAACTCCCTAATTTAATGATGTCTCATTGGGGTTGTAATTCTCCATATTAGAATATTACTCAAGGAGGCTTTAGCTGGTGACTGTGTGGCACCCCTAGGGGTATTATCCACAGTAAAACCATCATTAGTTACTCAACACAAGCACTAGAGCAGATACCGCACTACCACCTCTGGCCAGAAGGGGGAGCTCAAGAGACTCCCCTAGATATATTCTGATCTGAGGTAAAATTGACAGTTTAGTTTTTTCAGTTGGAGCCGGGACGCTCAGAGGAGTAGTTACAGAGAAATTGCTCTGAGGTCCTTAGGAGAGACTGACAATTTCCAGGCCCAAGCCATCGGTCTGAGGAGGAGGAGACAGAGAAGAGGAACATTTTAGGAACAAGGTAGCCATTAATATCTACCCCTGAAAAGGCGCAGATACGGACACCGGATCCGTGGCTGCATTAGTTTCACACAATACAGCAACCAGGAAAATTGAAGGCGATTCAAGCTTCACCAGGGTCAGACACAGCAACATCCAGAGAGTTCAGCGGTACTCCCGGAGGGGGTAAGCAGAGGAAAAGGACTCAAGCTGCCTGTTGAATTAGGACCCGGGAGGGACAGTTTGGGCCAGCAGCTAGTTCACACACAGCAGCAGGCCACACACAGACAGCGCAAAGAAGGAGGCCAAGGACCCGGCAGGGCAGAGTAACTTAGTCCTCCTGATACAGACTCCGGTGATGGGACTTGTTGTTATGTAGTTTTTGTTAAAGTAAACCGATAAAACGTTGCCTGCGCCTCAGTCTCTCATTTGGACAGTTGCCACCTATCCAGGATTGGGACCATCGAAGCTGAGAAAACCTGTTGCTGATCAAGTAAGTGTCTGCGGCTGCGCCCCTAAAGTCTCCTCACAATACCATTATCTATAACCACCATTGACTTTTACCTCACCTGCCTGGGACCCACAGCCCTACCCGGAAAGGGCTTTCCACCTCAGCTGCCCCACATCATCATCCCCGGCCAGCTACTGGCAGCGGTGGCCATAAATAGCCACATTTATTCCGGGTGGCGTCACGAAAAACTCTTATAAACTTTTATTTATCCCCTGTAAATACCCCCCATTGCACTGTGCATCGCCTGAGACCACAGCCCGGGTCGAGCCACCCGTGACATCCCCTCAAGAAATAGACCCCAGATCCGGTGCTGGGTACCCCGGTCTCCTGGGCGTCACGAACAGGATCTACCGTGCCCAGCTAAACTGGGTATTGTGTGCCGTGATTTCCAGTAAAATTGGTCATAAACTGTGTGAAAAACATCAAAAATTGACTTTATTAAAGAAAATTTATTTTCCCCATTGAAAACCATTGAAATTGACTTTTTCCCATTGAAAGACATGGGGACAAAATGGCCGCCATCCTCTGAGGTAATCACCTCATAACTGCCAGGACGCGAGACTGTGTTATTTGAACAGCGCCACAGCCTGAGCTCTGACTAAAATAAATAAATAAATCCTGCTGCACCGTGGAACTATTGTGCGCCATCCCGACGGAAGCAGAGGACCGGAAGGGTCCAGATTAACTAAGGGGGCGCAACATGTCGCACCATGGAGATGCTGATGCACCAGGTGATGCAACCGCAGCAGAAGGACAAAATATGAATAGAGCGTCTGGCAGCCCAGCGGCGCAAGGAGCAGCGCCCATTATGCCATTTCTGATGCCCTATACTCCAGGTGCCCCGTGGCTACCAAACTATGAAGGTAAGCCAAATACTCTTGATAACTTTAATGAGAAGCTGCAAGCCTACTTCAACATGTACCCTGCCCTGACAGAGATTCAGCGTGTTGGTCATCTTATGGGACAATTAGCTGGCAGTGCCCTGCGGGAAGTCACAGCCTGGCCAGTAGATTCAAAAGACACTGTTAAACATAGAATAGCCGGATTGAAAGCAGCTTTTGAAATCACTGCCGGTAGTAAGGCTAAAACAAGATTCTTTAATTGTAAACAGAAATCCAATGAGAGCGTGAGAGACTTTGCTTTAAATCTACAGGAGGCGCTGAAAGCACTTACACTAGCAGAACCTGTTTTTACCACCGGAGCAGATAAGTTATTGAAAGATCAATTTATTGAGGGACTCTTAACTCCTTCTCACAGGGGGCATTTAAGCATGCTGACCTTTAAGGATCCCGAACTGACATTTGCTCAATTAAAGGAAAGTGCCATTCGTCTCCAGCAGGCAGAGGCGCCCCGGGATCTGGATTTGTCTCAAACTATTGCAGAGGCACCTCAGCAGCAGGGAGTGCCAGTGACCTCTGCCATGTCAGGGGCTATTGCTAAATCTCTGGAGCCTAACACCAATGAGGCTCTCCATCAAAGCTTGCTGCCCTGACAGACACCGTTGCTTCAATGGCTAAAATCATTCAGGAGTTGCGTGGATCCCAGACTGCACCCAAGATCGAGTTGGCGACCAGCAAAGAGGACGTTCCATGGATGAGGCCCAGGAGATACTTAGCGTGGAGAGGACGACCCAGCGACCGCTACCAGCCGGATGGACAGCCCATTTGCCGTCGTTGCAAGGAGCCAGGCCACTTTGCCCGGGAATGTATTTTAAACAAAGATCCCCTGGGAAGGCGGGCTGCTTCGCAGGAATGAACTTTCAAGGTCCAACACCCTGGCATGACAAGTACGTAGGAGGGCGTCCCGTTATCCCTATCGTGCTGGACGGTATTCCCCTCAACGCCCTGCTGGACACCGGTTCCCAGATATCATCGATTCCACATATCCTTTATAAGAGGTACTGGGCTGATACAGACATTGATAAAGGACCATCTAACGTTGCATTGAGTATATGGGCTAGTAATGGTGAGATAGTACCGCAAGTAGGTTTTAGGGAAATGACTGTCAAGATTGGTAGGGTAGAATTACAGAAGCAAGGTATTATTGTTGTTGATGTTGACCGGCGAGATCGTGAACCAACTGTATTGATAGGAATGAATGTAATAGAAAATTGTTTTTCTGAGGTCCTTACTGTCTTACAGCAACTCGCCAAGACTGCCAGATGTGACCAGCAAAGAATTCTACAGAGAGAGATAAAAGCTTTGGTGTTAAAGCAACAGGTAGAAGTTGCAGGTGGAGAAATTGGCAGTGTGAGGGTAAGTGATCCAACCCCTATTGTAATTCCGCCTAAAACCGAAATGTTGGTATGGTGCAGAGCCGCAATAGGCATAAAAGGGCGAGATTATCAGGCTTTGGTAGAACCCATGTACACTGATAGTAGGCCCACTATACTGACAGCCAGGGGAGTAGTCGAGGTACACCGGGGAAGGGTGCCAATACGTCTTTTAAATTGTGGAGAAGAAGAGGTCACTTTACCGAGGTATGCTACTATGGCAAAACTATATACCGTTGACAACAATAGCATCACAGCCATTGAGCCCTTGGATCCGTCATGCCAGGCGGATGACAATGGTTCACATGGAGAATTGGAGGATTGGTTTCAACAGTTGTACGTAGGAACAGATTTAACACCTACCCATCAAAAACAAGGGGTGTACAGGCTAGTGAGAGAATATGAACAAGTTTTCAGTAAACACCCGCTAGATTTTGGGCAGATCAAAGGGGTAGAACACACAATGCCCACTGGTAACCACCCACCAATAAAAGAGAGATATAGACCCGTACCGCCCGCTCACTACCAATGTGCAAAAGGTATGCTAAGGGATATGCAACAAGCCGGGGTAATAAAAGACAGCTGTAGCCCCTGGGCAGCCCCTCTAGTGATGGTTAAAAAGAAAGACGGAACCATGAGAATGTGCGTGGACTACCGGCAGATTAATCACAGTACCCATAAAGACGCGTACCCCCTACCTAGAATAGAGGAATCATTAGCAGCATTAAGATCTGCTAACTATTTTTCCACCTTAGACTTAACAAGTGGATATTGGCAGGTCCCTGTGGCAGAGAGAGACAAGGAAAAAACAGCATTCACCACACCGATGGGTCTCTGTGAATTTAATTGTATGCCGTTCGGACTCTGCAATGCACCCGGTACCTTCCAGCGACTGATGGAGTGCTGTCTAGGACACAAGAATTTTGAAACCGTCCTCCTGTACCTAGATGACGTAATAGTCTACTCCAAGACTTATGAGCAACACCTACAAGACTTGGCAGAAGTATTTGAAGCCTTGTCCAAATATGGCATGAAGATCAAGCCATCCAAATGTCACCTTCTTAAGCCAAAGGTACAGTACCTGGGACACATTGTAAGTTCAGAAGGAGTAGAACCAGATCCCGAGAAAGTAACCGTGATAAGGGATTGGCCAAGACCCACCAGCGTGAAAGAGGTGAGGCAATTCCTGGGACTGGTGGGCTACTATCGCAGATTCATAAAAGGGTTCACAAAGTTAGCAGCACCCATACAAGACATCCTGGTAGGGCAGTCAAAGAAGCCCTCAGCCCGGAATCCTCCTTTCCAGTGGAGTGACGAGAGGGAAGAGTCCTTTGAGAAGCTAAAAAAGGCACTGACAGGAGAAGAGGTTCTAGCATACCCAAATTACCATCAACCCTTCATCCTCTACACAGATGCCAGTAATGTGGGACTAGGAGCAGTACTGTCACAAAAGCAGGGAGGCAAGGAGAAAGTCATCACCTTTGCAAGTAGAAAGCTCCGGCCTACTGAAAGAAATCCGGAAAATTACAGCTCCTTCAAGTTAGAACTATTGGCAGTAGTCTGGGCTGTAACCGAGCGTTTCAAACACTATCTGGCAGCTGCAGAATTCACCATTTATACTGATAACAACCCGTTGACCCACCTGGATACAGCAAAATTAGGTGCGCTGGAACAACGATGGATAGCCCGGCTGTCTAATTACAACTTTGTGATCAAGTATAGAGCAGGCCGCAAGAATGGAAATGCAGATGCCTTATCCCGGATGCCACACTTTGAAAATGTGGAAGAGGAACCGGAGGAGCTTGAAGAAATTGAACTACCGGCCTTCCATAGTCCCAAGATTGGACAGTATCAGTCAGGTGCCTATCAGAAACAACAACAAGCGACTCTTAACCCATTAGCCCACCACAGATGGGCTGACACGCAAGACAGCAATCCGGCTGTGAAGTTGGTAAAGGAACTGCTGACGGAACAAGGTGCATTTCCCAACCAGAATGCCCCGGAAGAGACACATCAACTCTGGAAAGAGAGAGGCAGAATGTTCTTGTATCAAGGGAAGCTTTGCAGAAGGTACACTAATCCAAAGACACATGAATTAGTCTGGCAAATAATAGTGCCTAAACAGGATGTAAAGATGGTCCTGGAAGCTTACCACAATGGTGCCGGTCATTTCAGATGGAAGAAACTAGAAATACTTATGAGAGAAAGATTCTACTGGGTTGGTATGAGAAGATCAATTGAAGAATGGTGCAGAAACTGTGGCCCGTGCAACCTCAGAAGGAAAGATCAACGAAACCAAAGAGCACCACTCCAGCCCATAGTCACGAAGCAACCACTTGAGCTTGTCGCCATAGACCATGTGAAGTTGACACCAAGCCGGTCTGGCTATGTCTATGCCTTAACCATCGTGGACCATTACTCACGCTTCTTAGTAGTGGTACCCGTGAAAGATCTCACATCAAAAACAGCAGCTAAGGCGTTTCAAACATACTTTTGCAGACCCCATGGTTACCCTGAGCAAGTACTTGCAGACCAAGGTAAAGCCTTTGAATCAGAGATCTTCAGAGAGATCTGCAATATGTATGGTTGCAAGAAGATCCGGACAACAGCATATCATCCTCAAACAAATGGCTTATGCGAAAAGATGAACCATATTGTAATTGACTTATTGAAGACCTTGCCGGAGTCAGAAAGAAATCAATGGCCAAAGAAATTGCCCGACTTGGTAGACCTATATAACAATTTCCCAGTAAGCTCTACAAATTGCACCCCAGCTTACCTTATGCGTGCAAGACCCGGTAAGCTACCAATTGATCTAGAAATGGGAATTCTGAAACCGGATGCAGAAGTGCAAGATTCCAATTGGGATACCCTACGTCAACAGCAGTATCGCCAAGTACAAGAGTGTGTGGAAAGAAGTCTCCAGCAAGCTCGAGAAAGACAAGAACGAACTTATAATCAGCATGCTCTAGCAACCCCGTTAAAACCTGGTGACCAAGTACTAAAGAGAAATCGTTGCACCAATAAACTGGATAATCAGTGGGAAACCATCCCATACACAGTTTTACCAACAACAGTGAACAATCCTAAAATGTGCCTTATCAGCAAAAACGGAGGGCTAACATCAGTACTAGTGTCAAGAGACAATCTGAAACTATGTCCTGAAACCTTGAAAGAGACAGAAGTTATCCAATCGGAACCTGAAGTAATCCAACCCGTACAGTTTCAACCAGTTAAGGAAGAGGAAGAAAAAATTCATACAGTCTTAGGAGACTTTCCTAAAACCTGGCCCACGTACCATGGTGCAGTGGTAGTACCAATGATGGCCTTTTACCAAGTACCAGAACTAACACCAAAGTCCATACAACCAGAAGCCCCAAGACAAACAGAATCAGAAGTTGACCCTGTACCACAAGAAGTCCCAAGACAGGAAGAACAGATTCCTAGTTATAGTGATCCCGGTCACAGTGGACTTGCCAACCCCACAAACGTGGAATCATCCCTAGCAGAACCAGAAGCACCCGGTAGGTACACATCCACTAATACCATCATGCTAAGTACGCCTAGTACACTAACCTTACGTAGGTCCCAGCGTAATACTCAAGGTCAACTACCGACAAAATATACAGATTATCAAATGTAAAGAAGTCGAAATTTGAATTGTGTATATGTTATGTGGCACATTTAACAGAATTCAGAAAAATTTAGTTTAGTCATTAGTTATTAGTTTGCAACGTTTAAGCCCAGTACCTACAGGGACTTTCCTGTATGAACTACTTAAATATTCTTGAACTTTTCTTCATTATTAACTATGGACCATGCCACAGGACCGGTTGTGGTAAAACTACTTGTAAATAGTTATCAGCTGGAGGCGATAGACTAAAACTCCGGAAAGACTGCTTTTTGATCTTTTTCGACTTTCTTTTAGACTTTCTTTTAGACTCTGTTGGAAAAATGGAACCGAGTTCCAAGACGCTAATTGCAGTGCCTTTTCTAGCAGATAGTTAGTTATTTCAATTTCTTCAGGAATAGAACTGTATTAATGGATGCTGTTTGAAGTGACTTTTTACAGAACTCTATTTTTGCACTCTGAGTGGTTTTTGTAATTTTTTATTTTTACGACTCTGTACATATTAATTGTTATATCATTTGTTTATTGTATCACAGTCCCGGAGTACTGTTTTTCACTAAGGGGGAATGTGGCACCCCTAGGGGTATTATCCACAGTAAAACCATCATTAGTTACTCAACACTAGCACTAGAGCAGACACCGCACTACCACCTCTGGGCAGAAGGGGGAGCTCAAGAGACTCCCCTAGATATATTCTGATCTGAGGTAAAATTGACAGTTTAGTTTTTTCAGTTGGAGCCGGGACGCTCAGAGGAGTAGTTACAGAGAAATTGCTCTGAGGTCCTTAGGAGAGACTGAAAATTTCCAGGCCCAAGCCATCGGTCTGAGGAGGAGGAGACAGAGAAGAGGAACATTTTAGGCACCAGGTAGCCATTAATATCTACCCCTGAAAAGGCGCAGATACGGACACCGGATCCGTGGCTGCATTAGTTTCACACAATACAGCAACCAGGAAAAGTGAAGGCGATTCAAGCTTCACCAGGGTCAGACACAGCAACATCCAGAGAGTTCAGCGGTACTCCTGGAGGGGGTAAGCAGAGGAAAAGGACTCAAGTTGCCTGTTGAATTAGGACCCGGGAGGGACAGTTTGGGCCAGCAGCTAGTTCACACACAGCAGCAGGCCACACACAGACAGCGCAAAGAAGGAGGCCAAGGACCCGGCAGGGCAGAGTAACTTAGTCCTCCTGATACAGACTCCGGTGATGGGACTTGTTGTTATGCAGTTTTTGTTAAAGTAAACCGATAAAACGTTGCCTGCGCCTCAGTCTCTCATTTGGACAGTTGCCACCTATCCAGGATTGGGACCATCGAAGCTGAGAAAACCTGTTGCTGATCAAGTAAGTGTCTGCGGCTGCGCCCCTAAAGTCTCCTCACAATACCATTATCTATAACCACCATTGACTTTTACCTCACCTGCCTGGGACCCACAGCCCTACCCGGAAAGGGCTTTCCACCTCAGCTGCCCCACATCATCATCCCCGGCCAGCTACTGGCAGCGGTGGCCATAAATAGCCACATTTATTCCGGGTGGCGCCACGAAAAACTCTTATAAACTTTTATTTATCCCCTGTAAATACCCCCCCATTGCACTGTGCATCGCCTGAGACCACAGCCCGGGTCGAGCCACCCGTGACATCCCCTCAAGAAATAGACCCCCGATCCGGTGCTGGGTACCCCGGTCTCCTGGGCGTCACAACTGCTACTGCCAATAATTGGCTACAGAATTCCTAGTCCCTCGGGTGGACAGTGAGCATGTAGTAGGAAGCAGGCACTAGTGGTGAAACAGGCAGTTGATCACTTCCAATTGACTAAACATGTATAATGATTTACTTTTTCAACTGTTATTTTGGGGTTGACAGCATGTGAGTGCACATCAGTCTGGTATTTTCGTCACATGCATATTGCCTGTACACTTTTGGAATGACCAGGCAATGCTTTTAAACTTTATTTACATGACATGTGCAACCCCTTGAAGCATTGTGCTAGGTGTTTCTACAAATTATCATAGTCTATGTGGCTGTTCACATATCCATGTAGTTTTGTAAACTTGATGTCAGTGTAAAATCATGGAGAGATGTCTAGTTTATACCTGTATCACGGATGAAAAGTGATTATACAAGTCAATGGGTCAATGACAATACATGGATGGCATCACTGTTCAGACCCTGTGATAAACAATGAAAAGGATAGGAGAAGCTTTGTAAATTATTTACTTATCCATACATGAAAATCACTGATGACACGCTGATGGGAAAAACTGATTAAACACTGATGAGTAGAGATGAGCGAACCTGAGACTGTACAAAAAACAAAAACAGTTAGAGTTTAGAATTTGGGTGTTTTACTTATGCAAACCATTTGTGCGAGTATCGCTGTGCTTGGGTACGCTCGGTGCTCAGCCCAGTGCGAGACGCTTGTAGTGTTTGAACGGCGCACACTGGAGATAACAACAGAGTGATCGGATGTAGTTTGCACCCCCCCAAAAAATGGAAAACCCCACTGGCCCATCCTTGGAAGTGATCTGTTTATTGTTGGCTGAATGTTGGAGGAGACCTGAACTGCATAATTAGTGACTTCCATTAGGGTTCAGGCCAAGTTCGGGTCCCAAACCAAAGTTTATCTAAAGTCTGGCTGAACCCGTCGAACTGCACTTCCACAAATCCTTATTTCTACTGATGACACATGGATCAAAAATACTGAAGGCACTTGGACCGTTTTTATGCTTCTGTGAACAAACAACGCCTTCTGAATGAGGCCTTAAGATGTAAAACGTTATTCAGGAAGCACTTATCATGTCTACTGTATTTGGTTAGTGCGCATTGGTGCTAATAGCGCTAAGTTTTATAGTAAGTATTTCTGAGTTATGCTGAATTTGGTTTAAATAGAAAAATATTACTGCTGCATATGTATTTTAAGCATCCTGTATATTTGTGTTCCTGTAGACACCATTAAATTCAACATAAAAGTCCCCAACCCCTTTATCATGACTGATATTTTTTCTGCCATATAGCACGGTCCAAAAATGTCACCCGTATCCACGCTGTGCCTTTGCACGAGGAATATTCAATTTCAGATGTTGACATTCGAAGGATTTACCACTGGAAGCCTTAAAGTCATCCAGTATTCCGTCCTAGCTCGATTTAAGCACCTTGTCACAGTGAGTTATTTCGGTGTGTGCTACTTATGGCATCAGTCGGAAATTTTTCTAGTACCTACTTATTAATCTCCTCCTTCTCTAAGCTCTGAATACAGAAAAAATACAGGCTGCCAGAGAGTCAATCTGGATGTAATGTGCTCCCTTGATAAATGGCTCTTATCCTTTTTTCAGCTTGGCAGAGTACTTTTGTTCTTTATTTTTTGTTAATGCTTATGATAAAAAATTAAATTACTGTTCATCTTTTCAATAAGTTTTCCACTGAGATTCCCCAGCTCAAGAACAAACATTTAAAAGACTGCAGAAAAGGTTTAGCTTTATACACATCTCTGCTATATTATTCATTGCAATGTATTTTTAATGGCTTAAAAAAAAAACCCAGTAAAATATAGTTTAATTTCCATGACCAAGCTGCCTGAGATTTACAGAGTGATAACTTTACACATCCTTGGAGACATACACAATGGAAAGATACTGCGGTCTTGCCTTTACTAAAGCAGAGATGCTCATAAGAGATTCATGCATGCTTGGAGGATATTGTCAAGAGATTTCATCAGGTGCCAAGGATCTTCTAACCTTTAACTTACAAGCATTAATTTAGCTTTGCTATGAGAATAAAAAATAGGTCAGCTAAACAATACCTGTTCATATAGTAATAAAAGAGAAACAAATCGGGAGCGGTGTGTCCGTTATTAGAATTCGCGAGGTTAAGTAATTAAAAACATTGGAAATTGCCATTTAATGTGAACTATAAATCAGATTCTATGAAATTCATGAAAAGCGGAATATTGTGAATATAGAACTAAATGCAGTTTGGCTTCAATGATGCTGCTGTACTTATACTTAAACAGACTAATGGATAATTTTGGACAAAATGTCAGGGACGCTACTGATTTCATCAGAATAGCGGTAATATCATCTAGCAGTTTTACATCCAAGGTTGTTCTGTATGGTTTTATTAGCAATATTTAATGGAGTAAAACATGAAAATAACCATTATTGGGTGTTATATCCTTTTTACGTTAGCCTCTTGATAAAAAGAGACATTGTATACAGATAAATTAATGACTGTCTGTTATAGAACTGCTGTGGAACCAGATACGACTACACATTGAATTATGATATACTGTGAAGTTGTGTGTAAACAAATATGTCTTTCAGGCTTGCTAGGGGCGTAAAAAGAAGCTCCGTGGTCCCAATGCAAAAAATTGTACATGGCCCCCACCTACCATGTGCCATTTATAATACTGGAATATTGTTAAGTGGAAAGGCCTTTGGTTCCCCTCAGGCGCTAGGACCTAAGTTCAACTGATACCTATAATTATGCTCCTGCGGCTTTGACATTATAGCAGTTCAATATTTTAAAGGGGTTTACCATTACAGTTTGACCATCTTGCATATGTCCTAGCTTTTCTTAAAGGGAACCTGTCAACAGATTGGGTGACTATAATCTGCGGCCACTACCACTGGGCTCTAATATAAAGCATTCTAACATGCTGTATATAAGAGCCCAGGCCACTGTATAGAGCGTAAAAATGACTTTATAATACTTACCTAAACGGTTGGTTCTGTGCAAATGGGTCAGATGGGTGTCTCAATTCTCCGGGAACGGTGCCTCCTCTTTCGGCCATCTTTATTCTCCTTCTTCTGAAGCCTGGGACCATGACTCGTCTTACGTCTTGCACACACGCCGGCATTGAGGTCCTGCAGGCTCATCACAATACTTTAATCCGCCCTGCTCAGGAATAATACAAAACAATACACAGTAATTATGCTACAAAAAAGCTAAAACTGAAATACCAAGAAAAAGTGAATACCAGACAATGGTCACATAATATATAACCTGCTATTCAATCCAACAATAAATGGATGTCAATATATAATTATCTCCAATAAAAAAAATATACTAACAAATACAAGGCAATAGAACAATAAATACTGTAAAAAAAGCCCTCAGAACATGCAAAATGCCCATTTAGAACAGACCAACAGCAATGGGTAGTCCAAATGGATATAACGAGTAGGGCTGTTAGGTCTGATCAAATGGGCTGAAGGAAAAAAGGTGGCTTCTGCCAGAGCAGAGAGAAATCTTGCATGGGGAGGTAAGGTAGTGGAGAGAGAGGGGGGGTGGGTCATGCGGCAGAGCCCTACACGTATCTCCACGACTGCGGCTTCATCAGGGAAATGTGGGGGAGCCATGTAACAAAAGGTATTTATGCAGTAGTCGTTAGAAATAATATTAACCCGAATATAGCACTAATTCAAACCCAGTAGGTAATAGAGAAGAATTCCAACATGTACAACTTATTCAGATATAGCAACATGTGATAATAAAACTTAACCTTTAATTGGGTTATTTAAAATAACGTAAATAACATACAGTGATCCAAACACCAATTAAAACCAGAAACATGTTGAGGCCAATACGGTTCATGTATTTATGGCGCCAACATATTTCAATATACAGGGGAACGGGAGACGTTCACCCTTTACAACCAACACAGGAGGGGTAGGGAGATCTTGTGCACAGTTGGCTATAATGGCACTGCTAGTAAGCTGGATTATTGCTGGGTATATGTAGCATACAGGATATATATATGATCACAATAAAAATAGTATGCCAATTAACCCAGTCAGCATTAGTACCATTAGGCTTAAATGGATGAAAATAATTGCCCAGCTGTAAATTTACAGTAGTGTAACATACCAACAAAGGACAATTTAAGCCGAAACAAACACCATAGACTGTAATATCCAAAAGATGGTGACTCCTATATGGATATACTATGCTAGAAATCAATTATATCCTATGGCATATAATAAGAAAAAACAAATGCAATATCAAGACCACTTGAAGTGGAACAATCTCACCCAGTCCTTTCGTCCCATGGATGGATCAAAGTTCTCCCGTGTTGTATAGTCCAAATACCGGCACGGTGGGAGTAGTGGCTTGGTCACTAGCCCTGTCTGGGATTAAACTGACCCTTTAGTTATCCACAATGACTCCCGCCCTTACAAGGGCAGTCCACAGCTGGCCCTGTTGTGAAAGAGAAAGAGAGCGCATCTGCTGTTTACAGCCTTGTAGCTGTGATCAGCAGATACTGCAGAGCGATCGGAATGCTGATCGCAATAGCCCCTTGGGGGACTAGTAAAATAAAAAAAAAAAAAAGTTAAAAAAAGTTTTAAAAAATTAAAAAAAAAACAAAAAAACCTAAAAGTTCAAATCACCCCCCGAAATCGCCCCATTGAAAATTAAAGGGTTAAAAAAAATACAAAATATACACACATTTGGTATCGCCGCGTTCAGAAACGCCCGATCTATCAAAATATAAAATTAATTAATCTGATAAGTATGCGGCGTAGCGGCAAAAAATTCCAAACGCCAAAATGACGTTTTTTTGTCGTCACAACTTTTGCGCAAAATGCAATAAGAGGCGATCAAAACGTAGAATCTGCGCAAAAATTGTACCGTTAAAAACGTCAGCTCGAGACGCAAAAAATAAGCCATCACTGAGCCATAGATCCCAAAAAATGAGAATGCTAGGGGTCACGGAATATGGCGTAAAACGTGCGCCACTTTTTTCGGACAAACTTCCGATTTTTTTTAACCCCTTATATAAAAGTAAACCTATACATGTTTGGTGTCTACGAACTCGCACTGACCTGACACATCATACCAACACATCAGTTTTACCATATAGTGAACACAGTGAATAAAATATCTCAAAAACCATAGTGCTATCGCACTTTTTTGCAATTTTTCTGCATTTGGAATTTTTTTGCCGTTTTCCAGTACACTATATGGTAAAGCTGACGGTTTAATTTAAAAGTACAGCTTGTTCAGCAAAAAATGAGCCCTCACATGACCATATTGACTGAAAAATAAAAAAGTTACGTCTCTCAGAAAAAGAATGGCGAAAAAAAAAACGGAAAGCAAAAAAGCGGCCGGTCATGAAGGCAGGGGTTCTTTTTGAGGATAGGCAAGAAGAGTTAGGACATATAAAAAAGTGGGTTAAATAATTGTGGGAAAATCCCTTTAGGCCCTGTGCGCGCTTACCGGATTTTGCCGCGGATTTTCCGCGGATTTGCTGCATGTTTCGCTGCAGAAAATGTTCATAACATCTCTGCAGTGAATCACCAGCAAATCCTATGGAGAAAAAAAATCCTGTGGGCACTGGGCGGAATTTGACAGCTGCATGTTTTGCTGCGGGAATCCCGCAGCAAAAACAAGTGCATGTCAATTCTTTTCCGCACGTCGCTGCGGGATTTCACTCCATTGACTCCAATGTTAATCATGAAATCCCGCAGGGAATAACGCAGGCAGCAAATTCTGTGCGGTTCACTGCGTTTTGCTGCGTTATTCCCTGCGGTATTTCGCGGTTTACCTCCGGTAATGTACATCGCTTGTCTGCGGTTTGCAGGGAAGTGATGTCATTACAGGAAGAGGAAGCCGTGCAGAGAGTAAACACAAACACAGATCACACACACACACAGACATCACAGACACATAGAACACACATAGAAAGCAAACGGACATATAGAAAACAAAGAACGTGGGCTCCGCTGCATATTTACCTTCCAGCCGAGGTAAGCACACAGCGGCAGCCCGGTATTCTCAGGCTGGGGAGGGAGAGGGGCAGGGATAATGTCCCCTGCCTCACTCCCCCTCCCGCAGCCGAGAATATCAGCCGCAGCTGCCGCGGCACTGTCGCATCCATTATGCGGCAGCACCGGCTTGTCCTCGGCTCTTCTTGCCGCCGTGTAGCAGTGGCAGCAAGGTAATACAAGGGGTTAATGATGGTGGGGGACCACCGCCATTAACTCCAGGCTTGATCATGGCAGCGTCTATGTGACAGCTGACATGATCAACCCGTAAGTAAAGTGAATAAAACACAGACACCGAAAAATCCTTTATTTTAAATAAAACAAACAAGCCTCGCTCACCATTTTATTAACCCCTCCCGCACCAAAGCTCCGGCGTAATCCACCGCTCCGGCGTAATCCACAGGTCCTGCGCTGCTTCCATCCAGCCGCGACTGTCACAGACACAGCGCTGAATGAAAGCAGCAGACAGCAGAGGTAATTACCGGTCATTTCCCACGGCCGGTAATGTGAACTCACTGCCGACCGTGGGAAATGCAGCGATCTGTCCTCTATCTATCCCTCTATCTGTCTGTCTATCTATCTATCCCTCTATCTATTCTTCTGTCTATCTACTATCTCAGAATTAAATGACTTTTTTTTTTTTTTCTTCAATGTGCTTTATTGCATTGAATGCAATAAAGCACATCCCAACCCGCACGCGGCAAAACCGCGGCAATACCGCGAACAATACCGCGGTAAAACCGCAGCAAACCGCGGCAAACCGCATGCGGTTTTCGGGTGCGGTTTCCCGCGTTTTTTTACCGCGGGTGCGGTAATCTTTGAGAGCATGCGGAATTTCTCAAGAAAATTCCATTTCCCAGTGCGCACATAGCCTTAATATACTGAATGTAATCTTCATAATATATAACATTGTCTGCAATTGTGCTTAATGATTCAACCGACAAAACCATTAGCATGTGAATATACATTTACATTTCTTAGGCCCACCAGCAATTTCTGGCATGTCTCCATGGCCTGCTCCGGTGACGTCTGCCCCAGTCACCACGCGCCGCTCCACTGTCACATCTCCACCAGGGCCTGCTCCAGTGATGTCTTCCCCGGTCACCAGGCGCTGCTCTACTGTTATGTCTCCACCAGGGCCTGCTCCGGTGACGTCTGCCCCAGTCACCAGGCACCGCTCTGCTCACACTGCAGGCAGTGCTGGTGATGAGGGAAAAGTCAGTTCCCGTGGCTCTGGTGGGCAGAGTCGACGCACATTCACCAAGCTTGGTCTAGTTGGAACTTGCAGTAGGGCTGACTTACTGTAGGGGTGTGTGCCTTCCAGCTAGTATCAGCTTCTGCTTCAGCCTATTGGAAGGTACCACACCCTTTTTATATCCCTCAGTGTTCTTGGAACTTTGCCAGATATTGTCTTGTGTTGCTGTGAGCCACATCCTTCCTGGAACTGTTCACCTTGCTTGTTGTCTTATATGAACTCGGCTTTGTTTACTGACGTCCCTCCTGCCTACTGTTTTGTACTTCACCTGACATCTCGGTTTGACCTTGGCCTGTTTTCCGGACATTCCTCTTGTTTGCTGTTTTGTACCTAGCTTGACATCTTGGTTTGACCTCAGCCTGTCGACTATCGCCATCTCCGGACTGCAGCCTGCCATAGGCAGTGACCCTGCAGTAATTCCAGATCTCTGTATAGGGGTTAAAGGGTTTCGGGGTACCTCAGGATCCTGCTTAGTGGCTGGATTGCCGTTACAATTTCTGTGGGACTAAAGTGCTTGGGCAAAAGGGGCCTAATTTTGCCTGCTGCCAGCCATTTAATTCTTCCTTATAGATAAATACAATGGAGGATTATTACGTGACACTGGCCAGTGCCAGCATCAGGACACACAGTGGTGAAATACAATATTGAAAGTAAATATATTACTAAAGCTGCTATTGACTTGAAATATATAGTGTTTAAAAAAATGGAGGGAACACTAAAATACAAAATCCTTGTTTAAGTGTTCCCTTTATTTTTTGAGCAGTATATATAAGCTCCAGCCCAAGCATCTCCTATGTGATGTATATGCTGCAGCTCTAATGTCTCCTATTTGATGTAAATGCTGCAGCCCTAGTGTCTTCTATCGATATATATATATATATATATATATATATATATATATACAATGTTGGCCAAAAGTATTGGCACCCCTGCAATTCTGTCAGAGAATACTCAGTTTCTTCCTGAAAATGATTGCAATCACACATTCTTTGGTATTATTATCTTCATTTATTTTGCTTGCAATGAAAAAACACAAAAGAGAATGAAACAAAAATCAAATCATTGATCATTTCACACAAAACTTCAAAAATGGGCCAGACAAAAGTATTGGCACCCTTAGCCTAATACTTGGTTGCGCAATTTTTAGCCAAAATAAATGCGAACAACCGCTTCCGGTAACCATCAATGAGTTTCTTACAATGCTCTGCAGGAATTTTAGACCATTCTTCTTTGGCAAACTGCTCCAGGTCCCTGAGATTTGAAGGGTGCCTTCTCCAAACTGCCGTTTTGAGATCTCTCCACAGGTGTTATATGGGATTAAGGTCTGGACTCATTGATGGTCACTTTAGTAGTCTCCAGTGCTTTCTCTCAAACCATTTTCTAGTGCTTTTTGAAGTGTGTTTTGGGTCATTGTCCTGCTGGAAGACCCATGACCTCTGGGGAAGACCCAGCTTTCTCACACTGGACCCTACATTATGCTGCAAAATTTGTTGGTAGTCTTCAGACTTCATAATGCCATGCACATGGTCAAGCAGTCCAGTGCCAGAGGCAGCAAAGCAACCCCAAAACATCAGGGAACCTCCGCCATGTTTGACTGTAGGGACCGTGTTCTTTTCTTTGAATGCCTCTTTTTTTTCCTGTAAACTCTATGTTGATGGCTTTTCCCCAAAAGCTCTACTTTTGTCTCATCTGACCAGAGAACATTTTTCCAAAACGTTTTTGGCTTTCTCAGGTAAGTAGAGATGAGCGAACCGGTCCCGGGTCGGCTCGAGGTCGGTTCGCAGAACGGAGCTCCCGTTCGAGTTCGGTTCGTCGAACGTTCGACGAACCGAACTCGAACTGCATAGGAAACAATGGCAGGCAATCACAAACACATAAAAACACCTAGAAAACACCCTCAAAGGTGTCCAAAAGGTGATAAACAACTCACAACACAACACAAACACATGGGAAAGTGACAAGGACATATACTCATGCGAAAACAAAAGAACTGAACAAGGAAAAAGAGGAGACACAGATATATGAGTATATGCAAGGAAACATCGATGCCATTACTGTGCAACTTGAGCCCTGCTCATTTTAGGCTTCCAATCTGGATAAATTGCCTGAGCTCGACACGTACGCCTTGGGGATCTTGTCGTGTCCTGCAGCAAGCGTTCTCTCGGAACCTGTCTTCAGTGCTGCTGGGGGTCTGCTGGCAGATAAGCACACGTGTCTGTCCACTGACAATGTGGACATGGCTCTCAGAGGACTTTTCTTCCCCTGGGTCAGCCAGGGGACGGGAAAGGCACGCGTAATTTTGAGAGTGCTTCATGCAAAGCATCTTTTTCATCTTGAAAATTGGGTCAACTGATGCCAGTCAAGTGGGGTGTGTGTGGCCCAGTTAGTGGAAACGAGAGAGACTGTGGTTGGAGTCCCCTCGCTGTGTTTCTAAAAGAACCAAGATGAACAAGTCATGGCTCTCAGAGGACTTTTCTTCCCCTGGGTCAGCCAGGGGACGGGAAAGGCACGCGTATTTTTGAGAGTGCTTCATGCAAAGCATCTTTTTCATCTTGACAATTGGGTCAACTGATGCCAGTCAAGTGGGGTGTGTGTGGCCCAGTTAGTGGAAACGAGGGAGACTGTGGTTGGAGTCCCCTCGCTGTGTTTCTAAAAGAACCAAGATGAACAAGTCATGGCTCTCAAAGGACTTTTCTTCCCCTGGGTCAGCCAGGGGACGGGAAAGGCACGCGTATTTTTGAGAGTGCTTCATGCAAAGCATCTTTTTCATCTTGAAAATTGGGTCAACCGATGCCAGTCAAGTGGGGTGTGTGTGGCCCAATTAGTGGAAACGAGGGAGACTGTGGTTGGAGTCCCCTTGCTGTGTTTCTAAAAGAACCAAAATGAACAAATCATGGCTCTCAGAGGACTTTTCTTCCCCTGGGTCAGCCAGGGGACGGGAAAGGCACGCGTATTTTTGAGAGTGCTTCATGCAAAGCATCTTTTTCATCTTGACAATTGGGTCAACTGATGCCAGTCAAGTGGGGTGTGTGTGGCCCAGTTAGTGGAAACGAGGGAGACTGTGGTTGGAGTCCCCTCGCTGTGTTTCTAAAAGAACCAAGATGAACAAGTCATGGCTCTCAAAGGACTTTTCTTCCCCTGGGTCAGCCAGGGGACGGGAAAGGCACGCGTATTTTTGAGAGTGCTTCATGCAAAGCATCTTTTTCATCTTGAAAATTGGGTCAACCGATGCCAGTCAAGTGGGGTGTGTGTGGCCCAATTAGTGGAAACGAGGGAGACTGTGGTTGGAGTCCCCTTGCTGTGTTTCTAAAAGAACCAAAATGAACAAATCATGGCTCTCAGAGGACTTTTCTTCCCCTAGGTCAGCCAGGGGACGGGAAAGGCACGCGTATTTTTGAGAGTGCCTCATGCAAAGCATCTTTTTCATCTTGAAAATTGGGTCAACCGATGCCAGTCAAGTGGGGTGTGTGTGGCCCAATTAGTGGCAACGAGGGAAACTGTGGTTGGAGTCCCCTCGCTGTGTTTCTAAAAGACAAAAAAGATGAACAAGTCATGGCTCTCAGAGGACGTTTCTTCCCCTGGGTCATCCAGGGGACGGGAAAGGCACACGTATTTTTGAGAGTGCTTCATGCAAAGCATCTTTTTCATCTTGAAAATTGGGTCAACCGATGCCAGTCAAGTGGGGTGTGTGTGGCCCAATTAGTGGCAACGAGGGAGACTGTGGTTGGAGTCCCCTTGCTGTGTTTCTAAAAGAACCAAGATGAACAAGTCATGGCTCTCAGAGGACTTTTCTTCCCCTGGGTCAGCCAGAGGACGGGAAAGGCACGCGTATTTTTGAGAGTGCTTCATGCAAAGCATCTTTTTCATCTTGAAAATTGGGTCAACCGATGCCAGTCAAGTGGGGTGTGTGTGGCCCAATTAGTGGCAACGAGGGAGACTGTGGTTGGAGTCCCCTCGCTGTGTTTCTAAAAGAACCAAGATGAACAAGTCATGGCTCTCAGAGGACTTTTCTTCCCCTAGGTCAGCCAGGGGACGGGAAAGGCACGCGTATTTTTGAGAGTGCTTCATGCAAAGCATCTATTTCATCTTGAAAATTGGGTCAACTGATGCTAGTCAAGTGGGGTGTGTGTGTGGCCCAATTAGTGGAAAAGAGGGAGACTGTGGTTGGAGTCCCCTCGCTGTGTTTCTAAAAGAACCAAAATGAACAAATCATGACTCTCAGAGGACTTTTCTTCCCCTGGGTCAGCCAGGGGACGGGAAAGGCACGCGTATTTTGGAGAGTGCTTCATGCAAAGCATCTTTTTCTTTTTCAAAAGGGGGGTCAACTGATGCCAGTCAAGTGGGGTGTGTGTGGCCCAGTTAGTGGAAACCAGGGAGACTGTGGTTGGAGTCCCCTCGCTGTGTTTTACATGCTTTTAGAAGGGCATGACATGGCTTGGAGGTTGACTTTCAGCATCTGCAAACTGTTGGCTACCAAAATGCTGCCTTTCCAACCTTTTTAACCGAGGATTTTCGAGACCTTATGCCCATCGCAGTGCCCCAAGAGCCGATGCCCAGGCGCCACTCCTTCTCCAACAAAGGCGTGCACGCGCTACACCAGCATGTCGCACTAAACATCACTGATTCCTTGAGAAACTCTGTGTGAAAGGGTGCATTTCACCACAGATAATTGGCCCAGTAAGCATGGACAGGGGCGTTACATGTCGCTGACTGGGCAATGGGTTACTGTGGGGAGAGATGGAGAAAGGTCTTCTGTACAAGTCTTGCCGTCCCCACGAGTTGTGTCAATCCTTCTTCTGTATGAAGAAGTTAATACACTGCTTCTGCCTCTTCAACCTCGTGTGGGTCCTCCGCCTTGGCCCAAACCCTGTGTGGTCAGGCCACCCTTCCTTGTAACTGCGCACAAGGAATACCACACACCTCCTTACTATGCTGGCAGCAGAACTCAATGCCATCAGGCGGTCAAAGGTTTACTTTGAAATGTATGGGAAATGTGAGTCACACCGCTGAGAAGTTGTGGACGGTTAGCTCTGGAGACCGAGTTTCATCAATGGTTGTCTCCACTCAACCAGCAGCCAGGGAAGGCCGGGTGCGACAATGATGCAAACATGGGTGCGGCGCTTCGCTGTGACAATGTGACACACGTGCCTTGTGTGGCTCACGTGTTGAGCCTGGTTGTCCAGCAATTTTTAAAGCACTATCCTGGCCCACATGGCCTTCTGCAAAGAGCACGGTGTATTGCCTTCCTTGATCCACACACTCAGATGGGCTGTAAATGATAGGCTAGAGGGAAGCCACTCACCAAGCAGGACCACTAGAACCCTGAAATCCTTTAACCCCTATACAGGGATTAGGAATTACACAGGGCCCAAGGTGATCAATACCTGTGGAAGGCTGCAGTTCCAGAGAATAGTAGTCAGGCAGGGTCAAAACATTAATTGAGGAACAGGAACAGAATGGGACGGCCAGGACTTAATCAGAAAACAAGCAGAGGTGAAATGCGGATCGGCCAACAAGGTACATAAACAGCAAGCAGGAAACGTAGTCAGGTAACAAGCACACAAAATCATAAAACTGAACTGGGGGTAAAAGTAACCAGAGGTTCATAGCTATGTCTGGCAGTGGTCTGCAGACAGGATGGGCATAAAAAAGGGTGTCTTCCCATTGATTGTAGCTGAATGATGGTACTTCATCTGTGAGATACCCACCAGCTACATTCAGCCAGAGATTCTGCATCTGTCAAGGTAATGCAGCCCAGTGGGTGAGCATAACCTGCGTCCACCTGCGCCGCTGGCATCGACTCCTCTCCCATCATCAGCACTATGCATGAAAGGAACACGTTGTCACCTGGCGACCGGAGTACAAATTGACGGAGCGGACTCCGTTGGTGACTTAACAGCCGTGTGCGGCAATGATGCAAACCTGGCTGCGGGCCATCAACAGGGCAATGTGACACACGTGACTTGTATGGCTCACGTGTTGAACCTAATTCTCCAGCAATTTTTAAAACACCATCCCGGCCTACATGGCCTTGTGCAGCGGGCACGCTCGCTATGTGCTCACTTCCATCGTGGGCACACAGCAGCTCAACAACTTTCGTCGCTACAGAAGTCTTTAGGTCTGGTGGTTAAACGCCTGAAATGCGATGTACCGACACGCAGGAATTTGAATCTGCACATGTTGCAGCGTTTGTGGCAGCACCGCCGAACCCTGCTGCAATACGTTATGACATATAGCCTGGGATAACTTGATCCAGAGGTGGTGCAGATCACGCTGCTGGAGTGGTGTCAGATCAAGGACCTATGCACCCTTCTACACAGTTTACAAATGTCGACGAAGATGTTTAGCACTGGCGATGCCATTCTCAGCATGACAATTTTGGTCATCTACATGATGGAGCACACTGTAATTATTATTCGGAGTCAGGTGTTGGGACAAGAGTAAGGGTAGGAAGTACAGGAGGAGTCATATGCGGAAGGGATAACAAGATCTACGAGGTCCAGATGGTCAGTGGCACCTAGGCGGCAGTTATGGTGAGGGAGAGGGATTAACAAGGGCGCATAGTATCAGCAAAAAGTGTTGAGGAAGGTGCAGGAGCCCATGAAGAAATGGAGGACGAACTGGCGATGGGCATGGAAGACTCAGCAGATGAGTGAGAGCTTGCTCACATTTCGGTTGTGTGAGGTTGTGGGGAGAGGGCAGAGGAAGGAGGCACGATTCTCACCTCTCTGCCACCAACACACCAAGGACTTGGTCCTCCTGGATGCACAAGACACATGAGCGCCTTCTTGCTGCACTACCTACAACATGACCCTCGGATTGTACGAATTCGAAGTAATCCTGACTACTGGGTTGCCACACTGTTAGATCCCCGGTACAAGACAAAATTTGGCGAAATAATTCCTGCCATAGAAATGGACGCACGTATACAGGAGTATCTGCAGAATGTGGTACGCAATCTTAGATCTGCTTTTCCACTAAACACCAGTGCTGCACAGAGTGAATCTCAACGCTTTGTCATGGATAGGAGGAAATGGTCTTTTACTTGTCCACATCTGAGGGACCGAGGGCTGGCTGCCGTGCTGAGATGGCATTGAGTACGGTGTCCCTGCAGAGTTGCACTTTTGGTCATATACCAAAATGAGTTGAAAAAGGACAGATGCTGGTGGAAAGGGGAACAGGTGTGTTGGAAAGGGGAAAAAGTTTTGGTCCGTGGATTTGTTGGTTAAGCAACAGTAACATTTGCTGAAGAAACACCATCTGTTACAGTGGGACTGGCAGATTTGGATAAGGTGGTATATACTATGTTACCGCTATATAGCGAAAATTAATAAGAAAAGAAAGAGAAAGGTATATATCCCCATCAGCAGTCAGTGTCCACCGTGCTCCCAGATGGAAAAGGAGAGGTTGGCAACTGGAAGGTTTGGTGGAGGATACAGAGCTGTGTGGCTATGAAACTAATAGTAGCCTGAACCGAGTTAGACGCCATTCGCATCTGGAGACTGGGAGCCCTGTTAGCGTCACAGGGTCCACATGCCAACCCAGCCCAGGAACTCCCTGTTAACAACACAGGAGCCATTGAGTACGCTGACCGTGTGCGTAGGGGCCACACCTGTGAACAGCAGGCGCATCAGCAGCAGCAGGCCTGTTAATGCCACTGGGCTGCACAAGCAGGACTGGTAGGACAGGAGCTAGTCTTAACCGTTCTGCGTTACCAACTGTGGTGGTGGCCTGCATCGACACCCTATCCCTGCCTACCTCTGGCCTAAAGCCGCAATGGGTTCAACACATGGAGGTGTGCTCTTTCGGAGCATAATAGAAGACTGCGCACCTCCTTGTTGGCTCCAGCCCCTTTTATAACCTGGGTCCGCCCCAAACCAGGGTGAACCACAATGCACCTCCTGGAGACAAAAGCAGAGTGACACGTCATGAGTGGCATAACTAGCGTCCTATTTGAAACCGCAACTTCAATGATGACCTCATGGCTGCCATGACCCAAACACCTCACCAGTCATCGTCTGACCATCAATAATGCGGTGACAAGTCATAGGGGTGGGCCTCTGCAAGCCATTTGGGAGTGGCCTGGCCACATCGTCAGGACACCTGATGCCCTGTGGTCTATATGGGACCCCCACATCAGGGGCAGGGCCAAAGAGTTCATTACCGGACCTAGTCTCTGATGCAGTAAGTGCCTGAGCATGCTCAGTAGCATGAAATACAGTCTCTGAAAAAAGACTATCAGCTTTAGCATGGTGTCTAGGCACAAAACAGGACTTAGACCCGGCACGGAATGCAAGTACCTGTGCAAAGAGGCTTTTCGCACTAAGTGTGGGAGCATGCGCTGTATCCCGAAATGAAGACTTAGCCTTAGCAATGGCACAGTCAGGCAGAGCATACTCACTAGGCGAAACACTGTAGTTAGGCTGCGGCTGGGGTAATCGGCACACGCATGCGCACTACCTGCCTCTCCACACTTAGACGTGGAGGAGAAAGTAGCCAGCTGGACAACCAAAGGCACAGCCCTAAATGGCAGCTGACGCCTGGGCGCAAATGAAACCGCAGCAGGCTTCAGGTTACAGGTTTTGTAACAACAAATACCATCCAAAAGAACAGGTGTACTTCTTCCCATGGATAATCTGATATGATCCTTTTTTTCACGGACACAACCATCGCTAACAAATGTAGATGAGGCCAAAACAGCAGCTGCTTCAATGGATATCAAGTGCTCCATAAAGTGGCCTCTCCTCCACCCCAATTTCAAGATCCCAAATACTCCATTCCTCTGTGGTGTCAATCCAATCGCACTTGCTTCATTGAAGCTGAATTCCAGAAGAACAAGAAAGTTTCAGTGGCGTTTATCGATCTCTCTGCTGCATATGATACTGTGTGGAGGGAAGGACTTTTATATAAATTTCTGAAGGTGATTCCATGTAAGAAAATGAGGTACCTCTTGAACAATATGATTGCAAATCGAACTTTTCATCTTATTATGGGCGATTCAAACAGTTGTAAGAAATCTTTAAACAACGGACTGGCCCAGGGATCAGTGCTGGCACCTCTCCTGTTTGCCCTGTACCTAGCTGATATTTCTAAAACAGTGTCACGGAAATTTGGATATGCCGATGACTGGGCACTTGCTATGGTAAGCAAAACAATGGAGGAAGCAGAGGACGTTCTTACAAAAGATCTTAGTGTAATGGGAAAGTACTTCCGACAATGGAGATTAAAACCTAACCCATCAAAAACGGAAGTTTGTTGCTTTCATTTACACAATGCAAGTGCCAAGACTGAACTTAAAGTACAATTTGAAGGCCAATCTGTTAAACACAATTTCAATCCTAAGTATTTAGGTGTAACCCTTGATAGAAGTCTAACTTTTAAATCCCATCTGGATAAATTGGCACAGAAACTGAAAGCACGTAATAATATTATTCAGAAACTTTGTGGATCCTCATGGGGCTCGGCAACATCTGTTTTGAGAACATCTACTCTTGCCCTGGTGTACTCTGCTGCAGAATACTGTGCTCCAGCATGGTTAAATAGCTATCATGTAAACTTAATTGACACTCAGCTGAACAACTCTTTGCGTATAATATCTGGTGCTATTAGACCTACACCTGTTCACTGGTTACCTGTGCTGGGTCATATCGCACCCGCAAATCTAAGAAGACAAAAGCTCCTACTTAAAGAGTACACTAAAGTAGTGAATAATGAAAAACTTCCAATACACCAAAATATCAGAGATGTTACAATACAACGATTGAAATCAAGACATCCACCCATCCGAACTGCAATCACCTTGCATGAACAAAACTTCAATTTAGAGGAGAAATGGCGAGAACTTTGGGTCAATGTAGTAGAAGGTGATCCCCAAATGTTCCCTAATTTACAAAACCCTCCACCAGGCTTCAATCTACCAAGGAAAACATGGGTTACTCTAAATCGTATCAGAACAAACTTTGGCGTCTGTGCAGATTTTATGTATAAGTGGGGAAAATATGACTCTCCGACCTGTGACTGTGGAGCAGATCATCAAACTATCCAGCACATTGTTGAGGAGTGCCCCCTGAGAGCCTACCATGGTGACAAGAAGGATTTCTATATTGTAAATGATAACGCTATTGCATATATAGAAAATCTTGATATTCAAATTTGATTTTTATCCTGTTGATATTTTTCAATCACTGTCTATTGTCTGGTGTTTATTTTTATATGATGGTAAGATATACGTTCATACGATTAAATAAACTTGCTTCCTAACAGCTCTCAAGTTTCCACCAGCCCTGCTGAGTATGGGGTAACAGAGATGGTTGAGTTTGCATAGCTGTTCAGTCGCACTATAGCCTGGGAATCAGAGGTCTGCTCCAAAGCTGCAATGAGTACAGACAAGGAAGTTATTATTATTTTTATTATTATTGATTTATAGAGCACCATTGATTCCATGGTGCTGTACATGAGAAGGGGTTACATACAGAATACATATACAAGTAACTATAGACAGACTGGTACAGAGGGAAGAGGGCCCTGCCCTTGCGGGATTACATTCTAAATGATTTTTGGGAGGAGACAGTAGGAGTGGTTTAGGTTGAGCGTCAAGTACGTATGGTGGTGGTGTCATTGAAGGTTATAGTCATTTCTGAACAGATGAGTTTTCAGATTCAGTTTGAAGCTTGCGGGTGTAGCAGATAATCTGACGTGTTGAGGTAGCGAGTTCCATGAGACAGGGGAAATGATCTGCGCAGATGGCCAGAAGCTTTGTGAGTGGAATCCAGGCCCCGATGAAGAAGGTGCTGAGCCTAATCTACACCCTCATTTCCAAAAAGTAAATCCTCCTGGTGGAGACAATGGGGAACATGATGAGGAGCACAGATACCTGATTGGAATGACAACTTTACTATTCGGTCAGGGCAGGAAGAGGTTGTCTCGGAGGACTCAGGACGAGGGGAATGAAAACACACAGGGTTATTGATAAGGTTGGAGACCACACTTACTGTCAAACCAAAGTCAGCCAGTCGATGAGGTCAGCAGAGGAGGTGGAGGAGGATGCTACTGACGACGAGGTTACGTTGCGTCTTCCTGGCCAGAGACAAAGTACTGGAAGCACGTCAACAACTAAATCCTGGACCACAACTTTGACTCTGAGCAGAAGTCGTGTTGGCTATGCAGGTCGCATGGGCTGAAAGCCTTGCCTAGCCTGTGAATTTTTGGACATCGCAAAAGATCACCCAAGTCATGGAATCTGTAAGATTTGTCAACAATCTGTAAGTAGAAGGCAAAAACTCCCACCTTTGAGTAGTTCCTCCATGAAGTGTCACATGGATATGAATTGATAGCGTGAAGGTGTATTGCTCAGCTTTAGCCACTGTCAATGCAACATGCTAATTTGCCATTGCATGCATTGTTGCAGACTACACACAAGGGGCTGCTGTTATTTTGGATCTGCCTTTGTTTGGTCACTATAGCAATATCAAATTGCTCTTCGGGTGTGGACTTGGAGATGCTGTCTATGAACAGAAGGAAAAGCTAAAGGTGTGTGTTACAGCAAGGAGCCACCGCGGAAACACTTCGTTCAATTGTGAGGGGAGTCATGTTGTACTTTGATGATGAGCCCCGTAATGCCAGTGAGCAGCATCCTGTGCCACAGACCAACATTCTTACAGTGCTGTCTATACTGTTTACCGTGAGAGGAGCGTAAAGTCTGTATTTCTGGCAACTGGACATCAGAGTACCCGGGTACGGTAGGCTGTGCCCAGACAATAATGCGGGCACGCAACACTTTGTTTTATTAGCAAAACACATATCTGTTCTGGGTAGGCCGACTATTTATAGACAATAAGACTTGCTGCCTCTGCACTGTCAAATTGTCACATACAGTTTAAATCATAGAGGGACAGCAACACATGTTTGCATTGACTGTTGCTTTTCAAGATTTCCATGACTGTGTTGCAGAGCTGTCTGGTTTGCATTCACACTGTTATCATCTGCATTATCTGTGAGGCTTCAGCTAACAAGGGTATTCAGGGGGGGTAATGTGTTTTGTTTATGTTTAGGTAGGTAACTTGGAAGCTCTTGTGATGCGCCACTGGTAAGTCGTGTTCGCACACACACACGCACAAACACACAATTACTGCTACACAGAGGGATTAGCAGGTAGTAGGCAACAGAATAGATTGTTCAATTATTTAAATTGTATGCATGGTTCTTATTGTTTGTTTTGGTAAAGTTAAACAATCATTTATTAACCCAACTGCCTAGAGTCCTTTTCCTGTTGCCTGGTTTTGCTGCATACTGGGGAGCCCACCCTGTACACGACTTAAAATGAAGCATAAGTCGCAATGTGAATTTCACTGTGCTACAATGCAGCCTAGCGTGCCTGTGCAACCACCGCCTGCCCCATCAAGTGCATCTGCGTGCTCTTCATCATCTGTGACTATGGGGACAGCAGTCACACATGGTTTTTCACACTGAACTTCCACTCCTTTACCCACAACAGGGAGTGTGATTGGCAGGTCATCACTTGTTTTGGAAGTGGAAACAGAAGGTATTGTTGAGCTGTCAGACATCGAGAGAACTATCATTGGATGCAGGCTACATAATATCCACGCCTGCACCTTCGTCACAGATTGGCTGGACTACCTGCAGTTAATAATTGCATTCCAGAAATGGAAAGGAGTGTAGAATGCACATGTGTTGTACCTTACTTGGCAGCAAAGGAACACTAACTTAGTATTCCAGACAATTTTAGGATGGCAGAAAAAGAGTCAGCTCTTTGGGCAAATTAAATAGCGTGGCAAAAGTGGACAGATGGGTACAGGGGCCGTGTTCTGTGGGTACCAGGACAGTAAAAGAAGCCTCACTTTCTATCCCTCCTAATGATCAAATGCAGCAAGGAATTCCCTGAGTTTGCTATAAAATTAGCATAGCTAAATGTGCATGAGGGTAGAATGCAGAGGTGCTTGAGATTGCTTGGCACAAGTGGCACAATAAAGGAGTCCAACAGCCAGTTCTATGATGCCACTAAATGGCAGTATTTTTTGCTATCATTATAGCTTATTAAAAACAGAGCAGGAGGGTGTCCTGCACAGGTGCTAGAAATAGCTTGGCACCAGTGGGGCACTAATGGAATACAACAGCCAGTTCTATGATGCCACTAAATGGCAGTATTTTTTGCTATCATTATAGCTTATTAAAAACAGAGCAGGAGGGTGTCCTGCACATGTGCTAGAAATAGCTTGGCACCAGTGGGGCACTAATGGAATACAACAGCCAGTTCTATGATGCCACTAAATGGCAGTATTTTTTGCTATCATTATAGCTTATTAAAAACAGAGCAGGAGGGTGTCCTGCACAGGTGCTAGAAATAGCTTGGCACCAGTGGGGCACTAATGGAATACAACAGCCAGTTCTATGATGCCACTAAATGGCAGTATTTTTTGCTATCATTATAGCTTATTAAAAACAGAACAGGAGGGTGTCCTGCACAGGTGCTAGAAATAGCTTGGCACCAGTGGGGCACTAATGGAATACAACAGCCAGTTCTATGATGCCACTAAATGGCAGTATTTTTTGCTATCATTATAGCTTATTAAAAACAGAGCAGGAGGGTGTCCTGCACAGGTGCTGTACATAGATTTGCACCAGTGGGGCACTAATGGAGTACAACAGCCACTTCTTGTATGCCACTAAGTTTACTCAATTTTTGGTATTATAATGTCTTAGTAAGTAACAATGAGTTGGAGTGTGCAATGCAGGCAGACGTGCTGCAAATATCTTTGCACTAGTGGGACTAGACAAAAGTCCAATAGCCACGTTTAGGATGCCACTAGGTACACTGAGTGTTTGCTAGTATAATGGCTTAGTTATAAAGAGTTTGAGTGTGCAATGCAGGCAGACGTGCTGCAAATATCTTTGCACTAGTGGGACTAGACAAAAGTCCTATAGCCACGTTTAGGATGCCACTAGGTACACTGAGTGTTTGCTAGTATAATGGCTTAGTTATAATGAGTTGGAGTGTGCAATGCAGGCAGACGTGCTGCAAATATCTTTGCACTAGTGGGACTAGACAAAAGTCCAATAGCCACGTTTAGGATGCCACTAGGTACACTGAGTGTTTGCTAGTATAATGGCTTAGTTATAATGAGTTGGAGTGTGCAATGCAGGCAGACGTGCTGCAAATATCTTTGCACTAATGGGACTAGACAAAAGTCCAATAGCCACGTTTAGGATGCCACTAGGTACACTGAGTGTTTGCTAGTATAATGGCTTAGTTATAATGAGTTGGAGTGTGCAATGCAGGCAGACGTGCTGCAAATATCTTTGCACTAGTGGGACTAGACAAAAGTCCAATAGCCACGTTTAGGATGCCACTAGGTACACTGAGTGTTTGCTAGTATAATGGCTTAGTTATAAAGAGTTTGAATGTGCAATGCAGGCAGACATGCTACAAATATCTTTGCACTAGTGGGACTAGACAAAAGTCCAATAGCCACGTTTAGGATGCCACTAGGTACACTGAGTGTTTGCTAGTATAATGGCTTAGTTATAAAGAGTTTGAGTGTGCAATGCAGGCAGACGTGCTGCAAATATCTTTGCACTAGTGGGACTAGACAAAAGTCCAATAGCCACGTTTAGGATGCCACTAGGTACACTGAGTGTTAGCTAGTATAATGGCTTAGTTATAATGAGTTGGAGTGTGCAGAGGACAGGAAGGTACAGTGCCAGGATTGTGGGGCTCTGGGTAGAGGAATGGAAGCCTGCCTTTCTATTCCCTCCTAATGGGGAAATGCAGCGACGAAATCCCTGACCTTAGCTACACAGACGCTGTCTCTGTTTTCAGGACCTGTCACCTATGGCTCTGACCCTGCCGGTATGAGCCCTTAAAAGGACTGATAGAAAGTGCTCTCCCTAAGCTGTCTAGCGCTGTGTATGGAGCGTATACAGCAGTATCGGCGATAGGACTCAGGACGGAGCTGCGCCAGTGATGTCTGACACCAAGGACGCAGAAGGCAGATAATGGCGTGCTGGAGGAAAATGTCCGGTTTTATAATGCAGGGACATGTGACATGGACATCCTATCACACATGCCGTTGCTTCTCTGGCTAAAAGTCCACTTAGCTGTGTGTGTGTCTGGGATTGGCTGACATGCTGGCCCGCCCCACTACACGCGCGCTCTTAGGGAAGGAAGACAAGGAAAAAAAAAATGGCGCTGTTCACGCACACTATACACTGAAATTTCATAATAGTGTGAGTCACAGAGTGACTTACACTATTACAGCGGAAAGCCAGCTAGGAATTAGCTGTTTTTTTGCTGCTAGAACCATTATCGAACGTTTCTAGAACTATCGAGCTTTTGCAAAAAGCTCGAGTTCTAGTTCGATCTAGAACAGGCCCCAAAATCACTCGAGCCTAGAACTGGAGAACCTCGAACCTAGAACTGCGCTCAACTCTACAGGTAAGTTTTTGCAAACTCCAGCCTGGCTTTTTTATGTCTCGGGATAAGAAGTGGGGTCTTCCTGGTTATCCTACCATACAGTCCCTTTTCATTCAGACGCCGACCGATAGTACGGGTTGACAGTGGTGTACCCTTGGACTGCAGGGCAGCTTGAACTTTTTTGGATGTTAGTCGAGGTTCTTTATCCACATCCGCACAATCTTGCGTTGAAATCTCTCGTCAATTTTTCTTTTCCTTCCACATCTAGGGAGCTTAGCCACAGTGCTATGGGCTTTAAACTTCTTGATGACATTGCGCACCGTAGACACAGGAACTTTCAGGTCTTTGGAGATGGACTTGTAGCCTTGAGATTGCTCATGCTTCCTCACAATTTGGATTCTCAAGTCCTCAGACAGTTCTTTGGTCTTCTTTCTTTTCTCCATGCTCAATGTGGTACACACAAGGACACAGGACAGAGGTTGAGTCAACTTTAATCCATGTCAACTGGCTGCAAGTGTGATTTAGTTATTGCCAACACCTGTTAGGTGCCACAGGTAAGATACAGGTGCTGTTAATTACACAAATTAGAGAAGCATCACATGACTTTTCAAACAGTGCCAATACTTTTGTCCACCCCCTTTTTTATGTTTGGTGTGGAATTATATCCAATTTGGCTTTATGACAATTTTTTTTTTTTCATTGAAGACAAATTAAATGAAGATAATAATAGAAGAAACGGAGTATTATCTGACAGAATTGCAGGGGTGCCAATACTTTTGGCCAGCACTGTATATATATATATATATATATATATATATATATATATATATACTAGATGTACTACCCGGCTTCGCACGGGTTAATAACTGCTGTTAAAATAATAGAATGTATTAACGAAACTGTATTCTGCACACAAAAACCACAAAACAAATAGATATAAATGTAATTATAATGTCTGTCTCCCCCCTCTGTATATATCTCTCTGTCTCTCTCTCTCTATCTCTTTGTCCGTCTGTCTCTTTCCCTGTCTGTCTCTGACTGTCTCTGTCTCTTTCTCCGTCTGTCTTAATCTCTTTCCCTGTCTGTCTATCTATCTGTCACTTTCCCTGTCTGCCTCTTACCCTGTCTGTCTCTTTCCCTCTCTTTCCCTGTCTGTCTGTTTCCCTGTGTCTGTCTCTGTCTCTTTTTCTGTGTCTGTCTCTTTACCTGTCTGTGTCTGTCTCTTAACCTGTCTCTGTCTTTCCCTCTTTTTCCCTGTCTCTCTTTTTCCCTGTCAGTCTGTCTCCTTGTCTGTGTCTGTCTCTTTGTGCCTGTCTCTTACCCTGTCTATGTCTGTTTCTTATCCTGTCTGTGTCTGCCTCTTTCCCTGTCTGTCTCTGTCTCTTTCCCTGGCTGCAGTGTGGCACGCCAACATTCCATTTAAGGGCGTGGCTGCGCATTCTTCTAAAGTTCTGGCTGCACTAAGGCTCCCAGCTCCATTCGCTTTAATGGAGGCAGGTTTTTTGCTGAATAACTGTAAAGCGTGGGGTTAAAATTTCCCCTCAAAACATAGCCTATGACGCTCTTGTGGTCCAGAAGTGCGAGTGTGCAAAATTTCGTGGCTGTAGCTGCGACGGTGCAGATGCCAATCCCGGACGTGTACACACACACACGCTCACACACACACACATTCAGCATTTTTTTTATATATATTTTATAGACCCAGCATCTCCTATAAAATATACAGTATGCTTTAGCTCCAGGTTCTCCTATGGTATGTATATGTCCTAGCCCCTGCAGCTTAGTGATGTATACTGACGGGCAATAAGGTAACAATGTTTTGAACTTTTGACTTTCAGGCTCCATATCTCACCATCCACTGCAGCTTTGAACTTGAGACTATATAAGTTTTATAGAAAATCATCCTGGCTAAATACATACATTTGACTTTTAACCATTTAGAATATGATTAGTTATGCAGATTGTTGTCATGTTACATGGCATTGTTACTGTTTTGCTCCTAAAGTCTAAATTTTAATTTTTATTATTTTTAGTATTTAGCAAATCCATCTTTGGTTTTCAACACTGCCTGAATCCTTCTGGGCATACTCTCAATCAGACTCAAGCATGTCTCTGATATCTGATCTCAGGTCTCTACTTTCTGTTCCCAATGTTGGTGCATACTGGTCGACTTATTTGAGTAAGTAAACAGCTTTTTCTTCAACTTTACCCACCAGTAGTAATGAGCAATCCTGTGGATAATCACGTTAGTTGAACCTGCACAGGAAAAAAAAACTTGGGATCGGAGAACGAACTTGATGTCAAACTGAACTCCAAACAACAAACTACATATAGGTCAAAATAGATGAGACGTTTGAGGCTGTAAAATGGCCATAGTAGGCACTAGGCCGCTGCAAATACCATGTTTTTCCAAAAATAAGCCCTCCCCCCAAAAATAAGCCCTAGCAGGGATTTTCAGCATTTTCGGAGCAAGACTTAAATATAAGCCCTTCCCCGAAAATAAGCCCTAGTGGCGGATCTATAATGAAGTGTCCATGCAGCTAAAAAGGTTACAGATACTGCAGGACACTTCATTATAGACAGCGGCACCTGGCAATTACACTCACCCGACACTGAGCGGCAGGACCTGCAGTGATCACACACACACACATCAGCTCTCACACACACACACACACACCAGATCTCACACACAAACATCGGATCGCACACAATCAGATCGCACACACAAACATCGGATCACACGCAAACATCAAATCACACACACATCGGATCGCAGACATATCGGATCGCATACACACTCACCTCATCCAGCGACACCGATCTCTTCTCGCCGGCAGAATCCTGAGAGGCAGTGCGGTGCAGCGCGATGAACAGGACCTGCGGCGGGACACGTGATTTGCTTCATTCCCTGCGGCCGTAAGCGCTGGATGTGATGTGATGTGTGCGCAGCGATCGGCTGTGTGTGTGTGTGTGTGATCTGCTGTGTGTGTCTGCAATCGGCTATGTGTGTGTCTGCGATCGGCTGTGTTTTCTGCGATCGGCTGTGTGTGTCTGCGATCGGCTGTGTGTGTCTGCGATCGGCTGTGTGTGTCTGCGATCGGCTGCGTAAGTCTGCGTTCGGCTGTGTGTATCTGTGATCGGCTGTGTATGCCTGCGATCTGCTGTGTGTGTAAGTGTGTTCGGCTGTGTGTGCCTGCAATCTGCTGTGTGTGTGTGTGTGTGTGTGATCTGCTGTGTGTGTCAGTATGTCAGCTAGCAGCAGGGTAGGATGGCGTGCAGCACCAACCGGAGATCACAGGGAGGACCTGAGAGCCACGCAGAAGTCCTGGTCTGGTGAGTATGAGTATCCTGGGAAGTGGGGGGTCTGCTTTTTTGGGGGGTAAACTTACCCCAACCGTGTTTCTCCAAGAATAAGACCTCCTCCAAAAGTAAGCCCTAGTGCTTTTTTGGGGGGCAAAAAAAATATGACAGTGTCTTATTTTTGGAAAAACACGGTAGATGTTAAATGGTAGTAAAAGAATGATAGTTATACATACCGTGTTTCAAGGAGGATCATGCTGCAATCAGACTCTCTTCCAGGCCCGCTTAGTAAGGTTCATGAATAGTCACTGCTTCCCCACCCACCCTCTGTGTAAGTGTCTGTGATTTGTTGCAGACTGCTATACATACCCTCTACCCTGTGTCCGCATCTGTGATTGGTTACAGTCAGTTTGCTGTATAATGGCATAAAAATAAATAAATTAATAATAATAATAATAATAAAAATAACGTAGGCTCATATGCATTTTCCCTCATTTCTCTCTTGGCAGTCACGTTACATTGTTCGCTCACGTCGCTACTGTAGGCAAACAGATGCCGCCATTCAGTATTCCATTAGAGTAGTATATAATATCTATATTTTCTGTAACAGACTAAAGCTATTAAGACAGCATTATATATTAGCTGACCATCCCATTAACAATGCTATCCATTAGTTTACTGGTTGTAAAGTATTATGATGAAGTGGCCTCAGTGCTTGGTGGTAATAGGTGGTCCCTTCTGAGCTAATTCAATTGATAAGTGCAATACATGTCGCTATTCATGGAAAGATAATGCTGTTTTAAGAAAGATATTGGAAGGTGTTATGGTTCTCCACTGAGTGCTGTAGCCATTTCCTCGTACCATTATACAGGCACTTTAAATGAAGATTGGCCTCCAGAGCTACAGGGTCATTAATGTGTAACAGCTTTAACACAGAAAATAACTGTCTCAAGGGGGAAATATCTGGCGCTGCAAATCAATTTACTTTTTATCTAAATTCAACAGCCTAATTTAAGGAATCACACATGGGCACCATGTCCAATGCTATTGTATGTGTTAGCAGCACCCCTGTGCTTAATGGATTAGCAATCACTATTATGACTTTTATGTGAAACAGCCTACACTACAGCCGTATGTGGGACATATTCTTGGTGCTATTATATCAATATTGAGCTTAATATTTGATGTGGCTAAATCTGGTAAAGTTTAAAGTTCTATTGTTTATATTATTGTGTATATCTCCCAACTAATCTCCCACTACACTCCAACACATAACCTCAGATCCTCCCAAGATCTCCTTCTCTCCACCTCTCTCATTCATTTCTCATGCAACTGTGGCGGGTGGAGGAGGGGACGCCGCGCTCTCCCACTGCTCGGGTCCGGCTGCCGCTGCTGCTGCGGCCTGCTGCTGCTGCTCGGTGGCTCGAGCGATGGGCCGGATCCCGGGGACTCGAGCGGCGCTCCTCGCCCGTGAGTGAAAAGGGATTGGTCTTTGGGATTGTTTATTGTCCGAGACGCCACCCACGGTTGTGGTGATTATGTGGACACCACCGCTGCTCTGTATGGGGACCCCGGGAGCCATGACAGGGAGCAGCAAAGTTGTTGGTTCTCCCCTCCGTGGGTAGGGGGGTAGTTGTCCCGGGGCCCAGTGATGAGGTGGGTGGATGAGGGATGGTGGGGCCGGTGCAGGGCTTGGTGGGGTGCAGGGACGCGGGGGCAGATCTGTGCCTCACGGCACTGTGGTACTCACTCAGCCTGAGATGGGGACACAGTTTTCGGTAAAACACACGACTGGAAAGACGGTTCCCACGGACGGCTGCAGTTGCTTTTCCCCTGTAGTTGACGGTGACGGTCCCTTTTCCTGCACCTAAGATGATGATGGTAGCGATGGGTTCCCACCGGTAACCCGCTCCCCGACTTGGTTATGGGCCGGAGGAGCCCTACTTTGCCCGCAGGCGCTGGCCCTGAGAAACTGGTGCCCTGGAGGTGGAGGTGTCTCTCTCTAACGGTCGGACTGTTGCCTTCAATCGGGACTTGGTTTTTGGGAGACCCAGAGGTCCCCTTCACTGACGGATTAGGCAAATTCACGGCAACTCCTAGCCTTGCCGGGATCCGAGAGGCCCCTGCCAATGGTGCTGACTGCTCTTCGTATACCGCTCCGGTACCGCCGGGCCACCACCCGTCCACGGTCCTTTCGGCAACCTCCAAGCAGCCTCTCCTGCAGACAGTCACCGCCGTCTGCTGACCTTGCTGTCTCAGTCCGGGGCACACACCCGGACCAACTTCAGGCTTTCTTAACTGTTCCTTTGCACTGTCTCTACTCTTACTGTCCTCCTTTACCACTTCCTTCTACTTCCACTAACTTTTCTTATCTTGCTTCTCACTCAAGCCCTGCCTGAGCTAAACTGCCTGGTTTTCCCGCCTCCAGGGCTGTGAACTCCTCGGTGGGCGGAGCCAACCGCCTGGCCCACCCCCTGGTGTGGACATCAGCCCCTGGAGGAAGGCAACAAGGATTTTAGGTTGGCCTTGGTGTTCCTAACTGGGGTGTAGGGTGTGGTGGTGTTATGACCTGTGACCCCTGGCTTGCCCAGGGCGTCACATTCCCCCTTAGCAAAATGCAGACCGTCCGCGGGCTGCCCGTCCAACACCGGTTTTATTTTCTGAAAAGATATAAAAAAGAGAATAACACACATACAAATTATGAAATCATCCCACATCGGGAGGTTCGGTACTTAAACGTTGCAAAACGGTAACATTAAAACGGTTGCGGCTGCCGCTCTCTCCCACCCAAGTAACCTAGCCCTGATGCTGCCCCTAAAACCCAGGCAGCACCCCTTGACCCCAGTCCTGAACCAGTTACCCGAGCGGGATCTGTCCTTCCCCTCCAGAGGGTAGCCACCGGTTCCTGTGGTGGCTGGGCCTCAGCCTGCTCCACTGCGGGCCCTCCCTCCAACCTGCCTCTCCGGAGGCGGTAACGGTTAGCTGCAACAACAGATTTTTATTTACAACCCACTTAACGTTTGTGGTTGCCCTGCAAGTTCACGGGCTTGTCCATAGGAGTTCCTATGCAAAACTTTTTGAAGGGTCCCCACGGGGACAACAGTGCCGGCAACGGCCGGTTCCCAATCACGGTAGACAATCAGGTTACTTTCACGGTAATCATTTTCTCATTTTTCATTTTCTCAAACTTTTTTAAAACTTTCAAACTTGTAAACACACAGACTGGTGGTCCCTACGGGGACTGTGCAACGGTGCTCCGCTGCCCTACTCAGAGTCCTCAGCTAAGGCGGATCCATCCCCCTCCACCAGCATCTCAAACATGCACTGACATGCCTGCTGTGACAGGGGTACCCGGTACCCATTCCCACCGGTACGCGGGGTATGGAAAACCACTGGGTCTCCTACATAGCGGGAACGCTCACTTGCCTCCTCAAACTCAGCAGCGGACCCGGGGCTGGGGCCAGGGCCATCACCTCTTGTTCCTGCATCAGGCGGGTTGCCGCCAGCTGCCGCAGCCTCCTGGCCTCCAGCATACAGCACATAAGATCCTTTTGCAGTAGCACGGAGCAGCAGATCAGGCGAGTTTACACTGAGACGCCCCATAAGTAACGGCAAGGGTGATGCATAGGCCAAGACTAGGCCGGGCCCCTCACCCGCAGCGGCCGGTCCTGATAGGACATAGGGACGTGGGTCACCAGTCGACTCTGTTACATCTATTCCCCCTCCGTACATCGGGGCAGTCGTAATCAGCATCTCCGCCTCATTGGTCCACTGTTCCATCATCCGGAAAATCTGATCCTGCTGACGCTGGTGGAATTGAATCACCCGGGCCTTCATCCAGACCACGGTCCCGGGCTCGGGGCCCGGCACAGTCACTACCGGGACTTCTGGCACCATTCTGTTAAGGGGCCGCGATCCTAGCGGTTCCCCCTGGTGTACTTCAGAGACGTCCTGGACGTCTGCAGCCGGCTGGTCCGCCGGAGCGGCTTGGCAAGGTATCGCTACCAGTTGGGCAGGTAGCGGGCCTAGTGGCGGAGCGGCAGCAGCTAGTACGGGTAGCGGGAAGAGAGGCAGGGTGAGAGGAAGCTGGCCAGGCTCCTCAGCTCCAATGGCCGATCCCTCGGAAATACAGGGGCATGGGTCTCTTACCCGATCCTCCAAATCCTCTTCCACCTTGCGTCTCCGCATAGCAGCCACCACGTCCGCCATGTCGGTCTCCCACTCCTCCAAGAGGAGTTGCATGTGGGCCTGCAGACGGTTACTCAGCGGGACGGTCCGGTCCCTCAACCACGTCGTCGTGCCGGGCGCGGGGGCTTCCTCGTTGGGAGTTGGGTTGTACATCTTGGCAATCGTGCCTTCCAAGAACCCAGTATTGCTGCAGAGTCCTGGCGTCTCTGCCTTTATAGCCGCGGCTACATGCGACCAGTCGCCATTTTCGTCCCCCTTACCCTCTTTCCGGCCCCTCCTCTATCGGGGCAGGGTCTTGGCCTTCGCGCCTCCACTACTCGAGAAGACGCTCGAGCGGGAACTTTTCGTGCCAAAGATGGCGACGTCTGAAATTTTTCGGCCGGACACCTCCGGCGGTAACAAGGCGCACCTCTACCCAACGGCAGAGCGGTAAGATCCTGTTCGTGACGCCGAGTTGTCGTGGGCGGAAGAGGGGACGCCGCGCTCTCCCACTGCTCGGGTCCGGCTGCCGCTGCTGTTGCGGCCTGCTGCTGCTGCTCGGTGGCTCGAACGATGGGCCGGATCCCGGGGACTCGAGCGGCGCTCCTCGCCCGTGAGTGAAAAGGGATTGGTCTTTGGGATTGTTTATTGTCCGTGACGCCACCCACGGTTGTGGTGATTATGTGGACACCACCGCTGCTCTGTATGGGGACCCCGGGAGCGATGACAGGGAGCAGCAAAGTTGTTGGTTCTCCCCTCCGTGAGTAGGGGGGTAGTTGTCCCGGGGCCCAGTGATAAGGTGGGTGGATGAGGGATGGCAGGGCCGGTGCAGGGCTTGGTGGGGTGCAGGGACGCGGGGGCAGCGCTGTGCCTCACGGCACTGTGGTACTCACTCAGCCTGAGACGGGGACACAGTTCTCGGTAAAACACACGGCTGGAAAGACGGTTCCCACGGACGGCTGCAGTTGCTTTTCCCCTGTAGTTGACGGTGACGGTCCCTTTTCCTGCACCTAAGATGATGATGGTAGCGATGGGTTCCCACCGATAACCCGCTCCCCGACTTGGTTATGGGCCGGAGGAGCCCTACTTTACCCGCAGGCGCTGGCCCTGAGAAACTGGTGCCTGGAGGTGGAGGTGTCTCTCTCTAACGGTCGGACTGTTGCCTTCAATCGGGACTTGGTTGTTGGGAAACCCAGAGGTCCCCTTCACTGACGGATTTGGCAAATTCACGGCAACTCCTAGCCTTGCCGGGATCCGAGAGGCCCCTGCCAATGGTGCTGACTGCTCTTCGTATACCGCTTCGGTACCGCCGGGCTACCACCCGTCCACGGTCCTTTTGGCAACCTCCAAGCAGCCTCTCCTGCAGACAGTCACCGCCGTCTGCTGACCTTGCTGTCTCAGTCCGGGGCACACACCCGGACCAACTTCAGGCTTTCTTAACTGTTCCTTTGCACTGTCTCTACTCTTACTGTCCTCCTTTACCATTTCCTTCTACTTCCACTAACTTTTCTTATCTTGCTTCTCACTCAAGCTCTGCCTGAGCTAAACTGCCTGGTTTTCCCGCCTCCAGGGCTGTGAACTCCTCGGTGGGCAGAGCCAACTGCCTGGCCCACCCCCTGGTGTGGACATCAGCCCCTGGAGGAAGGCAACAAGGATTTTAGGTTAGCCTTGGTGTTCCTAACTGGGGTGTAGGGTGTGGTGGTGTTATGACCTGTGACCCTTGGCTTGCCCAGGGCGTCACACAACCACCTCCAAGACTTCTCCCAAGCATCCCCTGTCTTCTGGAATTCACTGCCTCAACATGTCAGATTATCTATTACACTTGCAAGCCTCAAATGAAATTTGAAAACTCATCTGTTCAGAAACTCCTATAATCTCCAATAACCCCACTGCGTCACCACCATCACAGCTATTGCCTCACCACCGTGCCGGAACTGCTTCACGACCAACACCTCACCTACTGTCTACTCCCCAAAATCATATAGAATGTAAGCCCGTAAGGGCAGGGTCCTCTTCCCTCTGTACCAGTCTTATTGTAACTTTTATATGTATTCTGTATGTAACCCCTTCTCATGTACAGCACCATGGAATCAATAAATAATAATATTGTTGTGAATGTTATTATGTATCATAAAATGAGGTAAGTATAAAGCTTAACCTATTTTTTTTTTTTTTTTTCAAAGTTTAACAATCATTTAGTGATTTTATAAAATTGTCATTTCTGGATTGTTAAATCATAGGGATGAGCGGATGTATCCGACACTATTTGATATCTGACGGCTAATGGGGTATCTGAGACATCCGATAGCCGACGGCTAATTTAACATCCGCTCCGATACTTTCATTTTCATTTCTCACGTCCTGGCGCCTTTTTCTAGCCCATGAACACATCTGACATTGCTTGCCCTTACCGTAACACCGCTGCCATCGTTGTTGTGGTGTTACTGTGATTGGCTCGGCCGCGCAGCGTCATGGGGGCTATATAAGGCAGCCACCATTTCGTGACCACGCATTCATTCCAGAGCTGGCAGTGTACATACACTGGGGTGTGTGAGATAGAGCATTTATACAGCCAACTAATAGTCCTTGTAAGGGCTGAAGACAGTGTGCATAGCTCGTATCAGCTGTGACAATCATAGAACACGGTTTAGGGAGGGACAGTTCAGTGCGTTCTATGAGATAGCGTTCCTGCTAGAAAATCCAAAATAGTCCTTGTAAGGGCTGAAGACTGCATTAGCTAGAATCAGCTGTGTAAACCGTAGAAACAGCTATAGGGAGGGACAGTGCAGTGTGTTCTATGAGATAGTGCTCCTGCTAGAAAATCATAAATAGTCCTTGTAAGGACTGAAGAGTGCATTAGCTAGTATCTGCTGTGCAAATCGTAGAAACAGCTATAGGGACAGTGTTAGTGCATTGCTTAGTAGTTGAGAGCCTTTCCTGTTTCAAACCGCCCCCCCTCCAAAAAACAATCCTCTTTTTAGTGGGGCATACAGTCTTTTACTGCAGTATGTGATATAGGGCCAGGTTATTCACAGGCAGGGAGAGATTTAAAGTTGTCCTGACATCGGCTACTAAATGAGCAATTTCGGCACTACTACATCCCTTGCGTCTGTTATACTAGGAATATATAGTACAACTTGCAAAAAAAAGGTCCCAAAATTGCCAAAACAACTGGTTCAGGTGTAGTGTAGTGCCTGACCATCTCAATTCATACCAGCTCAGTGGCGTCTTTGTGTTGGCTTCATAGCATACATAAACTCCATAGGTCCCTACAGCTAAAAAAAAAGGTTTAAGTTTAAAAAAAAATAAATAAATAAATTGGTATCACAGCCTGTAGTTCTGCCTGAAGCCAAATACCATAATATATAGCATCCTCGTGGTGGCTTCATATCTTACACAACTTAGATAGTGGCCTGCTGCAACTAAAGGCCCTGTAACACGCTACGAGATGTCATAGCGTTTGACACCTCCGAACGACTGTTAACGAGCAAAAATACTCACCTTATCGTTGCTCGTTGACATGTCATTCATTTTCATAATGTCGTTTCTCCTTCTGCGCGCTAGTTGTTCGTCGTTCCCGAGGCAGCACACATCGCTACGTGTGACACCCCAGGAACGACGAACACAGCTTACCTGGCAATGAGGAAGGAAGGAGGTGGACAGGGTGTTCCGGCCGCTCATCTCCGCCCCTCCGCTTATATTGGGCGGCCGCTGTGTGACGTCGCTGTGACGCCAAACGTCCCACCTCCTTCAGGAAGAGGATGTTCGCTGCCCACAGTGACGTCGTTAGGGAGGTAAGTATGTGTGATGGGGGTTAACGACATTGTGCGCCACAGGCAACGAATTTCCCGTGACACACAAATGATGGGGGAGGGTGCGCTCGCTCATGCGATCGCACGATATATCGTAGCGTGTAACGCCGCCTTAACACACAGTCTGAGTGTTCCCCAATTTTTGGTAATACTCTGTCAGTGGCACAACGTCTGCCTGAAGGCCATAATTGTGGTGGCTCCATATCTTACACAACTTAGATAGTGGCCTGCTGCAACTAACACACAGTCTGAGTGTTCCCCAATTTTTAGTAATACTCTGTCAGTGGCACAACGTCTGCCTGAAGGCCATAATTGTGGTGGCTTCATATCTTACACAACTTAGATAATGGCCTGCTGCAACTAACACACAGTCTGAGTGTTCCCTAATTTTTAGTAATACTTTATTTATTTTTATTACTACTTTATTAATACTTGATTATTATTAATCAAGTAATCAAACAAAAAAAATGGGAAAAAGAGGGGGTAAGAGCTGTGGACAAAGTAGTAGTGACAGTGGTGTTCGCTCAAGCAGTGTATTCGAGCCAAAGAGAAAGGTTCCTGCTTTGTCTACCTCTGCCTTCCTATCCCAATTTTCTTCTCCACGTGGGAAAGCACTCTTGTGCCCTGAACAGTGTGAACAGGTTATGAGTTGGCTAGCAGAAAATGCCTCCAGTTACTTGTCGAGTAGCAAATCCCAAGGGTTCACACATACAGACTTGAGTAGCCCAGAGGCTGGGCCATCGAATCCTCAGCCTGAAACTCCTTCCTCACAACATCAATATTCTAAGCAAACATATGACCCCAAAGTAGGTTACTTTGAGGAACTGTTTGTGGGACCCTTTGAGCTTTCTTGCCTCTCACCGTGCAACACCACCAATGCAGGTGAGGTCGCAGGTGAGGCCATGGTGTGCAGTGATGCACATATCTTTGAGCCCCCAAGGCCAGAATAAAGCCGTGTTGTTTGCCGTGACATGCTGGGCAATCAGGTGGAAGTGTTGGAGAATGATGAGACACAGTTGCCCTCAGGTCAGCTTCAAACCTCCATGCCCAAAGATGTTGACCTTCAGGAATTTGACACCGACATGGTCGATGATGAGGTGACTCATCCAACATAGACGGGTGGCATGGATTGCGAAAGCAGCAGTGGAGAGGAGCATGTACCCATAGCCTGCAAAAAGACTGTAAGACATAGGCTTTCGACCACTGCCAGAGGTCAACCAACTGTGCACATGACACCACCACTTGCGGCATCTCAGAGTCCAAGGGTTTGTTCACCACCTGTGGCATCTCAGAGTCGAAGGGTCCGTGCACTATCTGTGGCATCTCAGAGTCCAAGGGTCCGTGCACCACCTGTGGCATCTTAGAGTCCAAAGGTCCGTGCACCACCTTTGGCATCTCAGAGTCCAAGGGTCCATGCACCACCTGGATCATCTCAGAATCCAAGTATTTGTGCTTTAATTGTGTGGGAGTTTTTTCCAAGAGTCCTTCGGACAAAACGGTGGCCATTTGTCAAATCTGTCAGACCAAGATTAGCAGAGGCAAAAATACTTCCATCTTGGGCACCTCCAGCATGAGAAACCATATGTTAGCCAAGCACACCACTAGATGGTTGACAGCTCTAGGTGAAAAACACGATTTCCAGACTCAAAACTCTGCCACTTTCCCTGGTCTGCCTGCTTCCCAAACTGGTGTGCAAGAAGGTGGCGCCGATGTCTCCTTCTCCCAACCTGATGTTGGCCAAACTCAATCATCAACGACATCAGCTTCAATGTCCCAGCGTTCTGTTCAGTTGTCCTTAGCACAGAGCTTTGAAAAGAAGCGAAAATACCCAGTTACGCACCCAAGGGCAGAAACTATAACTGCACACATTGCACGATGGAAATCCCTTGAGATGTTGCCATATCGGCTTGTGGGAACAGAGGCTTTCCGCGACCTTTTGGCGGTGTTAGAACATTGGTACACTGTGCCTATGCGCCACTATTTTTCTTGTTCTGCCGTCCCCGCGCTCCACAATCACGTATCCATAAACATCAAACGGGCTCTCACCAACGCCATAACAGTGAAGGTCCACTTAACCACAGACACGTGGACAAGCGGAAGTGGACAGAGACACTACATCTCACTGATGGCACACTGGGTGAACCTGGTGGCAGCTGGTACAGAGTCTGAGCTGGCAACATCCCATATAATTCCCACACCCAGAATAGCGGGGCCCACTTCAATCACAGTTTCAGTAGCCTCCTACACAGCAACAACTCCCTCCTCCTCCTACTCTTCATCTGGTTCAGCAAAGACTTTGCTACCTACCCCGGTGCAATCCTGGGGACGGTTAAGGATGGCGTATTTTTGAATGTGCTTGATGCAAATCTTCCTGTGAAGTGTACAACTGGGGCACAAGTGCTGCCACTGAAGGTGTGGGTGTCTGTGTGGCCCAATGTTTGGAAAAAAGGGAGACTCCGCTTGGAGTAACCCTTGCTTGCAGTGTTTTTAAAAAGGACCCAAGATGAAGAAGTCATGGTTCAGCAAAGACTTTGCTACCTACCCCGGTGCAATCTTGGGGACGGTTAAGGATGGCGTATTTGTGAATGTGCTTGATGCAAATCTACCTGTGAAGTGTACAACTGGGGCACAAGTGCTGCCACTGAAGGGGTGGGTGTCTGTGTGGCCCAATTTTTGGAAAAAAGGGAGACTCCGCTTGGAGTAACCCTTGCTTGCAGTGTTTTTAAAAAAAAACCAAGATGAACATGTCATGGTTCAGCAAAGACTTTGCTACCTACCCCGGTGCAATCCTGGGGACGGTTAAGGATGGTATATTTTTGAATGTGCTTGATGAAAATCTACCTGTGAAGTGTACAACTGGGGCACAAGTGCTGCCACTGAAGGGGTGGGTGTATGTGTGGCCCCATTTTTTTTGGAGTCACCTTGCGGTGTTTTAGATGATTTTAGAAGGGCATGCCTTGCCTATATCTGTGTCTCTTCCTCTTTTTCCTCGTAACTCTGTTTTGTTTTCGCATGAGAATTTGTTCTTGTCACTTTCCCATGTGTTTGTGTTGTGTTGTGAGTTGTTTGTCACCTTTTGGACACCTTTGAGGGTGTTTTCTAGGTGTTTTTATGTGTTTGTGATTGCCTCCCATTGTTTCCTATCCGGTTCGAGCGGTCCGCCGAACCGGTTTGCTGAACCGAACTCGACCGAGACCTCCGTTCGGCGAACCGAACTCGAGCCGAACCACGACCGGTTCGCTCATCTCTAGTTAGGAGGCGCTGGCCGTCATACTGCTTGAGCTCTGCTGCATTGCAAACAGCAGCAGCACTCACTAAACACTTGATATATAGTGCAACACCACAACATCACATTAAAGTAATATACCCGGTGTCTTCAAGGGCAAGTCTCCATACACCGACACTTCTTACAATGTCACACTGACAGAGCAGAAATTATGAGAAGTTGTTTATGTAGCAGCTATTTTGTTACTTAACAATTGGTGGTTGCATTAATGCTTCTCGGTGTGTGGCCTGTTTGAGATATGTGTTGTGGTAAACTAGTGAGTCTAAAGGCCCTGTCACACACAGAGATAAATCTTTGGCAGATCTGTGGTTGCAGTGAAACCATGGACATATTGTTCCATTTGTACACAGCCACAAACCTGGCACTGATTGTCCACAATTACACTGCAACCACAGATCTGCCGCAGATTTAACTCTGTGTGGGACAGGGCCTTAAGATTGAGCTGGGGAATAGTGGCGAATATGCTTAAAGAAGTTTTGGTAAAATGGTAAGCTATCATCTATCTACAAGACAAAGGATAACTTGTTGATCTCTGGGGGTCTTACTGCTATGACCCAATGTGATCTTAAGAGCAGAGCTCTGCAACCTGAAAACCGGGCTTTGCCAGTATAGAGCAAAAGTGTGCCTGCTCTGCTAAATTCACTATTTATGAGACTGCAAGAGAGAGAAATGTCCAGTCATGCGTTATTCTGGTAGCAAGGTTGAGTCCACTTTTCAGGTGGCAGAATCATATTTTCAAAATTGCGTTGGGTCCCAGACCTCAAACCACTAATGATCAAGGCTAGCCCCATCTTATGGATAGAGGATAACTTTCATTGTTTGTTAAACCGCTTGGGTTACATTACCCATAGCTGGTAAAGTTTAAAGTTCTATTGTTTATATTATTGTGTATATCTCCCAACTAATCTCCCACTACACTCCAACAAGTAACCTCAGATCCTCCCAAGATCTTCTTCTCTCCACCTCTCTCATTCGTTTCTCATGCAACCACCTCCAACACTTCTCCCAAGCATCCCCTGTCTTCTGGAATTCACTGCCTCAACATGTCAGATTATCTATTACACTTGCAAGCCTCAAATGAAACTTGAAAACTCATCTGTTCAGAAACTCCTATAATCTCCAATAACCCCACTGCGTCACCACCATCACAGCTATTGCCTCACCACCGTGCCGGAACTGCTTCCCGACCAACACCTCACCTACTGTCTACTCCCCAAAATCATATAGAATGTTAGCCCATAAGGGCAGGGTCCTCTTCCCTCTGTACCAGTCTTATTGTAACTTTTATATGTATTCTGTATGTAACCCCTTCTCATGTACAGCACCATGGAATCAATAAATAATAATAATAATAATAATAATAATATTGTTGTGAATGTTATTATGTATCATAAAATGAGGTAAGTATAAAGCTTAACCTATTTTTTTTTTCTTCAAAGTTTAACAATCATTTAGTGATTATATAAAATTGTCATTTCTGTATTGTTAAATCATAGGGATGAGCGGATGTATCCGACACTATTTGATATCTGACGGCTAATGGGGTATCTGAGACATCCGATAGCCGACGGCTAATTTAACATCTGCTCCGATACTTTCATTTTCATTTCTCACATCCTGGCGCCTTTTTCTAGCCCATGAACACATCTGACGTTGCTTGCCCTCACCGTAACACCGCTGCCATCGTTGTTGTGGTGTTACTGTGATTGGCTTGGCCGCGCAGCGTCATGGGGGCTATATAAGGCAGCCACCATTTCGTGACCACGCATTCATTCCAGAGCTGGGGTGTGTGAGATAGAGCATTTATACAGCCAACTAATAGTCCTTGTAAGGGCTGAAGACAGTGTGCATAGCTCGTATCAGCTGTGACAATCATAGAACACGGTTTAGGGAGGGACAGTTCAGTGCGTTCTATGAGATAGCGTTCCTGCTAGAAAATCCAAAATAGTCCTTGTAAGGGCTGAAGACTGCATTAGCTAGTATCAGCTGTGTAAACCGTAGAAACAGCTATAGGGAGGGACAGTGCAGTGTGTTCTATGAGATAGTGTTCCTGCTAGAAAATCATAAATAGTCCTTGTAAGGACTGAAGAGTGCATTAGCTAGTATCTGCTGTGTAAATCGTAGAAACAGCTATAGGGACAGTGTTAGTGCATTGCTGTCACGCTCCCCGGGTCCTCACCCCCGCTCCCCGGCTCACCTGCCACGCTGCCCGCTCCTCAGCCCCCGGATTCCGTCCGTCCCAGGCCCCCTGGTCCCCGATCCCGGCGCCCGACGGCTTCCCAGGACCTGGCCGGCTCCCCTGCGTCCTCCCCTCAGCCTCCTTCCCTGGCTTCTGGCACCCGGGCGGCGCGCATGCGCGTTAGGGCGCGCGCGCGGTCACTGACCCTTTCTTAAAGGGCCAGCGTCCATTAACAGGAAATGAGGTTGAACAGGTACTGGGTATAAAGGGGGTTAGTGTCCAAGGGGGCGGGGCCTGATCTTCGTGTTCCCTGAGCTAGGAGTCAGGTCTCCTGGTGTTTATGTGCCTGTACTCACCTATCTCTCTTTGTAGAGCCGTACCTGCCTCGCCATCCCGTCTGCCGTATCCTGAACCCCGCACACTGTCCGTCTGCCATCTGACAGTCCGTACCATCTCGGATCCCTGCGGTGACCCGTCATCTCGCTCCTGAGGTTCCGGACCCCGCCTGATATCATCTCGGCTTCCGAACCTGAGCTACGTCACCAGGACTACCATCTGTGACACCGTGGTCCCAGGGACTCCTCCGCTGCCTTCACTTGCACGGACTGTTCTGCTGCCCATCAGTGCTTCAGCTGCCGGACTCCCTACCACCATCTTAAGAGTTCGGTCCAGTGGATCCACCTCCTGGGTCGGCCCGACCGCCCGGCCGTGACAGTAAGATCAGGCCATGGATCCCGCTGCAGCACTAGCGGCCTTGCAAGAGGAACTCCGACGTCAGCATGAAGTCCAGACCCGCATGTTGCAATTTATGACCTCCGTGGACACCCGCCTGTACACGTTACAAGCATCAATGACGCCTGCGGCACCCAGGTCCCCAGCTATGCAAGCCATGGCTCCCGCACCAGTGGCAGCCTCTTCAGATGCTTCCCGTCTCCGTTTGGCGTCACCACCTCGTTATGCTGGAGATCCCAAGACCTGCAGGGGCTTCATAAACCAGTGTTCCCTTCATTTCACGCAGCTGCCACATCTGTTCGCCTCTGACCAAGCCAAGGTCGCCTTTATAATGTCTCATCTGGAGGGCGAGGCGCTGGCGTGGATGAACCCCTTGTGGGAGAAGGAGGACCCCATGACCAAGAACCTTCAAGAGTTCCTGCAGGCCTTTCGCAGCACCTTCGACGAGCCGGGACGCGCCTCTGCGTCTGCTTCATCCCTCCTCCGCCTACGTCAAGGAACACTGACGGTGGGTCAATATGCCATCCGTTTCCGTACTTTGGCTTCTGAACTCGGGTGGAATAATGAGGCCCTGACAGCCGCCTTCTGGGAAGGACTCTCGAGTCGCATCAAGGATGAGTTGGCGGGTCGTGACGTGCCCTCCACCCTAGATGCCCTGATTGCCCTAGCCACTCGAGTGGACATTCGTTTCCAGGAACGCTCCAAAGAGCTGTATCGTGAGAGACGTGCAGTACGGCACTCCCCTCCTCCACAGAAGTCCTCTGTGCCTCACTCTTCAACAGCTGGGATTCCTGTCCACGAGCCCATGCAGGTTGACCGAGTACGACAGTCTGACCAACGTAGAGCAGAGCGGCTCGCCAAAGGCCTCTGCTTTTACTGCGGAGAGGGCACACATCTCTTACGCTCCTGTCCGGAAAGGCCGGGAAACTCCAAAGCCTAGGGTTGGTAGGAGAGGCCACCCTAGGTGCTGGGACTCTCTCAGACCCAGTTATGTGGACGGTACAAGTGTCAACAGGAGAGATGCGCTTCACGGCTGAGGCATACCTCGACTCCGGAGCAGCAGGCAATTTTATCCAGCAGGCCACGGTGGACAAGTACCAGCTGCCTGTTACTCCACTCGATAAGCCCCTAATGATTGCCTCGGTGGATGGGAGACCCCTCTCTGATACCATCTCCTGGATCACCAAGCCGGTGGAATTGCGTATAGGTGCTCTGCACACCGAGAACATCGCTCTCTACGTCCTTCCACACATGTCCCATCAAATCCTGCTGGGACTTCCTTGGTTGCGGACACACGAACCATCAGTCAGCTGGGGTACTGGCGAAATCACTCGTTGGGGCTCTGCCTGTCATGAGAGATGTCTAAAGTCCCTACAACCAATCCGACGTCCCCCGGCTCCAGAGAACCTACCGGAACTGCCCTCGGCCTATTGGTCCTTCGCGGACGTTTTTGACAAGAAGGAGTCTGAGGTACTTCCGCCACACCGTCCCTACGATTGCGCCATCGACCTGCTCCCAGGAACAACACCACCTCGAGGACGGATATATCCGTTGTCTCCAGCGGAAACCAGGGCCATGTCCACATACATCACGGAAAGCCTGGCAAAGGGATTCATCCGGAGATCCTCCTCTCCTGCGGGAGCAGGCTTCTTCTTCGTTAAGAAGAAAGAGGGTGACCTACGCCCATGCATTGACTACCGGGGCTTGAATCAGATCACCATAAAAAACAAGTACCCCCTACCGCTCATCCCCGAATTGTTCGACCGGCTCAGAGGAGCCCGTGTGTTCACCAAACTGGATCTTCGGGGTGCCTACAACCTAGTTCGTATCCGCTCTGGGGACGAATGGAAGACCGCATTTAATACTCGCGACGGGCACTACGAATACTGCGTGATGCCCTTCGGTCTGTGTAACGCTCCTGCCGTATTCCAAGAACTGGTGAACGACATATTCCGGGACCTCCTCTACCTCTGTGTAGTAGTTTATCTGGATGACATCCTTGTCTTCTCTCCGGACCTCCAGACCCACAGAGAGAACGTAAAGCTGGTTCTACAAAGACTGAGAGAGAATCGTCTCTACGCCAAATATGAGAAGTGCGTCTTTGAGCAGTCTTCTCTCCCTTTCCTGGGATACATCATCTCGGGTACTGGGTTGCAGATGGATCCAAAGAAGGTCTCCTCCATACTCAACTGGCCTCCTCCTTCTGGACTGAAGGCAATCCAACGGTTCCTGGGATTCGCCAACTACTACCGCCAGTTTATCCCGCACTTCTCCGCCCTGACTGCCCCTCTCTCCGCTTTGACCAAAAAGGAGGCTAAACCAAAGGACTGGTCACCTGCGGCCGACGCCGCGTTTTGCTCTTTGAAGCGAGCTTTCGCCTCCTCTCCTGTACTCCACCGACCGGAGCTAAACCGCCAGTTCACCTTGGAGGTGGATGCCTCCTCCTCAGGAGCCGGAGCAGTGCTCATGCAAAAATCCTCCTCCGGGAAGATGGTGACTTGCGGTTTCTTTTCTAAGAGCTTCTCAGCACCAGAACGGAATTACACCATCGGTGACCGAGAATTATTGGCGGTCAAACTAGCTCTGGAGGAGTGGCGCTACCTCCTGGAAGGAGCAGTGTACCCCGTGACCATCTACACGGACCACAAGAACCTGGAATACCTGCGGTCCGCTCAGCGACTGAACCCGCGGCAAGCCAGGTGGTCCTTATTCTTTGCCAGGTTTGACTTCCAGCTCCACTTCCGACCCGCGGACAAGAATATACGCGCCGATGCCTTGTCTAGGTCCCTCATGTCCATGGAGCAGGAGGAAGAGACTACCCAACCTATCATCCCTCCTAGCAAGATTGTTCCGGTGGCTCCCGTCACTCTGGCCCAGATACCACCCGGGAAGACCTATGTCTCGGAGACCGACAGGCAAAAAGTGTTACACTGGGGTCATGCCTCAAAAACAGCCGGCCATGCAGGCCAGAAGAGAACATGGGGTGCGATTGTACGCCATTACTGGTGGCCATCCCTTCGCACTGACGTCGCCGCCTTTGTCTCTGCCTGCTCCTCTTGTGCCAGGAACAAGACGCCCAAACACCTGCCCTATGGCCGTCTGCTGCCTCTACCGATACCCTCAGTTCCCTGGCAACACATTGCGATGGACTTTATTACGGACTTGCCATTATCCTCTGGACACACAGTCATATGGGTCGTGGTGGACCGGTTCTCCAAAATGGCCCACTTCATCCCCATGGCTGGACTGCCCTCTGCTCAGGAACTCGCGGAAGCCTATATCCATCACATCTTCCGCTTGCATGGCTTTCCATCCCACATCGTGTCCGACAGAGGAACTCAGTTCACCTCCCGCTTCTGGAGGGCGCTCTGCAAACACCTGGGAGTAACTCTGGACTTTTCTTCCGCATACCATCCTCAGTCTAATGGCCAAGTGGAGAGGGTCAATCAAATCTTGACATCCTTCTTACGTCACTATGTCAACACCCATCACGACGACTGGTCCACGCTTCTGCCTTGGGCTGAGTTCTCACATAACCACCACATCAGTGAGTCGTCCTCCAAATCTCCCTTCCATGTCGTTTACGGACTTCAGCCCTCCGTTCCATTGCCTATATCCCCTTCTTCGGATGTCCCTGCGGCTGATACTGTAGCCCGTGACTTCGCTACCATTTGGGACTCTGTCAAGGCGTCCCTTGGACGCGCTTCCCAGCGGATGAAGAAACACGCTGACAAAAGGCGTCTAGACCCTCCGTGTTTCTCTCCTGGAGACCTCGTCTGGCTTGCTTCCCAGTACGTCCGCCTGAAGATACCGTCATACAAGCTGGGTCCTCGCTACATTGGGCCGTTTAAAGTCCTCAGCAAGATCAATGAGGTTTCCTACAAGCTACAGCTCCCGGCCACGATGAGGATACCCAACTCATTCCATGTCTCCCTGCTCAAGCCGGTGGTCCTTGGTCCCTTCTCCAATGCTGCCAGTCCGGCCCCTCCACCTATTGCCGATGACGACATCTATGCGGTAAGGGATATCGTGGCCATGAAGACCGTACGAGGTCGGCAGTTCTTCCTGGTGGACTGGGAGGGGTATGGTCCTGAGGATAGGTCTTGGGAGCCCAGGGAGAACGTGGGCACTCCTCTTATCCGTGCCTTCATGTCCCAGTTGCGGGGTGGGGGGCGTGGGGGGGGGGGGTACTGTCACGCTCCCCGGGTCCTCACCCCCGCTCCCCGGCTCACCTGCCACGCTGCCCGCTCCTCAGCCCCCGGATTCCGTCCGTCCCAGGCCCCCTGGTCCCCGATCCCGGCGCCCGACGGCTTCCCAGGACCTGGCCGGCTCCCCTGCGTCCTCCCCTCAGCCTCCTTCCCTGGCTTCTGGCACCCGGGCGGCGCGCATGCGCGTTAGGGCGCGCGCGCGGTCACTGACCCTTTCTTAAAGGGCCAGCGTCCATTAACAGGAAATGAGGTTGAACAGGTACTGGGTATAAAGGGGGTTAGTGTCCAAGGGGGCGGGGCCTGATCTTCGTGTTCCCTGAGCTAGGAGTCAGGTCTCCTGGTGTTTATGTGCCTGTACTCACCTATCTCTCTTTGTAGAGCCGTACCTGCCTCGCCATCCCGTCTGCCGTATCCTGAACCCCGCACACTGTCCGTCTGCCATCTGACAGTCCGTACCATCTCGGATCCCTGCGGTGACCCGTCATCTCGCTCCTGAGGTTCCGGACCCCGCCTGATATCATCTCGGCTTCCGAACCTGAGCTACGTCACCAGGACTACCATCTGTGACACCGTGGTCCCAGGGACTCCTCCGCTGCCTTCACTTGCACGGACTGTTCTGCTGCCCATCAGTGCTTCAGCTGCCGGACTCCCTACCACCATCTTAAGAGTTCGGTCCAGTGGATCCACCTCCTGGGTCGGCCCGACCGCCCGGCCGTGACAATTGCTTAGTAGTTGAGAGCCATTCCGGTTTCAAACCGCCCCCCCCCAAAAAAAAATCCTCTTATTAGTGGGGCATACAGTCTTTTACTGCAGTATGTGATATAGGGCTAGGTTATTCACAGGCAGGGAGAGATTTAAAGTTGTCCTGACATCGGCTACTAAATGAGCAATTTCAGCACTACTACATCCCTTGCGTCTGTTATACTAGGAATATATAGTACAACTTGCAAAAAAAAGGTCCCAAAATTGTCAAAACAACTGGTTCAGGTGTAGTGTAGTGCCTGACCATCTCAATTCATACCAGCTCAGTTGCGTCTTTGTGTTGGCTTCATAGCATACATAAACTCCATAGGTCCCTACAGCTAAAAAAAAAGTGTAAGTTTAAAAAAAATAAATAAATAAATTGGTGTCACAGCCTGTAGTTCTGCCTGAAGCCAAATACCATAATATATAGCATCCTCGTGGTGGCTTCATATCTTACACAACTTAGATAGTGGTCTGCTGCAACTAAAGGCCCTGTCACACGCTACGATATATTTAACGATATGTCGTCGGGGTCATGGAATTTGTGACGCACATCTCGCATCGTTAGAGATGTCATAGCGTTTGACACCTCCGAACGACTGTTAACGAGCAAAAATACTCACCTTATCGTTGCTCGTTGACATGTCATTCATTTTCATAATGTCGTTTCTCCTTCTGCGCGCTAGTTGTTCGTCGTTCCCGAGGCAGCACACATCGCTACGTGTGACACCCCAGGAACGACGAACACAGCTTACCTGGCAATGAGGAAGGAAGGAGGTGGACAGGGTGTTCCGGCCGCTCATCTCCGCCCCTCCGCTTCTATTGGGCGGCCGCTGTGTGACGTCGCTGTGACTCCGAACGTCCCACCTCCTTCAGGAAGAGGATGTTCGCTGCCCACAGTGACGTCGTTAGGGAGGTAAGTATGTGTGACGGGGGTTAACGACATTGTGCGCCACGGGCAACGAATTGCCTGTCACGCACAAACGACGGGGAAGGGTGCGCTCGCTCATGCGATCGCACGATATATCGTAGCGTGTAACGCCGCCTTAACACACAGTCTGAGTGTTCCCCAATTTTTAGTAATACTCTGTCAGTGGCACAACGTCTGCCTGAAGGCCATAATTGTGGTGGCTTCATATCTTACACAACTTAGATAATGGCCTGCTGCAACTAACACACAGCCTGAGTGTTCCCTAATTTTTAGTAATACTTTATTTATTTTTATTACTACTTTATTAATACTTGATTATTATTAATCAAGTAATCAAACAAAAAAAATGGGAAAAAGAGGGGGTAAGAGCTGTGGACAAAGTAGTAGTGACAGTGGTGTTCGCTCAAGCAGTGTGATCGAGCCAAAGAGAAAGGTTCCTGCTTTGTCTACCTCTGCCTTCCTATCCCAATTTTCTTCTCCACGTGGGAAAGCACTCTTGTGCCCTGAACAGTGTGAACAGGTTATGAGTTGGCTAGCAGAAAATGCCTCCAGTTACTTGTCGAGTAGCAAATCCCAAGGGTCCACACATACAGACTTGAGTAGCCCAGAGGCTGGGCCATCGAATCCTCAGCCTGAAACTCCTTCCTCACAACATCAATATTCTAAGCAAACATATGACCCCAAAGTAGGTTACTTTGAGGAACTGTTTACGGGACCCTTTGAGCTTTCTTGCCTCTCACCATGCAACACCACCAATGCAGGTGAGGTAGCAGGTGAGGCCGTGGTGTGCAGTGATGCACATATCAATGAGCACCCAAGGCCAGAATAAAGCCGTGTTGTTTGCCGTGACATGCTGGGCAATCAGGTTTAAGTGTTGGAGAATGATGAGACACAGTTGCCCTCAGGTCAGCCTCAAACCTCCATTCCCGAAGATGTTGACCTTCAGGAATTTGACACCGACATGGTCGATGATGAGGTGACTCATCCAACATGGACGGGTGGCATGGATTGCGAGAGCAGCAGTGGAGAGGAGCATGTACCCATAGCCTGCAAAAAGACTGTAAGACATAGGCTTTCGACCACTGCCAGAGGTCAACCAACTGTACACATGACACCACCACTTGCGGCATCTCAGAGGCCAAGGGTTTGTTCACCACCTGTGGCATCTCAGAATCAAAGGGTCCGTGCACCATCTGTGGCATCTCAGAGTCCAAGGGTCCGTGCACCACCTGTGGCATCTCAGAGTCCAAGGGTCCGTGCACCACCTTTGGCATCTCAGAGTCCAAGGGTCCGTGCACCACCTGGATCATCTCAGAATCCAAGTATTCGTGGTTTAATTGTGTGAGAGTTTTTTCCAAGAGTCATTCGGACAAAACGGTGGCCATTTGTCAAATCTGTCAGACCAAGATTAGCAGAGGCAAAAATACTTCCATCTTGGGCACCTCCAGCATGAGAAACCATATGTTAGCCAAGCACACCACTAGATGGTTGACAGCTCTAGGTGAAAAACACGATTTCCAGACTCAAAACTCTGCCACTTTCCCTGGTCTGCCTGCTTCCCAAACTGGTGTGCAAGAAGGTGGCGCTGATGTCTCCTTCTCCCAACCTGATGTTGGCCAAACTCAATCATCAACGACATCAGCGTCAATGTCCCAGCGTTCTGTTCAGTTGTCCTTAGCACAGAGCTTTGAAAAGAAGCGAAAATACCCAGTTACGCACCCAAGGGCAGAAACTATAACTGCACATTGCACGATTGAAAGCCCTTGAGATGTTGCCATATCGGCTTGTGGGAACAGAGGCTTTCCGCGACCTTTTGGCGGTGTTAGAACATTGGTACACTGTGCCTATGCGCCACTATTTTTCTTGTTCTGCCGTCCCCACGCTCCACAATCACGTATCCATAAACATCAAACGGGCTCTCACCAACACCATAACAGTGAAGGTCCACTTAACCACAGACACGTGGACAAGCAGAAGTGGACAGAGACACTACATCTCACTGATGGCACACTGGGTGAACCTGGTGGCAGCTGGTACAGAGTCTGAGCTGGCAAAATCCCGTATAATTCCCACACCCAGAATAGCGGGGCCCACTTCAATCACAGTTTCAGTAGCATCCTACACAGCAACAACTCCCTCCTCCTCCTACTCTTCATCTTGCTCCTATGCATCTTCCTCAACATCCGCCGGTGTCCAACCATTGACATCATTCCCCAGCTGGGATCTCTGCAGCACTGCCACGGCTAAGCGTCAACACGCTCTACTGAAGCTCACCTGTATCGGCGACAAATCGCACATGGCACCTGAGCTTTTGAAAGCAATAACTGAGCAGACAAATGAGTGCCTTGCGCCGTTGGACCTCCGTCCAGGGATGGTAGTGTGCCATAATGGTCGTAATCTGGTGGTGGCTTTAAAGCTTGAAAAACTTGTACACGTTCCTTGTATGGTTCACATTGTAAATTTAGTAGTTCAGCACTTTCTGAAGAAATACCCTGGGGTACCAGACCTACTTACCAAGGTATGACGCATTAGCGCACATTTTCGCAAGTCATCTCCCTCTTTTGCTAGCCTGGTAGTGCTGCAGCAGCGCTTAGGGGGGCTTTACACGTTGCAACATCGCTACCGATATATCGTCGGGGTCACGTCATTAGTGACGCACATCCGGCGCCGGTAGCGACATCGCAACATGTAAATCCTAGGTGCGACGATGAATGAGCACAGAAGCGTACAATATCGCTGATCTGTGTAACATCGTTCATTTCCATAATGTCGGTTCTACCGCAGGTATGATGTTGTTTGTCGTTCTTGCAGCTCCACACATCGCTGTGTGTAAACCCGCAGGAGCGACAAAAATCTCCTTACCTGCCTCCCGACGGCAATGCGGAAGGGAGAAGGTGGGTGGGATGTTATGTCCCGCTCATCTCCGCCCCTCCGCTTCTATTGGCTGTCCGATTAGTGACGTTGCGGTGACGTCGCTGTGACGCCGAACGCATCTCCCCCTTGAAGTAGGGATTGTTCGGCAGTCACAGCGATGTCGCCGAGCAAGTATGTGCATGTGAAGCTGCCATAGCGATAATGTTCGCTACGGCAGCAATCACCACATATCGCATGTGCGACGGGGGCGGGTGCTATCGCGCTGGACAATTGCCTGGGCCTGTCCCACCCACAGCTGTGATTTAGTCACAGGTACGGGATTACAAAGCATCAAGTAGGTGCTTTTTTAAATAGTCCTGCTTTTAATGTGTGAGACCGCATGGCACCCTTCAGATAAATAAAATATTAGTGTAGGACTGCCCCCTGAGATTTGCCGTGAAGTGGTGGGGTAGCTCAAAATTTTGCAATGTTTTGCCAAAAATCTCCATTTATTAGTAAGTACAGTTTAGAAATTGTGCTGGCTCCGTCATTCTGATTTTTCTATTGGCAGGTGGTTAGCCTCCACTAAGCCGTGCACCCTTTTTTGGTCGTTCTAGCTGTCTGATTTTTGACAAGTTGTGACTGTTCAAACTCAGCCATCAGCCCTGTCCACAGGCTATTTAATCCAAGAAGCACTTGCCTGGGCCTGTCCCGCCCACAGCTGTGATTTAGTCACAAGTATGGGATTGCAAAGCATCAGGTAGGTGCTGTTTTAAATAGTCCTGCTTTTAATGTGTGAGGCCACATGGCACCCTTCAGATAAATAAAATATTAGTGCTGAGATTTGCCGTGAAGTGGCAGGGTAGCTCAAAATATTGCAATGTTTTGCCCAAAATCGCCATTTATTAATACAGTTATATGAAAAAGTTTGGGCACCCCTATTAATTTTAACCTTTTTTCTTTATAATAATTTGGGTTTTTGCAACAGCTATTTCAGTTTCATATATCTAATAACTGATGGACTGAGTAATATTTCTGGATTGAAATGAGGTTTATTGTACTAACAGAAAATATGCAATCCGCATTTAAACAAAATTTGACCGGTGCAAAAGTATGGGCACCTCAACATAAAAGTGACATTAATATTTTGTAGATCCTCCTTTTTCAAAAATAACAGCCTCTAGTCGCTTCCTGTAGCTTTTAATGAGTTCCTGGATCCTGGATGAAGGTATATTTGACCATTCCTGTTTACAAAACAATTCCAGTTCAGTTAAGTTTGATGGTCGCCGAGCATGGACAGCACACTTCAAATCATCCCACAGATTTTCAATGATATTCAGGTCTGGGGACTGGGATGGCCATTCCAGAACATTGTAATTTTTCTGCTGCATGAATCCCTGAGTAGATTTGGAGCGGTGTTTTGGATCATTGTCTTGCTGAAATATCCATCCCCTGCGTAACTTCAACTTCGACACTGATTCTTGCACATTATTGTCAAGAATCTGCGCTGATACTGAGTTGAATCCATGCGATCCTCAAGATTCCCGGTCCCGGCATTGGCCACACAGCTCCAAAGCATGATGGAACCTCCACCAAATTTTACTGTGGGTAACAAGTGCTTTTCTTGGAATGCCGTGTTTTTTTGCTTCCATGCATAACGCCTTTTTGTATGACCAAACAACTCAATCTTTGTTTCATCAGTCCACAGGACTTTCTTCCAAAATGTAACTGGCTTGTCCAAATGTGCTTTTGCATACCTCAGGCGACTCTGTTTGTGGCGTGCTTGCAAAAACGGCTTCTTTTGCATCACTATCCCATACAGCTTCTCCTTGTGCAACGTGCGCTATATTGTTGACCGATGCACATTGACACCATCTACAGCAAGATGATGCTGCAGGTCTTTGGAGGTGATCTGTGGATTGTCCTTGACTGTTCTCACCATTCTTCTTCTCTGCCTTTCTGATATTTTTCTTGGCCTGCCACTTCTGGGCTTAACAAGAACTGTACCTGTGTTTTTCCATTTCCTTACTATGTTCCTCACAGTGGAAACTGACAGTTTCAATCTCTGAGACAATTTTTTGTATCCTTCCCCTGAACAACTATGTGGAATAATCTTTGTTTTCAGATCATTTGAGAGTTGTTTTGAGGAGCCCATGATGCCACTCTTAATAGGAGATTCAAATAAGAGAACAACTTGCAAGTGGCCACCTTAAATACCTTTTCTCATGATTGGATACACCTGTCTATAAAGTTCAAAGCTCAATGAGGTTACAAAACCAATTTAGTGCTTTAGTAAGTCAGTAAAAAGTAGTTAGGAGTGTTCAAATCAAGAAATTGATAAGGGTGCCCATACTTTTGCACCGATCAAATTTTGTTTAAATGCGGATTGCACATTTTCTGTTAGTATAATAAACCTCATTTCAATCCAGAAATATTACTCAGTCCATCAGTTATTAGATATATGAAACTGAAATAGCTGTTGCAAAAACCCAAATTGTTATAAAGAAAAAAGGTTAACATTAATAGGGGTGCCCAAACTTTTTCATATGACTGTAAGTACAGTTTAGAAATTGTGCTGGCTCCCTCATTCTGAACAAATACCTTCCTTGACCCACGCTACAAAGAGAAATTTGCATCGCTACTTGTAGAGGCAAATAAGGATTGTACTACGGAAACATTCAAGAGGGCTGTTGTGGAGCAGTTGATGAAACGATTATCCTCAGATCATGCTGGCGCCAGGGGTAGAGTGTCATCTTGCGCAACAGGATTACAACAGAGGGTTTTGCATAGTAGGAGCAACACAGGCGGGGGACTAATGTGCCAAAACTGGTCCATTTTCCACAAACCGTCAAATGCGACTTAGATAACGGTTGGGGGAATGATGACAAGGAGGGAACAGTTAAGTAAGATGATGAGGGACTATGTTGGTGACCATATCAGCGTGCTTTCAGAGTCTACAGTTCCTTTTAACTATTGGGTTTCCAAGCTCAACACTTGACCAGACCTCGCGTTATACGCTTTGGAAGTGCTAGCTTGCCCTGCTGCGAGTTTGTTGTCTTAGCGTGTTTTCAGCTCAGCGGGGTCAATAATAACAGACAGTCGGACACGACTATCCACGGAAAGTGCAAACAGTTTGACGATGATCAAAATGAACCATAGATGGATTGCCACAGAGTATCAGGCAGTCTCTATTTTCTCTATTTCTGTTCTTTATTGATGCTGTGCTCCACGGTGTGTTACACATGGCCCCCTGTGGAATCAGAACCTTTTTTTAGCTCCTTGGCATGTTATGCCCTGTGGCAAAACCTACCAATTTTTGAAAAAAAAAAATTGTTGGCAGTTTTTGGGAGTACCTACTGGTGCAGTGCTCCATTGTGTCTGAACCATTATCCCATGGGGGAACAGAATTTATTAAACTCCTTGGCATGTTATGCCCTTTGGCTGATCCTACCAATTTTTTCAAAAAAGCTGTTGGGAGCTGTTGGGAGTAGCTTCTGATGCTGTGCTACACGTGTGTCACCCAGGGAATGGGGTACTCGGTCCTGGGTCACTTTGGTGGCCATTGCCCAGTCCCGATGATTAAAATAGGGAATATTTACAAAGAAATAGAGTTTTTCATGGTGTGACGCCACCTGCGGTTTGCGGTAAATGACTCGGTACCGCCGCTGTGGAGTTAACAGTCCCTGGGTGGATGGTACTGATGGCAGCAGTGATGGTAGGCCCTCCACGCACAGGGCTTGAGCCAGGGACTTGTCTTAGCAGGGATTGTGCAGGAATAACAGGCCAGGTAGGGTTATGGTCAAACAGTTTTTACTCACTTATGAGCCTCTAGGTGGCTGGTCGCGGGCTCTGGAACCTCTGTTGCCAGTGTTTCCCCTGCACTCTTTCCTTTTAAAGGACTCCTGTGGCATGGAGTGGCTTAGGAATCCACGGCTGTCCCTGGAGTGGGTTTCAGCCTCCCATCTGTACGGCGGGCAGTGCGGACCCTGTAGGGCTGATCCTCTGACCAGATCCCTGATCCTAATCTTACTGCCTGATGCCCCGGAATTAAGGGTAGGTGAGGTCCGTGTAGGTCTCCTCACCCTGTAGGTTTTACCAGGCTGTCTAAAACTGCACCTGGCCTAGGGCCCTGTGCGTGCTTCGGGCCCAACGGTACCGATCAGTACCTGCCCTGGCGACCTCTCTCCCGTGCCTCCGGGTCACCGCTGCACGACCCTCACTAGGCACGTCCTCACGCTTTTGTGTGCAGACCCTCTCTGACCCTTCCCTTCCTACCTCGCTCTCCACTTCCTATCTAGGCTGTCTAGCCCATGGTCAGGCTGAACCCGCCAGGTGTCCATCTCCCATGTATCTGGCTACTGTATGAGCCCTGGTTTGGAGTGGGAACTAAGGGTTTTACGTGTTTTGGTGTAGGTTGGCAATAGCATTCCAGGTACCAGGAGGTAGGCCCTGCATCCTTGTGGGAATGCATTACCTAGTAGTGCCCTGATGGTCTCAGGGACACCACACATGGTGTTTGAATCATTTTCCCCTGGGGAAACTGAATTTATTAAACTCCTTGGTATGCTATGCCCTGTCGCAAATCCTACCAATTTTTTAAAAAGAGCTGTTGGGAGTACCTTCTGATGATGTGCTCCATTGTGTTTGAACCATTTCCCCCTGGGGAAACTGAATTTTTGGAAATCCTCGGTGTTAGCTAGTGGACTAAAGCCTGAGTTCCAGAGTGAAACAACTGCCACTTCCACGGTGCAGCACGCTTCACAAACTGCGGTTTAGGAAGCAGGCGATGATGCCTCCTGCTCCCAACCTGCTTTTGGCCAGATGCAATCATCATCAACAACATCAGCTTCGATGTCCCAGCGTGGCGTTCGTTTTTCCATGAAACATACATTACTGAATAATTTGAATACAATTTGAATAGAGGGCCACTGGAGCCGGTGGTCTTGGTGGAGGAGGAGGAGGAAGAGGGCAAGGTCAACACCCAAATGGCCACATTGGCAATAGCACTGTAAAGTGTTATGGAGTACGTATTCCAAGTTTCCCACTAATAATATAGGGGACGCAGAAAACTACAAATGACCGCCGTCACTCCCCAATGTATGTTACAGGGCCCACCTGAGGGCCCTAAGAAGTCTGAGACTTGAGGACAGCCAGTAGCCCTTTCTACATTTGAATAGAGGGCCACTAGAGCCGGTGGTGTTGGTGGAGGAGGAGGGCAATCCAACATCCCAACAGGCACATTGGAGGTGAGAGACAGACACCAATATAATGTACAAGTTACAGCCCTTTCTAATCCAAAAAGAAGGAAAAATAGAAAAAATGGAACGCGTGAACATATGCTAAAGTGTTTTTTTTTGAGGTTCGGGCTTGAATTGACATTTTATTACAGTCATTAGGCACTACAAACTGTTTCTTTGCAGTTTCCTCTCTTTTACTATGGTTTGAGAGCTGTTCTGGCGACTACGTAAACGCTGCGTGCTGCTCTGAGCGCGTTATTCCAAGGCACCAGAAATGCAGTCAGGCACCTTCTACAGGCTGTGCCCATAAAGTTTCAGCCTTTTCCCATCCATTTCAGCCTTTTTCTCAGTCACCACAGCTCACCGACAGGTCCAATGTAAAATTATTCGAGTTTCCCATAGACTTACATTCTTACATTGGGCGTTGGATATCCGCGGATACTCGGATATCGGCGACTTGTCCGGCGGAAAGCCGTCGGATCGGAAAATACAGTATCTGCTCATCGCTATTAAATCACCATTAAAAATACCTATCACTTTAATTAATATTTAATAATCATTAGTACAGATGAAAATAAGAAACTTTGTAACATATTTTATAAGAGAAATGTGCTTCCTTCTCATCCTGGACTGAACTACTAATCTCATTTAATCAAAACTAAATTCCAAACAAACATGACTAGGGTAAATGCCATGCAAAAATAATAAAGATGATATATACGGAGCATAACTCATGCAGGAGAAAATGAGGTAAAAAAATGCACATCAGTAAACAATGTTCAATAGAAAATTACAAATTTTTATTAATAACAATACTGAAATGAGAATCCACAACCATAGAACAACCAATGTCCATATTTAACAGTAAGTGATCTGTATATAGCAATACATAGCTAAGGCAAAGGATCCAAATAAAGAAAAAATACCCGAAATCCAGTCAGACGATAATGACTTAATACCCCAAGTAGAGAGTAAAAGGGGGACAATCTGATCAAAGGTCAAAAAAATTTTTGTAGGTACACCAAAACATTACAGCAGCGAACCTTAACTAGCATCATGGAGGTTCAAGCAAATGGACAATATGACCAAATAACCATCTGTGATTAATCAGATATGACCAAGTAAATGCAGAGACCCCCGTGCAATCAGGTATAAATATGTCGCGGTGTACAAAAAATAGTTGCCTATGATCAGATATACAGTACATCCCCCATATACTCACAGTGTTGGGTAGTCAGAAGACAAAGGTTATCCAGAGCAAAAAAAGATAGGAGACCTAACGTACATTTCGCTTCTTAACAATAACCAAATACATGGCTTCCTCAGAGGTCACAACACCATGTGGATGCCCTGCAGTTTTATAACACCACTAAGTGATCAGATGACCAGGATCTGGCCATGTGACCGTCCAGGGGGCGTTTACAATGATAAAGTCATGTTTGGAATCACATGGAGCGATGAGATGACCAGGATCTGGCCGTATGACCATCCGGGGGGTGTGTACAATTATGACATCATGTTTAGAGTCACATGGGGTGATCAGATGACCAGGATCTGGCCATGTCATCATCCAGGGGGCGTGTACACTGATGATGTCATGTTTAGAGTCACATGGGGTGATCAGATGACCAAGATCTAGGAATGTGACCTTCCGGGGGCGTGTACAATAATGACATGTGTTAGAATCACATGGGGAAGACCATGTGACCACCCATGTGACCACAGCAGTGGCAGATAGCGCAGATGCCGCAGGCGCTGGAAACCCCATGGAAAAGCCCATGTGACCGGTCACATGACCGCAATGGCGGCGCACACACGGATGCCGCAGGCCCCATATCCAATGACACTCAACCGTCAATTTGTTATTAATAATGTATTTTTCTATTGAACATTGTTTACTGATGTGCATTTTTGACTCCATAATTTCATTTAATGGATAAGATGTGCAAAATCTGTGTTCAGTGAAGCTTTACATTACTTAGATAGTAAATGACAGTTGGTGTTTTTAAAATTCTATGGAGGTGAGGGGGAGGAGAAGGGAGGAGCTACAACATATATCATGAAGTCATAAAGAACGTGCCCCGAGGTGCTGACGACAAACCCACAGTAATGTCAGAGATGTGCATGGCAGCCAAAGCCCTGGGGTAAAGTGGAGCAGGCTGAAGAGAATACGCCTGATGGATGGGCATAAGAAGAGATTTCCCCTGAACAGTGTGCTCATTGGCATGAATTGCAAAATATCCAAAATCTGGAAATATGAATTTATTTTACACTTGAGGATAATTTAATTCCACTTGAATAATTTATGTCATCTCTAATTATTGTCCTGAATATTTTAAAAAATTGAAAAATAACAATGATGATATGTTGATTATGGACTGTTGAGGGAAACAGAAAAAAAATTGGCACATTTGGATACTCTGGAGTGAACTGGGATTAACGGTGGTTTGAAAGAGTTAGGGGTACTTTGCACACTACGACATCGCAAGCCGATGCTGCGATGCCGAGTGCGATAGTCCCCGCCCCTGCCGCAGCTGGGATATGTGGTGATAGCTGGCGTAGCGAAAATTATCGCTACGCCAGCTTCACATGCACTCACCTTGCCCTGCCCGCCTCCTTATTAAGGGAGTGGGCCGTGCGATGTCATAGCGACGTCACACGGCAGCCGGCCAATAGAAGCGTAGGGGCGGAGATGAGCGGGACGTAAACATCCCGCCCACCTCCTTCCTTCCGCATAGCCGAAAGGAACCGCGGTGAAGGAGGTAGGAGATGTTCCTCGCTCCTGCGATTTCACACACAGTGATGTGTGCTGCTCAGGAACGAGGAACAACATCGGACCGTCGCAGCAAGGTAATTATGGTTTTCGCCATTCTACACCGATGATACGATTACGACGCTTTTGCGCTCATTAATCGTATCATCTAGGCTTTACACACTACGATGTCGAGAGCGACGCCGGAAGTGTGTCACTTTCGACATGACCCCACCGACATCGCACCTGCGATGTCGTAGTGTGCAAAGTACTCCTTAGTTTTGAATAGGTCAGATAAGGTTAACAATATTATACATTAAATCTATTGTTTTAACCACTGTTTTTTCTCAGTGAGCCATATAGGTGTGAGAGACTTAGTGGAGGTTTCCCCATTTGTAATAGAAATGTATGGCTATGTGCCAAACAGGTGTTTTGGAGAAAGATTTTATTTTTTGTGAACAGTATCTTGAAGATAATGATCTCGGAGTCTCCCTGTATAATGCTCATTGGAGACAGTGCAAACATTGCTAAACGATTTCTCTGAATGTAAAGGAAAATAAGATTATTAAACTGATCATTATGGAAGTTCCACTTAAAACATGTAACTGATTAATGTATGTATTTCTTATTTGGCTCATTATTGCAATTTTAATATTTTAATTTATTTTATCTCATACAATTTGCTTTATGTAGGAAGATTTCACCATGTCCACAAGCTGTTCTCTCCCCATCACCATTTGCTTTTTATTGTGTATTCAGCAGTTGTTTGCTGGTTTTACCTGTAATAGAATCCTGTCTTTGTGGCAGTTTAGGAATTCACAGCATGTTGCCTGTTTTCCGTTTCAAGCAGATGATTTTTCACTAAATGCATTCACTTTCATGACAAATGTTATAAGGTGATATAAAAAATCTGCTTACATTTCTACATCTAAAATGGTTATTTTAAGACATTTAAAATTCAAATTGCGTTGACTAAGTGCCGGTTATTTTATACATTTATTCCATTTATGAAAAGTGAGTGCACTTTTCCATTATTAAGAAAAAAAAGTATGCACTTTAGACTTATTTAATCCTGAAGCTATACTTTAGTTTGACATAATTTCAGAGCAAGAATTGCTGAAGATTTTGAGGAGGACAACAGTAGCATCCATAGCAACAAAAAGAAGAATTGATAGAATACCTATATATATATTAAGCACAAACTAGGTCGAACTGTTAAAAGAACCTCTTTAAGGCCTCATTCAGAAATCCGTGAGTAATGTAAAAAACATTTCTGATTTTTTTCATACTCATGGATAAAAATTACTGATATACTGTATTTTCTGGTTTATAAGACACACTTTTTTCCCTGAAAGCTGTGGGAAAATTGGGGATGTGTATTACAAACCACATATGGCTTACCGGGGTGGCAGTGGTGGTGCATGGTTGGAAATACGGAGGGCTCGGAGGGGTTACCACTGCAGTGGTGCAGCTCCGGAGGGCCAGTGTGCAGCAGCGGAGGATTGGCGATACTGCAGGTTCGTGGGGTGTCACTGTGGCTGGCGTCATTGATCTGCTGGTGGGCTCCAAGGAGGGGATGTCGAGGCTCAAGAGGGTCAGTGTGTGGCAGCGGAGGGTCAACGATACTGCTGGCTCATTGGTTGTCATGGCAGCGGGTGCCATTGATTTGCAGGCTGCTTTGAATCCCGGCTGTTGATGCAATGAATTTCATGAAAATAGCCGCAGAGGCCAATCTGCATTCACGGCGCCTCCGCGGCCATTTTCTTGAAGTCCCTCATATCAACGGCCAGCAATTCAATTCAGCCTGCAATCCACTGGCAGATCAATGGCATTTGCTGCTGTGACACCCCATGAGCCCGCAGTATTGTCGACGCTCTGCTGCCACACACTGACGCTTTTGTGTCACAACACCCCCTCCTCCGAGCCCGCCAGCAGATCAATGGTGCCCGCCAACATGACACCCAACGAGCCCGCAGTGTCGCCAACCTTCCGCATACTGACCCTCATGACCCTCGACACCCCCTCCTCCAAGACCGCAGCATCGCCGACCCTCCTGTGCCACAACATCCCCTCCTCCGAGCCTGCAGCATCACCTACCCCGCCTCCTTTGACTTTCCTCAGCTGCTCCACTACCACCGCTCCTCCCTGGTAAGCTAATATAAGAGGCACTAGGATTATAAGATATACCCACATTTTAGCAGTAAAAGATATTTTTCCCATTTTCCTCCTTCAAATTTGGGATGTGTCTTATAATCCGGTGCATCTAATAAAACGAAAAATACGGTAACTCTATTTCTGCGTGAAAATCATGGATGGCATCAGTGTACAATCTGTGCACTGTCTATGATTAACATAGTAAGGCCACATTCAAAATTTGGTATTTTTCACATGTCAGAAAAATGGACTGATTTATGTGAACAGACTTTAGTCCGAGTGTCATGGCGAGTTTTTCTTGCATGTGGAAACGAAAAAAGAAAAGTTTCTCCTTCTTCTCCATTCTGAAAGTCTGTGAAAATCAGATTGCACTCATGTCATTAAAGTGCTATCCGATTTTTCACAGACACATATTGATTGGAAACCGTCCATAAATTTATGGACAGTCTGTAAAAACCCAGTGCTTTTCTCTGCTGTCTGTAGCGTCCAGCATAAATAAGCACCATCCAGGATTTTTTAAAATTTTCTTACAAGGTTTCTACTGCACATACGCTCAAGAGACTGCCATGTGCAGTTCAGACCAGACCTTACCGGAAGAAGAATGATGTCACCGTGGAGAGACAAGATCAGCCAATCACCACCCAGGGTGCTAGGACTCCATCTGAATCTTCTGTCTTCAGTATCGGAGCCAGCAAAGCTGGTAAGTATAACCTGTGTGTTTCTGTCATTCGGCTCCTGTTTCTAGCTCGTGCACAGCACCATAATGTACATACAGGTCCACACTATATACTCTATTGCAGTTTATATGTATACACTATATGTACATACTGTGGATCTCTGTGTATAGTATAGTGTTGTGTATACATTATATGCAGACTGTATCCTCTCTCTCGCTCTCTCTCTCTCTCTCTCTCTCTCTATATATATATATATATATATATATATATATATATATATAACAATTTCCAGAGCAGCACATCAACATTAGTTGGGTGCAACAATCCTTCACAACAGCCACAGCAACACTGTTTGAAAAAGGCCATCCTTTGACTGAAACTTCCTGTGGTATGGGCCATTAAAAAATACTTTATTTGAAAGAGAAGTGGAGTGTTGCCTTCTGATTTTTTTAAATATATATCTAATATATAAAGCTCAGTGTATGTATGTGTGTATGTTTGATGTATATATGTGCGTGTGTGTGTGTGTGTCCGCTAAAGGAATTCGCACCTTCGTATTTACAATCACGAAATTTTGCACAGAAACGCCATGTGACTCAGGGAACGTCATAGACTAGGTATTGACGGGAAAATTCAACCCCGCGCTTTACAGTTACTCTCCAAAATCCGGCCTCCATTAAACTGAATGGAGGTGGGAGGGAGGTGGGAGCTACAGGCTATTAATAGCAACTGTCAGTGATTGCTATAGGAACAAAATAAACTGTTAGTATAAGAAGCTAATGTGTGAGTTAATATGATGTCGGTGGGGAGACGGATAGAGAGAGAGACTGAAAGAGACAGACAGAGAGAGACAGACAGAGACAGACGTGGAAAGAGACAGAGACAGACGGGCAAAGAGACAGCCCTGGAAAGAGACAGACCTGGAAAGAGACAGATTGGGAAAGAGACAGTGCTGGAAAGAGATGGCCCGGGCTGTCTCTTTGCCCAGCTGTCTCTTTGCCCGGGCTGTCTCTTTGCCCGGGCTAAGAGACAGCCGGGCAAAGAGACAGCCGGGCAAAAAAACAGACGGGCAAACAGACAGACCTGGAAAGAGACAGACCTGGAAAGAGACAGACCTGGAAAGAGACAGACGGGCAAAGAGACAGATGGGCAAAGAGACAATAAATTATACAGTGAAGTCATAACACAGATAATGAACACAACCATGGGATAGTACACTATTTAAACTCTGAAGAGAGCACTAAACGACGATAGCAAAAGTAATTACAGTGCTAATGCTCTAAATTAATATTTCATAGTGTGCTGTGATAGGAAAGAGTTAATGCACACAATGATATCCAATTTACAAAAATTATAAATTTTGCAAAATGGATTATGTCACATAAAACAATAAGAATATAATAAACACGGCATCAGAACACAAATATTAGTTGTTGAGGAAGAGTCTCCATTAACTTAACACAATTGAGATATTTGGAGGATCAGCGTGAGCACATTTTGAAGAGACAGATAAACATGTGCCACTTCAATTCATATAGTAATGTATGTTTATGTAAAAAAGCAAACTTTTGCTACCAATTCTGTTTTGGCGACAATAGTTCAGATTTTATCTATATTAATATTCAGAGCATAATCAGAAAAATGAAACAGAAATCAGTAAATTGGCAAATTGCCACAAACATTATATGATGCAGCAAGTTTGATGGGTAAGTCTAAAACATTTCCTTCAAGCATACCTGTCATAGCAAAATACAGTACACTTAGGCGTGCCTATTCACTGCATAATAAATGGGAACTTGCATAATAAATGGAATCTTGCAGAATAGATGAAATGTTGACTTTTCTGCCTTTACAGAAAAGGAGGAAAAGCTCTGTGCTGCTGTTAGATGACTGACAGCTTTTGGTTTAGAAAATGTTGGAAAATGTTGCACTCTCTCAATGCATAATGGGATGCACATCTGCACCATTTTCAGAAACAGAAAACTGTCATCTAATTGTAGCAGTAAGAAAGCATGATATTCATCAGGGATATAAATACTGTATGTCATATGTCACTAGTGTCTGTGTCATTTCTGTAGTACTGTGCTCCGAGGTATTGACGGTAAGTGTGCACTTACATGAGTGTTTTGTAGATAAGTTTTGTACTTTTTATAGCTGCGTCAAAACAGTCACAAAAATGACTTGTAAAAATATCCTAACTGGAATTTTCTTCATAATTAACCAAATTCTACATTTTCATGTATACTGTAACTGTCATTTTGCTGTATTGTAATGATAAGCTAAATGTGCATTTGCATACTATTGAAAACTGTTTGTATGTGTGTATGGGTGATAGTGATTGGGGTGTTTAGTGCAATTAGAGCTTGCATGAAAAAAGGACCCTATAGAAAAATGTGGACTCAGCACTGTGAAGTCAATTATACCATACATTACCTCAAGGACCTGAGTAGTCTCGAAAGCTCACTATTATTACCATCTTTTCAGTTAGCCATTAAAAGGTATCAACCACTGAGGACTCTCAGTTCTTTTAAACAAACTTTTTTTTATCTCAAGGACCAGTAAAATAGTAAAATAATGAACATATATATAAAAGAACTGCCAGACTACTCATGACTCATGACTCTTTATCTGTGGCCACTATGTAATTTCCTTAAGCTACCAGGTGTGGACAAGCTACTAATACTGTCATATTAGAAATAGGCCCAATGCAATCGCATCGGGAGTGCGGTGAAATGAACATCTGTCTATGCTTAATGGTGCTGACAGGAACAGTGGACTTGTGTCACACTGTTTGCCCTTTCCAATATATCTCGGCCATGCCTCCTTACTGCTCCGTGACATTGCAAATGTGTAATATCTCATTATACCTGGATGTGGTATGGGTAGCGCTGTGTTAGACTGGGAACAGAATTGTGCTTACTCAGCCCACAATTTGGGTTCCGCCTGCACTGTTGTCCCTGGTTGCCATGGCTATGATGTGGGCGCAAACTGTGGCTGCGCAACTGACAGTGCTGCAGTGCATTGTGGGATAAGGTTACATCCACAACTGGTAATTATGTATGTAGATAAGCACTGATGACTAAGTAGCTTCAAAATGACCATGTTACGAATCAGCGCCGCTACAGCCGCAAGCAGCCTGCTGCAGTTCCAGTTGCGTCCAGGCACCGGCTGCCGTTTTTAGCCATGCCTCGGGTCGTCCAGCTGACTGCTTCCTCCTCCATGTTTAAGTGTGGAGATGCGGCTAGTGTACGTGCCGATTTACCCCAGCCAGAACCTAAGTCCAGTGTTTCGCCTAGTGAGCATGGTCAGCCTGATAGCACCATTTCTGAGGCTACTGAGCATGTTCCTACACTTAGTGCAAAAAGCCTCTTTGCACAGGTACTTGGACATCGTGCCATGTCTAAGTCCTGTGTTGTGCCTACTGAGCATGCTCAGGCAGATAGTCCTATTTCTGAGACTGTTGTTCAGGCTACTGAGCATGCTGAGGCACTTAGTGCATCAAAGGCTAGTTCTGGTAAGGACTTCACTAGGCAATCCGTGAGGAGGCAGGCTCTGATAGGCCGACACACAGCAGGTGTCCTGATGAGGTGGCCACTCCAGACTGGCTCGTGGAGGCCCGCCCCTGTGACACAGTACCTCACCATGGGTCGTCAGACGATGTCTGGTGAGGTGTTTGGGGAGTTGCAGCCATGAGGTCATTAGTGACGTGGCAGTTCCGGATAGGCCGCTGGTGATGTCGCTGATGATGTGGCACTCCGCTATTGGACCCTGGAGGTGCCATTGTGGTCCACCCTGGGTTTAGGGTGGACCCAGGTTATAAAAGGGGCTGGAGACAACATGGAGGTGCACAGTTTTCTCATATGCTTTTTGTGATCACACCGCCATGTATAGAGCTCATTGTGGCATAAGCCTTTGTTTGTAAGCGGTAGGTAGGGCTAAGCGTCCGGTGCTTGTCATGCCAAGACACCTGTGGCTCAGCATGTTAGGGTCAGGCATCAGGATTCCACCTCCTACCGTCCAGTCCTGCTTGTGCAGCCCAGTGGAGTTAACTGGGCTGCGGCTGCTGCTCCACCTGTCTGGTTGTGCCCCCTATGCACACGGACATCGTAGCCCATGACCCTTGTGGCATTAACAGGGAGTTCCTGGGCTGGGTGTGTGGACCCTGTTCCCCTCGTATCGGCTACCCAGTCAACGCTACCAGTGTGACCACCTGGCTTGACGTGTCCTGTACACACGTGGCCAGTTGAGAGCCCTGGTGGCCAGAAACGCTAATTGGGGGACTGCTTGGTATGACGTGTCATACACACGTGGCCGACAGGGCGCTTTTGCGGCGGTCTTCTGGTCAACGCTACCTGGTCACCACCCCGGCCTGACATGTTCCCTGCATACGTGGTCGGTGTAGCACCATAGGCACACCGAAATGCTAACTCGGTGGTCATCTGGTCTCACGTGTCCCTAGACATGTGACCGGTTCCCAGGTCTCCAGTGTTATTTCAGAGCCACCCAGCTCTGTATTCTTCGCCTAACCTTCGGGTTGCCAGCAGCTCCTTTGTCATCTGGAGCACGGTGGGCCCCGACTGGCGATTGGGATATTTACCACCTTATCTTGATCTGTCAGCCCCCCCGTAACAGACCGTCTCCCTAATTTTGATCTACATAGTAGAAATTAATTAGTTTTAAAATTCAAATTTGACAGATTTTCAGATTATCTGAATTGATTTGCAGTGAATGGAAAGTACTCCAAAGTTTCCAATTGACCGTAAAAAATGTGTAAAACACTTTGAGGTCTCATACCACTGTATTCAACCCCTTTAAGGCTCTATAAGATAAGCACAGCCTTATTGCCAAAGTGACTTCAACATACACTGGAGATTAAAATAGAGAACAACACACAATTTCCTAAATGTTAAAGTCCTATGTGGTTATATCCTAACATGAGTAAACTAGCAGTATTTTAGGCTCTGTGCGCACGTTGCATATTTGCGTGCAGTTACGCTGCGAATTGCACTGCAGCGTAACTGCATGCGTCCTGCGTCCCCAGCACAATCTATGAAGATTGTGCATAATCCATTCGCACGTTGCGTTTTAGAATGCAGCGATTTGCATGCTGCCAAAATGCTGCGTTCTAAAAAGCAACATGTCACTTATTCCGTGCGCTTTGGATGCAGCTCCCACTCTATCTATGGTGGGGGCTGCATCCAAAGCGCATGAAATCGGCTTTTTCACTGCATCCACTACGCAGTGTTTCTGCAGCAATTTGACGCGCACATGTACTGGCAAATCACTGCAAAAATTTCTGCAGGGACACAACGCAACGTGCGCACTTACCCTTAAGCTTATTTCAGAAATTGAATTTTTTCAAAAGCACATAATGAAAAATGTAAATGAGATAAATGTAAAAGAACACCGATCAAAATTAGAGAACACTTTCAGATACCTGCAAGTTATTAGTGTTAATCTGGCACCTGGTGCTAATTTGCTTAATTATGTGACAACCCTTATGCAACCGGCAGCCTAACTTTCCAGTTTGCACTGACTTTGCAAAAATGGTGTGTCATTCCAAAGTGACTGAAACCCTCTAGCAACGGGTTTTCCAGATGAAGGCCAAAAGAGGTGACCCTATCAGCCATAGCAAGAGAAGTTCATCATTCCAAGTCTGTGATATCGAGAATATTGCTTTTTTACAACATCTCAAACTCTTTTAAGTCCTCCAAGAAGACTGGTCGCCCTTGAAAGACAAATTCAAGAGAGGACAGGATATTGTGGAGAATCTCCATGGGTAATCATTTTAACATTGCTGCTGGAGTTGCTTTCCAGTTCAGCACTGAACAGGGTAAGGATCTGTCTCATCATACAGTATCATGATATTTAAGTGCATTTGGACTGTAAGCCCACTCTGCAGTGACCAAACCCCTCGTTAGCAGAAAGAATCAAAAGGAGCCTGTTGTGTGGACAGAGGAGAAGTGGTCCACAGGTCATTTTAGTGATGAAAGCAAGTTTAATTTATTTGGGTCTGATGGGAAACATTATGTTAATCGACAAACTGAGGAAAGACTGAACCCAAAGTGTGTTAAGAAAGGTTGTGGAGGAAGTGCCATGGTTTGAAAATTGTTTTCTGCGTCAGGAGTAGGACCTATCATATAGCTACATGGCAGAGTGAATACAAGTGTGTATCAGAACCTTCTTCAATAACACGTGGTTCCTTACTTGCGTTCATCACTCAATCAGCCAACAATTTTCACGCAGGACAATGGGTAAAGCAGTCCCTTGAAACAGAAAACATTGAAACAATGAAATGGCCAGCCCAGAATCCTGATCTAAACCCAATAGAAAACCTCTCCAGTATATATAGGTTTGAGTAAACAGAGGGTAACCAACATTATGTTTAATAGCACACTGCACAGACTATCTAAGCTTTTTATAATTAAAATACATCCCAAAAATGATCATTGTGTGGAGGTATATGCCTGTTGTGTTAATGCTTATATGGTATTTTAACTCCTTCCTAACATATGACGTAACCAGTATGTCATGGTCAGATAGGAGTTCCCGAACCATGATACATGGGGTATATCATGGGGATTGCAAAGGCACAGGCGCTGTGCCATCATGATCGCTGCTGGGAGCTTGAATTACCTGACAGCGGATCCCTGGCTCTCAGAGCCAGGAGAGGTCCCGGTGCCACCCCTGGTTGTTTAATCCCCTAAATGCTGTGATCAATAGAAATTGCAGCATAAATGGGCTGGGAGAGGAGTGCATTCCCTTTTCCAAGCAATTCAGACCCCCAAGATATTATCAGAGGGGCCCGGTAGTTGCAGAGGTAACTTGAGGTCATTATAATGACCTCTGGATCACCAGCTACAGCAAGCCTCTGGGATCATGCCAGGGGCATGATCTCAAAGGTTTGTGTCAGTGTAAATCTAATAGCTATAACCGATTATAAGAGTGATCAATGAAATTAAAGTCAATGTAACAGAGAGGGACTAAGTAAAAAAGTAAAAAATTTGCAAAAATATTTTTTTTAAAAATCACCAAAGAAAGAGAAAAAAAACCTTAAAAAATATACTAATAAAAACCAATATTTATGTAAAAAATAAACAGAAAAATACACATATGTGGTATTGCCACCTCTGGAACAATCCAATCTAGAAAACTGACAGTCTATTTAACTCCTTCAGTGAGCACCAAAAAAAAAACTTGCCAAAAAAGGGGAATAAAACAAGATCAAAAAGTTGCATTTAAATAAAAATGATATAGCTGAAAACGTCATCTTGTCCCTCAAAAAAGAAAGTTACCATACAGCACTATCAGTGGAGAAATAAAAGCTACAGCTATAGCTCTCAGAATACAGCAATGCAAAAATAATTATTTTCTTCTATAAAATAGTTTTTATGGTGTAAAAGTGACCAAATAATAATAAAAAAAAACAATATAAATGTGACAGCGCTGTAATCATACTGATCTGAAGAAAAAAGCTGTCTTATCACTTTTCCGGCACAGTGAACGGCGTAAAAAACCTCCAAAAAACAGTTGCTGAATTGCTCTTTCGTCTTGATTATGCTGCATAAAAAGTGGAATAGAAAGCGATCAAAAATGATTATCTGACCCAAAAGGCTATCAATAAAAACTACAACTCATCCTGCAAAAAACAAGCCCTCACATGACTCTGTCAGCATAAGAATAAAAATAACTATAGCCTTCAAAATTCAGTGATGCAAAAACCTTTATTTTGTAAACTAGTATTTTTTTACTATTAGCCTTTTTAGACAGTAGCTAAACCTAAAAAACCTACATAAATCTGGTATCACTGTAATCGGGCTGACCTGAGAACGAAAGCCGCCCTATCATTTATACCACAAGGTGAACAGCGTAAAAAATAGTAATAAAGCCAATTCTTTACCTGCTGTTTATTTCTTCATACTGCCTCTCAATGATCTCAGTAAGGCTTGACTCATATTTATCCTGTACATCAAAAGTAGATCCCAATTACATAGAAAGTACTGGTGCATTCAAGATAAATGATACAACAAACTGTATGGTGCATTTTTTTGCTATTAACCCTTATAGAAATTGTAAACTTGGGGCTAAAACAACATTTTAGGGAAGAAAATGTAATTATTCTTTTTCACCACCCAATTGTATAAAATTCAGTGACACACCTGTGGCGTCAATACACTGTGTCCAGAATTATTAGGCAAATTAGTATTTTGATCACATGATATTTTTTATACATGTTGTCCTACTCCAAGCTGTATAGGCTTGATAGCCAACTACCAATTAAGTAAATCAGGTGATGTGCATCTCTGTATTAAGGAGAGGTGTGCTGTAATGACATCAACACCCTACAGTACATAAGGTGTGCTTAATAATTAGGCAACTTCCTTTCCTTTGGCAAAATGGGTCAGAAGAGAGATTTGACGGGCTCTGAAAAGTTCAAAATTGTGAGATGTCTTGTAGAGGGATGCAGCAGTCTTGAAATTGCCAAACTTTTGAAGCATGATCATCAAACAATAAAGCGTTTCATGGCAAATAGCCAATAGGGTCGAAAGAAGCATGTTGGGCAAAAAAGGCGCAAAATAACTGCCCATGAAATTAGGAAAATCAAGCATATAGCTGCCAAGATGCCATTTGCCACCAGTTTGGCCATATTTCAGAGCTAATAACATCAAAAACCACAATAGACACATGGGGGCTCTGTTGCATAAAATCTACATGAACACCAAGGAATGAATATGCAAGCCAAAATTGTATGATTCAATAAACAACATGCACTTGTTATTTTGTTGCTGAACTACCGTATATAAGCAGTATAATATATTATTCCATATTAGAAATCATACATAACTTGCAAACCTTGTCTAAAGTAAATGTTGAAAAGTATACATATAATTATAGCAGGATGCAGCTATGATATCATCACATAATTACATAGCTACATAATATTACCAGCAGTCCAAGGAAATAGTGGTGCCACGGCCTCCCACAGACACACTGACGCTTGTTTTGCACCTACACGTGCTTCGTCCTGGACAGCTGGCACCTGTTCACACCTGTTGCATGTGCGGGTCAGTCTTTCTGATATACAGTTAGGTCCAGAAATATTTGGACAGTGACACAATTTTCGCGAGTTGGGCTCTGCATGCCACCACATTGGATTTCAAATGGAACCTCTACAACAGAATTCAAGTGCAGATTGTAACGTTTAATTTGAAGGTTTGAACAAAAATATCTGATAGAAATTGTAGGAATTGTACACATTTCTTTACAAACACTCCACATTTTAGGAGGTCAAAAGTAATTGGACAAATAAACCAAACCCAAACAAAATATTTTTATTTTCAATATTTTGTTGCGATTCCTTTGGAGGCAATCACTGCCTTAAGTCTGGAACCCATGGACATCACCAAACGCTGGGTTTCCTCCTTTTTAATGCTTTGCCAGGCCTTTACAGCCGCAGCCTTCAGGTCTTGCTTGTTTGTGGGTCTTTCCGTCTTAAGTCTGGATTTGAGCAAGTGAAATGCATGCTCAATTGGGTTAAGATCTGGTGATTGACTTGGCCATTGCAGAATGTTCCACTTTTTTGCACTCATGAACTCCTGGGTAGCTTTGGCTGTATGCTTGGGGTCATTGTCCATCTGTACTATGAAGTGCCGTCCGATCAACTTTGCGGCATTTGTCTGAATCTGGGCTGAAAGTATATCCCGGTACACTTCAGAATTCATCCGGCTACTCTTGTCTGCTGTTATGTCATCAATAAACACAAGTGACCCAGTGCCATTGAAAGCCATGCATACCCATGCCATCACGTTGCCTCCACCATGTTTTACAGAGGATGTGGTGTGCCTTGGATCATGTGCCGTTCCCTTTCTTCTCCAAACTTTTTTCTTCCCATCATTCTGGTACAGGTTGATCTTTGTCTCATCTGTCCATAGAATACTTTTCCAGAACTGAGCTGGCTTCATGAGGTGTTTTTCAGCAAATTTAACTCTGGCATGTCTATTTTTGGAATTGATGAATGGTTTGCATCTAGATGTGAACCCTTTGTATTTACTTTCATGGAGTCTTCTCTTTACTGTTGACTTAGAGACAGATACACCTACTTCACTGAGAGTGTTCTGGACTTCAGTTGATGTTGTGAACGGGTTCTTCTTCACCAAAGAAAGTATGCGGCGATCATCCACCACTGTTGTCATCTGTGGACGCCCAGGCCTTTTTGAGTTCCCAAGCTCACCAGTCAATTCCTTTTTTCTCAGAATGTACCCGACTGTTGATTTTGCTACTCCAAGCAGGTCTGCTATCTCTCTGATGGATTTTTTCTTTTTTCTCAGCCTCAGGATGTTCTGCTTCACCTCAATTGAGAGTTCCTTAGACCGCATGTTGTTTGGTCACAGCAACAGCTTCCAAATGCAAAACCACACACCTGTAATCAACCCCAGACCTTTTAACTACTTCATTGATTACAGGTTAACGAGGGAGACGCCTTCAGAGTTAATTGCAGCCCTTAGAGTCCCTTGTCCAATTACTTTTGGTCCCTTGAAAAAGAGGAGGCTATGCATTACAGAGCTATGATTCCTAAACCCTTTCTCCGATTTGGATGTGAAAACTCTCATATTGCAACTGGGAGTGTGCACTTTCAGCCCATATTATATATATACTGTAGCAACAAGTGAACAAGTCCTGCACCGCCTGCCCTCAGATTACCTCCAAGTTCAGTGGCTCACGTGCTGATGACTGCCATGTAGCGCTGGTTTGCAGGCGCAGCGTGCTGGTCGGTATTGAGCAGCTAGGAGATCCAACAACAGGAAGATGAAAAATCGACCGCAAACAGCTGCTATGCCAAACAATTTCTTTTTTATTCAAGCGTTCTTTTCATCGGTGCAGATAAAAATGCGGGAGGTGACTAGGATGCGAGTCCCTCCAAAGGACGACGGCCGTGGTGGACCCGTAGAAGTCTGGCTTACAGACGAAACGGCCGTCGTCCTTTGGAGGGACTCGCATCCTAGTCACCTCCCGCATTTTTATCTGCACCGATGAAAAGAACGCTTGAATAAAAAAGAAATTGTTTGGCATAGCAGCTGTTTGCGGTCGATTTTTCATCTTCCTGTTGTTGGATCCCATATTATATATATAATTGTATTTCTGAACATGTTTTTGTAAACAGCTAAAATAACAAAACTTGTGTCACTGTCCAAATATTTCTGGACCTAACTGTATTTCCACTGTTTAAGCACATTCACTGGCTCTCCAAACGTGACATGGCGCTTGCGAACAATTTCAGCCAATTTTGCTTACCTTACCAACCCTGCCATGCACCCAAACAGTGGTTTTCCACTGCATATCAGTGTACTCAGGAGAAATTGCACAACAATTTTTCTGGTACATTTTCTTATGTTACCCTAGTGAAAATGCAAAATGTGAGGCTAAAGTAACATTTTTGTGGGAAAAAGTAAAATTTAAAGTTTTTTTCTTCAACACTGCTTTGTGAAGCACCTGGAGGGTTACAAAAAAACGTTTTGGATGTGGTTTTGAGCAGTTTGGAAGGGACAGTTTTTAGAATGGTGTCACAATTCAGTGTTTTCTTTTACACAGGCCCCTCAAAGTCACTTCAAGTATGATGTGGTCTCTAATTAAAATGGTTTTAGAAAGTTTGTTGGAAAAATGAGAAATTGCTGATAAACTTGTAACTTTCCTAACTTCCTAAAAAATATGCTTCAACAATTATTCTGATGTAAAGTAAACATGTGGTAAATTTTATTTAGTAACTATTTTTTTGTGATCTAACTTTCTGGTTTAACGGTATAAAAATGTAAAATTTGAAAATCTCAAAATGCTCACCAAATTTCTGATATTTTCACAAATAAATGCAAAAAAGATCCTAAATTTACCACTATCATGAAGTAAAATATATCACAAAAAACATTGTCAGAATCACCAAAATCTTTTCAAGTGTTCCAGAGTTATTACTTTATAAAGTGACACTGGTCAGAATTGAAAAATGTCATAGCCAGGAAGGTGAATACCAGACTTGGGCAAAAAAGGCATTAACAAATGCTGGTCTCAAATGTGTCCGTTTTAAAGGAGCAGCAACAAATTTGTTAATTTCAAACAGTAAGGTTTACTAGAAATTGGGAAAGAAAAATTGTTTTTTAGTTTTGATGGAAGAAACAAGAAGGTGAATAAGCTATGGCTTATTTCTACTGTAACAGCAAATTTTATCTTTTTACATGGCGCATTAATGTTTTATTGTAAACATTTTAATATTATAGATGGGCAAATAGTGAGATATTTGTGTTCAGAATATTTCTGCTGAATAATTTCTATTATTCATGAATTCATACCGAATAATGAACCCAATGCAAGTCAATAGGAAACTCGAATAATTTTCTGGAGGATCTTGGAAATAGGTTTGGGAGGGCTGTAAAAATGCTCCAACAGGTGGAAAAGTGTTGAAACTGAGTGAGTATAGCATAAGGGAGATGCCTGGAGGCATTTCTGACCTACATTTGGTTTCTGGGAATAATGTTGTCAGAGTATTTACTGGGATTAAAGCAGAAATATTACACTTACTGAGATTCCATTGGCTGTCACACTACTTACTGGTCTGATCATTAAATCTCACGCATATTGACTGCTCCTCTGCCCACTCTCTGTGACAGCTTCTATGATTGGCTGCAGTCAGACTGCTGGCGTTGCGGCATCTGTGACTGGTTGCCTTCACAGTAGCTGTCTGGGGCAGGACATTAAGTGTAAAAATATTTAAATTATTAATTTAAATATGTGTGCAGTCCGCCCCCAAATTTAGATATACAGCCAAGATAAAGTTGACAGCTGGGGCTGGTATTTATAGGCTGAGGAGGCCCATATTCTCATAGACCCTCCCCTATTATGAACCTTGGGCTTGATGATAGCTGTAATTTTTACAATACCCTGATTGCTACAACACTAGGAGAATTGGGATGAGTCGGGAAAAACAGTGCAATTGTCACAACTAATAGATGCGATAATTCCTGGGTGGCTGCAGGCTGCTATTTTTAGGCTTGGGAGGGCCCAATAACTATGGGCCTACCCAGCCTGAGAATACTGGCCCACAGCTGTTTGCTTTAAATTTGTATCTTGGTTGGGTATCAAAATTAGGGGGACCGTACGCTGTGTTTTTAAATTATTTATTTAAATAATTTTTAATAAGCTGCATGGGGTCCCTTGTATTTTGACACATAGCCAAGAAAATATGCACAGCTGAGGGAAAAGCTCGATAGTTCTAGATACGTTCAAGAACGGTTCTAGCAGCAAAAAAAACAGCTAATTCCTAGCTGGCTTTCCGCTGTAATAGTGTAAGTCACTCTGTGACTCAAACTATTAAGACATTTCAGTGTATAGTGTGCGGGAACAGCGCATTCAGATCACTGCTGTATGGATAATGGCGATCGGCATTTTTTTTTTTTTCCTTGTCTTCCTTCCCTAAGCGCGCGCGTGTAGTGGGGCGGGCCAGCATGTCAGCCAATCCCAGACACACACACAGCTAAGTGGACTTTTAGCCAGAGAAGCAACGGCATGCGTGATAGGATGTCCATGTCACATGTCCCTGCATTATAAAACCGGACATTTTCCTCCAGCACGCCATTATCTGCCTTCTGCGTCCTTGGTGTCAGACATCACTGGCGCAGCTCCTATCGCCGATACAGCTGTATACGCTCCATACACAGCGCTGTACAGCTTAGGGATAGCACTTTCTATCAGTCCTTTTAAGGGCTCGTACCGGCAGGGTCAGCGCTATAGGTGACAGATCCTGAAAACAGAGTTTAACAGCTACACAAGATGACAGCGTCTGTGTAGCTAAGGTCAGGGATTTCCTCGCTGCATTTCCCCATTAGGAGGGATAGAAAGGCAGGCTTCCTTTCCTCAACCCAGAGACCCACGACCCTGGCACTTTACCCTCCTGCCCTTTGCACACTCCAACTCATTGTTACTAAGCTATTAAACTAGCAAACACTGAGTGAACTTAGTGGCATCCTAAACATGGCTGTTGGACTTCTGTATCGTCCCACAAGTGCAAAGATATTTGCAGCACCTCTGCCTGCATTGCACACTCAAACTCATTGTTACTAAGCCATTATACTAGCAAACACTGAGGAAACTTAGTGGCATCCTAAACGTGGCTATTGGACTTCTGTATAGTCCCACTAGTGCAAAGATATTTGCAGCACGTCTGCCTGCATTGCACACTCAAACTCATTGTTACTAAGCCATTATACTAGCAAACACTAAGTAAACCTAGTGGCATCCTAAACGTGGCTATTGGACTTCTGTATAGTCCCACAAGTGCAAAGATATTTGCAGCACCTCTGCCTGCATTGCACACTCAAACTCATTGCTACTAAGCCACTATACTAGCAAACACTGAGGAAACTTAGTGGCATCCTAAACGTGGCTATTGGACTTCTGTATAGTCCCACTAGTGCAAAGATATTTGCAGCACGTCTGCCTGCATTGCACACTCAAACTCATTGTTACTAAGCCATTATACTAGCAAACACTGAGTGAACTTAGTGGCATCCTAAACGTGGCTATTGGACTTCTGTATAGTCCCAGTAGTGCAAAGATATTTGCAGCACCTCTGCCTGCATTGCACACTCAAACTCATTGCTACTAAGCCACTATACTAGCAAACACTGAGTGAACTTAGTGGCATACTAAACGTGGCTATTAGACTTCTGTATAGTGCCACAAGTGCAAAGATATTTGCAGAATCTCTGCCTGCATTGCACACTCAAACTCATTGTTACTAAGCCATTATACTAGCAAACACTCAGTGAACCTAGTGGCATCCTAAATGTGGCTGTTGGACTTCTGTATAGTCCCACAAGTGCAAAGATATTTGCAGCATATCTGCCTGCATTGCACATTCAAACTCATTGTTACTAAGCCATTATACTAGCAAACACTGATTGAACTTAGTGGCATCCTAAACGTGGCTATTGGACTTCTGTATAGTACCACAAGTGCAAAGATATTTGCAGCATGTCTGACTGCATTGCACACTCAAACTCATAGTTACTAAGCCATTATACTAGCAAACACTGAGTGAACTTAGTGGCATCCTAAACGTGGCCATTGGACTTCTGTATAGTCCCAGTAGTGCAAAGATATTTGCAGAACCTCTGCCTGCATTGCACACTCAAACTCATTGTTACTAAGCCATTATACTAGCAAACACTGAGTGAACTTAGTGGCATCCTAAACGTGGCTATTGGACTTCTGTATAGTCCCACAAGTGCAAAGATATTTGCAGCGTGTCTGCCTGCATTGCACACTCAAACTCATAGTTACTAAGCCATTATACTAGCAAACACTGAGGACACTTATTGGCATCCTAAACGTGGCTGTTGGACTTCTGTATAGTCCCACTAGTGCAAAGATATTTGCAGCACCTCTGCCTGCATTGCACAATCAAACTCATTGTTACTAAGCCATTATACTAGCAAACACTGAGCGAACTTAGTGGCATCCTAAACGTGGCTATTGGACTTCTGTATAGTCCCACAAGTGCAAAGATATTTGCAGCATGTCTGCCTGCATTGCACACTCAAACTCATAGTTACTAAGCCATTATACTAGCAAACACTGAGTGAACTTAGTGGCATCCTAAACGTGGCTATTGGACTTCTGTATAGTCCCAGTAGTGCAAAGATATTTGCAGCTCCTCTGCCTGCATTGCACACTCAAACTCATTGTTACTAAGCCATTATACTAGCAAACACTGAGTGAACTTAGTGGCATCCTAAACGTGGCCATTGGACTTCTGTATAGTCCCAGTAGTGCAAAGATATTTGCAGAACCTCTGCCTGCATTGCACACTCAAACTCATTGTTACTAAGCCATTATACTAGCAAACACTGAGTGAACTTAGTGGCATCCTAAACGTGGCTATTGGACTTCTGTATAGTCCCACAAGTGCAAAGATATTTGCAGCGTGTCTGCCTGCATTGCACACTCAAACTCATCGTTACTAAGCCATTATACTAGCAAACACTGAGGAAACTTATTGGCATCCTAAACGTGGCTATTGGACTTTTGTGTAGTCCCACTAGTGCAAAGATATTTGCAGCACCTCTGCCTGCATTGCACAATCAAACTCATTGTTACTAAGCCATTATACTAGCAAACACTGAGTGAACTTAGTGGCATCCTAAACGTGGCTATTGGACTTCTGTATAGTCCCAGTAGTGCAAAGATATTTGCAGCACCTCTGCCTGCATTGCACACTCAAACTCATTGTTACTAAGCCATTATACTAGCAAACACTGAGGAAACTTAGTGGCATCCTAAACGTGGCTATTGGACTTCTGTATAGTCCCACTAGTGCAAAGATATTTGCAGAACGTCTGCCTGCATTGCACACTCAAACTCATTGTTACTTACTAAGACATTATAATACCAAAAATTGAGTAAACTTAGTGGCATACAAGAAGTGGCTGTTGTACTCCATTAGTGCCCCACTGGTGCCAAGCTATTTCTAGCACCTGTGCAGGACACCCTCCTGCTCTGTTTTTAATAAGCTATAATGATAGCAAAAAATACTGCCATTTAGTGGCATCATAGAACTGGATGTTGTATTCCATTATTGTCCCACTGGTGCCAAGCTATTTCTAGCACCTGTGCAGGACACCCTCATGCACATTTTGCTACGCTAATGTTATAGCAAACTCAGGGAATTCATTGCTGCATTTGATAATTTGGAGGGATAGAAAGTGAGGCTTCCTTTTAGCTTTTCCTTCTGTTCATAGACAGCATCTCCAAGTCCACACCCAAAGAGCAATTTCTCCTCCACGTGTAAGTGTGGAGAGGCAGCTAGTGTGCATGCGTGTGCCGATTTACCCCAGCTGCAGCCTAACTACAGTGTTTCGCCTAGTGAGTGTGCTCAGCCTGACTGTGCCATTCCTGACGCTAAGTCTTCATTTCGGGATACAGCGCATGCTCCCACACTTAGTGTGAAAAGCCTCTTTGCACATGTACTTGCATTCCGTGCTGGGTCTAAGTCCTGTTTTGTGCCGAGACACCGTGCTAAAGCTGATAGTCTTTTTCAGAGACTCTATTTCATGCAACTGAGCATGCTCAGGCACTTACTGCATCAAAAACTAGGTCCGGTAATGAACTCTTTGGCCCTGCCCCTGATGTGGGGGGGCCCATATAGACCACAGGGCATCAGGTGCCCTGACGATGTGGCCAGGCCACTCCCAAATGGCTTGCAGAGGCCCGCCCCTATGACTTGTCCCCTCATTATTGATGGTCAGACGATGACTGGTGAGGTGTTTGTGTCGTGGCAGCCATGAGGTCATTATTGAAGTTGCGGTTCCAAATAGGACACTAGTTATGCCACTCATGACGTGTCACTCTGCTTTTGTCTCCAGGAGGTGCATTGTGGTCCACCCTGGTTTGGGGCGGACCCAGGTTATAAAACGGGCTGGAGCCAACAAGGAGGTGGGCAGTCTCCTATTATGCTCCGAAAGAGCACACCTCCATGTGTTGAACCCATTGCGGCTTTAGGCCAGAGGTAGGCATGGATAGGGCGTCGATGCAGGCCGCCACCACAGTTGGTAACGCAGAACGGTTAAGACCAGCTCCTGTCCTACAAGTCCTGCTTGTGCAGCCCAGTGGCATTAACAGGCCTGCTGCTGCTGATGCGCCTGCTGTCCACAGGTGTGGCCCCAATGCACACGGTCAGCGTACTGAATGGCCCCTGTGATGTTAACAGGGAGTTCCTGGGCTGGGTGGGCGTGTAGACCCTGTGACGCTAACAGGGCTCCCAGTCTCAAGATCTGAGTGGCGTCTAACTCGGTTGAGGCAACTATTAGTTTCATAGCCACACAGATCTGTATCCTCCACCTAACCTTCCATTTGCCAACCTCTCCTTTTCCATCTGGGAGCATGGTGGACATTGACTGCTGATGGGGATATATACCTTTCTCTTTCTTTTCTTATTAATTTTCGTTATATACCGGTAACATAGTATATACCACCTGATCCAAATCTGCCAGTCCCACCGTAACAGGTGGTGTTTCTTCATCAAATGTTACTTTTGCTTAACCACCAAACCCACGGACAAAAACTTTTTTCCACTTTCCAACACACCTGTTCCCCTTTCCACCAGCATTTGTCCTTTTTCAACTCATTTGGTATATGACCAAAAGTGCAACTCTGCAGGGACACCGTACTCAATGCCATCTCAGCCCAGCAGCCAGCCCTCGGTCCCTCAGATGTGGACAAGTAAAAGCCCATTTCCTCCTATCCATGACAAAGCGTTGAGATTCACTCTGTGAAGCACTGGTGTTTACTGATAAAAGCAGATCTAAGAATCCGTACCACCTTCTGCAGATGTGAAAGGAGAAATATGTCAGCTCACCCCTCTTCACTCCTGGACTCTGCACCGATGCGCGGAACGCCCTGGCCTGGGCGGGGATGAAGGCAGCAAGAATCAAATGTCCAGCATCAAGGAGGATAAAAATAAAACTTGTATTTATTTGTATGATTATAAAAACATACAGACTGTGCAGTGGACACAGAGGCACAAGTGCAAAAAGTGGATCTATCCGACGCGTTTCGACCAGAGAGTCTTATTCATCACCTTCTGCAGATACTCCTGTATACGTGCGTCCCTTTCTATGGCAGGAATTATTTAGCCAAATTTGGTCTTATACCGAAGATCTAACAGTGTGGCAACCCAGTAGTTAGCATTACTTCGAATTCGTACAATCCGAGGGTCATGTTGTAGGTAGTGCAGCAAGAAGGCGCTCATGTGTCTTGTGCATCCAGGAGGACCAAGTCCTTGGTTTGTTGGTGGCAGAGAGGTGAGAATCGTGCCTCCTTCCTCTGCCCTCTCCCCCCAACCTCGCACAACCGAAATGTGAGCAAGCTCTCACTCATCTGCTGAGTCTTCCATGCCCATCGCAAGTTCGTCCTCCATTTCTTCATGGGCTCCTGCACCTTCCTCAACAATTTTTGCTGATACTATGCGCCCTTGTTAATCCCTATCCCCCACCATGACTGCCCCCTAGGTGCCGCTCACCGTATGGACCTTGTACATCTTATTATCCCTTCTGCATATGACTCCTCCTGTACTTCCTCCCCTTCCTCTTGGACCAACACCTGACTCCGAATAATGCTTACAGTGTGCTCCATCTTGTAGATGAGCAGAATTGTCATGCTGAGAATGGCATCGCTAGTGCTAAACATCTTCGTCGACATTTGTAAACTGTGTAGAAGGGTGCATAGGTCCTTGATCTGACACCACTCCAGCAGCGTGATCTGCACCACCTCTGGATCAAGTTAGCCCAGGGTATACGTCATACCGTATTTCAGCAGGGCTCTGCGGTGCTGCCACAGACGCTGCAACATGTGCAGATTCCAATTCCTGCATGTCGGAACATCGCATTTCCGGCATTTAACCGCCAGACCCTAAGACTTCAGGAGCAATGAAAGTTGGTGAGCTGCTGGGTGCAAAGGATGAAAGTGAGCACATAGCAGCGTGCCCGCTGCAAAAGGCCATGTAGGCCAGGATGGTATTTTAAAAATTGCTGGAGAATCAGATTCAACATGTGAGCCATACAAGGCATGTGTGTCACATTGCCCTGACGAAGGGCCGCAGACAGGTTTGCATCATTGCCGCACACGGCTGTTAAGTCACCAACGTAGTCCACTCAATCAATTTGTACTACGGTCGCCAGGTGACAACGTGTTCCTTTCGTGCATAGTGCTGATGATGGGAAAGGAGTCGATGCCTGCGGCGCAGGTGGATGCTGGTTATGGTCACCCACTGGGTTGCGTTACCTTGACAGATACAGAACCACAGGCTGAATGTAGGTGGTGGGTATCTCACAGATGAAGTACCATCATTCAGCTACAACCAATGGGAAGACACCACACCCTTTTTTAGGCCCCTCCTGTCTGCAGACCACTGCCAGACAAAGCTATGAACATCTTGTTACTGTTACCCCCAGTTCAGTTTTATGAGTTTGTGTGCTTGTTACCTGACTACTTTTCCTGCTTGCTGTTTATGTACCTCGTTGGCCGATCCGCATTTCACCTCTGCTTGTTTTCTGATTAAGTCCTGGCCATCCCATTCTGTTCCTCTTCCTCAAATAATGTTTTTGACCCTGCATGACTACTATTCTCTGGAACTGCAGCCTTCCACAGGTATTGATCAACTTGGGCCCTGTGTAATTCCAAATCACTGTATAGGGGTTAAAGGGTTTCAGGGTTCTGGGTGTCCAGCTTGGTGAGTGGCTTGCCTCTAGCCTATCCTTTACAGCCCATCTGAGTGTGTCGATCCAGGCAGGCGTTACACCGTGCCCTCTGCAGAAGGTCATGTAGGCCGGGATAGTGTTTTAAAAATTGCTGGACAACCAGGTTCAACACGTGAGTCATACAAGGCACGTGTGCCACATTGCCCTGAAGAAGGGTCGCAGACTGGTTTGCATCATTGTCGCACCTGACCTTCCCTGGCTGCTGGTTGAGTGGAGACAACCATTGATGAAACTCGGTCTCACTCTCCAAAGCTAACCGTCCACAATTCCTCAGCGGTGTCTCACATTTCCCCTACATTTCAAAGTAAACATTTGACCGCCTGATGGCCTTGAGCTCTGCTGCCAGCATAGTAAGGAGGTGTGTGGGACTCCTTGGGCGGAGTTACAAGAAAGGGTGGCCTGACCACACAGGGTTTGGGCCGAGGTGGAGGACCCACACGAGGTTGAGGAGGCAGAAGCAGTGGAGGAACTTGTACATACAGAGGAAGGATTGACACACAAGTCGTGGGGACGGCAAGACTTGAACAGCAAACCCTTCTCCAACTCTCACCATAGTTACCCAGTGCCCAGTCAGCGACATGTAACGCCACTATCCATACTTACTGGTCCAAGTATTTGTGGTGAAATGCACCCTGTCACACACAGACTTTCTCAAGGAAGCGGTGATGATGTGTGCAATATGCTGGTGTAGCGCGGGCACAACTTTCTTGGAGAAGGAGTGGCGACTGGGCATCGGCTCTTGGGGCACTGTGATGGGCATAAGGTCTCGAAAATCCTCTTTAAAAATGGTTAGAAAGACAGCATTTCTGTACCCAACTGTTTGCAGATGCTGAAAGAAAACCTCTAAGTCATGTCATGCCCTTCGAAAATTATGTAAAACACAGCGAGGGGACTCCAACCACAGTCTCCCTCGTTGCCACTAATTGGGCCACACACACCCCACTTGACTGGCATCAGTTTTCCCCCCTTTTGAAAAAGAAAAAGATGCTTTGCATGAAGCACTCTCAAAAATACGTGTGCCTTTACCGTCCCCTGGCTGACCCAGGGGAAGAAATGTCCTCTGAGAGCCATGACTTGTTCATCTTGGTTCTTTTAGAAACACAGCGAGGGGACTCCAACCACAGTCTCCCTCGTTGCCACTAATTGGGCCACACACACCCCACTTGACTGGCATCAGTTTTCCCCCCTTTTGAAAAAGAAAAATATGCTTTGCATGAAGCACTCTCAAAAATACGCGTGCCTTTCCCGTCCCCTGGCTGACCCAGGGGAAGAAATGTCCTCTGAGAGCCATGACTTGTTTATCTTGGTTCTTTTAGAAACACAGCGAGGGGACTCCAACCACAGTCTCCCTCGTTGCCACTAATTGGGCCAAACACACCCCACTTAACTGGCATCGGTTGACCCCCCTTTTGAAAAAGAAAAAGATGCTTTGCATGAAGGACTCTCAAAAATACGCGCGCCTTTCCCATCCCCTGGCTGACCCAGGGGAAGAAAAGTCCTCTGTGAGCCATGACTTGTTCATCTTGGTTCTTTTAGAAACACAGCGAGGGGACTCCAACCACAGTCTCCCTCGTTGCCACTAATTGGGCCACACACACCCCACTTGACTGGCATCGGTTGACCCTCCTTTTGAAAAAGAAAAAGATGCTTTGCATGAAGCACTCTCAAACATGCGCGTGCCGTTCCCATCCCCTGGCTGACCCAGGGGAAGAAAAGTCCTCTGAGAGCCATGTCCACATTGTCAGTGGACAGACACGTGTGCTTATCTGCCAGCAGACCCCCAGCAGCACTGAAGACAGGTTCCGAGAGAACGCTGGCTGCAGGACACAACAAGATTCCCAAGGCGTACGTGGCGAGCTCAGGCAATTTATCCAGATTGGAAGCCTAAAATGAGCAGGGCTCAAGTTGCACAGTAATGGCATCGATGTTTCCTTGCATATACTCATATATCTGTGTCTCCTCCTCTTTTTCCTTGTCCAGCTGTTTTGTTTTCACATAAGTATATGTCCTTGTCACTTTCCTATGTGTTTGTGTTGTGTTGTGAGTTGTTTATCACCTTTTGGACACCTTTGAGGGTGTTTTCTAGGTGTTTTATGTGTTTGTGATTGCCTGCCATTGTTTCCTATGCAGTTCGAGTTCGGTTCGTCGAACGTTCGACGAACCGAACTGGAACGGGACCTCCGTTTGGCGAACCGACCTCGAGCCGAACCGCGACCGGTTCGCTCATCTCTACTTATTAGCAGAATGTGCCAGTGGCATGTACAGTACAGCACATTATAGAATATGAAGAACAAGAAGCACTAACAGACCAGGGAGCATCAATACTGTTTAGATATGTAACTCAAATAGTAGAGATGTGGGGATATTTAGAAGTACTGAAAGTGGTAGCAAAAGCACAGAATACAACAGGATATGTGCAGCTGAAGAGACTGATCTTCCTCATCGTAAAAAAATATTTATAGTGAGTATACTGTAATTTCTGAAAAAAGCTCAGGCTGCTGCTTTACCATTTGATACTTTGAAGTGATACATACATTGTAAATAAATACTGCTTTTACTCTTAGGGGTACTTTGCACGCTGCGACATCACTAGCTGATTGTAGTGATGCCGAGCGTGATAGTACCTGCCCCCATCACAGATGCGATCTCTTGTGATAGCTTCCGTAGCGAACATTATCACTACGGCAGATTCCCACGCACTTACCTGCCCTGCGACGTCGCTCTGGCTGGCGACCCACCTCCTTCCTAAGGAAGCGGGTCGGGCGGCATCACAGCCAATAGAAGCGGAGGGGTGGAGATGAGCAGGACGTAAACATCCCGCCACCTCCTTCCTTCCTCATTGCAGCCGGGACGCAGGTAAGGATATGTTCCTTGCTCCTGCGGCTTCATACACAGCGATGTGTGCTGCCGCAGGAACGAGGAACAACATTGTACCTGTCACTGCAGTGAAATTATGGAAATGACCGACACTACACAGATCACCGATTTTTAATGCTTTTGCGATCGTTTATCGGTGCTTCTAGGCTTTACGCGTTGCGACGTCGTTACCGGCGCCAGATGTGTGTTACTTTCGATTTGACCCCGACGAGATCGCAGTAGCGATGTCACAACATGCAAAGTACCCCTTAATGTTGGTCAATTAGTCTAACATGACACCTTGGTTACAGTTTTTCATGGACAGTTACGAATATGGTAGAAGATTTTCGCCCTCCTTTATGCACCTTTTATTTCATTATTTTATGCTTTTTGCTTCAGCTGCTTCTTCATAGTATTTCCTTGTCAAAACAAGGAGACTTACCTTGCCCAATTCTTTCCTCCTTTCCACAATCTAGCTGTGCATCTTAGGGTTTTTTGGGACTATGTTCAATAAGAGGCTTTTTTATTTGAAATCTATTAATTGAGTTCAACATAGCTGGAGAAAAAGACATACATCGCACATCCAAAAATCATACTTTGAACTAATGCAGCTAGGCAAAAATTTAGGTACCTGAACACGAGGTTCTTGATTTAACATTCTGTTTAGACTGTATGAAGCCCACTGCCACATCCCAGCGAACCTCTGAGTGGGTCCATAACTTCTTTGAAGCCTTAAAGGTGCAGCGCCGCATGGCAATCACTGCCACAGCAACAGTGCACCAGCAGGGAGGGTGACCAGGTGCCTCACAACACCCATTCTGCAATGCTGAGCCCCATGACTCCAGGCAACACTGCCCCACCAACAAAACCACCTCAGCAATGGCTGCAACATGGCACCAGTACCCTGTGAAAGGAGCTGGCTAGCTCACCTTCCACAAGCTCTCATTATGCTGACTGAAAACAAAAAAGTTGAACCCCTCCTTGCAGTCTCCTGATAAGTAAAAATGCCTATGCCACATGGGAGGAGTGCTGGTTCAAGTAAAAAACAGAAGGGGACAGACCATGCAATGCAACATATTTGGAGAAAAAGACATGAACCGCACATGCAACAATCACACTTTGATCTGATGCGGCAAAGCAAAAATTGAAATACCTGAGGTTCTTCTTTTAACATTTTGATCAGACTGTATGAAGTCCACTGCCACGTCACAGCTAGCCTCTATGTTCACATACTGAGAACTTGTGGAAGATGATTTGGCCAGCTCCATTCACAGTGTGCTAGTGCTGTGTGGAAGCCATTGCTGTGGGAGTTTTGTGTCGGTGGGGCAGAGTAACCTGAAGTCATGAGGGCTCAGCCTTGCAGCGTGGGTGTTGTGACGCACCAGGTCACATGATCTGCTGGTGCACTGTTTAAGGCTTCAAATAAGTTAGGGACCAACTCAGAGGTTCGCCGTGACATGGCAATGGGCAGTTTACAGTCTGATCAGAATGTTAAAACAAGAACCTTCAGGTATCAGGTAGGTATTCAGCTAGGTTCAGGTATATAAATTTTTGCCTAGCGAGATTAGATCAACTTATCATTTTTGGATGTGTGGTTCATGTCTCGGTGATCAGGTTTCTAAAATCTGGCTCTGGGCTGAATACCGGTCCCCTTATAAGCCTATGGGGACTAGAATCTGGAGAGTAAAAATGGTGGTGGAAAAGATAGGAGGATGGGGGCAAGGGTGCTGTACTTACCGAGACAACGACACATCTGCAAGGCTGCTCTCAGGCTGTGCATTCACTTCCAGTGCCTCGCATTAGGTTAATTTCAGATGCACTTCTTTCCCCACTCACCTGCGCCTGTGATTGGCTGCAGTCAGACGTGCCCCACCCTGAATAGAATCGTGTAAGCTGACTGCAACCAATCACAGGCACAAGGACGGTCGGTTGGCGGGGAAAGCAGTGCAACTGTCTGTGGGTCACTATCGTGGTATAAAAATAAATAAATAAAACAAATGGCATATGGTCCCCCATATTATGATACCCAGCACAGATAAAGCATACGGCTACAGACTGCAGCCCTCAGCCGTGCGCTTATCTTGGCTGTGTATCAAAATAAGAGAAACAGTATGTGGCTGGCCTTTTTTTAAATTATTTAAATAAATAATTTAAAAAAAGGCATGCAGTCCCCACCAATTTTGATGCGCAGCCATGATAAAGCCGAACAACTGGGGGCTGGTATTCTCAGCCTGGGGAGTCCCATGGTTATTGGTACCCCCCAGACTAAGAATAGCAGCCTACAGGGTAATGAGGCTCTTATGCCCTATATTATGCTTTTTTTTCAGAATAAAGAGCAAAAACCTGCTGTTAGATTCCTTTTAAATGTTCATCCAGCATCTTAAAGGATTGTCTGACCTACATAATATTACACTTTTCAGCACAAAGTTGGCAGGGTGAGGTGCACGTTGGTTAAAAAAAAAGAGTAAAGTTCTTTTATCCTCGGTCACCATACAAGAATTAAAAGGCCTTAAACAAAATCCCAATCTGATAACCAAGATAGAATAGCTATCACTAATTCCTACTCTACTCACCCTGTTTCTGTTTTTATCACTTTCGTTTTTCATATACGCCTTCCAATTTTTATTATTTGATTTTGACCTAGGTATACAACAGCTCTTTTTATTTCTCAAGAACATACATTTTTATGCCATTATTTAATTTACTATATAATGTTTTGGAAAACTATTGTATTGGAAAAAAGATTAGGATTTTATTCTGTGCATCACTATAATAATCGTGATACTAAAATGTACATGTATATATTTTGTTTTCTGTTTGCCTTACTAATACAAATGAAAAATCTTTTCATTTGTATTAGTAAGGCAAACAGAAAACAATATCTTTATTTTATTTTTTTACTTTATAGAATTTAGATGAGGGATCCTTTCTTCTTTTTGCATGACTTGCTGCAGTATTTATTGGTAGTATAGTGGCATACAAACAGTGCTTTGATCATTTCTGTCACATTCTAATGCTGTCTCTCCTTTTGTTGCTTTACTGCTCAATATCAAGCGAACTGGCCAAAGACTTAAGTTTATGACACTGGCCAAACATCAGAAGCTCTAACCTACTCACCTAGTAAGCACTACATTGAGGGTGGTCAGTATTACCCTTCTGTTCAACATTTTTGTGGTAAAAAAAATATTTTTTCATTTTCACAGCTGAACGTTATAAAATTCCATGTATCACCTATGTGTCAAATGTGCTCGTGAATCACCTGAATAAATTATTTGAGGTGTCTAGTTTCCAAAATGGGGTCACATGTTGGGGATATTCAATGTATAGGCACATCTGGGGCTCTCCAAATGCGACATGGCAACTGCTAATGATTCCAGCCAATTTTGCAGTCAAATTGTGCTCCTTCTCTTCTGAGCTCTGCCTTCTCCCAAACAGTTGATTTTCACCACATATGAGGTATCTGCATACTCAGGAGAAATTTCACCATAAATTGTATGGTGCATTTTCTCCTGCTACCTGTATAAAAACCTATCTGGTTGAATTAACAATTTTGTGGCAAAAATGTATTTTCTTTATTTTCACAGCTCAATGTTATAAAATTCTGTAAAGCACCAAAAGGTTCAAGGTACTCAAACATCTAGAAAAAAATCCTTGAATGATTTAGTTTAAAAGATGGGGTCACTTGTGGGGGAACTAACCTGTTTAGGCACATTAGGGGCTTTCCAAATGCGACATGGCATCCCGTATCTATTTCAGATCATTTTCCGCTGTAAAATTCAAATGGTGCACGTTCTCTTCCGAGCCCTACCATGTTCCCACACAGTAGATATCCACCACATAAGTGGAATTGGCGTACTCAGGAGAAATTGCACAACAAATTGTATGGTACATTTTCTCTTGTTAAGCGCGCTTTACACGCTACGATATTTCTAGCAATTGCTAGCGATATCGTATGCAAAAGCACCCACCCCCATTGTGCATGCGATATCATGTGATCGCTGCCGCAGCGAACATTATAGCTACAGCAGCGTCACACACACTTACCTGGTCGGCGGCGGCGCTATGACTGCCGAACAATCCCTCCCTCAAGGGGGAGGTGCGTTCAGCATCACGGCGACGTCACAGCGACGTCACTAAGTGGTCGGCCAATCAAAGCGGAGGGGCAGAGATGAGAGATCCTTCCTTCCTCATTGCAGGCGGGATGCAGGTAAGGTGAGGTTCCTCGCTCCTGCGGTGTCACACAGAGCGATGTGTGCTGCCGCAGGAACGAGGAACAACATCTATAAACAACCATTAACAATTTTTGGTTTTAGGACGACCTCTCCATGGTGATCAATTTTCACCACTTTGGAGGACGTTTAAGGTCGCTGGTAAGTGTTACACGCTGCGATACCATTAATGACGCCGGATGTGCGTCACTAAAGACGTGACCCCGATGATAAAACATTAACGATATCATAGCGTGTAAAGCCCCCTTTACTCTTGTGAAAATGCAAAATTTGAGGTTAAAGTAATATGTTTGTAGGAAAAAGTAAAATTTTCATTTTTTCCTTTCACATTGCTCTGGTTCCTGTAAAGCACCTAAAGGGTTAATAATCTTTTTGGATGTGGTTTTGAGCAGTGTGAGGTGTGTAGTTTTTACAGTGGTGTCACTTCTGGGTATTTTCTGTTACCTAGGGCTCTCTAAGTCACTTCAAATGTGATGTGGTCCCTAAAAAATGGTTTCGTAAATTTTGTTGTAAAAACAAGAAATTCCTGATAAATTTTAACCCTTATAACTCCTTACAAAAAAGTATGTTTCAAAAATGTTGCTGATGTAAAGTAGACATGTGGGACATGTTAACTATTTTGTGTGATATAACTTTCTGGTTTAAGAGCATAAAAATTCTAAATGGGAAAATTGTGACGATTTTTTTCACAAATAAATGCAAAAATATCATCCTAACTTGACAACTATCATGAAGTATGTCACAAAAAACCAGTCTCAGAATCACTGGGATTCGTTGAAGTGTTCCAGAGTTATAACCTCATAAAGTGACACTGGTCAGAATTGAAAAAAAAATGGCCTGGTCATTAAGATGAAAATAGGCTCGGGGGAGGAGGGGTTAAGGAGCTGTGAGATAAATGTTGTGTAGAAATACCCCTTTTGACACTTTCATAGGAAAAGTAAATTATACAATAAAGAGGCTATAATAAGTCTAGAAAATAAATCACTTGTCATTTGCCGAAGAACACAATTGAAAAAATAATGTAATTCATAAATCTGTACTTCCTGAAGGATCTTAATTCAGATTGTAGCAGGGAAGTATTCATTGAACAACATGGTTTATGTATGTAAGCTATTAAATTATTAAGCAATTTAAGCAATATTCAAACATTGTATCCCTGAAGTAAAACTATAATTGAAATGTGATTAAAGTCTAAACAATGATTTAATTAACCCACCTACATTTCGATCTGTGCATAATTAATATGATTACAATATTATAATGATTCTGTATTCTTACACAATAACCTTTTGTAGATAGATCATTATAAATAAATGAAGCATGCTTTATAATGATCTCATGTAGATGATTTATTAACCGTGCATTAGCTCACTTTCCAATATCAATTATGAAGCCCAAAGTTTGCTGGTCTACATGATAGATTTCCAAATTGAAAAGACCTTGAAGGGAAGACGTAGAAATTCTTGAAGCATCTGAGTGTTATGATATTATTGTAGATTGCTTTAGTTTACGTCAGGGGTCTCAAACTCAGCTGGGTGTATGGGCTGCACAGAGGAAAAAAAATAATTTGGGGGGGCCGCATTCTTTGCAGGACAAAGTGACATTTTTATTGGTACCATATATAATATATATAGTTTATTTTTTTTTACACACCTTGGGATCACTGATTTTGAACATTTCACTTGTTTATTATAGCAAACGTGCACATTCTTTGTTTAAATATATAAAAAAAATATATATTTTTTTTACATTTTATTCTTTTCTTGTAACTAATAGTCTTACAATTAGCACTATATAGAAATTTTGACCAACATCTCTTAGTAATGTTCCCCATATTGTTGTAACGTGCCCATCCTTGTCCCCTTGTAGTATTGTACCCCATCCTAGTCCCCATCCCACAGTAATGTGCCCATCCTTGTCCCCTTGTAGTATTGTACCCCATCCTAGTCCCCATCCCACAGTAATGTGCCCATCCTTGTCCCCATCCTAAAGTAATGTTCCCCATCCTTGACCCCATTTTGTAGTAATGTGTTCATCCTTGTCCCCATGTTATAGTAATGTGTTCATCCTTATCCCCATCCTATAGTAATGTCCCCAATCTATAGTAATGTGTCCATCCTTGTCCCCCATCTTATAGTAATGTTCCCCATCCTTGTCCCCTTGTCGCAATGTCCCCATCCTATAGCACTGTCCCCATTCTATAGTAATGTGCCCATCCTTTAGTAATGTGCCAACCTTGTCCCCACCCTATAGTAATGTCCCCAGCATTATCCCTATTCTATAGTAATGTTTCCCATCCTTCTCCCCTTGTAGTAATGTCCCTATCCTACAGTAATGTGCCCACCTTGTCCCCATCCTATAGTAATGCCCCTATCCTATAGTACTGTGCCCATCCTAATCCCCATCTTATAGTAATGTGCCCATCCTAGTCCCCATCCTATAGTAATGTGCCCATCCTAGTCCCCATCCTATAGTAATGTGCCCAGCCTATTCCCCATTCTATAGTAATGTCCCCAGCCTTGTCCTCATTCTATAGTCATGTGCCCATCCTAGTCCCTATCCTATAATACTGTGCCCATCCTAGTCCCTATCCTATAGTACTGTGCCCATCCTAGTCCCTATCCTATAGTAATGTGCCCATCCTAGTCCCTATCCTAGGGACTTACTATATCCAATACTTGAGGAATGTGAGACATCATCTATTAACAGTGAATCCTCCCTTACAAGACATGGGAATAATATAACACTGGTATACTGGTATAGTAATGTCCCCATACTATAGTAATAATGTCCCCATCCAATAGTATTGTGCCCATCCTTGTAATATCCCAATCCTATAGTAATGTCCCCAGCCTTATCCCCATCCCATAGTAATGTGCGCACTTTGTCCCCATCCTGTAGTAATGGGTCAGCAGCTCCCCTCACCTTCCACAGACGCCGGAGATAAGCTGAGGGGGGCGGTCTCCGGCCCCAGATCCAGTGATTGGAGAGATCGGTCACAAGGCCGGTCTCTCCAATCAGAACTGGGGGCGGGTGAAAAACAGGTCACCCAGCTCCAGCCAATGATCAGGGCTACAGCTGCACTGATCTTGGCTGGATTTCAATGTTTCAGCGATTTTCAATGGTTGAAACATTAGTGGCTGTGATTGGCTGACAAACGCCGCTCAGCCAATCACAGCCTCCGTAGGTCCGGGGAGGAGACACCACCCCTCCTGAGGTCCCCTCCTCCCCGAATCTAAGGTATTTGCAGAGATCGCAGCCACCGGGGCTGCGATTTCGCCACGACGTACTGGGTACGTCATGGGTCCTTAAGTACCAGGGAGCCATAACGTACCCAGTACGTCATAGGTAGCTAAGGGGTTAACGTCCAACACATACACACACACACACACACCATTCTTCTCACCTGTCCCGCGCTCCCTCCGCTGCCTCATCTCTGCTTTGTGCGGCCCCCAGACCGGTGCCCCTGGTCACTATCGCGGCAGGTGCAGTGTCACTGTCGGTGATTTATGTGAGATGATTGTATTGCCGGCGTGAGAGCGCAGCACCGGCAACACATTCATCTGACATAAAGCGTAGACAGTGGCTGCGGCCCCTGCACCTGCCGCGATAGTGAACAGGGGCACGGGCCCTGGGGCCGCACGAACTACCCTGAGGGGCCGCATGCGGCCTGCGGGCTGCGTGTTTGAGACCCCTGGTTTACGTAATTGTTCTAAAGTGATAAATCTACACTACTTTTTAAGCTGGCTAATGAATTATTATGTACATTTTCTACATACAGTGAAGGAAATAAGTATTTGATCCCTTGCTGATTTTGTAAGTTTACCCAGTGACAAAGACATGAAGGAGTCTATAATTTTAAGGTTAGGTTAATTTTAACAGTGAGAAATAGAATATCCAAAATAAAATCCAGAAAATCACATTGTATAAATTATATAAATTTATTTGCATTTTCAGAGAGAAATAAGTATTTGATTCCTCTGGCAAAGAAAACTTAATACTTGGTGGCAAAACCCTTCTTGTCTAGCACAGCAGTCAGACGTTATTTGTAGTGATGATGAGGTTTGCGCACATGTCAGGAAGAATTTTGGTCCACTCCTCTTTGCAGATCATCTCTAAATCATTAAAATTTTGAGGCTGTTGCTTGGTAACTTAGAGCTTCAGCTCCCTCTATAAGTTCTCTGTGGGATTAAGATCTTGAGACTGGCTAGGCCAATCCATGACCTTAATGGGCTTTGTTTTGATCCATTTCTTTGTTACCTTGGCTGTACAGTTAGGTCCAGAAATATTTGGACAGTGACACAAGTTTTGTTATTTTAGCTGTTTACAAAAACATGTTCAGAAATACAATTATATATATATATAATATGGGCTGAAAGTGCACACTCCCAGCTGCAATATGAGAGTTTTCACATCCAAATCGGAGAAAGGGTTTAGGAATCATAGCTCTGCAATGCATAGCCTCCTCTTTTTCAAGGGACCAAAAGTAATTGGACAAGGGACTCTAAGGGCTGCAATTAACTCTGAAGGCGTCTCCCTCATTAACCTGTAATCAATGAAGTAGTTAAAAGGTCTGGGGTTGATTACAGGTGTGTGGTTTTGCATTTGGAAGCTGTTGCTGTGACCAGACAACATGCGGTCTAAGGAACTCTCAATTGAGGTGAAGCAGAACATCCTGAGGCTGAAAAAAAAGAAAAAATCCATCAGAGAGATAGCAGACATGCTTGGAGTAGCAAAATCAACAGTCGGGTACATTCTGAGAAAAAGGGAATTGACTGGTGAGCTTGGGAACTCAAAAAGGCCTGGGCGTCCACGGATGACAACAGTGGTGGATGATCGCCGCATACTTTCTTTGGTGAAGAAGAACCCGTTGACAACATCAACTGAAGTCCAGAACACTCTCAGTGAAGTAGGTGTATCTGTCTCTAAGTCAACAGTAAAGAGAAGACTCCATGAAAGTAAATACAAAGGGTTCACATCTAGATGCAAACCATTCATCAATTCCAAAAATAGACAGGCCAGAGTTAAATTTGCTGAAAAACACCTCATGAAGCCAGCTCTGTTGTGGAAAAGTATTCTATGGACAGATGAGACCAAGATCAACCTGTACCAGAATGATGGGAAGAAAAAAGTTTGGAGAAGAAAGGGAACAGCACATGATCCAAGGCACACCCCATCCTCTGTAAAACATGGTGGAGGCAAGATGATGGCATGGGCATGCATGGCTTTCAATGGCACTGGGTCACTTGTGTTTATTGATGACATAACAGCAGACAAGAGTAGCTAGATGAATTCTGAAGTGTCTTGGGATATACTTTCAGCCCAGATTCAGCCAAATGCCGCAAAGTTGATCGGACGGCGCTTCATAGTACAGATGGACAATGACCCCAAGCATACAGCCAAAGCTACCCAGGAGTTCATGAGTGCAATAAAGTGGAACATTCTGCAATGGCCAAGTCAATCACCAGATCTTAACCCAATTGAGCATGCATTTCACTTGCTCAAATCCAGACTTAAGACGGAAAGACCCACAAACAAGCAAGACCTGAAGGCTGCAGCTGTAAAGGCCTGGCAAAGCATTAAGAAGGAAGAAACCCAGCGTTTGGTGATGTCCATGGGTTCCAGACTTAAGGCAGTGATTGCCTCCAAAGGATTCGCAACAAAATATTGAAAATAAAATTTTTTTTTGGGTTTGGTTTATTTGTCCAATTACTTTTGACCTCCTAAAATGTGGAGTGTTTGTAAAGAAATGTGTACAATTCCTACAATTTCTATCATATATTTTTGTTCAAACCTTCAAATTAAACGTTACAATCTGCACTTGAATTCTGTTGTAGAGGTTTCATTTCAAATCCAATGTGGTGGCATGCAGAGCCCAACTCGCGAAAATTGTGTCACTGTCTAAATATTTCTGGACCTAACTGTATGTTTTGGGTCATTGTCGTGCTGGAAGACCCAGCCAATGCCCATTTTTAATCTCCTGGTGGAGGTAAGGTGGTTGTCCCTCAGGATTTTACAGTACATGGGTCCATCCATTGTCCCATTGATGCGGTGAAGCAGTCCTGTACCAGCAGAGAAACTCTCCCAAAACATAATGTTTCCACCTCCATGCTTGACAATGGGGATGGTGTTTGTGATGGTGGAATATTGTGAATTGTGTACCATTTTGTGTGGGTTAATGTTTGGGTATGGTTCACTGTCCATTCGTGTCCTTTGTGTGTACATTGTCCCATTTGCAGGTTTAATTCCTTCCCTGCCAGGCTTTTTTTCCTTAGTCGAGGGAGGGGGCGTGAGATCCACCTACTGTAAACTCTCTGCTTACCTGGGAGATTCAGTCAGTCTGTTGGGAACTTGAAGAAAGAAGGAAGAAGATTGAACCTCTGAGGGAAGCTGTGACTTCTCAGAGAGACAAGGACATTTATTTATCGCTTTCTGGACTATATTCGTGTTTCTTTACTAATTTTATCCTCGGTTTTGTGGATTATGTTATGGATTGTCTTGATTTACTTGTAATAAATGCTCTTTGGATTGTACATCCATCTCTCGCTCTGTTGATTGTGTGATATGGGACCCCGTTACAACTGGTGGCAGCGATCAAATGAGCGCAGTCTAATGGAGATCCACCAACAGAGTGAGTAGAGAAACTGGACTGCTTCCAGTCTAAAGGAGAGAGCCAAAGATCTGGGCCTGAGCTACCAGGGACTGAGTAAAGAAGCCTTAATTGATCTACTTGTGGGTGAGAGCCAGTCCACCTCCTCCCAGATGTCTGACGGACAAACACTGGGGACGGGGATCCCTGCCCCAAAATGCCAGTGGGTGGTGTGGTTTGAAGAAGAGAGAGCAGCTCTTGGACCTGGTGTATCTCAGGAATATAAGGAGCAGGCTGCTCGCTGAGCACAGAGGAGACAAGAAGCAATGGAGTCTGACAGGGGGAGTAATGTGAGTTGGAGTGTAAAGCCAGCGATCCAGGAGCCTGTGCGGATCACCCGGGCGGACTTCAAGCCATTTGATGAGGCTTCCGGAGAAGTGGATGGGTTCTTCAAGGACTTTGAGCAACAGTGTGTCATGATGGAGGTCCCCCACTCTGGCTGGATGCGTTTGTTAGAGGGACTCCTGAATGGAGGCCTGGCAGAGGCTTAGCGCACCATTGACTCACAGCAGAATCGGGATTATAACATTGTAAAACGGACTATCCTGGATTACCATGCCATCACCCCAGACTCACATAGGGCACAGTTCCGAGACTTCCCATGCACCACGGGGGGGTCGTTTAGGATGTATGCCCATAAGATGTCCCAGGCATGTCGGAGATGGCTGGAAGCAGAAGACACCTTCACTGTGGAAGACGTTATATAGGTATTTTTTATAGAACAATTTCTGTACAAGTGTCCTTCAGAAATGCAGGAATGGGTCAGAGAGCACACGCCGTGCACCTTGGATGGAGCTGCAGCCCTAGCTGATGAGGCCCTTACTATCCGAGCACAATGGAGGGGGCTTCTGGACAATAAAACACAGCCTGCTCCTGCTCCCCTGCCCTCTCCAGTTATATCTGCTCCTCCAACCAGCCACAGACCGATGACGACCACGGCTCACAATCCTGGGCCCCAACAGTTCCGACCACACCCTGGGGGAATCACAGAGAGGAGATGTTATGGGTGCGGCAACCTGGGCACCTGCAATCCAGTTGTCCCGCAAGAACTCTGATGGATCACCAAGCACCTCCATCTCGTCCGGTGCATTTTGTGCATTCCATCCCGCCTGAGGAAGAGTTACCACCACCCCCACAGGAGTGTACCGCTGACCCCTGCACCATAGATGCCCCTGTTAGAGTGTATGGCCTCCGACCTTTGTCACCAGGTTCTCCTACTGCCTTTTCCAGAATGCACATTAGAAGGAGTCTGACACAGAGGAGATGTTATCGATGTGGGCAGCCTGGGCATTTGCAAAACACGTGCCCTGCTAGTCGATTGAGGAATGACTCAGACAATCGTGGTCGGCCACAAGGGGTTTATGGGATGCGAGCCACAGCCCCGAGTTCCTCTCACCATCAAAGTAAGCACTTACAGGAGGTTGTGCTGGATGGACAGAGAGTCATTGGATTTTGTGACTCTGGGGCTTTTCTCACAATAGCTGATCCCTGGGTGGTTTGGCCAGAGGCGATACATCATGGACCAGGGATTGTTATTGAACTAGCTGGAGGACAAAGGAAGAATATCCCAAAGGCGACTGTAGATCTGGACTTTGACTTTGGGATCAAGCAATGTGTGATTGGGGTGATGAGCGGCCTGCCTGCAGATATTCTTCTTGGAAATGATGTGGGAGATCTACAATGTCGATTTGTGGGTGCAGGAAACACAGTTTGAGTGAAGGAGGACAAAAAGGGAAGCTTGTCCTTCCAACCCTATTGCTGTACAAGGGACTACCTATAGCTTCTCCATCCAATACAAATGTGGAAGCCAACACCAGAATGTTGATGGACTGTTCTGGCAAGAAGAACCATAGACTATCCACAGCTGAGCAGCATGGACTTAAGTGAGATGGCCAGAGGTCTGTGTAGACCTCATGGCATACTCACTTATTGAGAAGGAGGGAGAGGTTGTGATGGTGGAATATTGTGGATTGTGTACCATTTTGTGTGGGTTAATGTTTGGGCGTGGTTCAATGTCCATTTGTGTTCCTTGTGTGTACATTGTCCCATTTGCAGGTTTAATTCCTCCCCTGCCGGGCTTTTGTTCCTAAATCGGGGGAGGGGGCGTGAGATCGACTGCAAACTCTTTGCTTACCTGGGAAATTCAGTCAGTCTGTTGGGAACTTGAAGAAAGAAGGAAGAAGATTGAACCTCTGAGGGAAGCTGTGGCTTCTCAGAGAGACAAGGACATTTATGTATCGCTTTCAGGACTACATTCGTGTTTCTTTACTAATTTTACCCTCGGTTTTGTGGATTATGTTATGGATCGTCTTGATTTACTTGGAATAAATGCTCTTTGGATTGTAAAGTCATCTCTCGCTCTGTTGATTGTGTGATATGGGAGAAGGACCCCGCCACAGTGTTCTTTGGGTTATAGGCAGCAATTCTCTTCCTCCAAACATAGCAAATTGAGTTACGAGCTCAATTTTTGTTCCATCTGACCACAGCACATTCTCCTAATTACTCTCAGAATCATCCATGTGTTTATTGGCAACCTTCAAAAGGGCCTACACATGTGCCTTCTTGAGCAGTGGGACTTTGCGGGCACTACAGGATTTTAGGCCATTACAGCATATATTACCAATGGTTTTCTTGATGACAGTGGTTCCAGCTGCCTTGAGATCATTAACAAGTTTAACATTGTGTAGTTTTCACAATCACCAGGATTTTCGTATATAATCTAAGTAGTGCTCAGCTCGGATGTTTAGGTTTTGAAATCCAAAAAAGTAAAGTTTATAAAATTAGCTGCTTGTTGAATGACAGCAGCAAAGGAGCAGATAATATATTCATAGTTATCCCCGCCCTCTGTTAGAATTAGCATAAGTATTATACAAACAATTCACTTTGTCTCTTGCAGGACCTGTGTGAGGTCATACCCATGTGACCTGGTATCAAGCTTTGCTGGCTGAGGCCCCGCCCCTTCTGGTCACATGGGTATGACCTCACACAGGTCCTCCAAGAGATAAAGTGAATAAGGTGAGGCAGGCAATTATGATCCAATATGGCTTTTTTGGCCATATTGAATCACTCTCACTGGGTGGCAGCATGTATTGATTTAGTTAATAGGTTATATTCTGACTCTATTTGGCCCTACGTTACCAACTCCCATTATCTATATTACTTTTATATATATATATCTATATAAAAAAATATACAGTATATATATCGTATATATATATATATATATAGTGCCTACAAGTAGTCTTCAACCCCCTGCAGATTTAGCAGGTTTGATAAGATGCAAATAAGTTAGAGCCTGCAAACTTCAAACAAGAGCAGGATTTATTAACAGATGCATAAATCTTACAAACCAACAAGTTATGTTGCTCAGTTAAATTTTAATAAATTTTCAACATAAAAGTGTGGGTCAATTATTATTCAACCCCTAGGTTTAATATTTTGTGGAATAACCCTTGTTTGCAATTACAGCTAATAATCGTCTTTTATAAGACCTGATCAGGCCGGCACAGGTCTCTGGAGTTATCTTGGCCCACTCCTCCATGCAGATCTTCTCCAAGTTATCTAGGTTCTTTGGGTGTCTCATGTGGACTTTGAGATCCTTCCACAAGTTTTCAATTGGGTTAAGGTCAGGAGACTGACTAGGCCACTGCAACACCTTGATTTTTTCCCTCTTGAACCAGGCCTTGGTTTTCTTGGCTGTGTGCTTTGGGTCGTTGTCTTGTTGGAAGATGAAATGACGACCCATCTTAAGATCCTTGATGGAGGAGTGGAGGTTCTTGGCCAAAATCTCCAGGTAGGCCATGCTATCCATCTTCCCATGAATGCGGACCAGATGGCCAGGCCAATTGGCTGAGAAACAGCCCCACAGCATGATGCTGCCACCACCATGCTTGACTGTAGGGATGGTATTCTTGGGGTCGTATGCAGTGCCATCCAGTCTCCAAATGTCACGTGTGTGGTTGGCACCAAAGATCTCGATCTTGGTTTCATCAGACCAGAGAACCTTGAACCAGTCTGTCTCAGAGTCCTCCAAGTGATCATGAGCAAAATGTAGACGAGCCTTGACATGACGCTTTGAAAGTAAAGGTACCTTACGGGCTCGTCTGGAACGGAGACCATTGCGGTGGAGTACGTTACTTATGGTGTTGACTGAAACCAATGTCCCCACTGCCATGAGATCTTCCCGGAGCTCCTTCCTTGTTGTCCTTGGGTTAGCCTTGACTCTTCGGACAAGCCTGACCTCGGTGCGGGTGGAAACTTTCAAAGGCTGTCCAGGCCGTGGAAGGCTAACAGTAGTTCCATAAGCCTTCCACTTCCGGATGATGCTCCCAACAGTGGAGACAGGTAGGCCCAACTCCTTGGAAAGTGTTTTGTACCCCTTGCCAGCCTTGTGACCCTCCACGATCTTGTCTCTGATGGCCTTGGAATGCTCCTTTGTCTTTTCCATGTTGACCAAGTATGAGTGCTGTTCACAAGTTTGGGGAGGGTCTTAATTAGTCAGAAAAGGCTGGAAAAAGAGATAATTAATCCAAACATGTGAAGCTCATTGTTCTTTGTGCCTGAAATACTTCTTAATACTTTAGGGGAACCAAACAGAATTCTGGTGGTTTGAGGGGTTGAATAATAAATGACCCTCTGAATAAACTTTTCACAATTTAAAAAAAAAAAAAGAAAAAAAGAAATGACATTCTTTTTTGCTGCAGTGCATTTCACACTTCCAGGCTGATCTACAGTCCAAATGTCACAATGCCAAGTTAATTCCGAATGTGTAAACCTGCTAAATCTGCAGGGGGTTGAATACTACTTGTAAGCACTGTATATATATATATATATATATATATATATATATATATATATATATATATATATATACATTTGTAGCTGTGTTGTGTGATTCATCCTTTGTGTTCATTTTTTAGACATAATGTGGAGTTTGAACTCTTTTTCTTTATTGGATTTATATTAGTTTGAGTTCTCCAATAGTGATGGCGCAGTTTTGGGGATTTTGTCAGTTGATACTGACTCTAAAAACACAGGATAGAACTGCAAAGTAAATAACCTGCTGGGCTCAATAGAATTTTGAATAAAAGCTATTGCCAAAATACGTAAAGAGAAACCAGGAGTTTTTGCTTTTATTTGAACCCTGTTGCTCCCCTTAATAATATTTTTTTTTCTTTTCTCTAAATCCACCATACGGCTTTAGTGATACAAGCCTTTTTTTTTTATAATGGATGACCTTTTGGTCTTTACAATGGTTTGGTGCTCACATGGAATGAAGACATGCCAACAGAGAATTCTGTGAGCCATGGCCTCCTTGGAAATGACCACACAAATTATCCCTAAAAAGGGTACGTATCATTGGAGTTGTTTGGCAGTTAAAAATAAATAAATAAAAGATAAATAAAATAATACTCAGGTAAGCAGCAGAGATAATATAAGATAAAAACTGGGTAATTTTAATTTAGTAACAGCTCCTCTTAAAGTTGTATGGATTTCTCTTGATAATTACGTGAGCTTTATAAAGGCCATTTTACAATGTCAAAATGATTCTAATAACCCAAAGCATCTCCAATCATTGAACTATAATACTTCAGAATGAAGAATGATATTAGATTCCGTAAAATTCATAGTAATTTGACTTTCCAGTCATGGCAGATTATTATAAACATGCCACTTATATCAGACTTTCTATGAAAATCCGTTATTACAAATAAAATAATCCAGAACATTTTAAAATGCTTTTCTGCTGTGCACCTTTGTAATTGTGAGGAGCATATCTAGGAACATCAGACAGTGGGAACAAAAAAATGGTATGAAAGGACAGCTCATCAATAAACTGCATTTTATTAGAAACCGACGATATACTAAAACAAGCTGATGAAATCCCAGCAGATACAGCGGGATATAGATGTAAAATAAATATCCTGGAATGTCTGATACATTGGAGAGATAATAAAAGAGTTTTATGTATAAGCTCTAATGCTCAGTGGTCTTCAGACAGTTATGAAGCATTTGTCACACTACTAGATGGCTGAACAGATGGCGAGATCCCATTAGAATAAGTTAACATCAAGACTGTGCATAAGAAATGTTTGAAACCAAAGCTATAAGTAGCAGTAATCCCAGGATAAAGTCACTGAAAACCAAGACCCCAATTCATCAAAGTGTTTATGCCACAAAACTGGTGTAAAAAGCTTTGAAAATTCATTATTTTTTGTGTAACGAGAGACTATGCAAAAATTTAGCATCTTTTGTTATTTTCACACCCAGTTCTGAGAAAGTTGGGAGAGCTGAGGTGGGACGAGGGCATAACGAGGCAATTCGACTCCAGTTTGCCAAATTCTTGATGATTGGGGTCATACCTTATGCAACAAATCTTACTTCAGTTTCTGAATAGATTAAGATTTGTGGTGAGAAGCGCATGGTGTGCCCAACACGTCGCCCCTGGCATGATTTATTAGGAGAGGTCCACTGCACCCCCTTATTAAGACTGGTGGAAAAGCACTGGTCTAAATCAGGGTCTGAGAATTGAGTCAGGATCAATAACATAATATAAGGAAGGATTTGGGCACAAATGATTCAATACATCTTTTACAACAGAAAACTATGTATAAGCTTTGAAAAGTCACAAGTGTGGTTTCATGCCATTTTCAACCAGCTCGAACAAAGTAGGCCCCTAGCACTCCACCTGTTCTTCCAGACAGACATGAAAAACACTGGTCTTGATTAATCAGGGTCTGTCAGCATGTTTTTGCTATTTCATCTGAGAGCAGCATAATGTAAGCAAAGAAACCCTGAATCCAATGATGTATCACTTAGATTACTGAGTGCAACCATTTTAACACAATTTGAGTATTTACATTTAGTCATTTAGCAGAGCTGAGAGAGCTGTCCGCCCACACCAGACTCTTAATAGAGATTGTTATTTAACAGTGAGGTGTCAATCAGAGGTGGGGGCGTGTCAGACAGGCGCGAGTATAACAGTGTAGTCCGAGCAATGATAAGTCCTGTGGCTTAAACAAACATTCTAGGAAAACAACAGATTGGACTTTTACAAGAGACACATTCCTGAATTCTATGCTTTAGGTCAGAGGTTCCCAACTCCAGTCCTCAAGGCACACCAACAGTGCATGTTTTCAGGATTTCCTTAGTATTGCACAGGTGATAATTTAATTACCTGCAAAGGTGCTGAATCCAACACCCATGCAATGCTAAAGAAATCCTGAAAACATGCACTGTTGGTGTGCCTTGAGGACCGGAGTTGGGAACCTCTGCTTTAGGTGATCCCATCATTCATCTTATAGATATGACCGCTAACCACTTCATGCTCTTTTGTATTATCATTATCAATGCTAACTTCAGCTAGATACATAAGAAATTGTGTTTCAATACATTACATGGGAAGTGTGCCTTTATAATACCCATATTGTCATAACATATAGTATATAAATTCCAGCATAAATATAAATATATATATATATATATATATATATACAGTGCCTACAAGTAGTATTCAACCCCCTGCAGATTTAGCAGGTTTGATAAGATGCAAATAAGTTAGAGCCTGCAAACTTCAAACAAGAGCAGGATTTATTAACAGATGCATAAATCTTACAAAACAACAAGTTATGTTGATCAGTTAAATTTTAATAAATTTTCAACATAAAAGTGTGGGTCAATTATTATTCAACCCCTAGGTTTAATATTTTGTGGAATAACCCTTGTTTGCAATTACAGCTAATAATCGTCTTTTATAAGACCTGATCAGGCCGGCACAGGTCTCTGGAGTTATCTTGGCCCACTCCCCCATGCAGATCTTCTCCAAGTTATCTAGGTTGTTTGGGTGTCTCATTCTCATGTGGACTTTAATCTTGAGCTCCTTCCACAAGTTTTCAATTGGGTTAAGGTCAGGAGACTAACTAGGCCACTGCAACACCTAGATTTTTTCCCTCTTTAACCAGGCCTTGGTTTTCTTGGCTGTGTGCTTTGGGTCATTGTCTTGTTGAAAGATGAAATTATGACCCATCTTAAGATCCTTGATGGAGGAGCGGAGGTTCTTGGCCAAAATCTCCAGGTAGGCCGTGCTATCCATCTTCTCATGGATGGGACCAGATGGCCAGGCCCCTTGGCTGAGAAACAGCCCCACAGCATGATACTGCCACCACCATGCTTGACTGTAGGGATGGTATTCTTGGGGTCATATGCAGTGCCATCCAGTCTCCAAACGTCACGTGTGTGGTTGGCACCAAAGATCTCGATCTTGGTCCCATCAGACCAGAGAACATTGAACCAGTCTGTCTCAGAGTCCTCCAAGTGATCATGAGCAAACTGTAGACGAGCCTTGACATGACGCTTTGAAAGTAAAGGTACCTTACGGGCTTGTCTGGAACGGAGACCATTGCGGTGGAGTACGTTACTTATGGTATTGACTGAAACCAATGTCCCCACTGCCATGAGATCTTCCCGGAGCTCCTTCCTTGTTGTCCTTGGGTTAGCCTTGACTCTTCGGACAAGCCTGGCCTCGGCACGGGTGGAAACTTTCAAAGGCTGTCCAGGCCGTGGAAGGCTAACAGTAGTTCCATAAGCCTTCCACTTCCGGATGATGCTCCCAACAGTGGAGACAGGTAGGCCCAACTCCTTGGAAAGGGTTTTGTACCCCTTGCTAGCCTTGTGACCCTCCACGATCTTGTCTCTGATGGCCTTGGAATGCTTCTTTGTCTTTCCCATGTTGACCAAGTATGAGTGCTGTTCACAAGTTTGGGGAGGGTCTTAATTAGTCAGAAAAGGCTGGATAAAGAGATAAGTAATCCAAACATGTGAAGCTCATTGTTCTTTGTGCCTGAAATACTTCTTAATACTTTAGGGGAACTAAACAGAATTCTGGTGGATTGAGGGGTTGAACAATAAATGACCCTCTGAAAAAACTTTTCACAATTAAAAAAAAAAAAAAAAAAAAGAAACAACATTCTTTTTTGCTGCAGTGCATTTCACACTTCCAGGCTGATCTACAGTCCTAATGTCACAATGCCAAGTTAATTCCGAATGTGTAAACCTGCTAAATCTGCAGGGGGTTGAATACTACTTGTAGGCACTGTATATATATATATATATATATATATACAGTTAGGTCCAGAAATATTTGGACAGTGACACAATTTTCGCGAGTTGCACTCTGCATGCCACCACATTGGATTTGAAATGAAACCTCTACAACAGAATTCAAGTGCAGATTGTAACGTTTAATTTGAAGGTTTGAACAAAAATATCTGAAAGAAATTGTAGGAATTGTACACATTTCTTTACAAACACTCCACATTTTAGGAGGTCAAAAGTAATTGGACAAATAAACCAAACCCAAACAAAATATTTTTATTTTCAATATTTTGTTGCGAATCCTTTGGAGGCAATCACTGCCTTAAGTCTGGAACCCATGGACATCACCAAACGCTGGGTTTTCTCCTTCTTAATGCTTTGCCAGGCCTTTACAGCCGCAGCCTTCAGGTCTTGCTTGTTTGTGGGTCTTTCCGTCTTAAGTCTGGATTTGAGCAAGTGAAATGCATGCTCAATTGGGTTAAGATCTGGTGATTGACTTGGCCATTGCAGAATGTTCCACTTTTTTGCACTCATGAACTCCTGGGTAGCTTTGGCTGTATGCTTGGGGTCATTGTCCATCTGTACTATGAAGCGCCGTCCGATCAACTTTGCGGCATTTGGCTGAATCTGGGCTGAAAGTATATCCCGGTACACTTCAGAATTCATCCGGCTACTCTTGTCTGCTGTTATGTCATCAATAAACACAAGTGACCCAGTGCCATTGAAAGCCATGCATGCCCATGCCATCACGTTGCCTCCACCATGTTTTACAGAGGATGTGGTGTGCCTTGGATCATGTGCCGTTCCCTTTCTTCTCCAAACTTTTTTCTTCCCATCATTCTGGTACAGGTTGATCTTTGTCTCATCTGTCCATAGAATACTTTTCCAGAACTGAGCTGGCTTCATGAGGTGTTTTTCAACAAATTTAACTCTGGCCTGTCTATTTTTGGAATTGATGAATGGTTTGCATCTAGATGTGAACCCTTTGTATTTACTTTCATGGAGTCTTCTCTTTACTGTTGACTTAGAGACAGATACACCTACTTCACTGAGAGTGTTCTGGACTTCAGTTGATGTTGTGAACATGTTCTTCTTCACCAAAGAAAGTATGCGGCGATCATCCACCACTGTTGTCATCCGTGGACGCTCAGGCCTTTTTGAGTTCCCAAGCTCACCAGTCAATTCCTTTTTTCTCAGAATGTACCCGACTGTTGATTTTGCTACTCCAAGCATGTCTGCTATCTCTCTGATGGATTTTTTCTTTTTTTTCAGCCTCAGGATGTTCTGCTTCACCTCAATTGAGAGTTCCTTAGACCGCATGTTGTCTGGTCACAGCAACAGCTTCCAAATGCAAAACCACACACCTGTAATCAACCCCAGACCTTTTAACTACTTCATTGATTACAGGTTAACGAGGGAGACGCCTTCAGAGTTAATTGCAGCCTTTAGAGTCCCTTGTCCAATTTCTTTTGGTCCATTGAAAAAGAGGAGGCTATGCATTACAGAGCTATGATTCCTAAACCCTTTCTCCGATTTGGATGTGAAAACTTTCATATTGCAGCTGGGAGTGTGCACTTTCAGCCCATATTATATATATAATTGTATTTCTGAACATGTTTTTGTAAACAGCTAAAATAACAAAACTTGTGTCACTGTCCAAATAATTCTGGACCTAACTGTATGTATGCTGTATATATATATATATATATATATATATATATGTATATATCTTTTCATAAATGTTCTTTTTCATTTTATATTCTCTGCTATATTACTTTACTTTTCTACACAATCACTCGTTGGCACTTAATCTTCATCAATTTTTTATTTCACTTCTTTTATTCTTTATTATTTTTTTCATTGTTACATAGTTACATCGATTGAAAAAAGATCTAGGTCCATCTAATTCAACCTTCCTCCACTAATTATACATTTTGTCATTTATAACCAACAATGTTATGTGTACTGAGGAATCATCCAGCCCTTTTTTAAAAGCTGTTGTAGTATTTGACATTACTACCTCTTGTGGTAGGGCATTCCACAGTCTGACTGCTCTAACTGTAAAGAACCCTTTCCTATTTAGCTGCCGGAATCGCTTTTCTTCCACTCGCAGTGAATGCACCCTGGTCCATAGTATTGTCTTTTGAAGGAATAAGTCATGTGCCAGTCCTTTATATTGACCACACATGTATTTATACATATAAATGAGATCTCCTCTGAGACGTCTTTTTTCTAAGCTAAACATAACTAACTTTTTCAACCTGTCATCATATGGGAGGCCTTCCAGTCCTTGTAGTAGTCTAGTTAACCGCCTTTGAACTGACTCTAACTTCGGAATGTCCTTTTTAAAATGTGGAGCCCAAAACTGGATCCCATATTCCAGATGTGGCCTTACAAGTGATTTATAGAGGGGTGACAATACTTTGGGATCACGGGATCTAATCTCTCTTTTTATACACCCTAAAATCTTGTTTGCTTTAGCAGCTGCTGCTTGACATTGAGTGCTGCTGCTCAGCTTATTTGTAATCAGAATACCCAAGTCCTTCTCCTGTTCTGTAGTCTTGAGTTTACTTGCATTTAATGTGTACGCAGCGAGAGGATTACTCTATCCTAGGTGCATTACTTTACATTTATCAACATTAAATCTTACTTACCAAGTGTCTGCCCATTCTGACATCTTATCCAGATCGTTTTGTAATATTGTACTATCAAGGTCAGTTTTCAATATCCTACATAGTTTGGTGTCATCAGCAAAGACTGACACTTTACTATCAATCCCATCCACAAGGTCATTAATAAAGAGATTAAAAAGAATCGGTCCAAGCACAGATCCCTGCGGCACCCCACTGCTGACTATAGCCCATTTAGAGAATGTACCATTTATGACTACTCTTTGTTTCCTATCTTTTAGCCAATTCCTTACCCAGTTGCATATAGATTCCCCTAGTCCTTGCTTCTGGAGCTTTAGTATAAGGCTATTATGTGGTGCAGTATCAAATGCTTTTGCAAAGTCCAAATAAATCACATCACCTGCATTACCAATATCCAGATTTGCGCTTATCTTCTCATAGAACCCCAACATGTTGGTTAGACACGACTTTCATTAATCTATGCTGTATGTCAGTTATATTATTTTCTGCAATATATTTTTGTATGTCATCCCTTAAAATGCCCTCGAAAACTTTGCACACTACTGATGTAAGGCTTACTGGATAGTATCTTACTGGATCCACTTTCTTACCTTTCTTAAATATCGGTACCACATCAGCAATCCTCCAATCCTGAGGCACCAACCCTGTTACAAGCGAGTCTAAGAAGATGAGATACAGCAGTGTGTCAATTACTGAGCTCAATTCCCTCAATATTCGTGGATAAATGCCACCTGGCCCAGGGTATTTGTCAATGTTTAATTTACTCAGACGCAGGCGTAATTCTTCTTGTGTTCAATTAATTATATTGGGTGGTGAACTTTGATTTTTGACTTGTTGAATGATCCCTGGAACAGTCAGTTCTTTGGTGAACACGGATTAGAAGTGCCTATTTAATATCTCAGTCTTTTCTTTGTCCTCTTTAACTAACTTGTTATTATACTTTAAGGGGCCATCCTTTGTTTTCCTTTTGGCATTAATGTATTAATAAAACATTTTGGAATTTATTTTAATGTCCTTGGCGATTTTTGTTTCAGTAGCTAATTTTGCTTGCTTGATTTCTTTTTTACATTTCCTATTGATATCTTTATACTTCTGAAATGCTATTTCTCTATTATCTTTAGTCTTTGATCTTTGTAGAATATTAAGCTTTATTGTAATCAACATAAAGCTCTTGTTTTCACAACGCGTTTCAGCAAGATCCACTTGCTTTCCTCAGTTGTAACAAGAGCTCTTAACACACATTGAATTTATAAGTAAAAAAGAACCGCACAGGTAAAACTTATGGGTGTGTCCTACATTCAGGTAATTTAACCCTTTATGTAGTGAAACTTTTATGGTGAATTAAAAAAGTCGGATAAAATTGTATAACATCTAAAAACTAAAAATATGGGACATTATTATCTGAAAATTAAAGTCTATACAGCCTTTTCATAAAATATAATATAATAATATAATAATTAGTTAGAATGAAATTTGTTAAAACAGAATATACCATTTTTTTATATATCTAGATATGAGATATTACCAGGCTCTTTTTATCAGGTTTTTTTTCATTTATTTTATGGATGTCACAGTGGTTTCTTCAATAGATTTGTACTTTTCTCAACATATATGCAACATACTAGTATTCCATTTTTTTATTATTATTTTTTATTTATTTATTTATTTATATATATATATTTGTATGTGCACATATGCATAATCACATGTACACCTACTCACATACACACATATTCCTATAGGATTTTATCAATTGGGTGTAGCCATGTTAATATTTGGCAACATTGTCTATCATTACATTATGGCCTTCTGGGGCTAATGTACCCAGTTTAAAGATCCAATAGCTTTCTTTTTTGATGAGTTTAGTCAATGATTGTGGATCTTTATTATCGATAGAGTCTATAATGGTAAGTGTCATTTTTGGATCCCTATTGTGCACAATATTGTAGTGCCTTGAAACACTATGTAAAGGGTAACCATTTTTTATATTGTGTCGGTGTTTGTTCAATCGTGCATGCATTTCTTGTATTGTTCTTCCTGCGTATTGGACACCACAGGGGCATTCCAACAAATAGACTACATATGTAGAATGGCAATCATATTTATGTTTTATTGTAAAGGTTTCTCTTGTAGTTTTTGATATAAAGGTTTTTACTCCTTTCGTTATTACTTGACAGCATAATCATTGTGGTGTATGGCATGGGTAGCAGCCCCATTAGCTTGGGTTGCTCACCCTGACTATTGATGGTTTTTGAAAGGTGTTACTAAATGCGATGAAATTACCTAGACTTTTATTTTTCTTATAAATGATGATGGGTCTATGTGGTATGTGGTCTGTTAGTATGGGGTCACTTTTTAATATAAACCAATATTTATTGATTAATTTCTCAATATGGGTTCTAGGTTGACAGTATATAGTGACGAGACTCCATTTGGATAGTTTGCTTTTTCCATCCTTATTTGAGGCATTCATTTGTTTTGGTTGTATACATATTTCCTGGGTGAGGGGATTTGTTTTTTTGTAAGCATCTTGTATCAGTTTTTTGGGGTATCCCTTCTCCAGGAATCTATGTTTAAGAATTTTGGACTCTTTCGCATAGTCCATATCCACTGTACAGTTTTTTCTTATTCTTCTATACTGTCCGTATGGTATGTTCCGGATCCATCTTGGTAGGTGTCCACTGTTGTATTTTAAATAGCTATTTACATCCACTGGTTTGAAGTATGTGGATGTTGTGAATTTCCCTGTTTCATTTAGATTAATTTGTAGATCTAGAAATTGGATGGTCTTATTTGCATGGGTAGCCGTGAATGATATACCCCATAGATATACTCTTATTGAGATCCTCTATGAATTCTAATGCTTTATCCACGGGGCCTCTCCCTACAATGAAGAGGTCATCAATGAAGCGACGGTAATGAGCTATGTGTTCCTTATATGTAGATTGCACGATGGAGACGGACTCGAATGCACCCATAAATATATTAGCATAGCTTGGTGCGAATCGCGTCCCCATCGCACAGCCTCTGATTTGTTTTTAGTATGCACCCTCAAATGTGAACACATTGTTCTCTAGGATGAATTTTATTGCCTTTAGTATAAAGTTCCATTGTGGTGCTGAGATTTCCATGTCCTTTAATAGTACTCCTTCTATGGCTTGTAGGCCCCTAGTATGTGTTATATTGTTATATAATGAACAGACATCCATTGTGAGGAGTAAGCTAATCTTCATTGGGGGTAGGGTTAATAGTTCTCTAATCAGTTGGGTTGAATCTTTCAAATATGATTCTAAATTTACTACATACCCTTGTAGGAATAGATCCACAAAATGGGAAAGGTAGCTGGTTATGGAGTTAACCCCTGAGATTATTGGGCATCCCGGGGGATTTAACGGATCTTTATGTATTTTTGGTAGATAGTAAAAATATGGCATTGAATAGTTTGTAATATCAAGACATTTTTTCTCTTTTTTATTTAGTATTCCAATCTGAGAAGCTTCCTTTATGATCATATTATAATCATATAAAATTTAAATTGAGGGATCCTTATCCAGGGGTATATAATAATCTTTATCATTTAAGATCTTATTGCCTTCATCAGTATACCATGCCCTATTCATTATTACTAGCCCTCCCCCTTTGTCCGCTCTTTTGATAATGATATTTTTATTCTCTCGCATTGTAATGATGGCCCTTTGTTCTCCTTTTGTGAGGTTGGTTTTCATTTTTGAGTTGGTGAGGGATCTAATGTCCTTTAGTATTAATTGCTGGAATGTCTCAATATGAGACCCTTTATGTTGTAATGGGGAAAATTTACTCCCTGTGGTATCCAATACGCAGGAAGAACAATACAAGAAATGCATGCACGATTGAACAAACACCGACACAATATAAAAAATGGTTACCCTTTACATAGTGTTCATAAAGGGTTAAATTACCTGAATGTATGACACACCCATAAGTTTTACCTGTGGGGTTCTATTTTACTTATAAATTCAATGTGTGTTAAGAGCTCTTGTTACACCTGAGGAAAGCAAGTGGATCTTGCTGAAACGCGTTGTAAAAACAAGAGCTTTATGTTGATTACAATAAAGCTTAATATTCTACAAAGATCAAAGACTAAAGACCTATTACTAGCGCTCAAAAGACCGGTCCTCTTTTTAACATATGCATACTCCCGCAAGGGAATCTGGCTAGAGCTGCTGCGAGTAATAGGTTCCATCAGTTCTCTTTGAACAAACCAGCGGCAGGACGCAGGTCCGCACGGAGTTCCAGGAATCAAGGAGTCGGTGAACCAGGAGCCACCAGCGGTTATCCACCCGGGTCCACCCAGCAAAATATCGGATAACGCCAGCTGAGACAGTCCCTCATCTCCCAGAGGAATTATACACCCACCACCGAGGTTGTGCAAGGGCGCACAACCTAATCAGGTGAGCAATTCTATAAAACAAATATAAATATCACTCCACGGGTGCTCCTCATATGCGCTATTATCTTTTTACAGTGATTTCTCTATTCTCAGCTTTCAAGATTTTAAACACCCTTTGTTTTTGCTTTATTATACTTTGCACAGTCTTATTTATCCATAATGGTTTTTTTATTCCTGAACATTTTATTACCAGAGGGTATATGTTTTTTACAGGACTCTAGTAGTATTTCCTTACGCCATTTGTGTTTGGTATCCCCAGCATAACATTGTCCCAATCTACACAATTAAGCTTTTCCCTTAATTTGTTGAAATCAGCTTTCCTAAAATTCCAGGTTTTAGTATTTGTCCTTTGAAATGTTCTATTGAATATTATGTTGAAGCTTACCATATTATGATCGCTGGTGCCCAAGTGCTCCCGGACCTGTAGATCTGAAATTGTATCTGCTCTATTTAACAGGACCAGATCTAGCAAATTATCTCCTCTTGTCGGTTCATCTACCATCTGAGAGAGGAAATGGTCTTGAATAGTAGATAAGAACTTACAGCTTTTAGCACAACCAGAAGATTCTATGTCCCACTGAATGTCTCGATAGTTGAAATTCCCCATAATAAGGACCCGATTATTATTATTTTTATTACTAGCTGCCTTTTCAGTTTGTTGCAGCATTTCACCCTCTACCTGTTCAGGTATGTTAGGAGGCTTATAGCAAACTCCAATTAGCATTTTTCCAGTCTTCCCCTCGCCATGTACATTTACCCATACTGATTCTACATTGTTGCAGTTCCCCCCAATGTCATCATTGAACACAGGTCTTAGGGTAGATTTGATAAATATACACACTCCACCACCTTTTTTGTCTTTCCTGCTTTTCCTGACTGTAGTATAACCTTCTATATCTGTCACCCAGTCATGGCTCTCATCCAGCCAGGTTTCCGTAATGCTAACCACATCATAATCCAGGGTTGACATAAGAGTCATTCATTCATTTTGTTTGCAAGACTTCCTGCATTTGCCGGTAGACATTTAATACTATTAACGCATTTCTTACTCCTAGCTTCCCTTCTTTCTTTGCATGTCCCAGCCCCCCTAATCCTTCATTGACCCCTACTGTCTCACTGTCTCTATCTGCTCTATCTATCCCCTTATTTGCTCCACTATCCCTTCCCCCAGATCCTAGTTTAAAAGCTCCTCCATCCGTCTGACCATTTTCTCCATTTATTCAACTGTGAGTAACCAAACATACCCTGGTACATCCGGGCGTGCAGGCCCCTGCCACCACCATCCCCTGCACAGAGCCACTGGGCCCCAGAACAACCATCCTTACCCATGGAGGGGTTAACATCCCAGCTGCTATTACATCTCCCCCAGGGTGTCCCACAACAGCAGCGGTGGTGCTACCTTTCACCACACACTATGGGTGGCGTCACAAACTGAATACGGCAAAGCCCGTACAACTACGTTCCCCCTTTTTCATTCCCGGGTCCGGAAGATCCCTCGAGCCACACTCAGTGGGTCCGGATCCGACCAGCCCGGCTGCTACAGGCGTGGGGGCGGCACATGAACATACTCAGGTAACGAGATTTGCAGTCTACTGCAAGTATGTTCATGTGTATATGTTCATGCATTTACGGGAGAAAAAATCCAATTGCACATAGGTCAGTGATATGCATGTGCTTTATTGATCAGTATATACAGTATATGCTAAAAACTCCGCCCACAGTCCAGTCACTCAGGGAGACTATGGCTCGCCTCAGTTATGTCGGGTCAACTGGAAATTGACGTGACATCACCAGATCTTAGCGATCACGGAGCCTGAGGGTCACTTGATTGGAATGGGCGGAGTACAATAGCATCGCTCAGAGACAGAATGTACTGCACAAGGTATTTGAGAAAAGCCTTTCCTATGAGTTTTACAGCGATGTTGCTACTAATGCTGATAACAGAACCACCCCTTTAATGCATTTATGACCGAGGATGTACCAGTAGGTAGTGTTTGATTAATAGGCTAGAGATGTAAGTATAGTGAATAATTGCCTTTGTCCACATAAACTGAACTGGGCAGCCCTAGTCTCCTGACGAAGCTACGGCGAAACACGTGTCAGGGTGAGGGGACTGTTGAGATATAATTGATTCATCCGGTGAAGCACTGTCTGCTATTCTATTATATATTAAACTTTTTTTTTAATATTATTGCTTCATAAAACTTTGCCTTTATATCAATGTTTTTGTCACTTCTTTGGTTTCAATCAGCATACTGAATGAATATTGAGCTTCTATTATTGATTTTGAAGTGCTGCATACCTTACCATTGGTGGGATCTGTTTGTTATTTTCTTATTCACTATAGGACACTTACAGCATTTATAAAGCTCCAATTATAGTCAATGAGAGCAGCACAGATATCATCTTTCCATTTGAGATAAATGTAACACAAGTTTAACAGATGACACTGTCAAATGCAATACAGTTCCGTCCATCACCCATAAGATATCACTGTAAAAAGATGTATGTATATTCCTTCTATCTCTTTTAGAGGATTCCGCTATATTTCAATCACTGTAGTGTACAATATTACTCTTTATCAGACGGAGGCCACTAGGAGACTCTTCTGGCTTCCATCTTTCATGTAACCCTATTGACACATTTATTGTGTATGTCAGGAACTTTCCCAGTAAACATTAAATGTACATAACAAATGTGATATGAACCTAGATAAAGTCAATTTAACGTCGGATGATCATGATGGAAGACGCCTATTTCTATATCTGACGATAATGACTTTGACTTCAATAGAAACATACTTAAGGGAAAAATAAAATGCCAAGTTCCATGCGCCTCAATTCAATTCAGTAATGGGTTCCTATTTTGATCAGAGTAAAACAAATATATTCTCCCATATTATTGATGTGCAGCTCAAAGTAATAGGACATGTGTGTAAAGTGCAAATGAGATGTATTCCAGAGCAAATAGCACATTAAAACTTAATAATGAAGGTCCTGCTCCAACACTGATATCTATTATGTCCATATCGAAACATTTTAATAGACAAAAAGCTTTTGCTAAACGTCTAAGTTTTAATATAGCTGCGTGATTTGACAAGAGCAGCCCCTGAACAATTTGTTTCTAGTTATTTCTGACATGCTTGAATAGAAGGGTAGATTAAGTCCTCCATTTATTTGATAAGTGCCTTAAAAAGTCTTTCTTATTTCTAAGACATTATGTCATGAAACTGCAGGAGATGAGATTTAATTCACAGAAGCTTTTTGGCCTATTACTACAGACTTTAGCAATACGATACTCATTACGTGAATAACAGAAAATGAGCATGTCTGGCTGTGCTTGTGTGGATCCTAATGTTAGAACTACACTGTCATAAGTTACTTTCTGTATAACAGTTTGGCTTTACATTTTTATATATTATAATATAAATGGGATAATTTGCATGAATTTCTATGGATGTTATGCCTTATGCCTTTCTTGTTGGATCTCATTGTTTTGTCATAAAATGCAGAGAGCAATGGAATTCATACTTTCAATGACAGTAATTCTTTATGCTCTTGTTAAATAGTTTGATATTTGTGTCTTTTATGTTAATTATATTCCTACTTAGTTCATAATGAGCACTGAACATTTTATACTTTTGCTTTTTGTAAGTTTGTACCATAAGTCTCTCATTGTTATTGACTTTTGACAACACTAAAGGGGACTGTACAGGCAGCGATATCGCTAGCGAGCGTACCCGCCCCCGTCGTTTGTGCATCACGGGCAAATCGTTGCCTGTGGTGCACAATATCATTAGGAGCCGTCACACGGACTTACCTACCTAGCGACACCGCTGTGGCCGGCGAACCGCCTCTTTTCTAAGGGGGCGGTTCGTGCGGCATCACAGTGGCATCACTAAGTGGCCGCCCAATAGAAGCGGAGGGGTGGAGATGAGCGGCCGTAACATCCCGCCCACCTTCTTCTTTTCTCATTGCCGGTGGCCGCAGATAAGCTGTAGTTCGTCATTCCCGAGGTGTCACACATAGCGATGTGTGCTGCCTCAGGAATGACGAACAACCTGCGTCTTCAACAATCAACGATTTTTTGAAAAGTAACGACGTGTCAACGATGGACGATTTGGTGAGTATTTTCCATTGTTAACGGTCGCTCGTTGGTGTCACAAGCAACGACGTCGCTAACGATGCCGGATGTATGTTACCCCCGTGACCCCGGTGATATATCGTTAGATACAATGGTGCGTGTAATGGGGCCTTATCACTTGGTTTGGTTTCTTTCCTATACCAATCTAAGCTGCATCTATCACCAGTTCTGTAAGAAGGGACTCCCTCAAGATGGCATTTATACTGCTGATAACTTGACATTTATTAACCAAAAACCAATATCCCAGTAAGACATTATACAAAATTATCTCATCATGAACAAGAGTCTTTATTGATAGCAACATTAAAAAACATAAATCACACAAAGACAAAGAAATAAAAAACACTGGGCATGGAGAGCACGTCATACTCAAATTTCTATAAGGTCATAAATAATCAAAACTAAGGGTTTAGATGAAATTCCTCTACCAGTAATTATATACAAATAGCAATTCATTCAGTTATAATATTAACATACTGTATATATTCATTATACATCACAGATTCAAGCAAGATGATGCAATACCTAATCCAATGTACCAGTATGATACTAATGCCAAATAACTTGATATTTATGCTAGGGACACATGACTATATGGTATCCAATGCGAAGACATCTGATGCAAAATGCTATTGACCCTTGGCTCTGTTCTGCTGCAAGCATGAGCCCAGTGTTGTTATACTGTGATCCAATTCTGTGACCGGATCACAGCTGCGGAGGAGAGGGAGGGATAATCTCCCCATCTCCTCCACTATCAGCTGATGTAATTATCACACTGCACTCTGGTGTCATCCGAGTGCAATGCGATGTTTCACTCGCACCCATACACTTGTATGGGTGCAAGTGAATACAGATCGGATTACACTTACAGCTTGATGTGATTGTTTTTTCTGTCCGATTAGGGCTGAGAAAAAAATTGCAGGTGGGAACGGCTTTATAGAGTAACATGGGTCCTAGTGGAATGGGATTTTTTGCATTCCACTTGGCCCGTTTTACTTGCCGTGTCTCCTAGCTCTTAAAGGGAATCTGTCAGCAGGTTTGCTGTATAACCAGATGGCAGTGTGAGGTAGGGGCTGAGACCTTGATTCCAACTATGTATTACTTAGTTTAATTATTTTAGCAGTTGTGACAGAATCAACATGTCCGCTGCTGCAGATTTAGTAGCGCTTGGAATGTTGAGCCAACACCACTGACAACTTTTTGTGTACAATGTATATTTATAAAATGCTGCTAATCCGTGCTGTGTACAGGTTTAGACAAGTAAGCACATGATAACTAGTCTGATAGTGATAAAATCCTGCTGATTTAACACTAAATTTATAGAAAAAGAAACACACAGCCTAGTAAGTGACACATTGTTGGAATCAATGTTTCAGCCCCTACATCAGCTGCTCTTAAAACACATAGTAAAATCCTGCTGACAGATTCCTTTCGATTGAACCTGTTCTGCAATTTAGAAGCTTACTTAACAAATGTTAATGAAGGTCATTGATATTCAATGCAGTCCTCATGTATAAACACAAGTCCAAAAAGTAACAAATAGAGTTACAGTCCAAGGTTATCATTTACTTACCATTTCTATAAGGGTACTATAATTAACAGAATATTAACAGTGTGTAACACCCATTGTTAGGATTCCACTGTGTCTATTCTCTTGTAGCTCATCATGTGACTGCTAATATGTGATTTGCATAATTGTCATAATGTGCAAACTGCTTTCTTCTTTACTTTTACTTTTTTCTACTTTTCTCAATTAAAACTTGTGAGAGAAGCAGCAATAACTAACTTTGGAAGCTCCTCTGTTTCTTTTGTCCAGCCCATGGGAGTGTCTGATGACCCTCTTGCATCACATCCTGGTATGTTCATTCCAAACCAGAGTTTGTGAGAACAACATCCCTTATTGGAGCTGCTAGAAGCAAAGTCTTCTGATCGTAGTAGCTTCAGAGACAAGCATCACAGGAGAACTACAATGCCAAGTACTTGGACCGCTGTACTTCTGCATGTCCTTAACCTTTGGAGAAAATAAACCACCATTGTTTCATCTCAGCATGTGCATGTTTAACTCTGGAGCGCTCTGGTCCTGTCTGCCTCACCTATAGGAAAAATGAAGGTAAGATTCTCACAACCTCTCACAACTACGCGCCTTCAATCGCCTTTTTACTGGGGACAGAACACCGACATTTTCTGCCAGGAGATGCAGGTCTCATTGTTTTCAATGATCTCAACTGAGATTAAATTACCTGCGATCATAGGGGGGGTACCTAATGGATGTGACAATTTTGGGTGGCTGTGGGCTGAGGAGCACAATAACTATGGGCCTTCCCAGCTCGAGAATACCAGCTCCCAGTTGTCAGCCTTATGTTTGCTGAGTATCAAAATTGGTGGGTGGGGGACTTGCATGTCATTTTTTAACCCTAGAACGCATACCTGGGGCCTCGCAGGCCTGCTAGGTTACTTGTTTTCTTTTTTCTGCAATATTACTTGTTAACTTAATGTTTTGAAATACTCACATCTCAAATAAACTTTGAAAAGTATTTCTATTTGAGTTACTCCATGTTATTTGCACACAGGCCTAAAACGCCCCAGGTATGTGAAATCGTAGATTTCTATGGTTGCACGTTCTAGGGTTAAAATTATTTATTCAGATAATTAGAAAAAATCTGCATGGGATTCCTCATATTTTGAGAGACTGCCAAGATAATGTGCACAGCTGGGAGCTGCAGCCCGACAGCCATCTGCTTTATCTTTTTTTCATTTATGTATTTTTACAGTCCATTAGGGGACTCAAACCGCCTCTATGAGAGCAACCAATCAGAGATGCAGGAACACCGACAGTTTGACTGCAACCAATCACAGACACAGTGACAGACAGCGGGTGGGGGAAGCAATGAATATGTATGAGATGTAATAAGCTTTGGTTAATGAATTTTTTAACATATTAGGGTTAATATATGATATAACTGACAAGATCTTGGTCGCAGCAGCACAGATTATGACCTATGGGAGGCCGCACTGTTGAGGATCACTGTAGAGCGTTTCACAATTGTCCTCTGAAGTGCTATGGAATGATACTGCTCTAAGGTACCAGTTCCACAGAGGCCTCTTAGAAACACTCAAGGATACTTTGTCTTTACATACTCCACCTTGGTTTTTTGGAGGAGGCCATGATCCAGGCTATTCATTTGAATAGCAGAATTCTGGAGATGAGTGATGATCGACATGGGGGTTTGGTCTTTACCCTAGAACCTGTCCATTTACCTGAGATGGAAATGATTGACGTTACAGCTGCCAATTCTTGGGCCATCAAGAACAGACATCAGTGTAATCTCAAACTCTGCTTTTACTAAGGTCGCGCTGGGCAATTTCTTCAGGATTACAACTGGCAATGGTGAAATTAACACTGTGCAGTATTTTGGATAATTTATCTGTGGAATTGGCATTGGGGTTTCCATGACTGCATATTCACAATCCTGTTTTTGATTGGTTGTCTGATGGATATTTTCAAATGGAGCCCCAATTGTCATAACAGATATCTTAGTGCTGTAAACATTTGCTCCGTTAGTCTAGAGGGTCTGCCGGGTTACCTGAAAGACTTTTGTGATGTATTCTCAGAAAAGAGGCTGAGATGCTACCTACGCATTGTCCTTATGGTTGTGCTATTAATCTTATCCTTAGTACTAAATTGCCCACAGCTCACCTGTACAATTTGTCAGGACATGAATGTACAACCATGAAAGAATACACAAAAAATGTTTATGGAAGGGTCAAATCCATCCTTTTTCCTCACCTTTAGCTGTTGGATTTTTTTTTTGTGTGAAAAAGAACGATGGATTTTCCATCGTTGCCTCAATTTCTGTGGATTAAACAAAATTACTGTTATGGATACCTACCCCTTTCCACTCATCTCCAACCTATGTAATCAGCTTAGGTGGGCTAAGTGGTTTTCTAAACTTGATGTTAGAGGGGCTTAAAGTTAAAGATCAGCGAATCTGAGGTTCAATGTTCAGTTTTTGACTTCTTTTTAAAAAAATAGAGTTTGGGTTCTGTGTCCGGGCGCTTTACATATGAACTTCACTCATGCAAACATTGCTATGCTCAGGTACGCTCTGGGCTCTGCCCAGTTCAAACTGCTTGCAATGTTTTATTGGCTTGCACTGGGGGTAACAACAGCATTATCAGATGTAGTATACAGCAAAAAAATAAATAGAAAAACCCCACCGATCCACCCCTGGAAGTAATCTGTTTATGGGTTGCTCCATGTGGGCGGCGACCTACACTACAAATTAGTGACTTCCATTGTGGGTCGGGCCAAGTACGAACCCACGGAGGTTCGTGCCTATAATTTGATATGCATATTGAATGGTAATGAGTGGAACACATCTATTTTTAACATCTGAGGGTGTATTTGAAAATCTTGTCATGCCTCTTGGCTTAACCAATGCTTCAGAAGTCTTTCAAAATGTTTTAAATTATATATTTTATGATGTTATTGGAAGGTTTATTGTGGTGTACTTTGACAACATTTATTTTTTGCAGCCTGATCTGGATTTGCAATATGATCATGTCCATTTTGTTTTAGAAAAGCTTAGAGAAATTCATTGTTTGTTAAATTAGAGAAATGTACTTTTTCTATTCATGAAATATCACTCCTGGGATTCATTGCATCTGCTGAAGGGTTTAAGATAGATCCTGAGAAGGTGTAGGCTATAATTCATTGGGTTCAACCTCATGACCTTAAAGCATTGCAACATTTTCTAGAGCTCAACAAATACTATAGAAAATTTATTTTTTTTCTCAGATCATTAAACCACTTACTGATCTTACTCTTAGGCCTGAAACACACATCCGTGAAACACGTGCGTGTTTGGTCCGTTTCCATGTATACTGGAGACACGGCCAAACGTGCACCAATGTTATTGTATGATAAAAGCTCCACGTGCGTTTTTGATGCATGTCCGTTTGTCCGTGTCCGTGATCCGTACCTGTGTGCGTTTTGCACGGAAGCATGTCCGTTTTCTGCACGCAACACGCAGCACGGACCCAATGAAAGTCAATGGGTCTGTGCGCACGTCCGAGTGACACGGACGCATCTCTGTTTGCTCCCTGTACGTTTTGTGCTTTTTTCATGTGATGTCGGTCTTTTTTCTTTTTCTGTTTCGTTCTCTCCCTCAGTCCATCGGTCGGTCGGTCTCTCTCTATGTCTGTCGGTCGGTCTCTCTGTCTTATCTGTCCCTCCAGCTGTCTGTCGGTCAGTTCCCCCCCCTCTCTCATACTTACTGTTCCCCGATCTCCGGCGCGGCGCTGCACGGCTGTTATAAAAACTCCGGCGGCTTTTACTATTTTGAAAAAGCCGGCCGCCCATTAATCAATCTCGTATTCCCTGCTTTACCCGCCCACCGGCGCCTGTGATTGGTTGCAGTCACACACGCCCACCACGCTGAGTGACAGCTGTGTGACTGCACCCAATCACAGCAGCCGGTGGGCGTGTCTATACTGTGCAGTAAAATAAATAAATAAATAATTAAAAAAAAACGGTGTGCGGTCCCCCCCATTTTAATACCAGCCAGATAAAGCCATACGGCTGAAGGCTGGTATTCTCAGGATGGGGAGCTCCACGTTATGGGGAGCCCCCCAGCCTAACAGTATCAGTCAGCAGCCGCCCAGAATTTCCGCATACATTATATGCGACAGTTCTGGGGCTGTACCCAGCTCTTCCCGATTTGCCCTGGTGCGTTGGCAAACCGGGGTAATAAGGAGTTATTGGCAGCCCATAGCTGCCAATAAGTCCTAGATTAATCATGTCAGGCGTCTCCCCGAGATACCTTCCATGATTAATCTGTAAGTGACAGTTAAAAAACACACACACACCCGAAAAAATAATTTATTAGAAATAAAAAACACTAACAAAGTCCCTCATCACCAATTCATTAACCCCGACAAAGCCCTCCATGTCCGACGTAATCCACGGACCTCCAGCGTCGCATCCAGCTGTGCTGCATGGAGGTGACCGGAGCAGCAGAAGACACCGCCGCTCCTGTCAGCGTCACGCAACAAATGAGGTGAGTAGCGCGATCAGCTGCTGTCAGTCAGGTAACTCGCGGCCACCGCTGGATCCAGCGGTGGCCGCGGGTAACCTCAGTGACAGCTCAGCTGATCGCGGTACTCACCTCAGTTTCTGCGTGGAGCCTACCGGAGCGGCGGTGAGTAGCGCGATCAGCTGAGCTGTCACTGAGGTTACCCGCGGCCACCGCTGCATCCACCGCTGGATCCAGGTAACCTAAGTGACAGCTCAGCTGATCGCGCTATTGCCTTCATTAGCTGCGTGGAGGTGACAGGAGCGGTGGTGTATTCTGCAGCTCCTGTCACCTGCATGTAGCAGAGCTGGATGCGACGCTGGAGGTCCGTGGATTATGCCGGACATGGAGGGCTTTGTCGGGGTTAATAAATTGGTGATGAGGGACTTTGTTAGTGTTTTTTATTTCTAATAAAGGATTTTTCGTGTGTGTGTGTGTTTTTTAACTGTAATTTACAGATTAATCATGGTAGGTATCTCGGGGAGACGCCTGACATGATTAATCTAGGATTTAGTGGCAGCTATGGGCTGCCAATAACTCCTTATTACCCCGATTTGCCAACACACCAGGTACACCGGGTACAGTCCCAGAACAGTCGCATATAATGCATGCGGCAATTCTGGGCGGCTGCTGACTGATATTGTTAGGCTGGGGGGCTCCCCATAACGTGGAGCTCCTGATCCTGAGAATACCAGCCATCAGCCGTATGGCTTTATCTGGCTGGTATTAAATTTGGGGGGAACCGCACGCCGTTTTTTTTAATTATTTATTTATTTCTATACTCCATAGTGACACGCCCACCGGCTGCTGTGATTGGGTGCAGTGAGACACCTGTCACTCAGCGTGGGGGCGTGTCTCACTGCAACCAATCATAGGTGCCGGTGGGCGGGGAAAGCAGGGAATACGAGATTGTTTAATGAGCGGCCGGCTTTTTCAAATTAGAAAAAGCCGCTGGAGCAGTGTGAGCGCCGTGCAGCGCTGGTGATCGGGGATCGGTGAGTATGAGAGAGGGGGGGACACTTCAGTCACTCGGGGGATTAGCGGCCACCGGTGAATCCTTCACAGGTGACCGCTAATCAGTACACGGTACACACACAGAGCCACGGCATGACAATGAAGTCGGGTGAAGTTCACCCGAGTTCATTCTCATCCCGCTACTCTGTCTGCTGTTTGCCGACATGTAGTAAATGACATTTTGCATCACACACGGATATTCCACACGGACAACACAAACACATGTTAGTTAAGTTTCACACGCGCACACGGACATTTCACATGCACATACGGCTAGCATACGGGATACATACGCAGGCCACACATACCATAAAAACGGACCTAAAAAATGGAAAACGGACCCGAAAAACGGCCCGTTTTACACGGACGTGGTTTTCACGGATGTGTGTTTTAGGCCTTAGGGGTACTTCAAACACAGCGAGATCACTACTGAGATCGCTGCTGAGTCACATTTTTTGTGACGCAGCAGTGACCTCATTAGCGATCTCGCTGTGTGTAACATTGAGCAGCGATCTGGCCCCTGCTGTAAGATCGCTGTTCGTTACACACAGCCCTGGTTCATTTTTTTATTTTTGCTCTCCCGCTGATAAGCACACATCTCTGTGTGTGACAGCGAGAGAGCAACAATCCTGAATGTGCAGGGAGCAGGAGCCGGCGTCTGACAGCCTGCGGTAAGCTGTAACCAAGGTAAACATCGGGTAACCAAGGTGGTTACCCGATATTTACCTTCGTTACCAGCCTCCGCAGCTCTCACGCTGCCTGTGCCGGCTCCTGCTCCCTGCACACGCTAAGCTAAGCGGTGTGCGCTGGTAACTAAGGTAAACATCGGGTAACCATACCTGATGTTTACCTTCGTTACCAGTGTCCGCAGCTTCCAGACGCCGGCTCCGTGCAAGCGCAGCGTCGCTTGCACGTCGCTGCTGGCTGGGGGCTGGTCACTGGTCGTTGGTGAGATCTGCCTGTTTGACAGCTCACCAGCGACCATGTAGCGATGCAGCAGCGATCCTGACCAGGTCAGATCGCTGGTGGGATCGCTGCTGCGTCACTAAAGTGTGACGGTACCCTTAAAGGGAAGACTCTTCAGGACCTGTCGCCGGATGCTATTGGAGCCTTTAGAACATCGAATAAGTGTTTTATTCTCCAGTTTTAATTCAACCTGATCTCAAAACTCTGACTAACTTGCAGCCATATGCATTTTTTTATTAGGAAATATTCATCTGCTGAGAGAAATTATGAGGTTGGGAATCACGAGTATCTTGCTGTCAAATTAGCTTATATTGAATTATGTCCAAGAATGTTAGGGTTAATGCTTTATCAAGCAGCCTTGATTCAGTTTCTCTTCCAGAACCTCTATTCTCCATTCTTCACCAGGGAATAGTGGTGTCTATAATGTCCTCAGTGTTGGATCCAGAGATTCATGACCTCCAGTTATTGGCTCCTTCCTCTACTCCAGGGTCCAAATTATTTATGCCTATGAGTCTAAAGGGTGTTTTACTAGAGATGAGCGAACCGGTCGCGGTTCGGCTCGAGGTCGGTTCGCCAAACGGAGCTCCCGTTCGAGTTCGGTTCGTCGAACGTTCGACGAACCCAACTCGAACTGCATAGGAAACAATGGCAGGCAATCACAAACACATACAAACACCTAGAAAACACCCTCAAAGGTGTCCAAAAGGTGACAAACAACTCACAACACAAACACATGGGAAAGTAACAAGGACAAATTCTCATGTGAAAACAAAACAGCGTTACGAGGAAAAAGAGGACGAGACACAGATATAGGCATGGCATGCCCTTCTAAAATCATGTAAAACACCGCAAGGTGACTCCAAATGGAGTCTCCCTTTTTTCCAAAAATTGGGCCACACAGACACCCCTTCAGTGGCAGCACTTGTGCCCCAGTTGTACACTTCACAGCTAGATTTGCATCAACCACATTCAAAAATACGCCATACTTAACCGTCCCCAGGATGACACCGGGGTAGGTAGCAAAGTCTTTCCTGATCCCAGCTCTGTTCATCTTGGCTTCTTTTAAAAACAATGTAAGCAAGGGTTACTCCAAGCGGAGTCTCCCTTTTTTTCCAAAAATTGTGCCCCACACACATCCACCCATTCAGTGGCAGCACTTGTGCCCTAGTTATACATTTCACAGCTAGATTTGCATCAAGCACATTCAAAAATTCGCCATAATTAACCGTCCCCAGGATGACACCGGGGTAAGTAGCAAAGTCTTTGCTGAACCATGACTTGTTCATCTTGGCTTCTTTTAAAAACAATGTAAGCAAGGGATACTCCAAGCGGAGTCTCCCTTTTTTTCCAAAAATTGGGCCCCACACACACCCACCCCTTCAGTGGCAGCAGTTGTGCCCCAGTTGTACACTTCACAGCTAGATTTTCATCAAGCACATTCAAAAATATGCCATACTTAACCGTCCCCAGGAGGACACTGGGGTAGGTAGCAAAGTCTTTACTGATCCCAGCTCTGTTCATCTTGACTTCTTTTAAAAACAATGTAAGCAAGAGTTACTCCAAGCGGAGTCTCCCTTTTTTCAAAAAATTGGGCCACACAGACACCTTATCAGTGGCAGCACTTGTGCCCTAGTTGCAAACAGGATGTTTTGATTTGCATCAAGCACATTCAAAAATACGCTATTTTTAACCGTCCCCAGGATGACACCGGGGTAGGTAGCAAAGTCTTTCCTGATCCCAGCTCTGTTCATCTTGGATCATTTTAAAAAAACACAGCAATCAAGGGTTACTCCAAGCGGAGTCTCCCTTTTTTCCAAAAATTGGGCCCCACACACACCCACCCCTTCAGTGGCAGCAGTTGTGCCCCAGTTGTACACTTCACAGCTAGATTTGCATCAAGCACATTCAAAAATACGCCATAATTAACCGTCCCCAGGATGACACCGGGGTAGGTAGCAAAGTCTTTGCTGAACCATGACTTGTTCATCTTGGCTTCTTTTAAAAACAATGTAAGCAAGGATTACTCCAAGCGGAGTCTCCCTTTTTTCCAAAAATTGGGCCCCACACACACCCACCCCTTCAGTGGCAGCAGTTGTGCCCCAGTTGTACACTTCACAGCTAGATTTGCATCAAGCACATTCAAAAATACGCCATAATTAACTGTCCCCAGGATGACACCGGGGTAGGTAGCAAAGTCTTTCCTGATCCCAGCTCTGTTCATCTTGGTTTCTTTTAAAAACAATGTAAGCAAGGGTTATTCCAAGCGGAGTCTCCCTTTTTTCCAAAAATTGGGCCCCACACACACCCACCCCTTCAGTGGCAGCAGTTGGGCCCCAGTTGTACACTTCACAGCTAGATTTTAATCAAGCACATTAAAAAATACGCTATTCTTAACCGACCCCAGGATGACACCGGGGTAGGTAGCAAAGTCTTTGCTGATCCCAGCTCTGTTCATCTTGGCTTCTTTTAAAAACAATGTAAGCAAGGGTTACTCCAAGCGGAGTCTCCCTTTTTTCCAAAAATTGGGCCCCACACACACCCACCCCTTCAGTCGCAGCAGTTGTGCCCCAGTTGTACACTTCACAGCTAGATTTGCATCAAGCACATTCAAAAATACGCCATAATTAACCGTCCCCAGGATGACACCGGGGTAGGTAGCAAAGTCTTTGCTGAACCATGACTTGTTCATCTTGGCTTCTTTTAAAAACAATGTAAGCAAGGGACACTCCACGCGAAGTCTCCCTTTTTTCCAAAAATTGGGCCCCACACACACCCACCCCTTCAGTGGCAGCAGTTGTGCCCCAGTTGTACACTTCACAGCTAGATTTGCATCAAGCACATTCAAAAATACGCCATAATTAACCGTCCCCAGGATGACACCGGGGTAGGTAGCAAAGTCTTTCCTGATCCCAGCTCTGTTCATCTTGGCTTCTTTTAAAAACAATGTAAGCAAGGGTTATTCCAAGCGGCGTCTCCCTTTTTTCCAAAAATTGGGCCCCACACACACCCACCCCTTCAGTGGCAGCAGTTGGGCCCCAGTTGTACACTTCACAGCTAGATTTTAATCAAGCACATTCAAAAATACGCTATTCTTAACCGACCCCAGGATGACACCGGGGTAGGTAGCAAAGTCTTTGCTGATCCCAGCTCTGTTCATCTTGGCTTCTTTTAAAAACAATGTAAGCAAGGGTTACTCCAAGCGGAGTCTCCCTTTTTTCCAAAAATTGGGCCCCACACACACCCACCCCTTCAGTCGCAGCAGTTGTGCCCCAGTTGTACACTTCACAGCTAGATTTGCATCAAGCACATTCAAAAATACGCCATAATTAACCGTCCCCAGGATGACACCGGGGTAGGTAGCAAAGTCTTTGCTGAACCATGACTTGTTCATCTTGGCTTCTTTTAAAAACAATGTAAGCAAGGGATACTCCAAGCGGAGTCTCCCTTTTTTCCAAAAATTGGGCCCCACACACACCCACCCCTTCAGTGGCAGCAGTTGTGCCCCAGTTGTACACTTCACAGCTAGATTTTCATCAAGCACATTCAAAAATATGCCATACTTAACCGTCCCCAGGAGGACACCGGGGTAGGTAGCAAAGTCTTTACTGATCCCAGCTCTGTTCATCTTGACTTCTTTTAAAAACAATGTAAGCAAGGGTTACTCCAAGCGGAGTCTGTCTTCCTTTTTTCCAAAAAATGGGCCCCACACACACCCACCCCTTCAGTCGCAGCAGTTGTGCCCCAGTTGTACACTTCACAGCTAGATTTGCATCAAGCACATTCAAAAATGCGCTATTCTTAACCGTCCCCAGGATGACTCCGAGGTAGGTAGCAAAGTCTTTCCTGATCCCAGCTCTGTTCATCTTGGCTTCTTTTAAAAACAATGTAAGTAAGGGTTACTCCAAGCGGAGTCTCCCTTTTTTCCAAAAATTGGGCCCCACACACACCCACCCCTTCAGTGGCAGCAGTTGTGCCCCAGTTGTACACTTCACAGCTAGATTTGCATCAAGCACATTCAAAAATACGCCATAATTAACCGTCCCCAGGATGACACCGGGGTAGGTAGCAAAGTCTTTCCTGATCCCAGCTCTGTTCATCTTGGTTTCCTTTAAAAACAATGTAAGCAAGGGTTATTCCAAGCGGAGTCTCCCTTTTTTCCAAAAATTGGGCCCCACACACACCCACCCCTTCAGTGGCAGCAGTTGGGCCCCAGTTGTACACTTCACAGCTAGATTTTAATCAAGCACATTCAAAAATACGCTATTCTTAACCGACCCCAGGATGACACCGGGGTAGGTAGCAAAGTCTTTGCTGATCCCAGCTCTGTTCATCTTGGCTTCTTTTAAAAACAATGTAAGCAAGGGTTACTCCAAGCGGAGTCTCCCTTTTTTCCAAAAATTGGGCCCCACACACACCCACCCCTTCAGTCGCAGCAGTTGTGCCCCAGTTGTACACTTCACAGCTAGATTTGCATCAAGCACATTCAAAAATACGCCATAATTAACCGTCCCCAGGATGACACCGGGGTAGGTAGCAAAGTCTTTGCTGAACCATGACTTGTTCATCTTGGCTTCTTTTAAAAACAATGTAAGCAAGGGATACTCCACGCGGAGTCTCCCTTTTTTCCAAAAATTGGGCCCCACACACACCCACCCCTTCAGTGGCAGCAGTTGTGCCCCAGTTGTACACTTCACAGCTAGATTTGCATCAAGCACATTCAAAAATACGCCATAATTAACCGTCCCCAGGATGACACCGGGGTAGGTAGCAAAGTCTTTCCTGATCCCAGCTCTGTTCATCTTGGCTTCTTTTAAAAACAATGTAAGCAAGGGTTATTCCAAGCGGAGTCTCCCTTTTTTCCAAAAATTGGGCCCCACACACACCCACCCCTTCAGTCGCAGCAGTTGTGCCCCAGTTGTACACTTCACAGCTAGATTTGCATCAAGCACATTCAAAAATACGCCATAATTAACCGTCCCCAGGATGACACCGGGGTAGGTAGCAAAGTCTTTGCTGAACCATGACTTGTTCATCTTGGCTTCTTTTAAAAACAATGTAAGCAAGGGATACTCCAAGCGGAGTCTCCCTTTTTTCCAAAAATTGGGCCCCACACACACCCACCCCTTCAGTGGCAGCAGTTGGGCCCCAGTTGTACACTTCACAGCTAGATTTTAATCAAGCACATTCAAAAATACGCTATTCTTAACCGTCCCCAGGAGGACACCGGGGTAGGTAGCAAAGTCTTTACTGATCCCAGCTCTGTTCATCTTGACTTCTTTTAAAAACAATGTAAGCAAGGGTTACTCCAAGCGGAGTCTGTCTCCCTTTTTTCCAAAAAATGGGCCCCACACACACCCACCCCTTCAGTCGCAGAAGTTGTGCCCCAGTTGTACACTTCACAGCTAGATTTGCATCAAGCACATTCAAAAATGCGCTATTCTTAACCGTCCCCAGGATGACTCCGAGGTAGGTAGCAAAGTCTTTCCTGATCCCAGCTCTGTTCATCTTGGCTTCTTTTAAAAACAATGTAAGTAAGGGTTACTCCAAGCGGAGTCTCCCTTTTTTCAAAAAATTGGGCCACACAGACACCTTATCAGTGGCAGCACTTGTGCCCTAGTTGCAAACAGGATGTTTTGATTTGCATCAAGCACATTCAAAAATACGCTATTCTTAACCGTCCCCAGGATGACACCGGGGTAGGTAGCAAAGTCTTTCCTGATCCCAGCTCTGTTCATCTTGGATCATTTTAAAAAAACACAGCAATCAAGGGTTACTCCAAGCGGAGTCTCCCTTTTTTCCAAAAATTGGGCCCCACACACACCCACCCCTTCAGTGGCAGCAGTTGTGCCCCAGTTATACACTTCACAGCTAGATTTGCATCAAGCACATTCAAAAATACGCCATAATTAACCGTCCCCAGGATGACACCGGGGTAGGTAGCAAAGTCTTTGCTGAACCATGACTTGTTCATCTTGGCTTCTTTTAAAAACAATGTAAGCAAGGGTTACTCCAAGCGGAGTCTCCCTTTTTTCCAAAAATTGGGCCCCACACACACCCACCCCTTCAGTGGCAGCAGTTGTGCCCCAGTTGTACACTTCACAGCTAGATTTGCATCAAGCACATTCAAAAATACGCTATTTTTAACCGTCCCCAGGATGACACCGGGGTAGGTAGCAAAGTCTTTCCTGATCCCAGCTCTGTTCATCTTGGCTTCTTTTAAAAACAATGTAAGCAAGGGTTACTCCAAGCGGAGTCTCCCTTTTTTCCAAAAATTGGGCCCACACAAACCCACCCCTTCAGTGGCAGCAGTTGTGCCCCAGTTGTACACTTCACAGCTAGATTTTCATCAAGCACATTCAAAAATACGCTATTGTTAACCGTCCCCAGGATGACACCGGGGTAGGTAGCAAAGTCTTTCCTGATCCCAGCTCTGTTCATCTTGGCTTCTTTTAAAAACAATGTAAGCAAGGGTTACTCCAAGCGGAGTCTCCCTTTTTTCCAAAAATTGGGCCCCACACACACCCACCCCTTCAGTGGCAGCAGTTGTGCCCCAGTTGTACACTTCACAGCTAGATTTGCATCAAGCACATTCAAAAATGCGCTATTCTTAACCGTCCCCAGGATGACACCGGGGTAGGTAGCAAAGTCTTTCCTGATCCCAGCTCTGTTCATCTTGGCTTCTTTTAAATACAATGTAAGCAAGGGTTACTCCAAGCGGAGTCTCCCTTTTTTCAAAAAATTGGGCCACACAGACACCTTATCAGTGGCAGCACTTGTGCCCTAGTTGCAAACAGGATGTTTTGATTTGCATCAAGCACATTCAAAAATACGCTATTCCTAACCATCCCCAGGATGACACCGGGGTAGGTAGCAAAGTCTTTCCTGATCCCAGCTCTGTTCATCTTGGATCATTTTAAAAAAACACAGCAATCAAGGGTTACTCCAAGCGGAGTCTCCCTTTTTTTCAAAAAATTGGGCCCCACACACACCCACCCATTCAGTGGCAGCAGTTGTGCCCCAGTTGTACACTTCACAGCTAGATTTGCATCAAGCACATTCAAAAATACGCCATAATTAACCGTCCCCAGGATGACACCGGGGTAGGTAGCAAAGTCTTTGCTGAACCATGACTTGTTCATCTTGGCTTCTTTTAAAAACAATGTAAGCAAGGGTTACTCCAAGCGGAGTCTCCCTTTTTTCCAAAAATTGGGCCCCACACACACCCACCCCTTCAGTGGCAGCAGTTGTGCCCCAGTTGTACACGTCACAGCTAGATTTGCATCAAGCACATTCAAAAATACGCTATTCTTAACCGTCCCCAGGATGACACCGGGGTAGGTAGCAAAGTCTTTCCTGATCCCAGCTCTGTTCATCTTGGCTTCTTTTAAAAACAATGTAAGCAAGGGTTACTCCAAGCGGAGTCTCCCTTTTTTAAAAAAATTGGGCCACACAGACACCTTATCAGTGGCAGCACTTGTGCCCTAGTTGCAAACAGGATGTGTGGCGCCCCTGAGGCTTCCGTCGCCACAGGTCATTGCACCCCACCCAGCGGTGTGATGCCCCATTCTGGGAGAGGAAGAGAGTGAACTCCGGTCCCCTGGTAAATCCACACTACACCCATTGTTATGTACATACTGGGACCAGGGAAAGTGGCAGTTACCCCCCCATGCTGCATGCTGGGAGGGGCCGTAAGACCCATCCCTGCTCCTATAGGGTACAGCTTAGCAACTGGGGAGGTGGGAGGAGCCATCTGAGAGCAGACACAGATAGGAAGGTCAAGTTTAGTTTGTCTACCTCAGGGAGTGAGAGAGTGAGCATGTAGTTGGAGAAGAAGAACAAGAGAAAGGAGGAAGGAGGAGGCCTGCTGGAGGCAGGCAAGGAGGAGAAAAGAAGGAAAGAAAGAAGGAAAGAAAGAAGGAAAGAAAGGCTCCAAGTCAGTCAGGAGCAGAGTAACAGAAGGAGACGCTTCCTGGTGAAGATCCTGGGACCCAGAGGTCCAGGTGACACCACGTAGGAGACAGAAGGAGTCGCAGGGCCACGGGTAGTCTGTATAGCTGTCGGGGCAGTTTAGAGCTACAGTGGCCTGTTCCACAATAACATCGGTGGAGGGATCAAGCTGCGACAGGGAACGGTCCCTAGAGACTGGAGGAGTGCAAAATCATCTCCAAACAGTAAAAACCGAGGCCCAGGGAAGGTTGTAGACTCCCAGGGCCAGAACCCATAGCAGACTTCCAGAAAAGGGGTAATCAGCCGACAGGTGACCCCCCAGCCTGGAGGCTGTAGTGGAGGCCAAGCCAGGTTCATCCTAACAAAGGCAAGGCTAAGGAAGACAGCAGAAGAAAGAGACACTAAGAGAAGGGCACCGGCTTTTACTCTCTGAACCACCCAGAAACGGCGGAGGTCCCTGACAGTGGTCCCAGTAGTCCAAGGGTTCCTGACGGCCGTGACAATAACTGTGAGTAAAGAACTTGAACTGCACCCTTGGAGTGGTCTCTGTTATTTCAGCTGCATAGACATTCACAAGCACCAACTGTGCCCCGGGCATTGCTCCACCTGTGGGGAGCAGTACCACCATTGCTGCCATAACACCATCCCGGAGGCCTCACACAGCAGCGGCGGCTTAATAGCCGCATGCCACAGGTGGCGTCACGAACACAACCATTATTCAGCAAGCCACATATTTTACTGACACCCACCAGGGCCACGGAGCCGGGCCCAGCCACCACTGACCACCACCGGACTAGTCCGGCCCGGCACCGGGTGTCCCATAGCCCTGGGGTGGGCGAGTCAGATGTTTTGATTTGCATCAAGCACATTCAAAAATACGCTATTCTTAACCGTCCCCAGGATGACACCGGGGTAGGTAGCAAAGTCTTTCCTGATCCCAGCTCTGTTCATCTTGGATCATTTTAAAAAAACACAGCAATCAAGGGTTACTCCAAGCGGAGTCTCCCTTTTTTTCAAAAAATTGGGCCCCACACACACCCACCCATTCAGTGGCAGCAGTTGTGCCCCAGTTGTACACTTCACAGCTAGATTTGCATCAAGCACATTCAAAAATACGCCATAATTAACCGTCCCCAGGATGACACCGGGGTAGGTAGCAAAGTCTTTGCTGAACCATGACTTGTTCATCTTGGCTTCTTTTAAAAACAATGTAAGCAAGGATTACTCCAAGCGGAGTCTCCCTTTTTTCCAAAAATTGGGCCCCACCAACACCCACCCCTTCAGTGGCAGCAGTTGTGCCCCAGTTGTACACTTCACAGCTAGATTTGCATCAAGCACATTCAAAAATACGCCATAATTAACCGTCCCCAGGATGACACCGGGGTAGGTAGCAAAGTCTTTGCTGATCCCAGCTCTGTTCATCTTGGCTTCTTTTAAAAACAATGTAAGCAAGGGTTACTCCAAGCGGAGTCTCCCTTTTTTCCAAAAATTGGGCCCCACACACACCCACCCCTTCAGTCGCAGCAGTTGTGCCCCAGTTGTACACTTCACAGCTAGATTTGCATCAAGCACATTCAAAAATACGCCATAATTAACCGTCCCCAGGATGACACCGGGGTAGGTAGCAAAGTCTTTGCTGAACCATGACTTGTTCATCTTGGCTTCTTTTAAAAACAATGTAAGCAAGGGTTACTCCAAGCGGAGTCTCCCTTTTTTCCAAAAATTGGGCCCCACCAACACCCACCCCTTCAGTGGCAGCAGTTGTGCCCCAGTTGTACACTTCACAACTAGATTTGCATCAAGCACATTCAAAAATACGCTATTCTTAACCGTCCCCAGGATGACACCGGGGTAGGTAGCAAAGTCTTTCCTGATCCCTGCTCTGTTCATCTTGGCTTCTTTTAAAAACAATGTAAGCAAGGGTTACTCCAAGCGGAGTCTCCCTTTTTTCCAAAAATTGGGCCCCACACACACCCACCCCTTCAGTGGCAGCAGTTGTGCCCCAGTTGTACACTTCACAGCTAGATTTGCATCAAGCACATTCAAAAATGCGCTATTCTTAACCGTCCCCAGGATGACACCGGGGTAGGTAGCAAAGTCTTTCCTGATCCCAGCTCTGTTCATCTTGGCTTCTTTTAAAAACAATGTAAGCAAGGGTTACTCCAAGCGGAGTCTCCCTTTTTTCAAAAAATTGGGCCCCACACACACCCACCCATTCAGTGGCAGCACTTGTGCCCTAGTTGTACACTTCACAGCTAGATTTGCATCAAGCACATTCCAAATCCACAAGCATTTACTCTCCCCAGGATGACACAGGGGTAGTATATTCCTTGTGGATCCATGACTTGTTCATTTTGATGAACGTTAGTCTGTCCACATTGTCACTGGACAGACGCGTGCGCTTATCTGTCAGCACACACCCAGCAGCACTGAAGACACGTTCAGAGACAACGCTGGCAGCTGGACACGACAAAATCTCCAAGGCGTAACTGGAGAGCTCTGGCCATTTTTCTAGATTTGAAGTCCAAAATGAGCAAGGCTCCATTTGCAAAGTCATGGCATCGATGTTCATTTGGAGATACTCCTGTATCATCCTCTCCAGCCGTTGACTATGTGTCAGACTTGTTGTCTCTGGTGGCCTTGCAAAGGAGGGTCTAAAAAAATTATGAAAAGATTCCATAAAATTGCTGTTACCAGCACCAGATACAGTCCTACTGGTACGGGTAGACTGTTGAAGATGACGTGACCGTCCCATGTTTGTCAAGTTACAACTGGGAGAATCACTCCCTGCACCTGCACGGTTGTTTGGTGGAAAAGCCGAGCTAAGATCGAGTAACAGCTTCTGCTGATACTCCTGCATACGTGCGTCCCTTTCTATGGCTGGAATTATGTCACAAAATTTGGACTTGTACCGGGGATCTAATAGTGTGGCAATCCAGTAGTCATCATCACTTTTTGTTGGAGTGGGAAAAGGAATCTGTAACTTCGTCTATCCGCTTGATGACGCTAGTGCTGGAAAAGAAGAAGAAAAATCTCAGTGAGTCTACAAATAAGTTATATATCCTGAGACAGAAGGCCTTAGAACATAAAACAGAACCTGATTTTGCAAAAAAAGAGGCAACCCTACAGAACAACATCGAAAAACACCAAATCACCCTAAAGAGAAGAAAACAAAAACAATTCTCTAGGGACTTTGGTGATTTTAGGGATAAAAGGGCCTATAATTTCAACTCTGTTTATACGGCACCTGAGTACACTGACATCTCCTCTTCTGAACAAGAAACCTCAGACTCGGAGAGAACTGAGTCAAGAAATAGATACAGAGGGAGAGGAAGGGGGAGCGGGAATAGGAGACCACAGAGGGGAAGATGGATGAATTGGTGGGGGAACCGTTATCAACCCACGAACATGGGGGGCTCAGGAGAACATGGGACCACAGGAGGTCAGGAATCGGGACATACTTTGGCACCCGCTTCTTCTGGTCCACCTGGATCCTCAGACTCAGCCTCATCATCCTCATCCTCTTTTTTAGAGAAAGGAGTATCCGACCGTTACGAATTACGGAAACACCAATAAAGGAAAAGAACCTCGATTCAGGCCAGATTATAAACTTGTCATCTTGTCAACTTACAGCAGACATGACATCCTTACTACAGAAAGGTCTCTCTTATGTACCACGGGTAACATTTGACAAATTTAGTTGGACAAAGGACATCCATTTGTTCGGCCGAAAATTGAAATGGCACAAGTTTTTTAAGAATAACGATCGTGAGAAGTGTATCGAGCTTGGTATAGACATGGAAGATTTGGGAGTGGTTAACACCTTGACAGAATTGCTAGAGGAAGGGGAGACTGCTAGAGGCCTGGGGCCTTTTACCGACCTTAAGAAAAAAAGTCGGAGACAACCACCAACTGGTGACTTGAGTAGTATAGATATATTCATCAGGGTGGTGGAGGAGGACTTGAGTAGGGTTCGGTATATTGAGGGCCCAGACAACTTGACTGAGGGGGAAAGGGAGGCGTTACAGCAACTGGGAAAAGATCAGAGTATCATATTGAAACCATCTGATAAAGGTGGGAACCTGGTCCTTATGGACCATGGACCATATAGGGAGATGTGCTACTTTATGCTAAGAGATAAAAATACCTATAGGGTTCTTGAGAAGGACCCAACGGAGGCCTTTTGTCAGGAATTAATATGGAGTTTGGACATGGCCCTGGATAGGTTATTAATATCTAAAAATGAGTATGAATTCATGATACCGGGGAATCCTATGATACCCACGTTCTACGCGATCCCCAAGGTCCACAAGGGCTTGACCCCCCTCAGAGGTCGTCCGATAGTTTCGGGAGTGGGGTCAGTGACTCAGAATACAAGTATCTACCTGGATAGGGTGTTGAGACCCTTTGTGACGTCTCTCCCATCCTATATCAGGGATACTTCTGACCTACTCCTAAAGATCCAGGATATAGCCTTTGAAGGGGACTTCTACCTGGCATCAATAGATGTCGAGTCCCTGTACAGCTCTATTCCTCACTCGGAGGGTCTTAAGGCGGTACATCATTTTCTCCGTTCGAGAGCAACTTTCTTGCAAGACCATAACAAGCTGATCTTGGAACTGCTAGATTTTGTGTTAACACACAATTATTTTTTGTTTGATGGTAAGTACTTCCACCAGCTTAGGGGCACAGCAATGGGGAGCTCATGTGCTCCCTCGTACGCTAACTTGTTCCTAGGCTGGTGGGAGGAAACAACCATCTTCAACGTCGATACCCCTTGGTGGGCTCCCCTGATACTATACTGGGGGAGATTTATTGACGATGTTTTTGTTATCTGGGCAGGTACCACACAAGAATTCCAATGGTTTGTAGAATGTATTAACCATAATGAAATTAATCTCAAATTCACCTATGAGATCCATGAATCACAACTTCCCTTCCTGGATGTGCTTATTACCAAAAATGAGGAAGGTCTCTTATCGACTAAAACGTATCGTATGCCCACCTCAACCAACAATTTACTACGCTGGGGTAGTTTCCACCCATTGCCTTTGAAGAAAGGCATACCAAAAGGCCAATATCTCAGGGCACGGAGAAACTGTTCGGGGAGTCATGAGTTCTTCGAGCAGACTAATGACCTGAGGAGGAGGTTTAGGGATAGAGGGTATCCCCAACACGTTTTACATGGGGCTTTCCAACATGCGATAGGCAGGGACCGTAGCTCCTTGTTACAGACTGGTAAGAAAAAGGAGGAGGAGGGTGGCCCATTTAGGGTCATTGGAACATTTGACAACCAGTCTGAAAGGGTTTCCCAGATCTTACGAAAGCACTGGGGGATCCTTAGAGCTGATCCAGACCTTGCTGACGTGATACCATCTTACCCCATGATAACGTATAGAAAAGGGGGCTCGATAGGTGACCAATTGGTGCATAGTCACTATAGTCGACCGATATCGGGGGGGACATGGTTTGATAGGAGACCCCTGGGTACTTTTCGGTGTGGGGGATGTAAATATTGTGATTGGATTGCACAGGGTAAATTTTGTACTAGTGCCAATACAGGTCGACGGTACTATATGAGGGACTTTGCTAATTGTAAGAGTGAGGGTCTGGTCTATTTGGCAAGTTGCAGTTGTCCACGCGATTACGTGGGAAAGACAACCAGGGAATTGAGGAAACGAATAGGGGAACACGTGGGGGACGTCAGACATAAAAGAGATACCCCTATCGCCAGGCACGTCTGGGAGCACCATCAGGGTGACCCCAAATCGATTCGCTTCAGTGTTCTTGAGGTTGTAAGACGGAATTTGAGGGGTGGGGATTGGGACAATAGAATTTTACGTAAGGAGTGTCAATGGATCTATCGTCTCAAGTCCCAGACCCCTAATGGCCTGAATGAGAGGTTGAACTATACACCATTCATTGCCTAGGGGGCCTTACTTGTGTAGTTCAGAGTATTGGATATTTTGGTTCTGGTTAGTTAGGACCCTTCATCGGCCCGAAAATGGGGCCCTATTTTCCACGCAGGGGCGTGAGGTATCTAAGTTTACGTCTAGGGTTTAATGGAGCCTGACCCTTATATGATTAATGTTAATGGGGGGGACAGATATATTGTGGGCATGGATGGTGTCCCACTTGTGGGTATTTTAGCGGCCTAAGGTAAATAACAAATATCATTCATAAGTTTATTATATCGTGGAAAGGTCACTTGCATTTGTATGGTGATTCACCTCTAGGGGCTGCTACCTGCTTGTTGGTTTATTTGTTGGGGACAGACCCCTTAGTCATTTATCTGTTCCCCCTTACATAATTGAATAGTCCCTGTTATAAAATGGAGAGGTTTATAAATAATAAACCAATGTACAATCATACCAGATATATTCTGGGGTTATACTGCATGTTCATATAGGGGTTAATGGGTGCCGGTTCTGCACCTTGTATAAAATATATCCCCTTGTACTAGGTATTTTCTGGGGCACTTTATTATAAGCAGGAATGCTATGTCCTGATAGGAGCAATTTTCCTTATGGATTGAGTGCTGCTACACTTGTGGAGTTTCATCTATGACATGATTGGATGTTGCCCATGAGCAGGCGTGATATGTCCAACCAGGGGTGGAGGATCTGATCTCCTTGACTGTGATGACGCTGTTCTATAGTTGGACGCTGGGCAAGCCTTTCTCTGTGCTAGAATGTATGGCCTTTCATCAGCTACATGGGGTATTCAGTCCCTTGTGACGGCGATACGTTTCTGATAGGTTGCCAGGGAGGAGCGTCATGGATATGGGCAGGACGCTCCTTAGCAACGGCGAAATAGCCGGCTGATTGGCCGATAGAGCTGCAGCATCAGAGACTGTCATTGTGCTGGAATGTATGGCCTTATATCGGGAGTATGAGGTTTTCTGTCCCATGTGACGTACATTTTGTCCCCATTGTATATTGATAGACATGCTGTAAGCCGATTGTGGCAGCAGATGTCCTTGTCTTTGTACTGTACCTGTAAATTTGTGTATTGAGGTATTAATCCTCTAGTTGGACTCTCATTGGAGTATTACATTTTGTGTTAATTACTGAGATTATTAGGCACAGACACCATCCTTATACTGGTAGGGTCAACGAGGGTGAGTGAGGGACAGCCGTCGAGGAACGGGGGCGCCCAGCTACGTTAGGGCGTCATACCCTCCGTTGCCAGGCAGAGCCAGGTATAGTGATATATTAGGGTCATTTTAACATAAATAAGTTTTGGACAGGCCTGTTCATTTGGTCTGCCTCTGTAAATATCATAACTTATTGTTGTACCCGTTTTACAGTTGTTCCCTTCTCTGTGCCTACAGAATTGTTATTTGAGGTACACCTCATACTGAAATTAAAATGGAGTATTACACCATATTTTATTGAGAGTATTTGGTACAGATACTATCATCATTTTGGTAGGGTCAAGTAGGGTGAGCGAGGGTCAGCCGTCGAGGAACGGGGGCGCCAAGCTATGTTAGGGCGTCATACCCTCCGTTGTTAGGCAGAGCCAGATATAGGGACATACTAGGGTCACTATAGTATAAATAAATTTCGGACTGGCTTTTCTATCTCTATATTTGCCTGTGTAACTTCAGAATATATGGTTGCACTTGACCCACAGTAGCTCTCCCTTTTTATTGATTATATATTGAGTTTTTGGAGTTTTTCACCTGGGCGATTTTTAATATTTGATTAATAAAATTGATGTTTTAAAGGGATTTGTATTGCACACTGGTTAAGCAGCCATGCGGACCAAGTCTACACTGTGTTTGTGGCATAGAGGTGCTGTAACGGGGGCAGGGGGCGCCTCAGGGGGTGTAGTCGAGTCCCCTCGCCTTGTGGGCCGCAGGCTGAACCCCGGCCCGGCCGTCACTTGCAAAACAGGTGTGTTGTTGGGGCAGAGTGTGGATGGATGGGGCCCATTCATGACAGCGTTCTTTCTGTGCTCTCCAGCTCCTTCTTCACTTTCAGGAAAGAGACAATTGCAGGCAGCGGGTAAAGCAAACACTGTTTTATTAAACAAAGCTTCCATCTTTCTGTTTGCAGCAGGTTTACTTTAGTACGTTACAAGTTACAAGTCCTTTTCTACGAAAACGGTTTCCTTTTTCTCTACGGGCACTTTCCTTTGCCTGCAGGGGACATACGTTAACCCCCTAGTAGCTGCGCTCTAACCCGGATTTACTGTAGGGCAGATCCAGCACACACTACCGGCTCTTGATAAGTTCTCACCTCTCCACTTCTTTGTTAGGGCATTAACCTTCGCCTGCAGCGGCCACTTGTTATCCCCCTGATAGCTGCACTCCACTCTAGTACACACCACCGGCTCCGGACTAGTCCCAACTCTTCCACCATTTCTCATGGGTTTCCTCTGCTTTCTAGCCAAGAGTACTCACTCAGGCTGACTGCCTCGTCTCACTCCCACACTCTGCCCCGTCACCTCAGACTGAGCTTGCTCGCCTCTCACATCTCACTGCACACTGGACTCTGCATTCAGAACCCTTCCTTCCCCACCTAGGCTGCCCTGCCCCTTCCTTCCCTGCCACTGTTACCAGGGGAACCACTGCTCTACACTGGCACCTAGTGGGGAAACAGTTTATGACAGGTAACATTTTACCATCAACATTTACAATTTGCCACCATACTACTGTGGCGTCTTCAGGGGGGGAAAAACCGCTCCTTCACTACCAGGGGTCCGACTACCCCTTACATTCCTCCCCTCTTTAACCTCAGCCTCCTGGCGAGGTTCGTACCTGCAAAACAACACATGTAGGAAAACACAATACTTAAAACACACAGACTGGCACACAAGTTTGGTGCCCGGAGTCCCTCCAGGGAAGCTCCCGGTCTTAGTCGCACATCTGCCCGGAGGCCCTCCTCAGGCGCTCCCGGTCTTAGCTGACCTTCTGCCCGGAGGCTATTTCCAAGCGCTCTCGGTCTTTGGGTGGGCAGAAAACAACAGGACAACAAGATTCCTTCTTAACAGTCACGGAAGGAGTCCACGCACAGTTCTGCATTAAGCTCCTCCCGGGTTCAGTACTTTTAACGTTGCTTGAGCTGTAACATTCGCTGGCTCCTAACAGCAAACAGACGTCTCTTCCGGATGACCACCTCTTCACGCTGGGTGGTATGCACGCAGCCATTCGGCTCGCTGGGCCCTCACATGGTCGGAGAGGGACTGTCCAGGTAAGCGGGGTAGCCTACGAAACGGCTCATAACCCGGTGGCTCCGGTACTTCCTTCTCCGGTTCAGGCCCTTCAGCCTCCTGTGGGGGTGAGGGGGTAGCTGGACGGGACCGCAGTGGGCTGCCGACAACAACTACCGGGTGCGACACCATACTCTGATGTATCACCAGTAATGCCGATGCTTCTCTTGGCTTGTCTCCAGCCGTAGGTTCGGTGTCCGCTTTTGGCGTGACCGTTGGGGTACTCTTCAGCCCACAGGCTTCAGTGAGCGCTTGCTTATGCTGAGCACGCCACGCTCTGTTCTCCATTCTGCTTGGTCCAGGTACTGGAGTTTGCTTTTTCTTCCACTGCCGGGGTTGCAATCGCGCCGGGGAAGGTGGAGGCGGTTCTTCTTTTCCCGCTTCTGCCCATACTCCGCCCCCGGCCTCACCCACCAGGTCGGCAGCACAGCGTTTGCGACGCCTCTTCTTTCTTGCGGCGCCGCCGACGTCTCTAGACCTCTGCAGTATCTCGCGGCAAGCACCTCCCCTCTTTGGGCGGTGCACTCCGGACCTCTTCCTTACAGGCCAGCCCAGCGCTTTTCGTTTGGCGCCCACTTTTCGCGCCTTCACTAAATCCATGAGGACGGCCGCCATCTTGCCGCCATCTTGTGGCCTGTTCAGTCCATCAGGCACCACTTGGTCTCTGCTCTGGGTTTCTCTTCTGCGGGCTTGATCCTGCCGACTACGCCAAAATGTAACGGGGGCAGGGGGCGCCTCAGGGGGTGTAGTCGGGTCCCCTCGCCTTGTGGGCCGCAGGCTGAACCCCGGCCCGGCCGTCACTTGCAAAACAGGTGTGTTGTTGGGGCAGAGTGTGGATGCATGGGGCCCATTCATGACAGCGTTCTTTCTGTGCTCTCCAGCTCCTTCTTCACTTTCAGGAAAGAGACAATTGCAGGCAGCGGGTAAAGCAAACACTGTTTTATTAAACAAAGCTTCCATCTTTCTGTTTGCAGCAGGTTTACTTTAGTACGTTACAAGTTACAAGTCCTTTTCTACGAAAACGGTTTCCTTTTTCTCTACGGGCACTTTCCTTTGCCTGCAGGGGACATACGTTAACCCCCTAGTAGCTGCGCTCTAACCCGGATTTACTGTAGGGCAGATCCAGCACACACTACCGGCTCTGGATAAGTTCTCACCTCTCCACTTCTTTGTCAGGGCACTAACCTTCGCCTGCAGCGGCCACTTGTTATCCCCCTGATAGCTGCACTCCACTCTAGTACACACCACCGGCTCCGGACTAGTCCCAACTCTTCCACCATTTCTCATGCGTTTCCTCTGCTTTCTAGCCAAGAGTACTCACTCAGGCTGACTGCCTCGTCTCACTCCCACACTCTGCCCCGTCACCGCAGACTGAGCTTGCTCGCCTCTCACATCTCACTGCACACTGGACTCTGCATTCAGAACCCTTCCTTCCCCACCTAGGCTGCCCTGCCACTTCCTTCCCTGCCACTGTTACCAGGGGAACCACTGCTCTACACTGGCACCTAGTGGGGAAACCGTTTATGACAGGTAACATTTTACCATCAACATTTACAATTTGCCACCATACTACTGTGGCGTCTTCAGGGGGGGGAAAACCGCTCCTTCACTACCAGGGGTCCGACTACCCCTTACATTGCTACCCATTCTTTCTTCCTCTGACATCTCCCTCCAACCTCTTTCAACTGAAATTTGACCAAGGTCTCCCTCATCTGCTGAGTCTTCCATGTCCATGGACAGTTCGTCCTCCATTTCTTCATGTTCTCCTGCACCTTCCTCAACATTTCGCCTGCTACTATGCGCCCTTGTTGATCCCTGTCCCCCATGGTCCCATGCCTGCTACGTTGGTGATGATGAACGTCTGGACCTTGGTGATGTTGTTGTCCCTTGCGCATATGAATCCTCCTGTAGTTCCTCCCCTTCCTTTTGTCCCACCCCCTGACTCTGAATAGTGTTTAGCGTGTGCTCCAGCATGTAAATGACTGGAATTGTCATGCTGATAATGGCATTGTCAGCGCTAAACATATTTGTCGCCATGTCGGAACTGTGCAGAAGGGTGCATAGGTCCTTGATCTGAGACCACTCCATCAGGGTGATCTGCCCCACCTCTGCATCTCGTTGGCCCAGGCTATACGTCACGACGTATTGCACCAGGGCTCGGCGGTGCTGCCACAGTCGCTGTAACATGTGAAGAGTCGAATTCCAGCGTGTCGCCACATCGCATTTCAGGCAATGAACCGGCAGGCCGAAAGACTTCTGGAGAGATGCAAGTCGCTCAGCTGCGGCGGTTGAACGGCGGAAGTGAGCAGACAGTTTTCGTGCCCTGGTCAGAAGGCCATCTAGGCCGGGATAGTGTGTTAAGAATTGCTGGACAACAAGGTTCAACACGTGAGCCATACAAGGCACGTGTGTCACCTTGCTCAGGCGAAGGGCCGCACTAAGGTTTGCAGCATTGTCGCACACGGCCTTACCAGGCTGCAGGTTGAGTGGAGACAACCATTTATTAAACTCGGACCACAGAGCTGACCACAACTCCTCACCTGTGTGACTCCTATTCCCAAGACATGTCAAGCTAAAGACCGCCTGATGCCGTTGCGCTCTGCTGCCAGCATAGTAATGAGGGGTGCGTGATTCCTTCTGCGCAGTGAGAACGCTGCTGGCCTGACCAGGCAGGCTTGGGGCGGAGGTGGAGGACCCAGATGAGGTGGAGGAGGCAGAAGCAGTGGCGGAACTTGGACAGACAGAGGATTGACACACAAGTCGTGGGGACGGCAAGACTTGTGCAGCAGACCCTTCACCATCTATCACCATAGTTACCCAGTGCCCAGTCAGCGACATGTAACGTCCCTGTCCATGCTTACTGGTCCAAGTATCGGTGGTGAAATGCACCCGTTCACACACAGAGTTTCTCAAGGAAGCGGTGATGTTGTGTGCGACATGCTGGCGTAGCGTGGGCACACCTTTCTTAGAGAAGTAGGGGCGACTAGGCATCTGGTACTGGGGCACAGCTTCAGACATAAGGTCTCTAAAATCCTGTGTGTCCACTAGGCGGAAAGGCAGCATTTCGGTAGCCAAGAGCTTACAGAGGGATAGAGTCAACCTCTTAGCTTTGTCATGGGTCGCAGGAAATGGCCTTTTATTTGACCACATCTGAGGGACAGAGATCTGGCTGCTGTGTGTAGACGGTGTTAAGTAGGGTGTCCCTGTAAAAATGCAGGTTTGTGAGGAAAGTGCAGGCGGAGACATGATGTTGCCTTCATCCAACGTTGGTGCTATCGATGTCTGAGAGAACTGTACACACTCACTTGTTTCCCCTTCCAAACCAACTGACGACCTACCAAGCAAACTGCCTGTTGCGGTTACAGTGGTGGAAGTTGTGCGTGGAAAACCAGGTGTGACAGCTGTCCCGACAGTCCTAGAAGATGAAGAGCGCGCGGATGCACTGGAAGGGGCAGGCCGTGGATGGTTCGCTCCGCTAGGCCGCATTGCAGCACGGTGAGCTTCCCACCGGGACATATGATATTTATTCATGTGACGATTCATGGAAGAAGTTGTTAAACTGCTGAGGTTTTGACCTCTACTAACAGAATCACGACAAATTTTACACATCACATAATTTGGGCGATCTTTTTCTATGTCAAAAAAGGACCAGGCAAGGCAAGGCTTAGAGGGCATGCGACCTGCTGAGCCCCCCTGACTAGTGCTCAGAGGCAGAGTGGGGGCTGATGATGCAGTTGTAGACGTGCTACCAGTGCTCTGACTCTGTCCAGGAAGGCGCAAGGTAACTTCGTCGTCGGTTGCATTCTCCTACACCGCCTCTGTTGACCTCCTCGAGTGCCTGACTGGGGGTTGACAGTAGGTGGGATCTAGAACTTCATCATCAATTGTTGTGTTTGCACTCCCCTCCCCCTCAGACCGAGCCTCTTCTTGCCCTGACCGAATATTTAAGTTGTCATCCCAATCTGGTATCTGGGTCTCATCGTCATCAGTATGTTCCTCATTGTCTATAACCAAAGGTGTTACAGTTTGTGACAAAGGGTCAACATTACGCTCAGAAACTTTGTCCTCACGGCCTGAATCAGAGTCACAAAGCTTCTGGGCATCACTGCAGACCATTTCCTGGTCTGTACTCACTGTAGCTTGGGAGCAGACCTCTGATTCCCAGGCTATAGTGTGACTGAACAGCTCTGCAGACTCAGCCATCTCAGTTCCACCATACTGTGCAGGGCTGATGGAGACTTCAGAGCTGGGAGAAAGCAAGTTTGATTGGGATGACAACTCAGAGGACTGTTGTTTTTTGGATGCGGTACTTGAAGTGGCTGAGAGGGCACTTGTTGGACCACTTGAGATCCATTCAAGCATTTTCCTTTTTTGGCCATCATCTAGCTTTGTTCCTGTTGTTCGTGTCCGTAAAAAAGGGAGCACATCGGATTGTCCACGGTAAGTAGTAGACATCTTACTTTTGCTGGTAGATGGTCTATCTGCAGCAGATGTTAATGGAACTTTGCAACCTTCCCCACGGACAAAACCTTTTTTTCCTTTTCCACCACGCCTCTTCCCCTTTCCACCAGCATCTGTCATTTTGCCTCTCATGTTGATTGCGACAAGATTGTGCACTGAAAATGTGGTAGTAAAAATTGAGAGGTGGTGTAGATTGCAGCGGTGGTCTAGCTTTATTAACAGCAGAATAATAAAGAATAAATATCCCTGACAATGCAACTACGGCCCTTAAACTGGCAGCATAAATTGCTAGAATAATGGCTTAGTAACAATGAGTTGGAGTGTGCAATCCAGGCATACGTGCTGCAAATATCTTTACACTAGTGGGACTATACAGAAGTCCAATAGCCACGTTTAGGATGACACTAAGTTCACTCAGTGTTTGCTAGTATAATGGCTTAGTTATAATGAGTTTGAGTGTGCAATGCAGGCAGAGGTGCTGCAAATATCTGTGCACTACTGGGACTATACAGAAGTCCAATAGCCATGTTTAGGATGACACTAGGTACACTGAGTGTTTGCTAGTATAATGGCTTAGTTATAATGAGTTGGAGTGTGCAATGCAGGCAGACGTGCTGCAAATATCTTTGCACTAATGGGACTAGACAAAAGTCCAATAGCCACGTTTAGGATGACACTAAGTTCACTCAGTGTTTGCTAGTATAATGGCTTAGTTATAATGAGTTTGAGTGTGCAATGCAGGCAGACGTGCTACAAATATCTGTGCACTACTGGGGCAATACAGAAGTCCAACAGCCACGTTTAGGATGCCACTAGGTACACTCAGTGTTTGCTAGTATAATGGCTTAGTTATAATGAGTTGGAGTGTGCAATGCAGGCAGAGGTGCTGCAAAGATCTGTGCACTACTGGGACTATACAGAAGTCCAATAGCCACGTTTAGGATGACACTAGGTACACTGTGAATGTTTGCTAGTATAATGGCTTAGTTATAATGAGTTGGAGTGTGCAATGCAGACATACGTGCTGCAAATATCTTTGCACTAGTGGGACTGTACAGAAGTCCAATAGCAACGTTTAGGATGACACTAAGTTCACTCAGTGTTTGGTAGTATAATGGCTTAGTTATAATGAGTTTGAGTGTGCAATGCAGGCAGACGTGCTGCAAATATCTTTGCACTAGTGGGACTATACAGAAGTCCAATAGCCACGTTTAGGATGACACTAAGTTCACTCAGTGTTTGCTAGTATAATGGCTTAGTTATAATGAATTGGAGTGTGCAATGCAGGCAGACGTGCTGCAAATATCTTTGCACTACGTGGACTATACAGAAGTCCAATAGCCACGTTTAGGATGACACTAGGTACACTCAGTGTTTGCTAGTATAATGGCTTAGTTATAATGAGTTGGAGTGTCCAATGCAGGCAGACGTGCTGCAAATATCTTTGCACTAGTGGGACTATACAGAAGTCCAATAGCCACGTTTAGGATGACACTAAGTTCACTCAGTGTTTGCTAGTATAATGGCTTAGTTATAATGAGTTGGAGTGTGCAATGCAGGCAGACGTGCTGCAAATATCTTTGCACTACTGGGACTATACAGAAGTCCAATAGCCACGTTTAGGATGACACTAGGTACACTCAGTGTTTGCTAGTATAATGGCTTAGTTATAATGAGTTGGAGTGTGCAGAGGACAGGAGGGTACAGTGCCAGGGTTGTGGGTCTCTGGATAGAGGAATGGAAGCCTGCCTTTCTATTCCCTCCTAATGGGGAAATGCAGCGAGGAAATCCCTGACCTTAGCTACACAGACGCTGTCATCTTGTGTAGCTGTTAAACTCTGTTTTCAGGACCTGTCACCTATGGCTCTGGCCCTGCCCGTATGAGCCCTTAAAAGGACTGATAGAAAGTGCTCTCCCTAAGCTGTCCAGCGCTGTGTATGGAGCGCATACAGCAGTATCGGCGACAGGACTCAGGACGGAGCTGCGCCAGTGATGTCTGACACCAAGGACGCAGAAGAGATAATGGCGTCCGGACGGGCAGATACTCGTTTTTATAATGCAGGGACATGTGACATGGACATCCTATCACACATGCCGTTGCTTCTCTGGCTAAAAGTCCACTTAGCTGTGTGTGTGTCTGGGATTGGCTGACATGCTGGCCCTCCCCACTACACGCGCGCGCTTAGGGAAGGAAGACAAGGAAAAAAAAAACAAAAATGGCCATTATCCATACAGCAGTGATCTGAATGCGCTGTTCCCGCACACTATACACTGAAATGTCATAATAGTGTGAGTCACAGAGTGACTTACACTATTACAGCGGAAAGCCAGCTAGGAATTAGCTGGTTTTTTTGCTGCTGGAACCGTTCTCGAACGTATCTAGAACTATCGAGCTTTTGCAAAAAAGCTCGAGTTCTAGTTCGATCTAGAACAGCCCCCAAAATCACTCGAGCCGCAAACTGGAGAACCACGAACCTAGAACCGCGCTCAACTCTATGTTTTACACGCTGCAACATCACTAGCGATTGCTAGCGATGTTGCGAGCGATAGCACCCGCCCCGTCGTTTGTGCGACATTTGGTGATTGCTGCCATAGCGAACAATATCGCTACGGCAGCATCACACGCACATACCTGTTCAGCGACGTTGCTGTGACAGTCGAGCAATCCCTCCTTCAAGTGGGAGGTGCGTTTGGTGTCACAGCAACGTCACAGCGTTGTCACTAAGCGGCCGCCCAATAGCAGAGGAGGGGCGGAGATGAGCGGCCGGAACATGCCGCCCACCTCCTTCCTTCCGCATTGCTGGTAGATGCAGATAAGATGTTCGTCGTTCCTGCGGTGTCACACATAGTGATGTGTGATGCCGCAGGAACGACGAACAACCAGCGGCATGCACCACCAACGATATTATGAAAAGGAGCGACGTGTCAATGATCAACGATTTTTGCCAATTTTGCGATCGTTGATCGTCGCTCCTATGTGTCACACGCTGCGATGTTGTTAACGACACCGGATGTGCATCACTAACGATGTGACCCTGATGATATATCGTTAGCGATGTCGCAGCGTGTAAAGCACCCTTAAGATTAAGGCTAGGTTCGCACACTGCGTCTTTTTGACGCTGCGTTTTTGTGCGTTTTTGGCCGCTAAAAACGCACAAAAACGCACCTGCGTCAAAAAACGCATCAAAAAACGCATGCGTTTTTGCCGCGATTTGGTGCGTTTTTGGCTGCGTTATGCTGCGTTTTTGATCTCTGCGTTATGCTGCGTTTTTCCAATGCATTGCATGGGGGGAAAACGCAGAAAAACGCAGGAAAGAACTGATATGTCCATTTTTTTTTTTAACTCAAAAACGCAGGTAAAAAAAACAGATGTGTGCGGACAGCAAAAATGAAAACTCATAGACTTTGCTGGGGAAGCAAAGTCCTGCAGTTTTGAGGCCAAAAACGCACCCGAAAAACGCGCAAAAACGCCGCGAAAAACGCACTGTGCGCACATAGCCTAAGTTTGTTGCAGGAGTTTCATGAATCTGTCTTGAGTGATCATAATGAGGTCACATCTACGCAGAATGTGATTGCTAGAGTCTTTTGGTGGACATCCAAGGTTAATGATATTAAACCCTTCATGACCCTGGACGTTCGGGGACTTCCTATTTTGTGGGGACTTCCCGGCCTTGGTCTGTCTTGGTGATTGTGCGGCCACAGGAACTGTCATAGCCAGGGAGCCTCCCCGTGCCAACCCTGGCTGTTTAACCCCCTAATTGCCACAATCAATAGATATAATGTACTGTAATGCTGGTGCACTGCAAAGCATTATTTCAGCAATCAGGGCAATAAAAGGTAATGTTCCATATAAAGACTGGGTAAAAAAGTAAAAATAAAATTGTAAAAATATTTTTAAAAAATCAGAAATTAAATAAATAAAAAAATATTACACCAATAAATATGTTTATGTGAAAAAATACACATAATTGGTATTGCCGCGTCTGAAACAACCTGACCTATAAAACTGTCACATAAGTTAACACCTTTCAATAAACAACATGAAAAAAATCAAATAAAAAACAATGTCTTTTAATCATACAGCTACCAAAATGTGAAATAAAATGCGATCAAAAAGGTACATGTAAATAAAAATAGTATAGCTGAAAATGTAATCTTGTCCCCAAAAACAAGCTGCTATACAGCGCTGTCGGTGACAAAACAAAGAGCTATAGCTCTCACAATACAGCAATGCAAACATTTTTTTTTTTTTTTATAAAATTGTGTTTATGGTGTAAATGCGGCAAAACATTAAAAAAAACCAGTTTAAATGTGGCATTCGCTGCAATTGTGCTGAACTAAAGAATTAAGCTGTCTTATCACTTTTATGACATGGTGACTGGCGTAAACAAAAACAAAAATTCCTGAATTACTGTTTCTTCTCGATTCTGCCTCACAAAAAGCAGAATAGAAAGTGATTAAAAAATATATAGCCCAAAATGGTATCAATAAAAACTCCAACTCTTGCCTCAAAAATATAGGCTCTCACATGACAGAAAAATAAAAAACTATAACCTTCAAAATATAGTGATGAAAAAAACTTTATTTTTTAATAAAGCATTTTTTAGTGTGATAGTAGCCAAACCTAAAAAAGCCTATTTAAACCTGGTATTGCTGTAAATGTACTGCCCTGAAAAATAAAGCCGCCATATCACTTATACTGCAAGGTAAACAGCATAAAAAATAGTAATAAAGCCAATTCTTCAACTGCTGTTAATTTGTTTATTCTACCTCCCAAACATTCCAGTAAGTCATGGCTCACATTTATCTTGCGCTCTACGCAAAACACTTATTACGCGCCCACGGGGTCTAGGGAGTTACTCGTCACAGGAGTTGGGATGTCACAGCGGCCAGGCCCGGTTCCATGACCCCGGCGGTGTCAATAAAGATGAAGGGCTTATTTACAGGGGAGGATAGAGTTTGTATTCGTGATGCCACCTGTGGTTTGTGGCTAACATAGGAGCCATTGCTGTGGGAGGTGTACTTTTGGGCAAATGGTAACGCAGCACGGTTGGTGCAGCTCTCCACAGGCAGAGGTCAGGACCCAGGGATGTTGGGAGAAGTTGTCTCCTGCTGCTGTGCAGCTAAGGCGAGGGTAGGGCGCGGGAAGAATTGAACAACACAGGGGTTGCCGTCAACGTTCTTTACTCACTGAAGTATCACCGCCTATGGAGTGCCGGGTCCTGCTGTCATGGGCTCAAGCCAATCTTGGATAGTTCGGATGTCAGAGTCAGTGGTTTTTTTCTGGGAGTCCTTCCTCCTTGCACTGTGATTTGTGGCTCCCTGCAGCCTGAAGCTACACTGGGACCCTCTGCCTTGTATTGCCTCCTTTCCTGTCCCGTATGGCAAGCAGTACCAGAACTTTACTGGTGCTGCTCTTTTGTCACAGCTCCTGGCTCTAGTATGCTGCTGTGCCCCGAGTACTTTGTGTGGGCCAGAAGACATGAAATCTTCTGCCCGGTGGATTCTGCTGGTGGGACTTGCAGTAGCCACCCAGCCTAGTGTTCTGCACTCTGTTCTATATGTTCGGTCCCGAGGGAGCTATGTCGCACCTTCTCCTCAGCGACCGTCTTCTCTCCTCTCCTCACTTGTTCCTTGTCACTGACTGACTGTCTGTGTGTATGTCTGTCACCTACTCCCCTGTTATTATGCTCCACTCCTCGGGTTACTGTATTAGTGGGCACGAGGTCCCATACCTCGTGATGGCCACCCCCTAGCAACCTACCCTAACCCAGTTCCGGTGGGAGGGCAACTTAACTGTGTGTTGTTTGGATGTGATGGTTACTGGCAATGACCTATTCTGTACCCGGGATTAATGCTGCACCTCAGCCAAGGTGCAGTACCCTGTGGTGACTGAAGCCTCAGTGGTGCCACACTTAAACCAGTGATAATGTGTGAATCTCTGAAAAACGTGATTCAAACAAAATTCACAATAAAAATATTCACTATAATGGAGCAGAGGGAGTCACTTTGAGCTCATGTGTGGCCTGTAGTTTGGCAGTGTCCATCTATTTACACTTCTTTTTAGGCATGCAAAAAAGCACTGTCAACAACAGTTTTGTGCACCTTTGAAAAGATGGACACCGTTGAACAGAGATAAAGAAGAGTCCAGAGTAACTCTGCTGCCTTAAGATAGTGAATGGACCGTTGGAGGTTTCACCTGAATCACCCAAATTGCCACAAAAAACATTCAACTCAACCCACAAAAACACACGATCCCACTCAGGTCCATCATCTGTTATTAGAAATATAGGTGGATTCCACGTTACTGATAGCACAAACACTCTGGACAAGTGCTATGGCTCCCCCGAAAAAAGAAATTAATCAAAATCTGCTCTCCAATATCAAAGTGCTCCCCTCCCTTTTTAGACCCACAACGTGCCTAAATCACAGCTAACATCCACATGTTTTACATTGTTGTAGTGAAGAATCCTGCTCAATTTACAGGATGTGTGTCCCCAGAAGCATGAGCTGGGTACACACACTGTACTGGCACTAAAATGTCCAGGGCATGACAAGAGCTACCTTGCAATTTTTTATTCTGCAACATTCATTTGACGACATGGGTGTTTCCTAAAGACTAAATTGTCACTACACAGATAACTCCCAAAAGGGTATAATTTCTAAAATATGGCCACTTGAGGGGATTTCTGGCACTTAGAGGCTCTGAAAATAGAGTCTGCAAACTATTCTAGGAAAATTTGTGCTCCAAAAGTGAAATGGCACTCCTTCCCCCCCGAGCTCTGTGCTGCAGCCAAATAGTACTGTACAGTCACATGTAAATTGTGTAACACATTAAGTGGCCTTTTTTAACTGTTCCCTATGGACATCTGGAGCTAAAACAACATTTTAGTGGCAAATATTTAATTATGATTTCTTCACCAGCCAATAGTATAAAGTTTTGTTACACACTTGTGGTGTCAATATGCTTACTTCATGCCTAGATGAATTTATTGAGGGGTGCAGTTTTTAAAATGGGGTCACTTGTTGGGGGTTTCTGCTGTTCTGGCACCTCATGGCTCTGCCAATGTGGCATACCACCCCAAAACCATTTCAACTAAATCTGAACTCCAATATGGCACTCCTTCCATTCTTCACTTTTTGTGCCTCAAAAGTAGTTTTTGACCACATGTGGGGTTTTGGCAAACTAAGGAGAAATTGCACAACTTATTTTCTCCTGTTATTCTTATGAAAGTTAAACATTTTGGGTTAAAGCAATGTTTTTGTGGTAAAAACGTATTTTTTTCATTTTCATGTCTCAACATTATAGATTTTTGTGAAGCAAGGTGCTAACCCTACATTTAGATAAATTCCTTGCGAGGTCTATTTTCCAAAATAGGATCACTTGTGGTAGGTTCCACTGTTTAGGAACATCACACGCTGTGCAAATGCAACATGGTGTATGCTATTGACTCAATCCATTTTGCACATAAAAATTCAAATGGCGCTCCTTCCCTTGAGAACCCTGCTGTGCGCCCAAACAGTAGTTTTCCATCCCATATCAGGTATTAGCGTATTCTGGAGATATTGCTCAACATATGGAATTGTGCATTTTCCTTTGTTACCTTTCTGAAAATGCAAAATTTAGGGCTAAAGTAACATTTTTGTGGGAAAAAGTAAAATTTATTTTTTTTCCTTTCACATTGCTTGATTTTCTTTGAAGCATCTGAAGGGTTAAACATTTTTTAATGTGATTTTCAGTAGTTTTAAGGGTGCAGTTTTTAGATTGATGTCACTTTTGGGTATTTTCTGTCACCTAGGCCTCTCAAAATCATTTCAAATTTGATGTGGTCCCTAAAAAAATGGTTTTGTAAACTTTGTTGGAGAAATGAGAAATTGCTGATAAATAGTAATAATCGAATATTGCAAATATTCGGCAATATTCGGCTTCGCGAATATCTGACGAATAGTTCGCCGCTATGCCAATATTTGATGCGCAAAGTTAGTCTATGGGAAGCCCGAATAGTTGCTATTCGGCAACTATTCGGGTTTCCCATAGACTTACATTGCGCATCGAATATTCGCAAATAGTCGATTAGCGGCGACCTATTCAGCGAATATGGGCATTGCCAAATATTTGGGGTATTCGATCATCTCTATTAATTGCGGATTTGTCTTTGGAGGGAAAACTGATATTTGGTTAATAGTTGACTGAGTCAGTAAATAGGCGCACTGTGTTCCTTTATCTGGGGGTACCAAATACTGAAAAATTTTCCAGGTTGTTTCTCAATCATCTGGTGAGATTTCATGGTATCACTTTGAACATTGTATCTGACAGGTGTGTGCAATTTGTTCCTCAATTCTGGAAAGCGTTTTGTACAAAATTGGGGATTGATTTGTAATTTTCCTCTGACTACCATCTAGAAACCAGAGGTCAGACTGAAAGGACAAATACATATTTGCAGCAAATTTAAAGGTGTTTCATTGTAGCTAAGCAGCAGGATTGGTCTCATATTTACCTCTTGCTGAATGTACTTTTAACAGTCAGATTAACCAGTCTACTGCAAACTCACCTTTCTTTTGTAATTATGAGTTTCATCCCAATTTTCGTGAATTTTCTAGAATGATTTCTGGGGGTCCTAAGGTAGAGGTTGCTCTAATGAAACTTGGAGTTTTCTGGAGTTAGGTTCAGAAAAATATTGGGAGGGGCTCAGCTTTGCCAGAAACATAAGGTTGATAGGAAACATTCAGCAGGTCTCATATTCAAAGTAGGTGATAAGATTGGTTGTCATTCAAGATAATTAAGTTTAAAGTGCCATAAGCAAGGCTTGGTCTTAGGTTAATTGACCCTTATGAGAATTTGGAGGTAGTTACTCCAGTGGCCTTCAGACTAAAATGTCCTCCATCTTTTTACATCTTTTTCACTGCTAAAGGAGTTTGTCCCATTAGTTGTGTCTCCCTCATACCCAGCTAATGTGGCTTCTTTTAATGACAGTTTAGGGTACGAGGTACAAAGAATTGTTGATTCTCGGTAAGTTCGTAATTCCCTCCATTATTTCAGCCATTGGATCAGATACGGACTAGATGGGATATTCTGGGGTCCGGTTTCAGCTGTGAAGACTGATCGGTTGGTCAGGGCCTTTCATCATAGGGTCTCTGGTAAGCCTGGCAGTTTGATAGCCCCTTAAAAGAGAAGTACTGTCATGATTCCATCACTCAGAGTGTCTGATAGATGCTGTGAATGACAGCTCAGATACCCTATAGGACCGGGGAGTTTGTTACGGTTGCTGCGAGCACTGGAGACTATGTCCAGATTTCTTGCTACTGCACATGTGCGAGCGCTGGAGACTAAGTCCAGATTTCTTGCTACTGCACATGTGCGAGCGCTGGAGACTAAGTCCAGATTTCTTGCTACTGCACATGTGCGAGCGCCGGAGACTAAGTCCAATCTTGGAGCCATTGCACATGTGCGGGGGACATCATCGCTGACACGAGGTCACATGTCTCTGACACCTTCTATGCCGATTGGTCGCTGGTCATGTGCTTGTGACGTCTTGCTCAGTGATAGGCCAGCATGACGTCACTCCTGTCGTTCTGGCAGCGGATTGGCTCTGGTGTCCTCCATCTTGGATGAGGCACAGAGTCTATATAAGACCCTGACACACGCCGCATGGTGCTCAGTCCTCTTGGTTCATGCATATGAGTAGACGCTCTGTGCGCGTTCCTCTAGGCATTCCTCTGTCTATGCTAGGTGAGCGCTACCGGCAGGGTAGCGTTCTTATACCTTACAGCTTCGGCTGCTGTCCGTATCCTTACCTCTTAGGGGAGCGGACACAGGCAGGTGCCTGAGGCACATGGTCTGGCTGGGCCTTGTGATTCTACTCGTAGGTGGACGTTGCCGCTAGGGTAACGTTCCTTATACTGCGTCTGGCAGTTGTTCGTATCCTCGCACACTAGGGGAGCGAACAGAGGTAGGAGCTTTGTGCGGCTTACGCTGCTGTTCGTCTCTTTTGCACCACTAGAAGAGCGGACCTAGGCAGGTGCCATATCTAGTGGTTCGTGTCCTCGCACACTAGTGGAGCGAACGCAGGTAGGAGCTTTGTGCGGCTTACGCTGCTGTTCGTCTCTTTTGCACCACTAGAAGAGCGGACCTAGGTAGGTGCCATTTCGCACACATTGCCTTTGTCTCTGTGATTATTAACAGAGATCATTCCACACACCCTCCAAGTAAGGGAGGAATTGCTTTACTTACTTATTATATCCTTCTGTGAGTTAACAGAGGTATTGCACTCTGCCATAGTCTGCAGCAAAGTCTTTGCACGGTGGACCCTGACTGTCTGATACTCCTTTCGGTTATTATCAGACAGCCCCCCGTAACATTAGGACTGAGCCAAGGGTCTGGCAGTTATGGCAGAATATCAGCAGTTACACCGTTACATACAAGTACTTGAGTCACGGCTCAAGAGTATAGAGGATAAACCTCAGACCATGGTGACATCTGCACATGATCCTCGACTTGCTCTGCCAAACAGATATTCTGGCGATGCCAGATCATGTCGTGGTTTCATTAGTCAGTGTCAGATACACCTAGAGGTCAACTCTTCTCGCTTCTCTACGGAGAGGTCCAGAGTAGGCTTTATCATCTCCTTACTTCAGGACAAAGCCTTAGAATGGGCGACTCCCCTATGGGAGCGCTCTGATGTGGTTACTCTGAGACATCAAGACTTTCTTGATGTTCTTAAGGCGGTATTCATGGGTCCGCAGGTTACCCATGATGCGGCTCTGAGACTGTTAGATCTATCTCAGGGTTCGTTATCCACTAATTCTTATGCCATTGCTTTTAGAACTCTGGTGGCAGAACTAGATTGGCCAGAGAAGGTGTTGATTCCTATCTTCTGGAGAGGGTTGGCAGGCTATGTCAAGGATGCCCTTGCTACTTGTGAGGTCCCTGCTTCTCTGGAGGACTTGATCACAGTAGCAACGAGGATCGATGTACGCCATAAGGAACGTAGACTCGAGGTCTCTTCCTCACGCCCTAAGCATCGGGCTATTCCAGTTGTTGAGGGTCCACTACCATCTTCCTCAGCATCTGAAACATCTCCCACTCCTATGGAGTTAGGTCATACGTTCTCCAGACTACGCAAGTCTGGTCCTCCTATATGTTACGTATGTCGTCAGGCTGGGCACTATGCCAACAAGTGTCCTAGTCGTCAGGGAAACTCCCTGGCCTAGTAACCATTAGAGGGGGGTTACTAGAGACGTCTTCTGCACCCTCTAAGTGTTGTATCCCAGGTCAGCTCTCGTTATCTGAGAATACATGGCCTATTATGGCTTTTGTGGATTCCGGAGCTGACGGGATTTTTGTGTCCTCAGGATTTGTAAAGGGACACAATATTCCCTCTATCATGTTAGAGGCGCCTATTCCTGTCCGTGTTGTTAATGGAACTATGTTGTCTGACTCCATTACATTGAGGACAGTTCCCTTGCGCCTTTCCCTGTCTCAGGGTCACATAGAGGAGATTTCTTTTCTTGTTTTGCCTGAGGGTATAGACGACGTCCTTCTGGGTCTTCCATGGCTTCGGACTCATGCTCCTCACATTGACTGGGAGTCTGACAGCATTATTAGTTGGGGTTCGAAATGTCAGTCCCGATGTCTTCCCTTACCACCTAAGGTCGTTGCGGTTGCATCAACTGATCTCTCTCCCATACCTACACCCTATTTGGATTTCGCTGACGTGTTCTCCAAACAGGGTGCTGAGGTTCTTCCACCCCATAGGCCGTATGACTGTGCCATAGACCTTATCCCAGGTTCGGTTCCACCTAAAGGCAGGGTTTACCCCCTGTCGATACCTGAGTCGGAGGCCATGTCGACCTATATAAGAGAGAGTTTAGAGAAGGGGTTCATTCGTAAGTCTGTCTCTCCCGCGGGAGCTGGGTTTTTGTTTGTTCGGAAGAAAGAGGATGATTTGCGTCCCTGCATAGATTACAGGGGTCTCAACGCAACCACAATAAAGAACAAATACCCATTACCTTTAATTTCGGAGCTCTTTGACAGACTGAGAGGAGCTCAAGTTTTTACGAAGTTGGATCTGCGGGGTGCGTATAACTTGGTACGAATTCGAGAGGGTGACGAATGGAAGACCGCTTTTAACACCCAAGACGGTCACTATGAATACCTCGTCATGCCTTTTGGGTTATGTAATGCACCCGCAGTATTTCAGGACTTCGTAAACGATGTGTTCAGGGATTTACTGTTATCCTCAGTAGTGGTGTATCTGGACGACATCCTGATTTTTTCTCCTGATCTGGAGACTCATCGTCAGGATGTCGTTCGTGTCCTTTCTCGTTTAAGGGAGCACTCATTGTTTGCTAAACTCGAGAAATGTGTATTCGAGCAGTCCTCATTGCCTTTTTTGGGTTACATTATCTCACAAGAGGGTCTGGCTATGGATCCTGCGAAGCTCTCTGCTGTCCTGCAATGGTCCGAACCTCATTCCTTGAAGGCGGTGCAACGCTTCTTAGGATTCATAAATTATTACAGGCAGTTCATACCCCATTTTTCTACTTTGGTGGCCCGTTTGGTGGCCTTGACTAAGAAAGGTGCTAATCCCAAAGCCTGGTCTACTGAGACATCTCAGGCTTTTGAGGCAGTAAAAAGACACTTTTCAACTGCTCCCGTTCTTCAAAGACCCGATGAGAATAAGCCCTTCCTCTTAGAGGTTGATGCCTCTTCAGTGGGTGCTGGTGCGGTCTTGTATCAAAAGAACGGTGCAGGTAGAAAAAGGCCGTGTTTCTTCTTTGCTAAAACCTTTTCACCGGCAGAGAGAAACTATACCATTGGGGATAGGGAACTGCTCGCCTTGAGATTAGCCTTGGAGGAGTGGCGTCACTTGCTGGAAGGAGCGAAACATCCTTTCCAGGTCTATACAGACCATAAGAATCTGACGTACTTACAAACCGCTCAGCGTCTGAATCCTCGCCAAGCCCGCTGGTCCTTGTTTTTCTCCCGCTTTCAATTCTCCATCAACTATCTGTCTGGGAGTAAGAATAACAAGGCAGACGCCCTGTCTCGCTCTATGCTTTCTACCCAGGAAGAGATTGACGAACCTCGTCTTATCCTTCCCTCCAGGGTTTTTCATACGCTCTCTCCTGTGACGTTAGACCAAATCCCACCGGGCAAGACCTTTGTTCCGCCTGATCGACAGAATGATATACTGTCATGGGCCCACACCTCAAAGGTGGGTGGGCATTTTGGTATTAGGCGGACACGAGAGTTACTGGAGAGGTGGTATTGGTGGCCACACTTAGCCAGCCACGTCAAGAGATATGTCGGTTCCTGCTACTCGTGTGCTCGCAACCGTCCATTACGGCAGAGACCGGCTGGGCTCTTGCATCCTTTACCAGTGCCAGATAGACCATGGGAGGTGGTAGGCATGGACTTTGTGGGTGATCTTCCATGTTCACAGGGACATAGATTTGTGTGGGTCATTACGGACCATTTCTCCCGGATGGTTCATCTCGTACCGTTATCGAGAATCCCATCTTCCAGGGTACTAGCCAAACTATTCCTCAAGCATGTCTTTAGGCTTCACGGGATGCCAGATCGTATCATTTGTGATAGAGGCCCGCAATTTACTTCCCGTTTCTGGCGAGATCTTTGTAGCCTTCTGCAAATTGAGTTGAATCTCTCTTCGGCATACCATCCGGAGACTAATGGTTTGGTTGAACGTACCAATCAATCTATGATTATATACCTTCGACACTTTGTTGCTGAGAACCACGATAACTGGTCCTCCCTCCTACCCTGGGCAGAATTTGCGCTTAACAATTCGCTGGCTGAGGCCACTGGGCAGACACCGTTCGTACTCAATAATGGGCAACACCCTAGGGTACCAGTACCGTTTCCCGCTGCTGCACCTCCTCCTCTTGTGGCCGACTGGGCAACTAATGCCAGAGAGGTTTGGGATCGGACTCAAGAATCGATCCAAGCAGCTAAGGACCGTATTAAGACGGTGTCCGATCGGTTTCGTCGCCCGGCTCCTGTCTTTTCTCCAGGGGACTTTGTGTGGCTCTCTGCAAAACACGTGAGACTTAGAGTGAGCTCTGTCAAATTTGCTCCTCGCTTCCTGGGTCCTTATGAGGTTCTTCGACAGGTAAATCCTGTAGTCTATCAATTGAAGTTACCTGTCCATCTTAGGATTCATGACAAATTCCATGTCTCACTGCTAAAGCCGGCTATTTTACCTCACGCTCGTGAAGTGCACTCTCCTGCCTCTGATTCCTCTCGCTCTAGCTATGAGGTACGAGCCATAGTTGGTTCTAAGATGGTTAGAGGGCGCAGGTTCTTCTTGATAGATTGGGAGGGCTATGGTCCGGAACATCGCTCTTGGGAGCCTGAGGAGGCTGTCCATGCTCCCGACTTAGTTGCCGATTACCTGCGTCGCCGGGAGGGGGGCCCTTGAGGGGGAGGTACTGTTACGGTTGCTGCGAGCACTGGAGACTATGTCCAGATTTCTTGCTACTGCACATGTGCGAGCGCTGGAGACTAAGTCCAGATTTCTTGCTACTGCACATGTGCGAGCGCTGGAGACTAAGTCCAGATTTCTTGCTACTGCACATGTGCGAGCGCTGGAGACTAAGTCCAGATTTCTTGCTACTGCACATGTGCGAGCGCCGGAGACTAAGTCCAATCTTGGAGCCATTGCACATGTGCGGGTGACATCATCGCTGACACGAGGTCACATGTCTCTGACACCTTCTATGCCGATTGGTCGCTGGTCATGTGATTGTGACATCTTGCTCGGTGATAGGCCAGCATGACGTCACTCCTGTCGTTCTGGCAGCGGATTGGCTCTGGTGTCCTCCATCTTGGATGAGGCACAGAGTCTATATAAGACCCTGACACACGCCGCATGGTGCTCAGTCCTCTTGGTTCATGCATATGAGTAGACGCTCTGTGCGCGTTCCTCTAGGCATTCCTCTGTCTATGCTAGGTGAGTGCTACCGGCAGGGTAGCGTTCTTATACCTTACAGCTTCGGCTGCTGTCCGTATCCTTACCTCTTAGGGGAGCGGACATAGGCAGGTGCCTGAGGCACATGGTCTGGCTGGGCCTTGTGATTCTACTCGTAGGTGGACGTTGCCGCTAGGGTAACGTTCCTTATACTGCGTCTGGCAGTTGTTCGTATCCTTGCACACTAGGGGAGCGAACAGAGGTAGGAGCTTTGTGCGGCTTACGCTGCTGTTCGTCTCTTGTGCACCACTAGAAGAGCGGACCTAGGCAGGTGCCATATCTAGTGGTTCGTGTCCTCGCACACTAGTGGAGCGAACGCAGGTAGGAGCTTTGTGCGGCTTACGCTGCTGTTCGTCTCTTTTGCACCACTAGAAGAGCGGACCTAGGTAGGTGCCATTTCGCACACATTGCCTTTGTCTCTGTGATTATTAACAGAGATCATTCCACACACCCTCCAAGTAAGGGAGGAATTGCTTTACTTACTTATTATATCCTTCTGTGAGTTAACAGAGGTATTGCACTCTGCCATAGTCTGCAGCAAAGTCTTTGCACGGTGGACCCTGACTGTCTGATACTCCTTTTGGTTATTATCAGACAGCCCCCCGTAACAGAGTTGCTGAGCTATCACGATTGTGAATGATAGCTCAATTGTCAAATCTGAGACAAAGGTATGAATATTGTGAATTCCATCCTATCAGACTTGATCTTTGGGACTTTTTTCCAGGTGTCATCTGTTCTGGGTGATTACATGGCTATATAGCACTCTGACAATGGTCAGACCATTGCCAATTGTAGGTTTGTTCAATTAGTGCTTGTTTGCTCTTTGCTCTGATGTTGTATTTTCTTTTGTCCAAACTTTCTACTCACTTTTTTGTCTTGATTTATTACCTTCTTGATAGTTTAACCTAAAGCTGGGTTTACACACTGCAACATCTCAAACGACATCGCTGTAACGTCACCGGTTTTGTGACGCAATAGCGATGTTGTTTGCGATGTTGCAGTGTGTGAAACACATCAGCGACCCGGCCCCTGCTGTGAAGTTGTAATCGTTACAAATCGTTCAGGACCATTCCTAGGTCCTTTGTTTCCCGCTGTGCAGCATGCATCTCTGGAAAGTTTCAGTGTGTGAAAGACATTGCAGCGACTTTGTTAGCAACTTCCCTTTCAAAAGGCTGCTTAACAACGTCCCCAACAACCAGCTAGGTCGCTCTGCAGGTCCGGATCGCTGTTGCGTTGTTGGCCAGGTTTGCCTGTTTGACTGCTCACCAGCGACTTAGCAGAGACTTAGGGAGGTCGCTATTGCGTCACAAAACCGGTGACGTTACAGCGATGTCCTTTGCGATGTTGCAGTGTGTAAACCCAGCTTTAGACTGTGACCTGACTACACATTTGTCTTTTTGCTTCGTCTATTATGAGCCCTCCTGGCACTGACCCCAGACCTTTTGACTACCCTGCCTCACGGCAAGTCCGTGAGTAGTGATCAGTGTCAAATTGGGTAGTGACTAGCATCACATATAAAGATTCTAACTGTCCTAGAAACTCTGGTACTACTCTGAGTTTCAAGGATTGCATTTACCCCCTTTTGAGGCCTTCAGTGCAAACACAGAGTTATTAATATCCAAGTGACCTTAACATATCTGGCTCACGAAAAATAGTAACTAATGGTACCCAATTGCTTATTCACCAATAAACTGCACTAACAGAGTCTTTAGAATATTTTAGTTAGAAAAGTGAACCATAAAATATCTCTTTTTGTGGGCAGATGCCTGTCTTCCTGGTGTTAGTACACAGGCAGTGCCATCAGAAGAAGCCATAGCTTTTTCACAAGGGGTAATGAAAGAAAATCCCTATTTGGGGAGTATCAATAGCTTTGTTCTTAGCTTACTGAAGAAGAGAAAGCTTTCCACAAGCTCTCCAAAAACTATCCCTTTGTTTTCAGAGCAGAAACAGATGTGATGTTTTGAAAATGCAGAAATACTGTAGCGCCAATGTCCCTGCAGCACTCACCCTCCTCCCTGCAGGAACGGAAACTCCCTTACAGCAGTGGACAGTTCGCACTGCCTTGTCTGGCTTCCTCACAGTCCTCCACATGGGTCTCCCTTGCTTCCTCTTCCTGGGGCCTGTGCACACCACACAGGTTGTCCAAGAGTGCTTGTAGGGCATGCACATGCACAGCTGCCCTTCATTTTTCATAGTTTTTTGGTGCACACTACATCCGATCATGCATATGTTACCCTCAGTTCGCTCATCTCTACTTATGGGTTGTCTGGCACACAAACCAGGAACTACAATTTCTTTGACATTCAAGCTTTAATATTGTGGTATTAAGTAGAGATGAGCGAACCGGTCCCGGTTCGGCTCGAGGCGGTTCGCCGAACGGGGGGTCTGGCTCGAGTTCGGCTCGTCGAACGTTCGACGAACCGAACTAGAACCAATAGGCTATAATGGGAGGCAATCACAAACACATAAAAATGCATTATAAATGTACACAAACAGTTAATAAACATTGCCATAACACTTACCGGTCCTCGCGATCCCTTCTGCACTCTGTCTCCTGCCGCTATTCCATCCGATGATCGCTGAATCCTCCCGGTGACCTGCACTGCCAGCAGAGAAGCAGGACCTATCGTGACGTCAAAATAGCCATGTGACCAGTCACGTGGCTATTATCTCATTGGCTACAGACTGGTCACATGACTATGACACGTCATGTAGGACCTGCGAGTGCATCTCTCCGGTACACGGTGCACATATGTGTATCGCCGTGTACCGGCGACATGCTCTAGCACACGGTCGACTCCCCGTTCCGTTAGGGACCGGCTGACACAGCCGGTCATTAACGGAGATCACCGTTGCCATAGCAACGCAGTTAGCGGTGACGTCACCGCTAACCGCGGCTCCGGGAGCACCGTTGCTATGGTAACGCGTCTGTCAGCGTTACCGCTAGCAGCCAGCAGTGATCACTCACGGAGTGAAGGCTGCACGCTGCTTCCCGATTGTAGTGAGCATTGTAGTTAGGATGGAGGTTCCCCAGCCCCAAGTGATGCCCCTCACTACAATCGTCACTACTACTACACTAGAAAGAAAGAAGACAGAAGAGCAGGATCGTGGAGGGCTGACAGGGGTAATAAAGATGGAGTCTCTAATGTGTCTGTGTATTTATTTCTATTAAAGTATTTTTTCTCTGTGTGGTGTCTTTTTTTAACCCTTTATTGGAGATTCTTAATGGCCGGGTCAAACGTGCCTGACATTAAGAATCTCTGGCTTAATACTGGCTGGTAAAACAAAGCCAGTATTAACTCATGATTACCCAACAAGCCACCCGGCTCCAGGGCTGTTGGAAGAGTTGGATACAGCGCCAGATGATGGCGCTTCTATGAGAGCGCCATTTTCTGGGACGGCTGCGGACTGAAATCCGCAGCAGAGGCGCCCACAAACCTCGGGCTAACCTGTGCTGCGGATTCCAATCCCCAGCTGCCTAGTTGTACCCGGCTGGACACAAAAATAGGGCGAAGCCCACGTCATTTGTTTTTTAATTATTTCATGAAATAAGTGAAATAATTAAAAAAAACGGGCTTCCCTATATTTTTGGTTCCCAGCCGGGTACAAATAGGCAACTGGGGGTTGGAGGCAGCCCGTGGCTGCCAGCTGTACCTGGCTAGCATACAAAAATATGGCGAAGCCCACGTCATTTTTTTGGTGGGCAAAAAACTTCTGCATGCAGTCCTGGATGGAGTATGCTGAGCCTTGTAGTTCTGCAGCTGCTGTCTGCTCTTCTCCATACAGACAGACAGCAGCTGCAGAACTACAAGGCTCAGCATACTCCATCCAGGACTGTATGCAGAAGTTTTTTGCCCCCTGAAAAAATTATGTGGCTTCGCCATATTTTTGTATGCTAGCCAGGTACAGCAGGCAGGTACGGCTGCCCCCAACCCCCAGTTGCCTATTTGTACCCGGCTGGGAACCAAAAATAAAGGGAAGCCCTTTTTTTATTATTTCATGAATTTCATGAAATAATTAGAAAACAAATGACGTAGGCTTTGCCCCATTTTTGTGTCCAGCCAGGTACAACTAGGCAGCTGGGGATTGGAATCCGCAGCACAGGTTGGCCTGAGCTTTCTGGGCCCCACTGCTGCGATTTGCAGTCTGCAGCCGCCTCAGAAAATGGCATTTTCATAGAAGCGCCATCTTCTGGCGCTGTATCCAACTCTTCCAGCACCTGCCTGCTATACCTGGCTAGCATACAAAAATATGGCGAAGCTCACGTCCTTTTTTTGTAGCTTTTTGGCAAAAAAAAAAAAAAATGCTTCCCTGGATTTTCCATTGCCAGTGAAGGTAACACCAAGCAGTGGGGGTTAGCAGCCAGTAGCTGCTTGGATTACCCTTAGCTAGCAATACAAAAAATGCAGTGGGAGCTAACATATATTTTTTTTAATTATTTATTTAAATAACTAAAAATAAAATGGGCTTCCCTGTATTTTGATTGCTGGACATCACAGTGCTGTAAAAATAAATCTTTAAAAAAATGACGTAGCGCTCCGCGGTATTTTTGATTCTCAGCGCAGATAAAGCAGACAGCTATGGGTTGCCACCCCCATCTGCCTGCCGTTACCTTGGTTGGCAATCAAAATACAGGGAAGCCCATTAATTTTTTCTATTTAAAAAATAGTTAAAAAAAAAAAATTACGTTGGGTCCCCCCATTTTTGATAGCCAGCTAGGGTAAAGCAGACGGCTGTAGCCTGAAAACCACAGCTGGCAGCTTTACCGTGGTTGGGGATCCAATGTGGAGGTCCCCTCAGGCTCTTTTTTATAATTATTTTATAAATATTAATAATTACACAATAAAAGTAGGGGACCCCCCAAATTGGATCACCAGCCAAGGTAAAGCGGACAGCTGTGGTCTGGTATTCTCAGGGTGGGAAGGTCCATAGTTATTGGGCCTTCACAGCCTAAAAATAGCAGGCCGCAGGCACCCCAGACGTGGCGCATCCACTAGATGCGCCAATCCTGGCGCTTCACCCCAGCTCATCCCGTGCCCTGGTGCAGTGGCAAACGGGGTAATAAATCGGGTTGATACTAGCTGTAAAGTCACCTGAGATCAAGCCCAGCAGTTTGTGATGTCATGGCGTCTATTAGATACCCAACATCATAAACTGTCAGTACTAACAAAAACAAAAAATCGACAAAAGAAATTTATTTGAAAAAACAGTCCCCAAAACATTTCCTCTTTCACCAATTTATTGTAAGAAAAAAAATAAAGGGGTCCCACGACGACTCTGGACCGTCTAGAATATGGGGGGGGAGACACTCAGGGAACGTATCCCCCATTTTCTAGGAGTGCGGACCCTTCATGTGAGGAGTGTGGGTGCAATGAATCTGCACTCACTCTCCCCGGGTCCACAGCAGCAGAGTCCATGTCGTAATGGTTGCTACCAAAGCTGCAATGCCCTGCTCATGAGGTAAGGGCATGCCTAATCAGGAGAACTACTGTAGAGGAAGCTCTGCTCACTGGTATATAGGTGCTCAGAGGTAATAATAGATAAAATTAGTGAGTAACCTCGGCACTCTATATCTCCCAGACTAAGTCAGTAAGTCACAACGGATAGTAATGCAAAATCACTCTTTATTGGTCCGTATTAAGAAAATTTTTTTTTCATAAGCATATATGTTTTTGTCCAAAACAAGTTACAAATGACGTTTCGGCCTGAGCCTTCGTCAGATTGGACTTATCTGCATGTAATCATGAAAAATGACAATAATCAGTATCACATAAGAGTGAGAGAACAATAACATAAACTCGAACAATGTAGAGGTACAATTGGGATGCAGCAAAAAAATTGCAACACAGCAAGAAATGAAACACATGATACAAATGTCATAATACAGTACAAGGACAATATAGTAATGACAAATATGGGGTCAGAGTAGACTTAGACAGCTCTGGTACGAAAGAGATGTCAATCATAAAGTAACATGTGCAGTAGGTGTAGAGCTACACTATGCATGGCAGAGCTAATGGGTAGACCGACCATAGAAAAAGTAGAGAAAAAGTGGAGAAAAAGTGGAGAATAAGTGGAACATAAGAGGAGAAAAAGTGGAGAAAAAGTGGAGAAAAAAGTGGAGAAAAAGTGGAGAAAAAGTGGAGAAAAAGTGGAGAAAAAGTGGAGAAAAAGTGGAGATTAAGAGGAGAAAAAGTGGAGAAAAAAGTGGAGAAAAAGTGGAGAAAAAGTGGAGCATAAGTGGAGAAAAAGTGGAGAAAAAGTGGAGCATAAGAGGAGAAAAAGTGGAGAAAAAAGTGGAGAAAAAGTGGAGAAAAAGTGGAGCATAAGAGGAGAAAAAGTGGAGAAAAAGTGGAGAAAAAGTGGAGCATAAGAGGAGAAAAAGTGGAGAAAAAGTGGAGAAAAAGTGGAGCATAAGAGGAGAAAAAGTGGAGATTAAGAGGAGAAAAAGTGGAGAAAAAGTGGAGAAAAAAGTGGAGAAAAAGTGGAGAAAAAGTGGAGAAAAAGTGGAGAAAAAGTGGAGAAAAAGTGGAGATTAAGAGGAGAAAAAGTGGAGAAAAAAGTGGAGAAAAAGTGGAGAAAAAGTGGAGCATAAGTGGAGAAAAAGTGGAGCATAAGAGGAGAAAAAGTGGAGAAAAAAGTGGAGAAAAAGTGGAGAAAAAGTGGAGCATAAGAGGAGAAAAAGTGGAGAAAAAGTGGAGAAAAAGTGGAGCATAAGAGGAGAAAAAGTGGAGAAAAAGTGGAGAAAAAGTGGAGCATAAGAGGAGAAAAAGTGGAGAAAAAAGTGGAGAAAAAGTGGAGAAAAAGTGGAGCATAAGAGGAGAAAAAGTGGAGAAAAAGTGGAGAAAAAGTGGAGCATAAGAGGAGAAAAAGTGGAGAAAAAGTGGAGAAAAAGTGGAGCATAAGAGGAGAAAAAGTGGAGATTAAGAGGAGAAAAAGTGGAGAAAAAGTGGAGCATAAGAGGAGAAAAAGTGGAGAAAAAGTGGAGAAAAAGTGGAGCATAAGAGGAGAAAAAGTGGAGATTAAGAGGAGAAAAAGTGGAGAAAAAGTGGAGAAAAAGTGGAGAAAAAGTGGAGCATAAGAGGAGAAAAAGTGGAGAAAAAAGTGGAGAAAAAGTGGAGAAAAAGTGGAGAAAAAGTGGAGATTAAGAGGAGAAAAAGTGGAGCATAAGAGGAGAAAAAGTGGAGAAAAAAGTGGAGAAAAAGTGGAGAAAGTGGAGAAAAAAATGGAGATAAAGTGGAGAAAAAGTGGAGAAAAAGTGGAGAATAAGAGGAGAAAAAGTGGAGAAAAAGTGGAGAAAAAGTGGAGAATAAGAGGAGAAAAAGTGGAGAATAAGTGGAGAAAAAAATGGAGAAAAAGTGGAGAAAAAGTGGAGAAAAAGTGGAGCATAAGAGGAGAAAAAGTGGAGAAAAAGTGGAGAAAAAGTGGAGCATAAGAGGAGAAAAAGTGGAGATTAAGAGGAGAAAAAGTGGAGAAAAAGTGGAGAAAAAGTGGAGAAAAAGTGGAGCATAAGAGGAGAAAAAGTGGAGAAAAAAGTGGAGAAAAAGTGGAGAAAAAGTGGAGATACAGTGGAGATTAAGAGGAGAAAAAGTGGAGCATAAGAGGAGAAAAAGTGGAGAAAAAAGTGGAGAAAAAGTGGAGAAAGTGGAGAAAAAAATGGAGATAAAGTGGAGAAAAAGTGGAGAAAAAGTGGAGAATAAGAGGAGAAAAAGTGGAGAAAAAGTGGAGAAAAAGTGGAGAATAAGAGGAGAAAAAGTGGAGAATAAGTGGAGAAAAAAATGGAGAAAAAGTGGAGAAAAAGTGGAGAAAAAGTGGAGCATAAGAGGAGAAAAAGTGGAGAAAAAGTGGAGAAAAAGTGGAGCATAAGAGGAGAAAAAGTGGAGAAAAAAGTGGAGAAAAAGTGGAGAAAAAGTGGAGCATAAGAGGAGAAAAAGTGGAGAAAAAGTGGAGAAAAAGTGGAGCATAAGAGGAGAAAAAGTGGAGAAAAAGTGGAGAAAAAGTGGAGAAAAAGTGGAGCATAAGAGGAGAAAAAGTGGAGAAAAAGTGGAGAAAAAAGTGGAGAAAAAGTGGAGAAAAAGTGGAGAAAAAGTGGAGAAAAAGTGGAGATTAAGAGGAGAAAAAGTGGAGAAAAAGTGGAGAAAAAGTGGAGCATAAGAGGAGAAAAAGTGGAGAAAAAAGTGGAGAAAACGTGGAGAAAAAGTGGAGAAAAAGTGGAGAAAAAGTGGAGCATAAGAGGAGAAAAAGTGGAGAAAAAGTGGAGAAAAAAGTGGAGAAAAAGTGGAGTAAAAGTGGAGAAAAAGTGGAGAAAAAGTGGAGATTAAGAGGAGAAAAAGTGGAGAAAAAGTGGAGAAAAAGTGGAGCATAAGAGGAGAAAAAGTGGAGAAAAAAGTGGAGAAAACGTGGAGAAAACGTGGAGAAAAAGTGGAGAAAAAGTGGAGAAAGTAGAGAAAAAAATGGAGAAAAAGTGGAGAAAAAGTGGAGAAAAAGTGGAGAATAAGAGGAGAAAAAGTGGAGAAAAAGTGGAGAAAAAGTGGAGAATAAGAGGAGAAAAAGTGGAGAATAAGTGGAGAAAAAAATGGAGAAAAAGTGGAGAAAAAGTGGAGAGAAAGTGGAGAAAAAAATGGAGAAAAAGTGGAACACCCTTTGGTACCTTTCATGTGGCACTAAGGGGTGCTTAGCTTTGTATTTAGCCAAAAAAATGAAAAAAAAATGACATAGGGTTCCCCCTAGTTTTGTAGCCAGCTAGGGTAAAGCAGACGGCTGCAGCCTGCAGACCACAGCTGGCAACCTCACCTTGGCTGGTAATCCAAAACTGAGGGCACCCCACGCTGTTATTTTAAATTAAATAAATAATTAAAAAAAAAAACCACGTAGGGGTCCCCCAAAATTGGATCACCAGCCAAGGTAAAGCAGACAGCTGGGGCCTGATATTCTCAGACTAGGGAGGTCCATGGTTATTGGAATCTCCCCAGCCTAAAAATAGCAGGCCGCAGCCGCCCCAGAAGTGGCGCATCCATTAGATGCGCCAATCCTGGTGCTTCGCCCCAGCTCATCCCGCGCCCTGGTGCGGTGGCAAACGGGGTAATATTTGGGGTTAATACCAGATGTGTAATGTCACCTGGCATCAAGCCCTGGGGTTGGTGAGGTCAGGCGTCTATCAGATACCCGACATCACCAACCCAGTCAGTAATAAAAAAAAATACACGACAAACACATTTTTATTTGAAAAAACACTCCCCAAAACATTCCCTCTTTAACCAATTTATTAGATTGAAAAACAAATCCAGGTCTGGTGTAATCCAAGGGGTTGCCATGACGATCCACACTGTCCCAGTCAATGAAGAGCAGGATGTTCCCCATTGGCTGGGAGAGCAGTGCAGTGACCTGAGCTAACATCAATGGGTCAGCCCAGGTCACTGCAGGGGATGACAAGTGCTGCTGTCAGTGAGGTACATTACCTGCGCTGATCTCCAGCACACTGACAGCCCCTGTCACTGAGGTCAATGACCGGCGCCTTCACATCAAGTATCGCGAGAGGTCCGTGACGTCACCGCCAGTGTCAGTCTCGGGTCGGAAGCGAGAGGTGATGTGACAAGCGGCGGCCATGGAGGACAGTGACAGCGCTGAGGTCGGGATGGCGGGACTTCATCACCGCAGGTAAGCCGAGCGAGCGAGCGAGCGAGCGGGCGGGCGGCGGGCGGGCGGGCGGGGGGGGGGGGGTGGATGTGTGTGTGTGTGTGTGTGTGTTTGTGTATGTGTATGTATGTGTACATGCCGCGGGCAGGAGGGGGTGGAGCGAGCTGAGCGGGAAAGTGTGGGCTTCCTGCACGTAACTAAGATAAACATCGGGTTACTAACCAAAGCGCTTTGCTTGGATACCCGATGTTTATCTTGGTTACCAGCTTGTGGCAGGCTGCCAGCGATGGCTCCTGCTCACTGTAGCTGTAAAAAGCCCTGCTTTTTGCTGCTAGAACCGTTCTCGAACGTATCTAGAACTATCGAGCTTTTAGCAAAAAGCTCGAGTTCTAGTTCGATCTCGAACAGCCCAAAAATCACTCGAGCCGCGAACTGGAGAACCACGAACCACGAACCGCGCTCAACTCTAGTATTAAGGTGCTGTTACTGCAGTATGTCACAGATCAATCAATTGACAGACCTACTGAAGGACCAGCACTTCCCTACTAATTTAATACTTGTATTATTATGCACAGACTGAGAATACCATTCCCATTTCAATGTTTTTTGGTACTGTAGTACTAAACCAAAATAAAATGTAGGCCTTTGTATCCCAATCTGTAATGATGAGCTGTGCGCTCTGACATCATATTTTTATGTCATCTGCACAATCCTAAAATGACTTTACTTGCCTTATCCTGCATAGCCCCTGTGATCAGGTGATGTGACAGCTGTAAAGTATGACAGAGAAGCCAAACATAATCTGATATAATGAACACATTTTCTGGCTGATGCAATCTTCCCCACTATGTGAAATGATGCTGCACAGTTTTTTTGCAGTCAAAAGTGAGTTCTGGGTTTCCTCTCTAGCAGAGATGAGTGAACCTGGGGAATTTCGGTTCGGCAGCTGTAGCCGGACTTTTGAAAAAGTTCGGTTTGAGTACTGGACTTTACCTGAACTCCAATGGAAGTCACTAATTGGGCAGTTCGGGTCTCTGCCCACATGCAGCCACCAAAATCAGATCACTTCTGGGTGCGGGTGGGCGAGGTTTTTCTACTTTTTTTGTTGGGTGCACATTACATCCAATTATGCTGTTGTTAACCCCAAAGCAAGCGGATCGAACACTGCAAATCACTCACACTTGGCTGAGCACTGAGTGTACCCGAGCACAGCGATGCTCGTACAAGTGGTTTGCATACATAAAGCACCCAATCTCTGAACTTGAACTCTATTTTTTTTGTAAAGTCTGTGTTTGGCATGAACACCGAACAATGAACCTTGGATTTGCTCATCTCTATTCTCTAGCAATCCTACGAGAAGCTCTCGCAGAAATGTTGCTTGGTCTTCCAAACCTTATCTTGACTTCCACTGTTCCTGTCAACTGCCATTTTTTAATTACAATTCCAACTGAGGAAATTGCGCTATCTTCTTATAGCCTCCTTTATGGGCATCCACCATTTTCATTTTCAGTGTTTGCAGCTGCTTAGAAGATCACATTGGGGCTGCTGTTTTTTGGCACAAGATTAGAGGAGGCTGTGTTTTTAGAAAGATGTGAAATTTGCATCACCTGGCCTTTCTTAACGATGATTATGAACAAACAATAACCATAACAGGTTAAATAAGATCTGACACCTTGGTCAAATTTATCTGGGCACACATATCTTCAAGGGTGTCCAAACAATTGCATCGGCCCATTTTCCTTTTTGTCATTTTCAAAATGTAAAATATGAAAATATTTTTTTTCCTAAAATACAAAGGAAATGTATCATCTTTAACCCCTTCAGCCCCGGGGCACTTTCCGTTTTTGCATTTTTGTTTTTTGCTCCCCTTCTTCTGAGAGCCGTAACTTTTTTAGTTTTCCGTCAATCTTGCCATATTAGGGCTTGTTTTTTGCGGGACAAGTTGTACTTTTAAATAAAACCATAAGTTTTACCCTATAGTGTACTGGAAAACAGCAAAAAAATTCCAGGTGTGGAAAAACTGCAAAAAAGTGTGATGGCACAATCATTTTTGGGATGTTTTATTCACGGTGTTCACTATATGGTAAAACTGATCTGTGGGTATGATGCCTGAGGTTAGTGCGAGTTTATAGACTCCAAACATGTATAGGTTTACTTGTATCTAAGGGGTTAAAAAAAAATCACAAGATTGTCAAATAAAAGTGGCGTACGTTTTGCCCCATTTTCCGAAACCCGTAGAGTTCTCATTTTTTAGGATCTATGGCTCTGTGGTGGCTTATTTTTTAGGCGTCTCGAGCTGACGTTTCTAATGGTACCATTTTTGCGCAGATGCTACATTTTGATTGTCTGTTATTGCATTTTGCGTAAAACTTGCGGCGACCAAAAAACGTACTTTTGGCTTTTGGAATTTTTTTGCCACTACGCCGTTTACCAATCAGATTAATTGATATTATATTTTGATAGATCGGGCATTTCTGAACGCGACTATACCAAATATGTGTATATTTATTTTTTTTAAACCCTTTAATTTTCAATGGGTTTTCCCCTTTCCTGGGGGGTGATTTGAACTTTTAGGTTTTTTTGTTTTTTTTTTATTTTTTAAAACTTTTTTTTACTTTTTTTTAATTTTACTAGTCCCCCTAAGGGGCTATAGTGATCAGCAATCCGATCGCTCTGATCTATCTGCTGATCACAGCTATACAGCTGTAAACAGCAGATACAGTCACTTCCTGCTTCACTAACCTCTGGGCCGGGTGAAAACGAAAGTGAAACATCATAGCTGCAGGCATCATCACATGACCCTGTACTACCATGGCAACCACCAAAAGTCACGTGATCACTCACGTGACTTCCGGTGGGGGCGGCGGTAAGTGAAAATCTTCACCGCGCGTATATACATCTCGCTGCCAGACTTTGGCAGCGAGATGTAAGGGGTTAATGTTATGGTTGAAATGCGATTTCACTCATAACGTGCAGGCACACATGTCAGCTGTTGAAAACAGCTGATATGTGTGCCGATCGCCGCCGCCTGCCCGCGGCAGGGGGCGGGGCTTAACGGGACACGCTCCATGACGGATATATCCGTCCATGGTCGTGAAGGGGTTAACTTTATGTTTTTAGAGGTAATTTCATTTTCAACCTATTTAACTGTTCACAATAACAGTCATTTTGACCAGGACTATCTAAACTTTTGTTTGCCAATGTATATAGACAATACCTTCAAAGTGTTTTATCCTGATGCTTCCTTTTTCAAAATTTATGGCGACATGCAAAATAACTTCAAATTTAAAGCATCGTATTTACTCTTTCTAGTGTTTTATTTTTTTGTTCAATATAAGGGAGCTTTTATAAATTTTTTCACATTTTTTAAACTTTCAGAGTCTTATTTTTTTTCTTTGATTTACAGAAATAACATCATATCAGAAGTGTAGCGCTGTTACACAAGGCGGAAATGCAAACTCGCATTTGTAAACATTGCCACATGCTGAATGATAGCATGCACCATACAACTATTCTTAGACTTGTTTGTGCAGTAATTTTTTTTCATTGAGTGTTGTGATTAGTTTTCATCCAAATTCCTAAGGCTAAGAGGTCGCTTTTAACATTCTTCTACTAATGCATTTTAGACAAACACTCAATATGTTAGGAGGGGCATAAAAATATTACTGCTACGGAAAACATCTAATAAAACAGTTGAAAGTGCTTTAAGAAATCTTTGCCTTGGCAGTAATAACATGGTGACAGGAAATCAATAAAATACATTAAAGCACTTTTCAGTTCCCCAAAACCTTTATTTTTTTTGTTTTATTCTTAACAGAGGTTTGCCTTCAAAACACACAAAGTATAATTTCTAAAAGCAAAGTATAGGTTAGTCGATGTATTACATGCTACATATTACCATGTTTCAAGGTCTACACTGTATTAATGTAAATAAGCTTTGAGAAATGAAAGTTTACAATCTACAACCCGTTATTGTAAATATCTCCTTCAAAGCATTTCTACAAATATTTTTTTTCGCACAAAAGCAATAGAGTGATGAGTATAAGTCCTTGTATTACTAATCACTCTCCTACCCCTCCCTAGATTGCTATTTAGTTATATTTTGTAGTATTATTGTACTTTTCAATTTCACTCTTGACGTGAGATATAGTGATAGGTGAGCATGTTTGGCACTGCTCAGTACTTGATCGAGCATCGAGGTGCTCAAGATGCTCGGTACTCAATCAAGTATCCTGAGGCATTTAGGTAGGGATCATTGTCTTAAGGGTACTTTACACGCTGCGATATCGGTACCAATATTGCTAGCGAGGGTACCCGCCCCCGTCTGTTGTGCGTCACGGGCAAATCACTACCCGTGGCGTACAACATCACTAACACTCGTCACACGGACTTACCTTCCCTGTGACATCTCTCTGGCCGGCGAACTGCCTCCTTTCTTAGGGGGCAGTTCATGCGGCGTCACACCGACGTCACATGGCAGCCGTACAATAGCAGAGGAGGGGCGGAGATGAGCGGCTGGAACATGCCGCCCATCTCCTTCCTTTTTCATTGCCGGTGGACGGAGGTAAGGAGATGTTCGTCGTTCCTGCGGTGTCACACATAGCAATGTATGATGCCACAGGAACGAGGAACAACATCGCTAGTGCCCAAACAACAATATTTGGTGTTTGAATGACCTTTCCAACACCAATGATTTTTACTACTTTTGCGATCGTTGAAAGTCGTTCGTATGTGTCACATGCTGCGATGTCGCTAACGACGCCGGATGTGCGTCACAAACCCTGACGATAAATCGTTAGCGATGTTGCAGCATGTAAAGTACCCTTTACAGTACTTCCTAATGCAACATTAAGCCAACAGTCCTTTTCAGGACTAATTTACATACATTCTATTCAATAATAATACCACTTGTAGCTGAAATTAGTGTAAGGTTAGTTTCTGGAGTAGGGATAGCGTATATAAGGCATTTAGGCAGTGTTCATTGCGGTACAGTCCTTGGAGCTGACATGTACAAGCAAAAGTCTTTTCATGGTCAATTTAAATAGATTTTATTCTTTAATAACACTGTTTTGAGTCTGCAAGTAGTGTAGGGTTAGGGTACCGTCACACTTTAGCGATGCAGCAGCGACCCCACCAGCGATCTGACCTGGTCAGGATCGCTGCTGCATCGCTACATGGTCGCTGGTGAGCTGTCAAACAGGCAGATCTCACCAGCGACCAGTGACCAGCTCCCAGCCAGCAGCGACGTGCAAGCGACCCTGCGCTTGCACGGCGTCTGGAAGCTGCGGACACTGGTAAGGCTAGTTTCACACTACGTCTTTTTAACATCCGCTGAAAACGTTTTTTTTAGCGGAAGTACGGATCCTGCTTTTACAGCAAATAACGTATGCAAACGCATATGTTATTTTGCAGGATCCTGCACTGGATGTTTAGGGGCGGGCATTGGAGTCATGTGATCGGGAGTGAGGGGAACTAGACTGGGAGGAGGCTTCTGACAGCTGCAGACGCTGGTAACCAAGGTAAACATCGGCCTTGGATACCCGATATTTATCTTGGTTACGAGTGTCTGCAGCTGCTAGGAGCCGGCTGCCTGCACGCGTAACCAACGTAAACATCGGGTAACTAAGAGAAGTGGTTACGCGATATTTACCTTGGTTACGAGTGTCCGCAGCTCTCAGGTGGGAGAGAGAGGAAGGGGGAAAGACAGAGATAGAGAGAGAGAGGGTGAGGGAGGGAGTAGAGAGATAGACAGATCACGCGAGACTGGTTCTGGGCATGCTCAGTACTTTCTGGGCATGCTCAGTACAAAAGCAGGATCCTGTCTATCAGCACGCCAGCGTTCACCTGCGTTTGCGTGCGTTATAGTCAGGATCCAGCAATTTGCAGTATTTGGACGGAGCTCAAAAACGCTACAAGTAGCGTTTTTGAAACATGTTAAAAAACTGCAAGTCACTGGATCCTCACTATAACGCAGGCAAACGCAGGTGAACGGATGTTAACGCGAATCCATTGCAAATGCATTGAAATGAAAACGCATTTGCACTGGATCCGCTTGTCCGCTAAAATAACGTTAAGGACGGATGTTAAAAAGACGTAGTGTGAAACCAGCCTAACTAAGGTAAACATCGGGTATGGTTACCCGATGTTTACCTTAGTTACCAGTGCACACCGCTTAGCTTAGCGTGTGCAGGGAGCAGGAGCCGGCACTGGCAGCGTGAGAGCTGTGGAGGCTGGTAACGAAGGTAAATATCGGGTAACCACCTTGGTTACCCGATGTTTACCTTGGTTACAGCTTACCGCAGGCTGTCAGATGCCGGCTCCTGCTCCCTGCACATTCAGGATTGTTGCTCTCTCGCTGTCACACACAGCGATGTGTGCTTATCAGCGGGAGAGCAACAATAAAAAAACGAACTAGGGCTGTGTGTAACGAGCAGCGATCTCACAGCAGGGGCCAGATCGTTGCTCAGTGTCACACACAGCGAGATCGCTAATGAGGTCACTGCTGCGTCACAAAAAACGTGACTCAGCAGCGATCTCAGTAGCGATCTCGCTGTGTGTGAAGTATCCCTTAGTTTCTGGACACAGCATTTTGTATTAGCAGCATTTAGGAAGGGTTAATTGCCTTACAGACTTTGCTGCCACATAAAACCAACAGTCCTTTTCAGGACTTGTTTACATATGTTCTATTCTCTAATTATACCACTATTTGCTGTAATTAGTGAAGGGTTATATTCTGGAGTAGGGATAGTGTATTAGATGTTTAGGCATGGTACATTTTGGTACAGTCCTTGGTGATGGCACGTACAAGCAAAAGTTCTTTCAAGGCTTATACAATTATGTTCTGATCACTAAAACCCCCAATCTTAGCCTGAAAGAAGTGAAGAGTTAGTTTCTGGAAGCGGGATATTGTATTAGATGTATTTAGGCAGGGTTCATGACAGACCTTGTGTTATGTTCCACCAACAGTCCTTTTCAGGGCTAAATTATATACATTCTATTCTCTAATAAAAAAAGATTTTAACCATAATTAGTGTAGAGTTAAGGATAGTGTATTAAAGACATTTAGGTACTGTTTATTGCGGTGCAGTCATTAATGCTATGTACAAATAAAACTCCTTTCAGGGCCAATTGAAATAGATTTTAGTCTTTAATAACACCGCTCTGAGCCTGCAAATAGTATAGGGTTAGATTTTGTTATTAGAGGCATTTAGGCAGGTTTCATTACCTTTTTGTATGTTGCTACTTACTAGGGATGAGCGAACCGGCCGTGGTTCAGCTCGAGTTCGGTTTGCCGAACGGAGGTCTCGTTCGAGTTCGGTTCGGCGAATCGGTTCGGCAAACCACTCGAACCGCATAGGAAACAATGGCAGACAATCACAAACACATAAAAACACCTAGAAAACACCCTCAAAGGTGTCCAAAAGGTGACAAACAACTCACAACACAAACACATGGGAAAGTGACAAGGACATACAGTTAGGTCCAGAAATATTTGGACAGTGACACAATTTTCGCGAGTTGGGCTCTGCATGCCACCACATTGGATTTGAAATGAAACCTCTACAACAGAATTCAAGTGCAGATTGTAACATTTAATTTGAAGGTTTGAACAAAAATATCTGATAGAAATTGTAGGAATTGTATACATTTCTTTACAAACACTCCACATTTTAGGAGGTCAAAAGTAATTGGACAAATAAACCAAATCCAAACAAAATATTTTTATTTTCAATATTTTGTTGCGAATCCTTTGGAGGCAATCACTGCCTTAAGTCTGGAACCCATGGACATCACCAAACGCTGGGTTTCCGCCTTCTTAATGCTTTGCCAGGCCTTTACAGTCGCAGCCTTCAGGTCTTGCTTGTTTGTGGGTCTTTCCGTCTTAAGTCTGGATTTGAGCACGTGAAATGCATGCTCAAATGGGTTAAGATCTGGTGATTGACTTGGCCATTGCAGAATGTTCCACTTTTTTGCACTCATGAACTCCTGGGTAGCTTTGGCTGTATGCTTGGGGTCATTGTCCATCTGTACTATGAAGCGCCGTCCGATCAACTTTGCGGCATTTGGCTGAATCTGGGCTGAAAGTATATCCCGGTACACTTCAGAATTCATCCGGCTACTCTTGTCTGCTGTTATGTCATCAATAAACACAAGTGACCCAGTGCCATTGAAAGCCATGCATGCCCATGCCATCATCTTGCCTCCACCATGTTTTACAGAGGATGTGGTGTTCCTTGGATCATGTGCTGCTCCCTTTCTTCTCCAAACTTTTTTCTTACCATCATTCTGGTACAGGTTGATCTTGGGCTCATCTGTCCATAGAATACTTTCCCAGAACTGAGCTGGCTTCATGAGGTGTTTTTCAGCAAATTTAGCTCTGGCCTGTCTATTTTTGGAATTGATGAATGGTTTGCATCTAGATGTGAACCCTTTGTATTTACTTTCATGGAGTCCTCTCTTTACTGTTGACTTAGAGACAGATACACCTACTTCACTGAGAGTGTTCTGGACTTCAGTTGATGTTGTGAACGGCTTCTTCTTCACCAAAGAAAGTATGCGGCGATCATCCACCACTGTTGTCATCCGTGGACGCCCAGGCCTTTTTGAGTTCCCAAGCTCACCAGTCAATTCCTTTTTTCTCAGAATGTACCCGACTGTTGATTTTGCTACTCCAAGCATGTCTGCTATCTCTCTGATGGATTTTTTCTTTTTTTTCAGCCTCAGGATGTTCTGCTTCACCTCAATTGAGAGTTCCTTAGACCGCATGTTGTCTGGTCACAGCAACAGCTTCCAAATGCAAAACCACACACCTGTAATCAACCCCAGACCTTTTAACTACTTCATTGATTACAGGTTAACGAGGGAGACGCCTTCAGAGTTAATTGCAGCCCTTAGAGTCCCTTGTCCAACTACTTTTGGTCCCTTGAAAAAGAGGAGGCTATGCATTACAAAGCTATGATTCCTAAACCCTTTCTCCGATTTGGATGTGAAAACTCTCATATTGCAACTGGGAGTGTGCACTTTCAGCCCATATTATATATAATTGTATTTCTGAACATGTTTTTGTAAACAGCTAAAATAACAAAACTGGTGTCACTGTCCAAATATTTCTGGCCCTGACTGTATACTCATGCGAAAACAAAAGAGCTGGACAAGGAAAAAGAGGAGGAGACACAGATATAGGCATGGCACACCCTTCTAAAATCATGTGAAACAAGCGGAGTCTCCCTTTTTTTCCAAAAATTGGGCCACACAGACACCCCTTCAGTGGCAGCACTTGTGCCCCAGTTGTACACTTCACAGGTAGATTTGCATCAAGCACATTCAAAAATACGCCATCCTTAACCGACCCCAGGATGACACCGGGGTAGGTAGCAAAGTCTTTGCTGAACCATAACTTGTTCATCTTGGCTCCTTTTAAAAAACACAGCAGGCAAGGGTTACTCCAAGCGGAGTCTCCCTTTTTTTTCCAAAAATTGGGCCACACAGACACCCCTTCAGTGGCAGCAGTTGTGCCCCAGTTGTACACTTCACAGCTAGATTTGCATCAAGCACATTCAAAAATACGCCATCCTTAACCATCCCCAGGATGACACCGGGGTAGGTAGCAAAGTCTTTGCTGATCCCAGATCTGTTCATCTTGGCTTCTTTTTAAAAACACAGCAAGCAAGGGTTACTCCAAGCGGAGTCTCCCTTTTTTCCAAAATTGGGGCACACAGAAACCCCACCCCTTCAGTGGCAGCACTTGTGCCCCAGTTGTACACTTCACAGCTAGATTTGCATCAAGCACATTCAAAAATACGCCATCCTTAACTGTCCCCAGAATGACACCGGGGTTGGTAGCTAAGTCTTTCCTGATCCCAGCTCTGTTCATCTTGGATCCTTTTAAAAAACACAGCAAGCAAGGGTTACTCCAAGCGGAGTCTCCTTTTTTTTCCAAAAATTGGGCCACACAGACACCCACCCCTTCAGTGGCAGCACTTGTGCCCCAGTTGTACACTTCAAAGCTAGATTTGCATCAAGCACATTCAAAAATACGCCATCCTTAACCGTCCCCAGGATAACCCCGGGGTAGGTAGCAAAGTCTTTGCTGAACCATGACTTGTTCATCTTGGCTCCTTTTAAAATACACAGCAAGCAAGGGTTACTCCAAGCGGAGTCTCCCTTTTTTCCAAAAATTGGGCCACACACACACTCACCCCTTCAGTGGCAGCATTTGTGCCCCAGTTGTACACTTCACAGGTAGATTTGCATGAAGCACATTCCAAATCCACAAGCATTTACTCTCCCCAAGATGACACAGGGGTAGTAAATTCCTTGTGAATCCATGACTTGTTCATTTTGATGAACGTTAGTCTGTCCACATTGTCACTGGACAGAGGCGTGCACTTATTTGTCAGCACACATCCAGCAGCACTGAAGACACGTTCAGAGACAACGCTGGCAGCTGGACACAACAAAATCTCCAAGGCGTAATTGGAGAGCTCTGGCCATTTTTCAAGATTTGAAGCCCAAAATGAGCAAGGCTCCTTTTTCAAAGTAATGGCATCGATGTTCATTTGGAGATACTCCTGTATCATCCTCTTCAGCCGTTGACTATGTGTCAGACTTGTTGTCTCTGGTGGCCTTGCAAAGGATGGTCTAAATAAATTCTGAAAAGATTCAATAAGATTGCTGTTACCAGCACCAGATACGGTGCTGCTGGTACGGGTAGACTGTTGAAGATGACGAGACCGTCCCATGTTTGTCAAGTTACAACTGGGAGATTCTCTCCCTGCACCTGCACGGTTGTTTGGTGGAAAAGCTGAGCTAAGATCGAGTAACAGCTTCTGCTGATACTCCTGCATATGTGCGTCCCTTTCTATGGCTGAAATTATTTCACAAAATTTGGACTTGTACCGGGGATCTAATAGTGTGGCAAGCCAGTAGTCATCATCACTTCTAATTTTGACAATACGAGGGTCATGTTGGAGGTAGTGCAGCAAGAAGGCACTCATGTGTCTTGCGCAGCCATGTGGACCAAGTCCATGCTGTGTTTGTGGCATAGAGGTGCTAACCGTTCTTTCTTCCTCTGACATCTACCCCCAACCTCTTTTAACTGAAATTTGACCAAGGTCTCCCTCATCCGCTTAGTCTTCCATGTCCATGGACAGTTCGTCCTCCATTTCTTCATGTTCTCCTGCACCTTCCTCAACATTTCACCTGCTACCATGCGCACTTGTTGATCCCTGTCCCACATGGTCCCATGCCTGCCGCGTTAGTGATGATGAACGTCTGGACCTTGGTGATGTTGCTGTCTCCTGTAGTTTCTCCCCTTCCTGTTGTCCCACACCCTGACTCCGAATAGTGTTTAGCGTGTGCTCCAGCATGTAAATGACTGGAATTGTCATGCTGATAATGGCATTGTCAGCGCTAAACATATTCGTCGCCATGTCGAAACTGTGCAGAAGGGTGCATAGGACCTTGATCTGAGATCACTCCATCATGGTGATCTTCCCCACCTCTGCATCTCGTTGGCCCAGGCTATACGTCATGACGTATTGCACCAGGGCTCGACGGTGCTGCCACAGTCGCTGTAACATGTAGAGAGTCGAATTCCAGCGTGTCGGCACATCGCATTTCAGGCGATGAACCGGCAGGCCGAAAGACTTTTGGAGCAATGCAAGTCACTCAGCAGCGGTGGTTGAACGGTGGAAGAGAGCAGACAGTTTTAATGCCCTGTTCAGAAGGCCATCTAGGCCGGGATACTGTGTTAAAAATTGCTGGACAACAAGGTTCAACACGTGAGCCATACAAGGCACGTATGTCACCTTGCCCAAGCGAAGGGCCGCACCCAGGTTTGCAGCATTGCCGCACACGGCCTTACCAGGCTGCAGGTTGAGTGGAGACAACCATTTATTAAACTTAGTCTCCAGAGCTGCCCACAACTCAGCCGCTGTGTGACTCTTATTTCCAAGACATTTCAAGCTAAAGACCGCCTGATGCCGTTGCGCTCTGCTGCCAGCATAGTAATGAGGGGTGCGTGATTCCTTCTGCGCAGTTAGAACGCTGGTGGCCTTACCAGGCAGGCTTGGGGCGGAGGTGGAGGACCCAGACGAGGTGGAGGAGGCAGAAGCAGTGACGGAACTTGGACAGACAGAGGATTGACACACAAGTCGTGGGGACGGCAAGACTTGTGCAGCAGACCCTTCACCATCTATCACCATAGTTACCCAGTGCCCAGTCAGCGACATGTAACATCCCTGTCCATGCTTACTGGTCCAAGTATCGGTGGTGAAATGCACCCGTTGACACACAGAGTTTCTCAAGGAAGCGGTGATGTTGTGTGCGACATGCTGGTGTAGCGCGGGCACACCTTTCTTAGAGAAGTAGTGGCGACTGGGCATCTGGTACTGGGGCACAGCGACAGACGTAAGGTCTCTAAAATCCTGTGTGTCCACCAGTCGGAAAGGCAGCATTTCGGTAGCCAAGAGCTTACAGAGGGATAAAGTCAACCTCTTAGCTTTGTCATGGGTCGCAGGAAATGGCCTTTTATTTGTCCAAATCTGAGGGACAGAGATCTGGCTGCTGTGTGTAGACTGTATTGAGTAGGGTGTCCCTGGAAAAATGTAGGTTTGTGAGGAAAGTGCAGGCGTAGACATGATGTTGCTTTCATTCAACGTTGGTGCTATCGATGTCTGAGAGAGCTGTACACACGCACTTGTTTCCCCTTCCAAACCAAATGACGACCTACCAAGCAAACTGCCAGTTGCGATTACAGTGATGGAAGTTGTGCGTGGAAAACCAGGTGTGACAGCTGTCCCCACAGTCCTAGAAGATGAAGAGCGCGCGGATGCACTGGAAGGGGCAGGCGGTGGATGGTTCGGTCCGCTAGGCCGCATTGCAGCACGGTGAGCTTCCCACTGGGACATATGATATTTATTCATGTGACGATTCATGGAAGAAGTTGTCAAACTTCTGTGGTTTTGCCCTCTACTAACAGAATCATGACAAATTTTACAGATCACATAATTTGGGCGATCTTTTGCTATGTCAAAAAAGGACCAGGCTAGGCAAGCCTTAGAGGGCATGCGACCTGCTCATCCACTTTGACTAGTGCTCAGAGGCAGAGTGGTGGCTGAGGATGCAGTTGTAGATGTGCTACCAGTGCTCCGACTCTGTTCAGGAAGGCGCAAGGTAACTTCGTCGTCAGTTGCATCCTCCTCCACCGCCTCTGTTGACCTCCTCGAGTGCCTGATGGTGTTTTGACAGTAGATGGGATCTAGAACTTCCTCATCAATTGTTGTGTTTGCACTCCCCTCCCCCTCCGACCGAGCCTCTTCTTGCCCTGACCGAATATTTAAGTTGTCATCCCAATCTGGTATCTGCGTCTCATCGTCATCAGTATGTTCCTCATTGTCTATAACAACTGGTGTTACAGTTTGTGAAAAAGGGTCAACATTATGCTCAGAAACTTGGTCCTCACGGCCTGAATCAGAGTCACAAAGGTTTTGGGCATCACTGCAGATGATTTCCTGGTCTGTACTCACTGTAGCTTGGGAGCAGACCTCTGATTCCCAGGCTATAGTGTGACTGAACAGCTCTGCAGACTCAGCCATCTCAGTTCCACCATACTGTGCAGGGCTGATGGAGACTTCAGAGCTGGGAGAAAGCAAGTGTGATTGGGATGACAACTCAAAGGACTGGTGTTTTTTGGATGCGGTAGTTGAGGTGGCGGAGAGGGCACTTGTTGGACCACTTGAGATCCATTCAAGCATTTTCCTTTTTTGGCCATCATCTACCTTTGTTCCAGTTGTTCGTGTCCATAAAAAAGGGAGCACATCAGATTGTCCACGGTAAATAGTAGACATCTTACTTTTGCTGGAAGATGGTCTATCTTCAGCAGATGTTAATGGAGCTTTGACACCTTCCCCACGGAGAAACCCTTTTTTTCCTTTTCGAACACGCCTCTTCCCCTTTCCGCCAGCATCTGTCATTTTTCCACTCATTTTGATTGCGACAAGATTGTGCACTTAAAATGTGGTAGTAAAAATTGAGAGGTGGTGTAGATTGCAGCGGTGGTCTACCTTTATTGACAGCAGAATAAACAACAATAACTATCCCGGACAATGAAACAATGGCCTTTAAAATGGCAGCACAGTTTGCTAGTATAATAGCTTAGTTAAATTGAGTTTGAGTGTGCAATGCAGAGGTCCTGCAAATAGATTTGCACTAGTGGGGCACTAATGGAAGTCCAACAGCCACTTTTTGGATGCCACTAAGTTTACTCAGTGTTTGCTAGTATAATGGCTTAGTAACAATGAGTTTGAATGTGCAATTTAGAGGTGCTGCAAATAGATTTGCACTAGTGGGACACTAATGGAAGTCCAACTGCCACTTTTAGGATGCCACTAAGTTTCCTCAGTGTTTGCTAGTATAATGGCTTAGTAAAATGAGTTTGAGTGTGCAATGCAGAGGTTCTGCAAATAGATTTGCACTAGTGGGACACTAATGGAAGTCGAACTGCCACTTTTAGGATGCCACTAAGTTTACTCAGTGTTTGCTAGTATAATGGCTTAGTAACAATGAGTTTGAGTGTGCAATGCAGTGGTGCTGCAAATAGATTTGCACCAGTGGGACAATAATGGAAGTCCAACAGCCACTTTTAGGATGCCACTAAGTTTCCTCAGTGTTTGCTAGTATAATGGCTTAGTAACAATGAGCTTGAGTGTGCAAAGGGCAGGAGGGTACAGTGGCAGGGTTGTGGGTCTGGGTAGACGAAAGGAATCCTGACTTTATATCCCTCCTAATGGGGAAATGCAACGAGGAAGTCTCTGACCTTAGCTACACAGACGCTGTTATCTTGTGTAGCTGTTAAAATCTGTTTCCACGGACCTGACTGTCACCTATGGCTCTGAGCCTGCTGTAATTAGCCCTTACAAGAGCTGAAAGAAACTTCTATCCCTATTCTGTATAGCGCTGTGTATAGAGCGTACACAGCAGTATCGGAGACAGGAGCTACGCCAGCGGTGACTGACACCCAGACGCAGAATGTAGATAATGGCGTCCAGATGGGCAGATGCCCGTATTTATTATGCAGGGACATGTGACATGGACATTCTATCACACATGCCGTTGCTTCTCTGGCTAAAAGTCCACTTAGCTGTGTGTGTGTCTGGGATTGGCTGACATGCTCGCCCGCCCCTCTACAAGCACGCGCTTAGGGAAGGAAGACAAGGAAAAAAAAAAATGGCCATCGCCATTATCCCAGCAGCAGTGATCCGAATGCGCTGTTCCCGCACACTATACACTGAAATGTCATAATAGTGTGACTCACAGAGTGACTTACACTATTACAGCGGAAAGCCAGCTAGTAATTAGCTTGGCTTTTTGCTGCTAGAACCGTTCTCGAACGTAACTAGAACTATCGAGCTTTAGAAAAAAGCTCGAGTTCTAGTTCGATCTAGAACAGCCCCCAAAATCACTCGAACCGCGAACTGGAGAACCACGAACCGCGAACCGCGCTCAACTCTACTACTTACACAACCAACAGTCCCTTTCAGGGTTAATTTCAATACATTGTGGTCTCTAATATCACTGTTCGTTATCTGTAAACAAAATTTAAAATGGTGTGCGATAAGAGATGTGGAAGTGGATGTCCTTCTGATGGTGGTGCAATAAAGGCTGTGGCCATGGGCCGGGGAAAAATGGGCCTGTTGCGGGACTCCATCAAATACACATGATCTACACCTAGCTTTCTGTTTCACTTTGGAGAGGGGTACAGGACACCACTGTTGAAGTCAGAACAGTGCAAGCAGCTTCCAGTATGTTTACCATCACCACTCAATCTTCCACAAGGTCCAGTCTGACTAGTCAAGAGTCTTACACACATAATCCTCACTCTGATCCTTCTTCCTCTCAAAATGTCCCAGGAGACAAATAACCCCACACTTGGAAACTCCGAGGAGCACTTTACCTTTATGACTTCTTTATGACTTCACCGCTCTCATTTGAAGATGGACATAAGAAGATTGCGTGCAGAGATTCCCAAATCTTTGAGCAGCTATGGCCACTTGAAGCCGAAGGTGGGGAATGCCAATTACTTTCTCAGGAGGTGGATGATGATGATGATGAGACACAGTTGCCATCAAGTTATGTAAAGTCAAAAATAGCAATGACCAATCCTGATTGACAAACATCATAAAATGTTAAAATTGTATGATCTTTGGCTGGATTGGATAGAGAACAGGCATCTGAACACTCACAGCAAAAGTCGGTGATCTTGCCAAGGATCGGTAAATGTTCGGATAGCAAAAGCCATCTTCTCCCTGCTCATCACAACAATGTCAAGTATTGTCATGGCTGGGATTGGTTACTATTAGGGATGAGCGAATATATTCACCACAATTCGGTATCCGGCAAGAAATTGCCCATGCCGCACAAACGATGGGGGCGGGTGCGATCGCAAATGCAATCGCACGATAAATTGAAGCATGTAAAGAAGCCTTAACACTACAGTTGAGCGCGGTTCGTGGTTCTCCAGTTCGCGGTTCGAGTGATTTTGGGGGGTGTTCTAGATCGAACTAGAACTCGAGCTTTTTGCTAAAAGTTCGTTAGCTCGAGTTACGTTCGAGAACGGTTCTATCAGCAAAAAGCCAAGCTAATTACTAGCTGGCTTTTCACTGTAATAGTGTAAGTCACTCTGGGACTCACACTATTATGAAATTTCAGCGTATAGTGTGCGGGGACTGCACGTTCAGATCACTGCTGCTGGGATAATGGCAACTGCCATTTTTTTTTCTTTTCTTCCTTCCCTAAGCGCGCGTGTAGTGGGGCGGGCCAGCATGTCAGCCAAAACCAGACACACACAGCTAAGTGGACTTTTTGCATGAGAAGCAAGGCCATGTGTCATAGGCTGTCCATGTCACATGTCCTTGCATTATAAAAACGGACATTTTGTTCCAGCACGGCATTATCTGCCTTCTGCGTCTGGGTGTCAGTCACCTCTCACGCAGCGCCTGTCGCCGATCCTGCTGTGTATGCTATACACACAGCGTTCTACAGATTAGGGACAGAATTTTATTTCAGCCCTTTTAAGGGCTAATTACAGCTGGCTCAGAGCCATAGGTGACAGTCAGGTCCGTGGAAACAGTTTTTAACAGCTACAGTTAACAGCGTCTGTGTAGCTAAGCTCAGGGACTTCCTTGCATCATTTCACCATTAGGAGGGATAGAAAGTGAGGCTTCCTTTCCTCTAAACTGACCCACAACCCGGCCACTGTACCCTCCTGCCCTTTTAAGCAAAGCCATTTTAAGTGCAGAGTGCTACCAGTTAGTGCCATCCAAAGAGTGGCTGCTGTCCTCCATTATTGTGGCACTTGTGCCAAGCAAGTCCCACCACCTCTGCATTCTCCCCTCTTGCACATTCTTGCAAAGCCATTTTAATTGAAAAGAGTGCTGCCAGTTAGTGGCATCCAAAAAGTGGCTCTTGGACTCCATTAGTGTCCCACTGGTGCCAAGCAATTTCCAGCATTGCACCCTCAAGCTCATTTTTACTAACCCATTATAACTGCAAACTGTGCTGCCAGTTTAAGGGCCATAATTGCATTGTCAGGGACAGTCTGTGTTGTTTATTCTGCTGTCAATAAAGCTAGACCACCTCTGCAATCTACCCCACCTCTCAATTTTTACTATCACATTTTAAGTGGACAATCTTGTCGCAATCAAAATGAGTGGCAAAATGACAGATGCTTGTGGAAAGGGGAACAAGCGTGTTGGAAAAGGAAAAAAAGTTTGTGTCCGTGGGGAAGGTGGCAAAGGTACAACTGGAACAAAGGTAGATGATGCCCAAAAAAAGAAAATGCTTGAATAGATCTCAAGTGCTCCAACAAGTGCCCTCTCCTCCACCTGAACTACCGCATCAAAAAAAAAACAGTCCTCTCAGTTGTCATCCCAATCACACTTGCTTTCTCCCAGCTCTCAAGTCTCCATCCGCTCTGCACAGTATGGTGGAACTGAGATGGCTGAGTGTGTAGAGCTGTTCAGTCACACTATAGCCTGGGAATCAGAGGTCTGCCCCCAAGCTACAGTGAGTACAGACCAGGAAATGGTCTGCAGTGATGCCCAGAACCTTTGTGACTCAGATTCAGGCCGTGATGACCAAGTTTCTGAGCAAAATGTTGCCCCTTATTCACAAACTGTAACACCTGTTATAGACAATGAGGAACATACTGATGACGATGAGACGCAGATACCAGATTGGGATGACAACTTAAATATTCAGTCAGGGCAGCAAGAGGCTCGGTCTGAGGGTGAGGGGAGTGCAAACACAACGCTTGATGAGGAAGTTCTAGATCCCACCTACTGTCAACCCACAGTCAGGCACTCGAGGAGGTCAACAGAGGCTGTGGAGGAGGATGCAACTGACGACGAAGTTACCTTGCGCCTTCCTGGACAGAGGAGGAGTACTGGTAGCACGTCTACAACTGCATCCTCAGCCACCACTCTGCCTCTGAGTACTAGTCGGGGTGGCTCAGCAGGTCGCATGTCCTCTAAGCCTTGCCTAGCCTGGTCCTTTTTTGACCTTGCAAAGGATCGCCCAAATCATGTGATCTGTAAAATTTGTCGGGAATCTGTTACTAGAGGAAAAAACCTCAGCAGTTTGACAACTTCTTCCATGAATCGTCACATGAATAAATATCATATGTCCCAGTGGGAAGCTCACCGTGCTGCAATGCGGCCTAGCGGAGCGAACCATCCACCGTCTGCCCCTTCCAGTGCATCCGCGCGCTCTTCATCTTCTAGGACTGTGGGGACAGCTGTCACACCTGGTTTTCCACGCACAACTTCCACCACTGTAACCGCAACAGGAAATTTGCTTTTTAGGTCGTCAGTTGGTTTGGAAGGGGAAACAAGTGCGTGTGTACAGCTCTCTCAGACATCGATAGCACCAACATTGGATGAAGGCAACATCATGTCTACGCCTGCACTTTCCTCACAAACCTGCATTTTTCCAGGGACACCCTACTCACCACTAGAGTTGAGCGCGATTCGTGGTTCGTGGTTCTCCAGTTCTAGGCTCGAGTGATTTTGGGGCATGTTCTAGATCGAACTAGAACTCGAGCTTTTTCCAAAAGCTCGATAGTTCTAGAAACGTTCGAGAACGGTTCTAGCAGCCAAAAAACAGCTAAATCTTAGCTTGGTTTCTGCTGTAATAGTGTAAGTCACTCTGTGAATCAAACTATTATCACATTTCAGTGTATAGTGTGCGTGAACAGCGCCTTCAGATCACTGCTGTTTCTATAATGGCGATCGCCATTTTTTTTTTTTTTTTTCTTGTCTTCCTTCCCTAAGCGCGCGCGTCTTGTGGGGCTGGCCAGCATGTCAGCCAATCACAGACACACACACACCTAAGTGGACTTTGAGGCAGAGAAGCAACGGCATGTGTGATAGGATCTGCATGTCACATGTCCCTGCATTATAAAACCGGACATTTTCTTCACGATCGCCATTATCTGCCTTCTGCGTCTTTGGTGTCAGACATCACTGTCGCAGTTCCGTCCTTTGTCCTATCGCCGATACAGCTGTATGCGCTGCATACACAGCGTTAGACAGCTTAGGGAGAGCACATTCTAGCAGTCCTTTTAAGGGCTCGTACCGGCAGGGTCAGAGAGCCATAGGTGACAGGTCCTGCAAACAGCAACAGCGTCTGTGTAGCCCAGGTCAGGGATTTCCTCCCTGCATTTCACCATTAGGAGGGAATAGAAAGGCAGGCTTCCATTCCTCTACCCAGAGCACCACAATCCTGCCACTGTACCCTCTTGTCCTCTGCACACTCCAACTCATTCTAACTAAGCCATTATACTAGCAAACACTCAGTGTACCTAGTGGCATCCTATCTGTGGCTATTGGACTTTGCTATAGTCCCACTAGTGCAAAGACATTTGCAGAGCACATCTGCCTGCATTGCACACTCCAAGTTTTTTAAACTAAGCAATTTTACTAGCAAACACTCAGTGTACCTAGTGGCATCCTATACGTGGCTATTGGACTTTGCTATAGTCCCACTAGTGCAAAGACATTAGCAGAGCACATCTGCCTGCATTGCACACTCCAAGTTTTTTAAACTCAGCCATTATACTAGCAAACACTCTGTACCTAGTGGCATCCTATACGTGGCTATTGGACTTTGCTATAGTCCCACTAGGGCCAAGACATTTGCAGAGCGCATCTGCCTGCGTTGCACACTCCAACAAATTATAACGAAGCCATTATACTAGCAAACACTCAGTGTACCTAGTGGCATCCTATACGTGGCTATTGGACTTTGCTATAGTCCCACTAGTGCCAAGACATTTGCAGAGCACATCTGCCTGCATTGCACACTCCAAGTTTTTTAAACTAAGCAATTTTACTAGCAAACACTCAGTGTACCTAGTGGCATCCTATACGTGGCTATTGGACTTTGCTATAGTCCCACTAGTGCAAAGACATTAGCAGAGCACATCTGCCTGCATTGCACACTCCAAGTTTTTTAAACTCAGCCATTATACTAGCAAACACACAGTGTACCTAGTGGCATCCTATACGTGGCTATTGGACTTTGCTATAGTCCCACTAGTGCCAAGACATTTGCAGAGCGCATCTGCCTGCGTTGCACACTCCAACTAATTATAACGAAGCCATTATACTAGCAAACACTCAGTGTACCTAGTGGCATCCTATACGTGGCTATTGGACTTTGCTATAGTCCCACTAGTGCCAAGACGTTTGCAGAGCGCATCTGCCTGCGTTGCACACTACAACAAATTATAACGAAGCCATTATACTAGCAAACACTCAGTGTACCTAGTGGCATCCTATACGTGGCTATTGGACTTTGCTATAGTCCCACTAGTGCCAAGACATTTGCAGAGCGCATCTGCCTGCGTTGCACACTCCAACTAATTATAACGAAGCCATTATACTAGCACACACTCAGTGTACCTAGTGGCATCCTATACGTGGCTATTGGACTTTGCTATAGTCCCACTAGGGCCAAGACATTTGCAGAGCACATCTGCCTGCATTGCACACTCCAAGTTTTTTAAACTAAGCAATTTTACTAGCAAACACTCAGTGAACCTAGTGGCATCCTATACGTGGCTATTGGACTTTGCTATAGTCCCACTAGTGCAAAGACATTAGCAGAGCACATCTGCCTGCATTGCACACTCCAAGTTTTTTAAACTCAGCCATTATACTAGCAAACACACAGTGTACCTAGTGGCATCCTATACGTGGCTATTGGACTTTGCTATAGTCCCACTAGTGCCAAGACATTTGCAGAGCGCATCTGCCTGCGTTGCACACTCCAACTAATTATAACGAAGCCATTATACTAGCAAACACTCAGTGTACCTAGTGGCATCCTATACGTGGCTATTGGACTTTGCTATAGTCCCACTAGTGCCAAGACATTTGCAGAGCGCATCTGCCTGCGTTGCACACTCCAACTAATTATAACGAAGCCATTATACTAGCACACACTCAGTGTACCTAATGGCATCCTATACGTGGCTATTGGACTTTGCTATAGTCCCACTAGTGCCAAGACATTTGCAGAGCGCATCTGCCTGCGTTGCACACTACAACAAATTATAACGAAGCCATTATACTAGCAAACACTCAGTGTACCTAGTGGCATCCTATACGTGGCTATTGGACTTTGCTATAGTCCCACTAGTGCCAAGACATTTGCAGAGCGCATCTGCCTGCGTTGCACACTCCAACTAATTATAACGAAGCCATTATACTAGCACACACTCAGTGTACCTAGTGGCATCCTATACGTGGCTATTGGACTTTGCTATAGTCCCACTAGTGCCAAGACATTTGCAGAGCGCATCTGCCTGCGTTGCACACTACAACAAATTATAACGAAGCCATTATACTAGCAAACACTCAGTGTACCTAGTGGCATCCTATACGTGGCTATTGGACTTTGCTATAGTCCCACTAGTGCAAAGACATTAGCAGAGCACATCTGCCTGCATTGCACACTCCAAGTTTTTTAAACTCAGCCATTATACTAGCAAACACTCAGTGTACCTAGTGGCATCCTATACGTGGCTATTGGACTTTGCTATAGTCCCACTAGTGCCAAGACATTTGCAGAGCGCATCTGCCTGCGTTGCACACTCCAACAAATTATAACGAAGCCATTATACTAGCAAACACTCAGTGTACCTAGTGGCATCCTATACGTGGCTATTGGACTTTGCTATAGTCCCACTAGTGCCAAGACATTTGCAGAGCGCATCTGCCTGCGTTGCACACTCCAACTAATTATAACGAAGCCATTATACTAGCACACACTCAGTGTACCTAGTGGCATCCTATACGTGGCTATTGGACTTTGCTATAGTCCCACTAGTGCCAAGACATTTGCAGAGCGCATCTGCCTGCGTTGCACACTACAACAAATTATAACGAAGCCATTATACTAGCAAACACTCAGTGTACCTAGTGGCATCCTATACGTGGCTATTGGACTTTGCTATAGTCCCACTAGTGCCAAGACATTTGCAGAGCGCATCTGCCTGCGTTGCACACTCCAACTAATTATAACGAAGCCATTATACTAGCAAACACTCAGTGTACCTAGTGGCATCCTATACGTGGCTATTGGACTTTGCTATAGTCCCACTAGTGCCAAGACATTTGCAGAGCGCATCTGCCTGCGTTGCACACTCCAACTAATTATAACGAAGCCATTATACTAGCACACACTCAGTGTACCTAGTGGCATCCTATACGTGGCTATTGGACTTTGCTATAGTCCCTCTAGTGCCAAGACATTTGCAGAGCGCATCTGCCTGCGTTGCACACTCCAACTAATTATAACGAAGCCATTATACTAGCAAACACTCAGTGTACCTAGTGGCATCCAATACGTGGCTATTGGACTTTGCTATAGTCCCACTAGTGCAAAGACATTAGCAGAGCACATCTGCCTGCATTGCACACTCCAAGTTTTTTAAACTCAGCCATTATACTAGCAAACACACAGTGTACCTAGTGGCATCCTATACGTGGCTATTGGACTTTGCTATAGTCCCACTAGTGCCAAGACATTTGCAGAGCGCATCTGCCTGCGTTGCACACTCCAACTAATTATAACGAAGCCATTATACTAGCAAACACTCAGTGTACCTAGTGGCATCCTATACGTGGCTATTGGACTTTGCTATAGTCCCACTAGTGCAAAGACATTAGCAGAGCACATCTGCCTGCATTGCACACTCCAAGTTTTTTAAACTCAGCCATTATACTAGCAAACACACAGTGTACCTAGTGGCATCCTATACGTGGCTATTGGACTTTGCTATAGTCCCACTAGTGCCAAGACATTTGCAGAGCGCATCTGCCTGCGTTGCACACTCCAACTAATTATAACGAAGCCATTATACTAGCAAACACTCAGTGTACCTAGTGGCATCCTATACGTGGCTATTGGACTTTGCTATAGTCCCACTAGTGCCAAGACATTTGCAGAGCACATCTGCCTGCGTTGCACACTCCAACTAATTATAACGAAGCCATTATACTAGCAAACACTCAGTGTACCTAGTGGCATCCTATACGTGGCTATTGGACTTTGCTATAGTCCCACTAGTGCCAAGACATTTGCAGCACGTCTGCCTGCGTTGCACACTCCAACGAATTATAACTAAGTTACATTGTCAGGGATATTTATTCTTTATTATTCTGCTGTTAATAAAGCTAGACCACCACTGCAATCTTCACCACCTCTCAATTTTTACTACCACATTTTCAGTCCACAATCTTGTCGCAATCAACATGAGTGGCAAAATGACAGATGCTGGTGGAAAGGGGAAGAGGCGTGGTGGAAAAGGCAAAAAATGTTTTGTCAGTGGGGAAGGTGGCAAAGCTCCATTATCATCTGCTGAAGATAGACCATCTACTAGCAAAAGTAAGATGTCTACTACTTATTGTGGACAATCCGATGTGCTCCCTTTTTTACGGACACGAACAAGAGGAACAAAGGTAGATGATGGGCAAAAAAGGAAAATGCTTGAATGGATCTCAAGTGGTCCAACAAGTGCCCTCTCAGCCACTTCAAGTACCGCATCCAAAAAACACCATTCCTCTGAGTTGTCATCCCAATCACACTTGATTTCTCCCAGCTCTGAAGTCTCCATCAGCCCTGCACAGTATGGTGGAACTGAGATGGCTGAGTCTGCAGAGCTGTTCAGTCACACTATAGCCTGGGAATCAGAGGTCTGCTCCCAAGCTACAGTGAGTACAGAACAGGAAATGGTCTGCAGTGATGCCCAGAACCTTTGTGACTCAGATTCAGGCCGTGAGGACCAAGTTTCTGAGCATAATGTTGACCCTTTGTCACAAACTGTAACACCTGTGGTTATAGACAATGAGGAACATACTGATGAAGATGAGACGCAGATACCCGATTGGGATGACAACTTAAATATTCGGTCAGGGCAAGAAGAGGCTCGGTCTGAGGGGGAGGGGAGTGCAAACACAACAATTGATGATGACGTTCTAGATCCCACCTACTGTCAACCCCCAGTCAGGCACTCGAGGAGGTCAACAGAGGCGGTGGAGGAGGATGCAACCGACGACGAAGTTACCTTGCGCCTTCCTGGACAGAGTCGGAGCACTGGTAGCACGTCTACAACTGCATCCTCAGCCACCACTCTGCCTATGAGCATTATTCGGGGTGGATCAACAGGTCGCATGGCCTCTAAGCCTTGCCTAGCCTGGGCCTTTTTTCACATCGAAAAAGATCGCCCAACTCATGTGATATGTAACATTTGTCATGATTCTGTTAGTAGAGGTCAAAACCTCAGCAGTTTGACAACTTCTTCCATGAATCGTCACATGAATAAATATCATAAGTCCCGGTGGGAAGCTCACCGTGCTGCAATGCCGGCTAGCGGAGCGAACCATCCACCGCCCGCCCCTTCCAGTGCATCCGCGCGCTCTTCATCTTCTAGGACTGTGGGGACAGCTGTCACACCTGTTTTTCCACGCAAAACTTCCACCACTGTAACCGCAACAGGCAGTTTGCTTGTAAGGTCGTCAGTTGGTTTGGAAGGGGAAACAAGTGAGTGTGTACAGCTCTCTCAGACTTCGATAGCACCAACGTTGGATGAAGGCAACATCATGTCTCCGCCTGCACTTTCCTCACAAACCTGCATTTTTCCAGGGACACCCTACTCAACACCGTCTACACACAGCAGCCAGATCTCTGTCCCTCAGATGTGGTCAAATAAAAGGCCACTTCCTCCGACCCATGACAAAGCTAAGAGGTTGAATCTATCCCTCTGTAAGCTGTTGGCTACCGAAATGCTGCCTTTCCGCCTAGTGGACACACAGGATTTTAGAGACCTTATGTCTGTCGCTGTGCCCCAGTACCAGATGCCTAGTCGCCACTACTTCTCTAAGAAAGGTGTGCCCGCGCTACACCAGCATGTCGCACACAACATCACCGCTTCCTTGAGAAACTCTGTGTGTGAACGGGTGCATTTCACCACCGATACTTGGACCAGTAAGCATGGACAGGGACGTTACATGTCGCTGACTGGGCACTGGGTAACTATGGTGATAGATGGTGAAGGGTCTGCTGCACAAGTCTTGCCGTCCCCACGACTTGTGTGTCAATCCTCTGTCTGTCCAAGTTCCGCCACAGCTTCTGCATCCTCCACCTCATCTGGGTCCTCCACCTCCGCCCCAAGCCTGCCTGGTCAGGCCACCAGCGTTCTCACTGCGCAGAAGGAATCACGCACGCCTCATTACTATGCTGGCAGCCGAGCGCAACGGCATCAGGCGGTCTTTAGCTTGACATGTCTTGGTAATAAGAGTCACACAGCTGAGGAGTTGTGGTCAGCTCTGCGGTCCGAGTTTAATAAATGGTTGTCTCCACTCAACCTGCAGCCTGGTAAGGCCGTGTGCGACAATGCTGCAAACCTGGGTGCGGCCCTTCGCCTGGGCAAGGTGACACACGTACCTTGTATGGCTCACGTGTTGAACCTTGTCGTGCAGCAATTTTTAACACACTATCCCGGCCTAGATGGCCTTCTGAACAGGGCACGAAAACTGTCTGCTCACTTCCGGCGTTCAAGCGCCGCAGCTGAGCGACTTGCATCGCTCCAGAAGTCTTTCGGCCTGCCGGTTCATCGCCTGAAATGCGATGTGGCGACACGCTGGAATTCAACTCTACACATGTTACAGCGACTGTGGCAGCACCGCAGAGCCCTGGTGCAATACGTCATGACGTATAGCCTGGGCCAACGAGATGCAGAGGTGGGGCAGATCACCCTGATGGAGTGGTCTCAGATCAAGGACCTATGCACCCTTCTGCACAGTTTCGACATGGCGACGAATATGTTTAGCTCTGACAATGCCATTATCAGCATGACGATTCCAGTCATTTACATGCTGGAGCACACGCTAAACACTATTCGGAGTCAGGGGGTGGGACAACATGAAGGGGAGGAACTACAGGAGGATTCATATGTGCAAGGGACAACAACATCACCAAGATCCAGACGTTCATCATCACCAACGCAGCAGGCATGGGACCATGGGGAACAGGGATCGACAAGGGCGCATAGTAGCAGGCGAAATGTTGAGCAAGGTGCAGGAGAACATGAAGAAATGGAGGACGAACTGTCCATGGACATGGAAGACTCAGCGGATGAGGGAGACCTTGGTCAAATTTCAGTTGAAAGAGGTTGGGGGGAGATGTCAGAGGAAGAAAGAACGGTTAGCACCTCTATGCCACAAACACAGCGTGGACTTGGTCCGCATGGCTGCGCAAGACACATGAGTGCCTTCTTGTTGCACTACCTCCAACATGACAGTCGTATTGTCAAAATTAGAAGTGATGATGACTACTGGATTGCCACACTATTAGATCCCCGGTACAAGTCCAAATTTTGTGACATAATTCCAGCCATAGAAAGGGACGCACGTATGCAGGAGTATCAGCAGAAGCTGTTACTCGATCTTAGCTCGGCTTTTCCACCAAACAACCGTGCAGGTGCAGGGAGGGAATCTCCCAGTTGTAACTTGACAAACATGGGACGGTCTCGTCATCTTCACCAGTCTACCCGTACCAGTAGGACCGTATCTGGTGCCGGTAACAGCAATTTTATGGAATCTTTTCATAATTTTTTTAGACCCTCTTTTGCAAGGCCACCAGAGACAACAAGTCTGACACATACTCAACGGTTGGAGAGGATGATACAGGAGTATCTCCAAATGAACATCGATGCCATGACTGTGCAACTGGAGCCTTGCTCCTTTTGGGCTTCAAACATAGAAAAATGGCCAGAGCTCTCCAGTTACGCCTTGGAGATTTTGTCGTGTCCAGCTGCCAGCGTTGTCTCTGAACGTGTATTCAGTGCTGCTGGGTGTGTGCTGACAGATAAGCGCACGCGTCTGTCCAGTGACAATGTGGACAGACTGACGTTCATCAAAATGAACAAGTCATGGATCCAGAAGGAATTTACTACCCCTGTGTCATCCTGGGGAGAGTAAATGCTTGTGGATTTGGAATGTGCTTGATGCAAATCAAAACATCCTGTTTGCAACTAGGGCCCAAGTGCTGCCACTGATGGGGTGGGTGTCTGTGTGGCCCAATTTTTGGAAAAAAGGGAGACTCCGCTTGGAGTAACCCTTGCTTGCTGTGTTTTTAAAAGAAGCCAAGATGAACAGAGCTGGGATCAGGAAAGACTTTGCTACCTACCCCGGTGTCATCCTGGGGACGGATAAGAATGGCGTATTTTTGAATGTGCTTGATGCAAATCTAGCTGTGAAGTGTACAACTGGGGCACAACTGCTGCCACTGAAGGGGTGGGTGTGTGTGGGCCCAATTTTTGGAAAAAAGGGAGACTCCGCTTGGAGTAACCCTTGCTTGCTGTGTTTTTAAAAGAAGCCAAGATGAACAGAGCTGGGATCAGGAAAGACTTTGCTACCTACCCCGGTGTCATCCTGGGGACGGATAAGAATGGCGTATTTTTGAATGTGCTTGATGCTAATCAAAACATCCTGTTTGCAACTAGGGCCCAAGTGCTGCCACTGATGGGGTGGGTGTCTGTGTGGCCCAATTTTTGGAAAAAAGGGAGACTCCGCTTGGAGTAACCCTTGCTTGCTGTGTTTTTAAAAGAAGCCAAGATGAACAGAGCTGGGATCAGGAAAGACTTTGCTACCTACCCCGGTGTCATCCTGGGGACGGATAAGAATGGCGTATTTTTGAATGTGCTTGATGCAAATCTAGCTGTGAAGTGTACAACTGGGGCACAACTGCTGCCACTGAAGGGGTGGGTGTGTGTGGGCCCAATTTTTGGAAAAAAGGGAGACTCCGCTTGGAGTAACCCTTGCTTGCTGTGTTTTTAAAAGAAGCCAAGATGAACAGAGCTGGGATCAGGAAAGACTTTGCTACCTACCCCGGTGTCATCCTGGGGACGGATAAGAATGGCGTATTTTTGAATGTGCTTGATGCAAATCAAAACATCCTGTTTGCAACTAGGGCCCAAGTGCTGCCACTGATGGGGTGGGTGTCTGTGTGGCCCAATTTTTGGAAAAAAAGGGAGACTCCGCTTGGAGTAACCCTTGCTTACATTGTTTTTAAAAGAAGCCAAGATGAACAAGTCATGGATCAGCAAAGACTTTACCTACGTACCCCGGTGTCATCCTGGGGATGGATAAGAATGGCGTATTTTTGAATGTGCTTGATGCAAATCAAAACATCCTGTTTGCAACTAGGGCCCAAGTGCTGCCACTGATGGGGTGGGTGTCTGTGTGGCCCAATTTTTGGAAAAAAGGGAGACTCCGCTTGGAGTAACCCTTGCTTGCTGTGTTTTTAAAAGAAGCCAAGATGAACAGAGCTGGGATCAGGAAAGACTTTGCTACCTACCCCGGTGTCATCCTGGGGACGGATAAGAATGGCGTATTTTTGAATGTGCTTGATGCAAATCTAGCTGTGAAGTGTACAACTGGGGCACAACTGCTGCCACTGAAGGGGTGGGTGTGTGTGGGCCCAATTTTTGGAAAAAAGGGAGACTCCGCTTGGAGTAACCCTTGCTTGCTGTGTTTTTAAAAGAAGCCAAGATGAACAGAGCTGGGATCAGGAAAGACTTTGCTACCTACCCCGGTGTCATCCTGGGGACGGATAAGAATGGCGTATTTTTGAATGTGCTTGATGCAAATCAAAACATCCTGTTTGCAACTAGGGCCCAAGTGCTGCCACTGATGGGGTGGGTGTCTGTGTGGCCCAATTTTTGGAAAAAAAGGGAGACTCCGCTTGGAGTAACCCTTGCTTACATTGTTTTTAAAAGAAGCCAAGATGAACAAGTCATGGATCAGCAAAGACTTTATCTACGTACCCCGGTGTCATCCTGGGGACGGATAAGAATGGCGTATTTTTGAATGTGCTTGATGCAAATCAAAACATCCTGTTTGCAACTAGGGCCCAAGTGCTGCCACTGATGGGGTGGGTGTCTGTGTGGCCCAATTTTTGGAAAAAAGGGAGACTCCGCTTGGAGTAACCCTTGCTTGCTGTGTTTTTAAAAGAAGCCAAGATGAACAGAGCTGGGATCAGGAAAGACTTTGCTACCTACCCCGGTGTCATCCTGGGGACGGATAAGAATGGCGTATTTTTGAATGTGCTTGATGCAAATCTAGCTGTGAAGTGTACAACTGGGGCACAACTGCTGCCACTGAAGGGGTGGGTGTGTGTGGGCCCAATTTTTGGAAAAAAGGGAGACTCCGCTTGGAGTAACCCTTGCTTGCTGTGTTTTTAAAAGAAGCCAAGATGAACAGAGCTGGGATCAGGAAAGACTTTGCTACCTACCCCGGTGTCATCCTGGGGACGGATAAGAATGGCGTATTTTTGAATGTGCTTGATGCAAATCAAAACATCCTGTTTGCAACTAGGGCCCAAGTGCTGCCACTGATGGGGTGGGTGTCTGTGTGGCCCAATTTTTGGAAAAAAAGGGAGACTCCGCTTGGAGTAACCCTTGCTTACATTGTTTTTAAAAGAAGCCAAGATGAACAAGTCATGGATCAGCAAAGACTTTATCTACGTACCCCGGTGTCATCCTGGGGACGGATAAGAATGGCGTATTTTTGAATGTGCTTGATGCAAATCAAAACATCCTGTTTGCAACTAGGGCCCAAGTGCTGCCACTGATGGGGTGGGTGTCTGTGTGGCCCAATTTTTGGAAAAAAGGGAGACTCCGCTTGGAGTAACCCTTGCTTGCTGTGTTTTTAAAAGAAGCCAAGATGAACAGAGCTGGGATCAGGAAAGACTTTGCTACCTACCCCGGTGTCATCCTGGGGACGGATAAGAATGGCGTATTTTTGAATGTGCTTGATGCAAATCAAAACATCCTGTTTGCAACTAGGGCCCAAGTGCTGCCACTGATGGGGTGGGTGTCTGTGTGGCCCAATTTTTGGAAAAAAAGGGAGACTCCGCTTGGAGTAACCCTTGCTTACATTGTTTTTAAAAGAAGCCAAGATGAACAAGTCATGGATCAGCAAAGACTTTATCTACGTACCCCGGTGTCATCCTGGGGACGGATAAGAATGGCGTATTTTTGAATGTGCTTGATGCAAATCAAAACATCCTGTTTGCAACTAGGGCCCAAGTGCTGCCACTGATGGGGTGGGTGTCTGTGTGGCCCAATTTTTGGAAAAAAGGGAGACTCCGCTTGGAGTAACCCTTGCTTGCTGTGTTTTTAAAAGAAGCCAAGATGAACAGAGCTGGGATCAGGAAAGACTTTGCTACCTACCCCGGTGTCATCCTGGGGACGGATAAGAATGGCGTATTTTTGAATGTGCTTGATGCAAATGTAGCTGTGAAGTGTACAACTGGGGCACAAGTGCTGCCACTGAAGGGGTGGGTGTGTGTGTGGCCCAATTTTTGGAAAAAAGGGAGACTCCGCTTGGAGTCACCTTGCGGTGTTTTACATGATTTTAGAAGGGCGTGCCATGCCTATATCTGTGTGTCCTCCTCTTTTTCCTTGTCCAGCTGTTTTGTTTTCGCATGAGTATATGTCCTTGTCACTTTCCAATGTGTTTGAGTTGTTTGTCACCTTTAGGACACCTTTGAGGGTGTTTTCTAGGTGTTTTTCTGTGTTTGTGATTGCCTGCCATTGTTTCCTATGCAGTTCGAGTTCGGTTCGTCAAACGTTCGACGAACCGAACTCGAACGGGAGGTCCGTTCGGCGAACCAACCTCGAGCCGAACCGCGACCGGTTCGCTCATCTCTACTCACCACCGTCTACACACAACAGCCAGATCTCTGTCCCTCAGATGTGGACAAATAAAAGGCTATTTCCTGCGACCCATGACAAAGCTAAGAGGTTGACTTTATCCCTCTGTAAGCTCTTGGCTACCGAAATGCTGCCTTTCCGCCTGGTGGACACACAGGATTTTAGAGACCTTATGTCTGACGCTGTGCCCCAGTACCAGATGCCCAGTCGCCACTACTTCTCTAAGAAAGGTGTGGCTGCGCTACACCAGCATGTCGCACACAGCATCACCGCTTTCTTGAGAAACTCTGTGTGTGAACGGTTGCATTTCACCACCGATACTTGGACCAGTAAGCATGGACAGGGACGTTACATGTCGCTGACTGGGCACTGGGTAACTATGGTGATAGATGGTGAAGGGTCTGTTGCACAAGTCTTGCCGTCCCCACGACTTGTGTGTCAATCCTCTGTCTGTCCAAGTTCCTCCACTGCTTCTGCCTCCTCAACCTCGTCTGGGTCCTCCACCTCCGCCCCAAGCCTGCCTGGTCAGGCCACCAGCGTTCTAACTGCGCAGAAGGAATCACGCACCCCTCATTACTATGCTGGCAGCAGAGCGCAACGGCATCAGGCAGTCTTTATCTTGAAATGTCTTGGAAATAAGAGTCACACAGCGGCTGAGTTGTGGGCAGCTCTGGAGACTGAGTTTGGTAAATGGTTGTCTCCACTCAACCTGCAGCCTGGTAAGGCCGTGTGCGACAATGCTGAAAACCTGGGTGCGGCCCTTCAACTGGGCAAGGTGACACATGTGCCTTGTATGGCTCACATGTTGAACCTTGTTGTTCATCAATTTTTAACACACTATCCCGGTCTAGATGGCCTTCTGAACAGGGCACAAGAACTGTCTGCTCACTTCCGCCATTCAACCACCACAGCTAAGCGACTTGCATCGCTCCAAAAGTCTTTCAGCCTGCCGGTTCATCGCCTGAAATGCGATGTGCCGACACTCTGGAATTCGACTCTCCACATGTTATAGCGACCGTGGCAGCCGAGCCCTGGTGCAATACGTCATGACTTATAGCCTGGGCCAACGAGATGGAGAGGTGGAGCAGATCACCCTGATGGAGTGGTCTCAGATCAAGGACCTATGCACCCTTCTGCACAGTTTCGATATGGCGACGAATATGTTTAGCGCTGACAATGCCATTATCAGCATGACAATTCCAGTCACTTACATGCTGGAGCACACGCTAAACACTATTCGGAGTCAGGGGGTGGGACAACAGGAAGGGGAGGAAGTACAGGAGGATTCATATGCGCAAGGCACAACAACATCACCAAGGTCCAGACGTTAATCATCACCAACGCGGCAGGCATGGGACCATGGTGGACAGGGATCAACAAGGGCGCATGGTAGCAGGCGAAATGTTGAGGAACGTGCAGGAGAACATGAAGAAATGGAGGACGAACTGTCCATGGACATGGAAGACTAAGCAGATGAGGGAGACCTTGGTCAAATTTCAGTTGAAAGAGGTTGAGGGGAGATGTCAGAGGAAGAAAGAACGGTTAGCACCTCTATGCCACAAACACAGCATGGACTTGGTCCGCATGGCTGCGCAAGACACATGAGCGCCTTCTTGCTGCACTACCTCCAACATGACCCTCGTATTGTCAAAATTAGAAGTGATGATGACTACTGGCTTGCCCCACTATTAGATCTCTGGTACAAGTCCAAATTTTGTGACATAATTCCAGCCATAGAAAGGGACGCATGTATGCAGGAGTATCAGTAAAAGCTGTTACTCGATCTCAGCTCGGCTTTTCCACCAAACAACTGTGGTGCACGGAGTGAATCTCCCAGTTGTAACTTGACAAACATGGGACGGTCTCGTCATCTTCAACAGTCTACCCGTACCAGCAGCATCGTATCTGGTGCTGGGAACAGCATTTTTATTGAATCTTTTCATAATTTTTTTAGACCATCCTTTGCAAGGCCACCAGAGACAACAAGTCTGACACATAGTCAACGGCTGGAGAGGATGATACAGGAGTATCTCCAAATAAACATCGATGCCATGACTTTGCAAATGGAACCTTGCTCATTTTGGGCATCAAATGGCCAGAACTCTACACTTACGCTTTGGAGATTTTGTCGTTTCCAGCTGCCAGCGTTGTCTATGAACGTGTCTTCAGTGCTGCTGGGTGTGTGCTGACAAATAAGTGCACGCCTCTGTCCAGTGACAATGTGGACAGACTAATGTTCATCAAAATGAACAAGTCATGGATCCACAAGGAATTTACTACCCCTGTGTCATCCTGGGGAGAGTAAATGCTTGTGTATTTTGAATGTGCTTGATGCAAATCTACCTGTGAAGTGTACAACTGGGGCACAAGTGCTGCCACTGAAGGGGTGTCTGTGTGGCCCAATTTTTGGAAAAAAGGGAGACTCCACTTGGAGTAACCCTTGCTTGTTGTGTTTCTAAAAATGATCCAAGATTAACAGATCGGGGATCAGCAAAGACTTTGCTACCCGCCTCTGTGTCATCCTGGGGACAGTTAAGAATGGCGTATTTTTGAATGTGCTTGATGCAAATCTACCTGTGAAGTGTACAGCTGGGGCACAAGTGCTGCCACTGAAGGGGTGTCTGTGTGGCCAGATTTTTGGAAAAAAGGGAGACTCCGCTTGGAGTAACCCTTGCTTGCAGTGTTTCTAAAAATGATCCAAGATGAACAAGTCATGGTTCACCAAAGACTTTGCTACCTACCCCGGTGTCATCCCTGAGACAGTTAAGGATGGTGTATTTTTTAATGTGCTTGATGCAAATCTACCTGTGAAGTATACAACTGGGGCACAAGTGCAGCCACTGAAGAGGTGTCTGTGTAGCCCAACTTTTGGAAAAAAGGGAGACTCCGCTTGGAGTAACCCTTGCTTGCAGTGTTTCTAAAAATGTTCCAAGATGAACAGATGTGGGATCAGCAAAGACTTTGCTACCTACCCCGGTGTGATCCTGGGGACGGTTAATGATAGCGTATTTTTGAATGTGCTTCATGCAAATCTACCTGTGAAGTGTACAACTGGGGCACAAGTGCAGCCACTGAAGAGGTGTCTGTGTGGCCCAATTTTTGGAAAAAAGAGAGACTTAGCTTTGAGTCACCTTTCGGTGTTTTACATCATTTTAGAAGGGCATGCCATGCCTATATCTGTGTCTCCTCCTCTTTTTCCTTGTCCAGCTCTTCTGTTTTCGCATGAGTATTTGTCCTTGTCACTTTCCCATGTGTTTGTGTTGTGTTGTGAGTTGTTTGTCACCTTTTGGACACCTTTGAGGGTGTTTTCTAGGTGTTTTTATGTGTTTGTGATTGCCTATGTTTCTTATGGGTTTGAGTGGTTCGCCGATCTGGTTCGCCAATTCGAACTCGAACTAGACCTCCGTTCGACGAACCAAGCTCGAGCCGAACCACGACCGGTTCACTCATCTCTACTTAACACACAGTCTGAGTGTTACCAAATTTTTTTTTAATACTCGGTGTCAGTGGTTCTACTTGTGCTTCAAGGCCAGTACCTTCCTATCAGCAACCTAGGGTAATATTGGGGGCTTCCTATCTTACAGAACCTACCTAGTGGCTTGCTCTTATTAAAACACAGTCTCAGTGTTACCCAATTTTTATTAATACTTGGTGTCAGTGGCACTACTTCTGCCTCATGGCCAGTACCTTCGTATCAGCAACCTAGTGTAATTTTCGGGGCTTAATATCTTACAGAACTAAAGGTACCGTCACACTAAGCGATGCTTCAGTGATCCCACCAGCAACCTGACCTGACAGGGATCGCTGGAGCATCGCTACACGGGTTGCTGGTGAGCTGTCACACAGGCAGATCTCACCAGCAACCAGTGACCAGCCCCCAGCCAGCAGCGACGCGTAGAAGCAATGCTGCGCTTGGTAACTAAGGTAAATATCGGGTAACCAACCCGATATTTATCTTGGTTACCAGCGCACACCGCTTAGCGCTGGCTCCCTGCACTCCTAGCCAGAGTACACATCGGGTTAATTACCCGATGTGTAGTCTGGCTATGTGTGCAGGGAGCCGGCACTGACAGCGTGAGAGCGGCTGACGCTGGTAACTAAGGTAAATATTTGGTAACCAAGGAAAGGGCTTCTTCGTTACCCTATATTTACATTGGTTATCAGCGTCTGCAGAAGCCGGCTCCCTGCTCACTGCACATTCAGTTGTTGCTCTCTCGCTGTCACACACAGCGATGTGTGCTTCACAGCGGGAGAGCAACAACTAAAAAATGGTCCAAGGCATTCAGCAACAACCAGCAACCTTACAGCAGGAGCCAGGTTGTTGCTGGAGGTCACACACAGCAACATCGCTAGCAAGTTGTGCCTCAGCAGCGATGTTGCTAGCGATGTTGCTTAGTGAGACGTGGCCTTTTGATAGTGGCCTGCTGCAACTAACACACAGTCTCAGTGTTACCCAATTTTTATTAAAACTTGGTGTCAGTGGCATTACTTGTGCCTCAAGGCCAGTACCTCCCCATCAGCAACCTAGTGTGATTTTGGGGGCTTCATATCTTACAGAACTTAGATAGTGGCCTGCTCCAACTAACACACAGTCTCAGTGTAACCCAATTTTTATTAATATTTGGTGTCAGTGGCATTACTTGTGCCTCAAGGCCAGTACCTTCCTATCAGCAACCTAGTGTAATTTTGGGGGCTTCCTTTCTTACAGAACCTACCTAGTGGCTTGCTCTTATTAAAACACAGTTTGAGTGTTACCCAATTTTTATTAATACTTGGTGTCAGTGGCACTACTTCTGCCTCATGGCCAGTACCTTCGTATCAGCAACCTAGTGTAATTTTCGGGGCTTAATATCTTACAGAACTAAAGGTACCGTCACACTAAGCGACGCTCCAGTGATCCCACCAGCAACCTGACCTGGCAGGGATCGCTGGAGCATCACTACACGGGTTGCTGGTGAGCTGTCACACAGGCAGATCTCACCAGCAACCAGTGACCAGCCCCCAGCCAGCAGCGACGCGTGGAAGCAACGCTGCGCTTGGTAACTAAGGTAAATATCGGGTAACCAACCCACTATTTACCTAGGGGCCCAGCGCACACCGCTTAGCGCTGGCTCCCTGCACTCCTAGCCAGAGTACACATCGGGTTAATTACCCGATGTGTAGTCTGGCTATGTGTGCAGGGAGCAGGGAGCCGGCACTGACAGCGTGAGAACGGCTGATGCTGGTATCTAAGGTAAATATTGGGTAACCAAGGAAAGGGCTTCTTGGTTACCCTATATTTACATTGGTTATCAGCGTCCGCAGAAGCCGGCTCCCTGCTCACTGCACATTCAGTTGTTGCTCTCTCGCTGTCACACACAGCGATGTGTGCTTCACAGCAGGAGAGCAACAACTAAAAAATGGTCCAAGACATTCAGCAACAACCAGCAACCTCACAGCAGGGGCCAGGTTGTTGCTGGATGTCACACACAGCATCATCGCTAGCAAGTTGTGCCTCAGCAGCGATGTTGCTAGCGATGTTGCTTAGTGAGACGTGGCCTTTTGATAGTGGCCTGCTGCAACTAACACACAGTCTCAGTGTTACCCATTTTTTATTAAAACTTGGTGTCAGTGGCATTACTTGTGCCTCAAGGCTAGTACCTTCCTATCATTAACCTAGTGTAATTTTGGGGGCTTCCTATCTTATAGAACCTACATAGTGGCTTGCTCTTATTAAAACACAGTCTCAGTGTTACCCAATTTTTATTAACGCTTGGTGTCAGTGGCACTACTTCTGCCTCAAGGCCAGTACCTTCCTATCAGCAACCTAGTGTAATTTTGGGGGCTTCATATCTTTCAGAACTTAGATAGTGGCTTGCTGCAACCAACACACAGTCTCAGTGTTACCCAATTTTTATTAATACTTGGTGTCAGTGGCACTACTTGTGTCTCAAGGCCAGTACCTTCCTATCAGGAACCTAGTGTAATTTTGTGGGCTTCTATCTTACCGAACTTAGATAGTGGCTTTCTGCAACTAAAGGTCCAGTCACACTAAGCAACTTACCAGCGATCCCAACAACGATAGGGATCGCTGGTAAGTTGCTAGGAGGTTGCTGGTGAGCTGTCACACTGCGACGCTCCAGCGATCCCACCAGCAACCTGACCTGGCAGGGATCGCTGGAGCGTGGCTACACGAGTTGCTGGTGAGCTCACCAGCAACCAGTGACCAGCCCCCAGTCTCCTAGTTACAGCACACATCAGGTTAATTAACCCGATGTGTGCTGCAGCTAAATGTGCACAGAGCAGGGAGCAGCGCACACTGAGCGCTGGCTCCTTGCTCTCCTACTTACAGCACACATCAGGTTAATTGCCTGATGTGTGCTGCAGCTAAATGTGCACAGAGCAGGGAGCAGCGCACACTGCTTAGTGCTGGCTCCTTGCTCTCCTAGTTACAGCACACATCGGGTTAATTGCCTGATGTGTGCTGCAGCTACATGTGCACAGAGCAGGAGCCGGCACTGACAGTGAGAGCGGAGGAGGCTGGTATCAAAGGTAAATATCGGGTAACCAAGGACAGGGCTTCTTGGTTACCCGATGTTTACATTAGTTACCAGCCTCAGCAGAAGCTGGCTCCCTGCTCACTGCACATTAGTTGTTGCTGTCTCGCTGTCACACACAGCGATCTGTGCTTCACAGCAGGACAGCAACAACTAAAAAATGGCCCAGGACATTCAGCAACAACCAACGACCTCACAGCAGGGGCCAGGTTGTTGCTGGATGTCACACACAGCAACATCGCTAGCAACGTCACAAAAGTTGTTCGTTACCAGCGATGTTGCTAGCGATGTTGCTTAGTGTGATGGGGCCTTAACACAGTCTCAGTGTTACCCAATTTGTATTAATACTTGGTATCAGTGGCACTACTTGTGCCTCAAGGCCATTACCTTCCTATCAGTAACCTAGTGTAATTTTAGGGGCTTCATATCTTACAGAATGTAGATAGTGGCTTGCTGCAACTAACACACAGTCTCAGTGTTACCAATTTTTTATTAATACTTGGTGTCAGTGGCACTACTTATGCCTGAAGCATAATACCTTAATAGCACCAAACTAGCATCCTGGTGGTGGCGTCTTCTTATCTTACAGAACCTACATAGTGTCCTGCTCTTAATAAAATACAGTCTGAGTGGCAAAAACCAATACTAAAATCAAAGTGTTGTCAAGCCCTGTTTTCTTTTGGGGCTGAAATACATTCACAACATCTTTGTTGACTCCTCCAAGTGGTAGTTTGTGCAATAAAGGTACCTTTTGGTGTTTAGACTTACAGAAACAGCTATCGTGAGAAACTATTAACACACGTTTAACAACTCGACATAAGTGTCATTCCACTACCTGTAGAAAAGGTCACGTTATAGTATTAACCTTCAAATAATCAAACCAATAAAATGGGAAAAAGAGGGGGTAAGGGCCATGGACGAAGTTGTAGTGACAGTGGTGGTCGCCCAAGCAGTGTGATCGAGTCAAAGAAAAAGGTTCCTGCTTTATCTACCTTTGCCTTCCTATCCCAATTTTCTTGTCCACATGAGAAAGCACTAGAGATGAGCGAACCGGTCCCGGTTCGGCTCGAGGTCGGTTCGTCGAACGGAGGTCTCGTTCGAGTTCGGTTCATCGAACGTTCGACGAACCGAACTCGAACCGCATAGGAAACAATGGCAGGTGACAAAAGGTGACAAACAACTCACAACACAACACAAACACATGGGAAAGTGACAAGGACATATACTCATGCGAAAACAAAAGAGCAGGACAAGGAAAAAGAGGAGGAGACACAGATATATGAGTATATGCAAGGAAACGTCGATGCCATTATTGTGCAAATTGAGCCCTGCTCATTTTAGGCTTCCAATCTGGATAAATTGCCTGAGCTTGCCACGTACGCCTTGGATCTTGTCGTGTCCTGCAGCCAGCATTCTCTCGGAACCTGTCTTCAGTGCTGCTGGGGGTCTGCTGGCAGAAAAGCACACGTGTCTGTCCACTGACAATGTGGACATGGCTCTCAGAGGAATTTTCTTCCCCTGGGTCAGCCAGGGGAGGCGAAAGGCACGCGCATTTCTGAGAGTGCTTCATGCAAAGCATCTGTTTCATTTTGAAAAGGGGATCAAGTGATGCCAGTCAAGTGGGGTGTGTGTGGCCCAATTAGTGGAAACGAGGGAGACTGTGGTTGGAGTCCCCTCGCTTTTGAAAAAAGAACCAAGATGAACAAGTCATGGCTCTCAGAGGACTTTTCTTCCCCTGGGTCAGCCAAGGGAGGCGAAAGGCACGCGTATTTTTGAGAGTGCTTCATGCAAAGCATCTGTTTCATTTTGAAAAGGGGGATCAAGTGATGCCAGTCAAGTGGGGTGTGTGTGGCCCAATTAGTGGAAATGAGGGAGACTGTGGTTGGAGTCCCCTCGCTTTTGAAAAAAGAACCAAGATGAACAAGTCATGGCTCTCAGAGGACTTTTCTTCCCCTTGATCAGCCAGGGGAGGTGAAAGGCACGCGTATTTTTGAGAGTGCTTCATGCAAAGCATCTGTTTCATTTTGAAAAGGGGGATCAAGTGATGCCAGTCAAGTGGGGTGTGTGTGGCCCAATTAGTGGAAACGAGGGAGACTGTGGTTGGAGTCCCCTCGCTTTTGAAAAAAGAACCAAGATGAACAAGTCATGGCTCTCAGAGGACTTTTCTTCCCCTGGGTCAGCCAGGGGAGGCGAAAGGCACGCGTATTTTTGAGAGTGCTTCATGCAAAGCATCTGTTTCATTTTGAAAAGGGGGATCAAGTGATGCCAGTCAAGTGGGGTGTGTGTGGCCCAATTAGTGGAAACGAGGGAGACTGTGGTTGGAGTCCCCTCGCTTTTGAAAAAAGAACCAAGATGAACAAGTCATGGCTCTCAGAGGACTTTTCTTCCCCTGGCTCAGCCAGGGGAGGTGAAAGACACGCGTATTTTTGAGAGTGCTTCATGCAAACCATCTGTTTCATTTTGAAAAGGGGGATCAAGTGATGCCAGTCAAGTGGGGTGTGTGTGGCCCAATTAGTGGAAACGAGGGAGACTGTGGTTGGAGTCCCCTCGCTTTTGAAAAAAGAACCAAGATGACAAGTCATGGCTCTCAGAGGACTGTTCTTCCCCTGGGTCAGCCAGGGGAGGCGAAAGGCACGCGTATTTTTGAGAGTGCTTCATGCAAAGCATCTGTTTCATTTTGAAAAGGGGGATCAAGTGATGCCAGTCAAGTGGGGTGTGTGTGGCCCAATTAGTGGAAACGAGGAAGACTGTGGTTGGAGTCCCTTCGCTTTTGAAAAAAAGAACCAAGATGAACAAGTCATGGCTCTCAGAGGACTTTTCTTCCTCTGGGTCAGCCAGGGGAGGCGAAAGGCACGCGTATTTTTGAGAGTGCTTCATGCAAAGCATCTGTTTCATTTTGAAAAGGGGGATCAAGTGATGCCAGTCAAGTGGGGTGTGTGTGGCCCAATTAGTGGAAACGAGGGAGACTGTAATTGGAGTCCCCTCGCTGTGTTTTACATGATTTTCGAAGGGCATGACATGCCTAAGAGGTTGAGTTTCATCATCTGCAACTTGTTGACAACAGAAAGGCTGCCTTTACACCCTTTTGAGACCAAGGATTTTCGAGACCTTATGCCCATTGCAGTGCCCCAAGAGCCGATGGCCAGTCGTCATTCCTTCTCCAAGAAAGGCGTGCCCGCGCTACCACAGCAGGTCGCACACAACCTCACTGATTTCTTGAGAAACTCTGTGTGTAACAGGGTGCATTTCACCACCGATACTTGGACAAGTAAGCATGGACAGGGGAGTTACATGTTGCTGACTGGGCACTGGGTAACTATGGTGAGAGATGGAGAAGGGTTTGCTGTACAAGTCTTGCCGTCCCCACGACTTGTGTGTCAATCCTTCCTCTGTATGTACAAGTTCCTCCACTGCTTCTGCCTCCTCAACCTCGTGTGGGTCCTCCACCTCGGCCCAAACCCTGTGTGGTCAGTCCAACCTTCCTTGTAACTGCGCCCAAGGAATCCCACACACCTCCTTACTATGCTGGCAGCAGAGCTGAAGGCCATCAGGTGGTCAAATGTTTACTTTGAAATGTAGGGGAAATGTGAGACACCGCTGAGGAATTGTGGACGGTTAGCTCTGGAGAGTGAGACCGAGTTTCATCAATGGTTGTCTCCACTCAACCAGCAGCCAGGGAAGGTCGGGTGCGACAATGATGCAAACCAGTCTGCGACTCTTCTTCAGGGCAATGTGACACACGTGCCTTGTATGGCTCACGTGTTGAACCTGGTTGTCCAGCAATTTTTAAAACACTATCCCGGCCTACATGGCCTTCTGTCGAGGGCACGGTGTAACGCCTGCCTGGATCGACACACTCAGATGGGCTGTAAAGGATAGGCTAGAGGGAAGCCACTCACCAAGCTGGACACCCAGAACCCTGAAACCCTTTAACCCCTATACAGTGACACAGGGCCCAAGTTGATTAATACCTGTGGAAGGCTGCAGTTCCAGAGAATAGTAGTCAGGCAGGGTCAAAACATTAATTGAGGAAGAGGAACAGAATGGGATGGCCAGGACTTAATCAGAAAACAAGCAGAGGTGAAATGCGGATCGGCCAACGAGGTACATAAACAGCAAGCAGGAAAAGTAGTCACAGGTAACAAGCACACAAAATCATAAAACTGAACTGGGGGTAACAGTAACAAGAGGTTCATAGCTTTGTCTGGCAGTGGTCTGCAGACAGGAGGGGCCTAAGAAAGGGTGCGGTGTATTCCCATTGGTTGTAGCTGAATGATGGTACTTCATCTGTGAGATACCCACCACCTACATTCAGCCTGTGGTTCTGCATCTGTCAAGGTAACGCAGCCCAGTGGGTGAGCATAACCTGCGTCCACCTGCGCCGCTGGCATCGAGTCCTTTCCCATCATCAGCACTATGCACGAAAGGAACACGTTGTCACCTGGTGACCGGAGTACAAATTGATTGAGTGGACTACGTTGGTGACTTAACAGCCGTGTGCGGCAATGATGCAAACCTGTCTGCGGCCCTTCATCAGGGCAATGTGACACACGTGCCTTGTATGGCTCACGTGTTGAATCTAATTCTCCAGCAATTTTTAAAATACCATCCCGGCCTACATGGCCTTGTGCAGCGGGCACGCTGCTATGTGCTCACTTTCACCCTTCGCACCCAGCAGCTCAACAACTTTCATCGCTCCTGAAGTCTTAGGGTCTGGCGGTTAAACGCCTGAAATGCGATGTTCCGACACGCAGGAATTTGAATCTGCACATGTTTCAGCGTCTGTGGCAGCACCGCAGAGCCCTGCTGAAATACGGTATGGCGTATACCCTGGGCTAACTTGATCCAGAGGTGGTGCAGATCACGCTGCTGTAGTGGTGTCAGATCAAGGACCTATTAACCCTTCTACACAGTTTACAAATATCGACGAAGATCTTTAGCGATGCCATTCTCAGCGTGATAATTCTGGTAATCTACAAGATGGAGCACACTGTATGCATTATTCGGAGTCAGGTGTTGGTCCAAGAGGAAGGGGAGGAAGTACAGGAGGAGTCATATGCAGAAGGGATAATAAGATCTACAAGGTCCAGATGGTCAGCGGCACCTAGGCGGAAGTCAAGGGACGGTGGGGGAGAGGGATTAACAAGGGCGCATAGTATCTGCAAAAATTGTTGAGGAAGGTGCAGGAGCCCATGAAGAAATGGAGGACGAACTGGCGATGGGCATGGAAGACTCAGCAGATGAGTGAGAGCTTGCTCACATTTAGGTTGTGCTAGGTTGGGGGGAGAGGGCAGAGGAAGGAGGCACGATTCTCACCTCTCTGCCACCAACACACCAAGCACTTGGTCCTCCTGGATGCACAAGACACATGAGCGCCTTCTTGCTGCACTACCTACAACATGACCCTCGGATTGTACGAATTCGAAGTAATGCTAACTACTGGGTTGCCACACTGTTAGATCCCCGGTACAAGACAAAATTTGGCGAAATAATTCCTGCTATAGAAAGGGACGCATGTATACAGGAGTATCTGCAGAAGGTGGTACGGATTCTTAGATCTGCTTTTCCAGTAAACACCAGTGCTGCACAGAGTGAATCTTAATGCTTTGTCATGGATAGGAGGAAGTGGTCTTTTACTTGTCCACATCTGAGGGACCGAGGGCTGGCTGCTGTGCTGAGATGGCATTGAGTACGGTGTGCCTGCAGGGTTGCACTATTGGTCATATACCAAATGAGTTCAAAAAGGACAGATGCTGGTGGAAAGGGGAACAGGTGTGTTGGAAAGAGGAAAAAAGTTTTTGTCCGTGGGTTTGTTGGTTAAGCAAAAGTAACATTTGATGAAGAAACACCATCTGTTACGGTGGGACTGGCAGATTTGAATAAGGTGGTATATACTATGTTACCGCTATATAACGAAAATTAATAAGAAAAGAAAGAGAAAGGTATATATCCCCATCAGCAGTCAATGTCCACCGTGCTCCCAGATGGAAAAGGAGAGGTTGGCAACTGGAAGGTTAGATGGAGGATACAGATCTGTGTGGCTATGAAACTAATAGTAGCCTGAACCGAGTTAGACGCCACTTGGATCTGGAGACTGGGAGCCCTGTTAGCGTCACAGGGTCCACACGCCCACCCAGCCCAGGAACTCCCTGTTAACATCACAGGGGCATTCAGTACGCTGACCGTGTGCATTGGGGCCACACCTGTGGACAGCAGGCGCATCAGCAGCAGCAGGCCTGTTAATGCCACTGGGCTGCACAAGCAGGACTTGTAGGACAGGAGCTGGTCTTAACCGTTCTGCGTTACCAACTGTGGTGGCGGCCTGCATCGACGCCCTATCCCTGCCTACCTCTGGCCTAAAGCCGCAATGGGTTTAACACATGGAGGTGTGCTCTTTCGGAGCAAAATAGAAGACTGCGCACCTCCTTGTTGGCTCCAGGCCGTTTTATAACCTTGGTCCGCCCCAAACCAGGGTGGACCACAATGCACCTCCTGGAGACAAAAGCAGAGTGACACGCCATGAGTGGCATAACTAGCGTCCTATTTGGAACCGAAACTTCAATAATGACCTCATGGCTGCCACGACACAAACACCTCATCAGTTATCGTCTGACCATCAATAATGAGGTGACAAGTCATAGGGGCGGGCCTCTGCAATCCATTTGGGAGTGGCCTAGCCATATCGTCAGGACACCTGATGCCCTGTGGTCTATATGGGCCCCCCACATCAGGGGCAGGGCCAAAGAGTTCATTACCGGACCTAGTCTCTGATGCAGTAAGTGCCTGAGCATGCTCAGTTGCATGAAATACAGTCTCTGAAAAAAGACTATCAGCTTTAGCATGGTGTTTAGGCACAAAACAGGACTTAGACCCGGCACGGAATGCAAGTACTGGTGCAAAGAGGCTTTTCGCACTAAGTGTGGGAACATGCGCTGTATCCCGAAATGAAGACTTAGCCTCAGGAATGGCACAGTCAGGCTGAGCATGCTCACTAGGCGAAACACTGTAGTTAGGCTGCAGCTGGGGTAAATCGGCACACGCAGGCGCATTAGCTGCCTCTCCACACTTAGACGTGGAGGAGAAATTGCTCTTCGGGTGTGCACTTGGAGATGCTGTCTATGAACAGAAGGAAAAGCTAAAGGAAGCCTCACTTTCTATCCCTCCGAATTATCAAATGCAGCAATGAATTCCCTGAGTTTGCTATAAAATTAGCGTAGCAAAATGTGCATGAGGGTGTCATGCAGAGGTGCTGCAAATAGATTTGCACCAGTGGGACACTAATTGAAGTCCAACAGGCAGTTCTATGATGCCACTAAATGGCAGTATTTTTTGCTATCATTATAGCTTATTAAAAACAGAGCAGGAGGGTGTCCTGCACAGGTGCTAGAAATAGCTTGGCACCAATGGGACAATAATGAAATACAACAGCCAGTTCTTGTATGCCACTAAATGGCAGTATTTTTTGCTATCATTATAGCTTATTAAAAACAGAGCAGGTGGGTGTCATGCAGAGGTGCTAGAAATAGCTTAGCACCAGTGGGACAATAATGAAATACAACAGCCAGTTCTATGATGCCACTAAATGGCAGTATTTTTTGCTATCATTACAGCTTATTAAAAACAGAGCAGGAGGGTGTCCTGCACAGGTGCTAGAAATAGCTTGGCACCAGTGGGGCACTAATGGAATACAACAGCCAGTTCTATGATGCCACTAAATGGCAGTATCTTTTGCTATCATTATAGCTTATTAAAAACAGAGCAGGTGGGTGTCATGCAGAGGTGTTGCACATAGATTTGCACCAGTGGGGCACTAATGGAGTACAACAGCCACTTCTTGTATGCCACTAAGTTTACTCACTTTTTGGTATTATAATGTCTTAGTAAGTAAAAATGAGTTTGAGTGTGCAATGCAGGCAGCGGTGCTGCAAATATCTTTGCACTAGTGGGACTATACAGAAGTCCAACAGCCACTTTTTGTATGCCACTAAGTTGCAGCAGTTTTTGCTATTATTATAGCTTTTAAAAACAGAGCAGGAGGGTGTCATGCAGAGGTGCTGCACATAGATTTGCACCAGTGGGGCACTAATGGAGTCCAACATCCACTTTTTGTATGCCACTAAGTTGCAGCAGTTTTTGCTTGTATAATGGCTTAGTTACAATAAGTTTGAGTGTGCAGTGCAGGCAGAGGTGCTGCAAATATCTTTGCACTTGTGGGACGATACAGAAGTCCAACAGCCACGTTTAGGATGCCACTAAGTTCACTTAGTGTTTGCTAGTATAATGGCTTAAGAACAATGAGTTTGAGTGTGCAATGCAGGCAGACGTGCTGTAAATATCTTTGCACTAGTGGGACAATACAGAAGTCCAACAGCCAGGTTTAGGATGCCACTAAGTTCACTCAGTGTTTGCTAGTATAATGGCTTAGTAACAATGAGTTTGAGTGTGCAATGCAGGCAGAGGTGCTGCAAATATCTTTGCACTTGTGGGACGATACATAAGTCCAACCGCCACGTTTAGGATGCCACTAAGTTCACTCAGTGTTTGCTAGTATAATGGTTTAGTAACAATGAGTTTGAGTGTGCAATGCAGGCAGAGGTGCTGCAAATATCTTTGCACTAGTGGGACAATACAGAAGTCCAACAGCCACTTTTTGTATGCCACTAAGTTGCAGCAGTTTTTGCTATTATTATAGCTTTTAAAAACAGAGCAGGAGGGTGTCATGCAGACGTGCTGCACATAGATTACAAATGGAGTACAACAGCCGCTTTATGTATGCCACTAAGTTCCCTCAGTGTTTGCTATTATTATAGCTTTTAAAAACAGAGCAGGAGGGTGTCATACAGAGGTGCTGTAAATAGCTTGGCACCTGTGGGGCACAAATGGAGTACAACAGCCACTTTTTGTATGCCACTAAATTGCAGCAGTTTTTGCTAGTATAATGGCTTAGTTACAATGAGTTTGAGTGTGCAGTGGAGGCAGAGGTGCTGCAAATATCTTTGCACTAGTGGGACAATACAGAAGTCCAACAGCCACGTTTAGGATGCCACTAAGTTCACTCAGTGTTTGCTAGTATAATGGCTTATTAACAATGAGTTTGAGTGTGCAATGCAGGCAGACATGCTGCAAATATCTTTGCACTAGTGGGACAATACAGAAGTCCAACAGCCACGTTTAGGATGCCACTAAGTTCACTCAGTGTTTGCTAGTATAATGGCTTAGTAACAATGAGTTTGAGTGAGCAATGCAGGCAGACGTGCTGCAAATATTGTTGCACTAGTGGGACAATACAGAAGTCCAACACCACGTTTAGGATGCCACTAAGTTCACTCAGTGTTTGCTAGTATAATGGCTTAGTATCAATGAGTTTGAGTGTGCAATGCAGGCAGAGGTGCTGCAAATATCTTTGCACTTGTGGGACGATGCAGAAGTCCAACAGCCACGTTTAGGATGCCACTAAGTTCACTCAGTGTTTGCTAGTATAATGGCTTATTAACAATGCGTTTGAGTGTGCAATGCAGGCAGAGGTGCTGCAAATATCTTTGCACTTGTGGGACGATACAGAAGTCCAACAGACACGTTTAGGATGCCACTAAGTTCACTCAGTGTTTGCTAGTATAATGGCTTAGTAACAATGAGTTTGAGTGTGCAATGCAGGCAGACGTGCTGCAAATATCTTTGCACATGTGGGACAATACAGAAGTCCAACAGCCACGTTTAGGATGCCGCTAAGTTCACTCAGTGTTTGCTAGTATAATGGCTTAGTAACAATGAGTTTGAGTGTGCAAAGGGCAGGAGGGTATAGTGGCAGGGTTGTGGGTCTCTGGGTAGAGGAAAGGAAGCCTGCCTTTCTATCCCTCCTAATGGGGAAATGCAGCGAGGAAATCCCTGACCTTAGCTACACAGACGCTGTCATCTTGTGTAGCTGTTAAACTCTGTTTTCACGGTCCTGTCACCTATGGCTCTGACCCTGCCGGTTTGAGCCCTTAAAAGGACTGATAGAAAGTGCTATCCCTATGCTGTACAGCGCTGTGTATGGAGCGTACACAGCAGTATCGGCGATAGGAGCTGCGCCAGTGATGACTGACACCAAGGACGGAGAAGGCAGATAATGGCGTGCTGGAGGAAAATGTCCGGTTTTATAATGCAGGGACATGTGCCATGGACATTCTATCACACATGCCGTTGCTTCTCTAGCTAAAAGTCCACTTAGCTGTGTGTGTGTCTGGGATTGGCTGACATGCTGGCCCGCCCCACTACACGCGCGCGCTTAGGGAAGGAAGACAAGGAAAAAAAAAAAAATGTCGATCGCCATTATCCATACAGCAGTGATCTGAATGCGCTGTTCCCGCACACTATACACTGAAATTTCATAATAGTGTGAGTCACAGAGTGACTTACACTATTACAGCGGAAAGCCAGCTAGTAATTAGCTGGTCTTTTTGCTGCTAGAACCGTTCTCGAACGTATCTAGAACTATCGAGCTTTAGCAAAAAGCTCGAGTTCTAGTTCTATCTAGAACAGCCCCCAAAATCACTCGAGCCGCGAACTGGAGAACCTCGAACCACGAACCGCGCTCAACTCTAGAAAGCACTTTTGCGCCCTGAACAGTGCGAACAGGTAACGAGTTGGCTAGCAGAAAATGCCTCCAGTTACTTGTCGAGTAGCAAATCCCAAGGGTCCACACAGATAGACTTGAGTAGACCAGAGGCTGGCCCATCGAATCCTCAGCCTGGTCCTCCTTCCTCACAACGTCAGTATTCTAAGGAAACATATGACAACAAAGCAGGTTACTCTGAGGAACTGTTTACGGGACCCTTTGACCTTTCTTGCCTCTCACTGAACAACACCACCAATGCAGGTGAGGCCGTGGTGTGCAGTGATGCACAGATCTTTGAGCACCCAAGGCCAGAAGAAAGCCATGTTGTTGGCGGTGACATGCTGGGCAATCAGGTGGAAGTGTTGGAGGATGATAAGACACAGTTGGCCTCGGGTCAGCCTAAAACCTTAATTCCCGAAGATGTTGACATTCAGGAATTTGAAGACGACCAGGTCGATTATGAGGTGACTGATCCAACATGGACGGGTGGCATGGATTGCGAGAGCAGCAGTGCAGTGGAGCATGTGCCCATAGTCCGCAAAAATGCTGTAAGACATAGGGTTTCGACCACTGCCAGAAGTCAATCAACTGTGCACGTGACACCACCACCTGTGGCATCTCAGAGTCCAAGGGTCCGTGCACCACCTGTGCCATCTCAGAGTCCAAGGGTCCGTGCACCACTTCAGTCATCTCAGAGTCCAAGGGTCCGTGCACCACCTAAGCCACCTCAGAGTCCAAGAGTCCGTGGTGCGATTGAGTGGGATGTTTTTTCCAAGAGTCCTTTGGACCAAACGGTTGCCATTTGTCAAATCTGTCAGACTAAGCTTAGCGGAGGCAGAAATACTTCCAGCTTGGGCACCTCCAGCATGAAAAAATATATGATAGCCAAGTACACCACTAGATGGTTGACAGCTCTAGGTGAAAAACACGATTTCCAGACTCAAAACTCTGCCACTTCCCCTGGGCTGCCTGCTTCCCAAACTGGTGTGCAGGAAGGTGGGACTGATGCCTCCTTCTCCCAACCTGATGTTGGCCAAACTCAATCATCAACGACCACATCTGCTTCGGTGTCCCAGCTTTCCGTTCAGCTGTCCATACCACAGACCTTTGAAAAGAAGCGAAAATATCCCGTTACGCACCCAAGGGCAGAAACCATAACTGCACACATTGTATGATTGATAGCCCTTCAGATGTTGCCGTATCGGCTTGTGGGAACAGAGGCTTTCCGCGACCTTTTGGCGGTATTAGAACATCTGTACTCTGTGCCTCGCCACCACTATTTTTCTTGTTGTGTCGTCCCAATCACGTGTGCGTAAACATCAAACAGGCTCTCACCAACGCCATAACAAGGAAGGTCCACTTAACCACAGACACATGGACATGAGGAAGTGGACAGAGACGCTACATCTCACTAACGGCACACTGGGTGAACCTGGTGGCGGCTGGTACAGAGTCTGAGCCGGCAACATCCTATATAGCTCCCACATCCAGAATAGCAGGGCCCACTTCAATCACAGTTCCAGTAGCCTCCTACACAACAACAACCCCCTCCTCCAACTACTCTTCATCTGGCTCCTGCGTATCCTCCTCAACATCCGCCGGTGTCCAACAGTCGACATCATTCCCCAACTGGGATCTCTACAGCACTGCCTCGGCTAAGCGGCAACACACTCTACTGAAGCTCATCTGTATTGGTGACAAATCGCACATGGCACCTGAGCTTTTGAAAGCAATAACTGAGCAGACAGATGAGTGGCTTTAGCCGTTGGACCTCCGTCCAAGGATGGTAGTATGCGATAATGGTCGTAATCAGGTGGCGGCTTTAAAGCTTGGAAAGCTTGTACACGTTCCTTGTATGGCTCACATTGTAAATTTAGTAGTTCAGCACTTTCTGAAGAAATACCTTTGGATACCAGACCTACTTACCAAGATATGACGTATTAGCGCACATTTCCACAAGTCATCTCCCTCTTTTGCCTGCCTGGCAGTGCTGCAGCAGCGCTTACACTTGCCTCGTCACAGGCTAATATGTGACCTCCCTCCGAGATAGAATTCAACCTATCATATGTTGGCCAGGATCCATGAGCAGCAGAGGGCAGTATCCCAAATCCAGCTGGAACATGCCCGTCAGACGCAGCTGCCAGACATAAGTACTGCCGAGTGAGGTGTGAATTGTAGACATTTATCAGGTCTTGGAGAATTTTGATTACTGTACCAACATTGTGAGCAGTGAGGATGCTGTTATAAGCATTACTATTCCACTGATGTGTTTATTGAAACGCTCTCTGGATGGTCTGACCAAAGTGTTCATGCACCCGAGTTTTCTGTGGATCCAGACTTCACAATGGTTGCTAGTAATCCGCACAACCTCGGCCAACAAGCTCAGGCCACCTTTGCTTAGCATCATGAGGATGAGAAGGATTATGAAGAACAGGAATGCTTTGAAGTTGGTAACCAAGGGATTGACAACCCAAGCTTCAGGGCTGTCCAGCATGGATGGCCTGAGGAGGAACAGGAGGAGGAGAGAGAGACTGAGGAGGAGAAGAGGTATAGGGAGACAGAGTGTATTTTTAGCAGTGACATACAAAGGTTTCCAGTTTGGAGTCTGGGACAAATGGCAAAGTTCATGTCACACTGCCTTTCTCATGACTGTCGGCTAGGCCACATTTTGGCAGACAAAAAATACTGGTTATGTACCTTCCTTGACTCACGCTACAAAGACAAATTTGCTTTGCAAGCTGTCACACATACCATTCTTGGCCCACATGCTCAACTTAGTGCTTTAGCACTTTCTGATAACCTACCCAGATTTGCCTGAGCTACTTATGAAGGTATGCCGCGTGTGCACCCATTTGAGCTAATCAGCTACAGCTTCTGCTGGTCTGGCAGTGCTGCAACAGCGCTTGCAAGTGCCAACTTATGGACTGGTTTTCGACCTGCCCCCAAGCTGGAACTCTAGATTACATATGTTGGCAAGGCTTTGTGGCAACAGAGGGCAGTAGTTGAATGCTAGCTATAACATGCCCATTGGTATTACGGTCGGCCTTCGCACATAAGAACTGACAAGTGGCTGTGGATGTCTGACATCTGTGAAGTTCTACAAAACTTTGAAGAATCAACCAAGATGGTGAGCGGCGATGATGTATCCTCAAACCCTTATATAAGTTTATTAATAATTTTAAAATAATCCCATGGACACACAAACAAATAACAAACCAAGGTCAGGTGAACCCTCAATAAATTGATATTGGCCTCAGGCAGGGATGAAGACCTGCTTTTTAAGGGAAGTGATTATCTTCTTTTTCCCGTCCTGTCCTATGTTATTAACTGACAGTATCTCTAACGGGGGCTATTGGCACCCATAGTAGGATATTAGTATTAGTGGGTGGTAGTAAATTGTCTGCCGATTACCTATTCCTGCTATGATTGTATAGGGATTATGGTGGCTTTCTCTGTGACATACTATAGTGTTACAGATTATTATATGAGTAAATCATGCAAAAAATATTGTTTTATGTACCATCTTTTTGTGGTTGTACATTATATTGTTTTGGATCAGGAACTTAAAAAGATGTATATATTCATATATTCTGTTAGACCCTAATTGTATCCTTGGGACGGTTCCCTTCCCTTTTCCTCCCCTCCCTCTGCTGAGTCATCCTCCTTATTTTTAGGGTGAGGGAAAGGGCCAACTGACGTGGAACGGGGGCACCCGGTAACTTAAGGTGTCATACCCTCCGTTGTTAGGTAGGGGCACCGTTACTATTGAGGGTCACCAGGGCCTCCCCCCTCCCTGTCCCTCTGTATTAGTATCAATTTATTGAGGGTTCAACCGACCTTGGTTTATATGTTTGTGTGTCCATGGGATTATTTTAAAATTATTAATAAACTTATATTTTACTAAGGGTTTGAGGATACTTGTGAGTCCTCTTTGCACTCTACCCGTAAATTTTGAATTATTCTTGTTAAACTGTGAGCGGCGATGATGTCGTAATCAGAGTAACCATACCGCTTCTGTGTGTAGTGAAATGCTCACTGCTCATAATTAAAGAGGAAACTTTGCATGTGGACCTGTTGGAGATGGGGGAAGAAAGTTCAAAGGGGGATACTAACCAGTCCAGACTCATCTCATCTTCTCAGCAAGGATTGGGTGATAATGAGCAGGAGAACCCTGAGGCGGAACAGGATGTGGTTGCCTGCGCTATAGAGGGCATTACCTACAACAACTTCATACCGTCTGTTCAGCGTGCATAGCCCGAGGAGGAGGAGGAGGAGAGGGAGAAGTAGGAAGAGATGGAGAGTCGTCCTCCTGGTGGTAACAGGTATGTCTTACCAGTTTGGAGTCTGGCACACATGGCTGACTTTATGTCTCGCTGTCTTTCCTGTGATTGTAGCGTTATACGCGGAGAGGGATAGTAAAATGGTACAACACCAAAAGGCCCCATTCTAACAATTCTTACAAAAATTCCCATCTGACAACAATGGCAGCAAAGGTCATAGTTTCTTGGGCAACCAAGGTGGAGAGAAAAGCCAGACATACAGCATTTCCATAAAAGTTGAATAATACTCTGATAACATTGTTCCCAGCAGCAATCTTGGAGTCAGAGATGCATCAAGGTATCTTCCCCATGCTGTTCCCATTCCACTTAAGTACGGGCTTCTGACTGTTTAAGCTATTTTGATGCTCCCCCTGCTAGTTTCTTGCAGAAAAATGCTTGAGTTTCCTATTGACTTCCATTATTGTTGTTACTTGAATCAAACCTATCCGAGCGTCTAAGCTGCTCAATTCCAGTACTAAGCACTTGAGTATTTTAGTGCTTGCTCATCACTACTGCCTACTAAAACAATTTGAAAAAGGGCTAAAAAAAGATAAGTGTATCTCAAAATGCTGGAAATGAAAAAACAGCTTGTCCTGAAGAAAAAAAAATGAAAAAAAAACAAACTTTGGTTTGTTGATGGAAAAATAAAAATGTTGTAGGTGTTGAAATGTAGTAACAGAAAAGAGCATTGAAGTTGGGTCGTGACTGGGTCCTCCAGCATGACAATAGCCCGAAAAACACTGCCAGGGCAACTAAGGAGTGGCTACGTAAGAAGCATTCCAAGGTCCTGGAGTTACCCAGACAGACTCCAGGCCTGAACCCATTAGAAAATCTTTGGCGTGAGCTGAAACTCAATACTGCCCAGCAACAGCCCCGAATCTGGAGATCTGTATGGAGGAGTGTACCAAAATCCCTTCTGCAGTATATGCAAACTTGGTCAAGATAGAACTAGAAGAAACATCTAACCTCTGTATTTGGAAACAAAGGTTTCTGTACCAAATATTAAGTTTTGTTTTTCTATTGTATCAAATACTTATTTCATGCAAAAAAAAAATGAATTGAATTATTTAAAAATCATACAATGTAATTTTTTGATTTTTTTTCTTTATTCTGTCTCTCGCAGTTTAAGTATACCTACGATAAAAATTACAGACTTCTCCGTTCTTTGTAGGTGGGAAAACTTGCAAAATCGACAGAGTATCAAATACTTATTTTCCCCACTCTATCTACCTACTTACTTATCTATCTATCTATCTATCTATCTGCAATTATATAACATAGGAAACTATAAAAGTTCTTTTATATTTTTAAAAGCTGCTACTCTAAACAAAAAAATGGATTAAATACGAACACTTGGATGACACTTGAGAAAAAAATCGTCTGAGTTTTCTGGATGAAAATCATACCGATTTTCAATACGGTTTTATGATCTCAGCCTTAACCTGCTGATTAATCCTATATCTGCAGGTAAATACTGATTTCTAAGGTGACAGGTTCTCTTGAAGCAGGATGACTGCTTTTATAATCATGTAATGAAAACAGGATAACTTACATTTGTTTTATGCTATTTATTGTTATTCTAAGTTTTTTATAGTTAAATCTATATTGTTTAGCTTTTATTATTTTCTAAAATTTGAAAACAGTAATAGTGATAGTATATGTTCAATTTAAAGAAAATCAAAATGGGAATTTTAACGTATAAAATTTATTATCATTGTATATTACACTTAACACTTATTTAGGAAGAGTGACGAGTAAAATTGAAAAGCTAATACCCTCCAATGTCAGAAGTCATAGCTTGCTGAACTTTTAAACAGAAACATGAGTTGAAAAGAACCTACCAAATTTACGATGTACATAAACCTGTCTCTGCTATTGATTTTTGCTCAGTATCCATTGCCATGGGCTTAAAACTAACAAGAAGATGCTTCCTATACTGATTGCAATTCATTTATGGTGGCAAAGAAATCTAATTCAAGTATGTAGTTTATCTGTTTTAAGTTTTTTTTTCCTTTTTAGAAAATTGTAAAATTGTGCAAATATATCTCAGAGATTTAAAATTAAAGAGTAACTAACTTTTTTTTCATACATCACAGCACAAATGTAGATAAGAAATTTTGCAATATATTTTGGAACATAATGCATCTTTTCCCATCTACTAAGTACTACTTTTAGAGATATAGGGGGTTGGAGCAGAAAGACACAAAGTGAATCTTCCAAGACGGAGGTTACACAGGGAAAAATGCTAAAAATGCAGAATGCAAGTCATATATTGACTAGAAATATTGGTATTCCTCAAAATTCAAAGTGCAGTTATACTTTAATATTTGTTCCCTCTGGTTCTCTTTCTGTTGCCAAACAGGACCACACCGTTTTTGTACACACCATTTGATGAAAGTGCAGCATTTTCCTTTTTGAAGCTCTGAATTTTGATCCTACTGTTTAATCTCACTACCCTTTCACACTAGTTGACAGCCATAAAGTCAGCTAAACCTGGTTTATATGCATGAAATTAGCTTCTGTTTTCTAGTGCAAAAACCTGTTTCTAGACCTTTGCCAAGTGGCATATCTAAGTAGTGTATCTAAGGGAGGCGGGCAACGCATTTGCCACCAGAACAGCCAGCAGGGAGGCACCATTGGGCTGCCTGATGTAGTGATTCCGAGTTGGTTACGCAATGGCTGCATTTCGCTGTCCTTTGTAGTGGGAGTCGGTTGTTCTTTGAGCTGACTGTCAAACTGACAGCTGGCTAGGAGAAAGTTCAGCGTGCCGGCTCTCAGTGATCAATTGTACTAACATCTTTATGGTGAGTACAATTGAAGCCTTGAGCGCTGGCACTTCTAAGTCGGAATGTCGTTAGCACCTGTTCTCTGGCCACCATTGAATTCAATTATAGGCAAAAACAAAGGCATAGGCAACACCTTTTGGGAGGCCTAATAGCTGCCAAAACAGCTCAAGGCAATTTACAGTTTATAAATGTGCCCCTACTATGTACTGTATCATATAATGGCTGGTTCTGACCACATAAAGCTGCTTTTTGTTTTGTCATCTGTATACTCCCTTATCATCAGTAACGTATTCTTCCTCCCCTGACCAGGAGATGTGGTATGTTTCGACCATGAACTATAGCAGCTTTGCATGGTCAGACACGGCCTTTACACTGTACACTTAAGGGGCACATTTATAAAATTATCTCAGCACAGGAACAGCTCCCAACGCCCAACTCTACTGCCAACATTTCTTTCTGGAATAATATAAATAAATAACAGAGATTGTGCAAAAAGATTTGTTATACTACTTCATTAGAGGAAGTCTACTTTCCTGAATGTTTTTGAAAAAACAATTATGACAGAAAATATTAAAATCCAATGGCTAAATGATCGTTAATAAATATGTATTAGAAGCATCCTAAGTATGATTGAATCTTTTTTTCCCCTAATAAATGGACGAACATTTGCCAGAAATCATAATTGTTATTTTTATTAGAAACAAATTTCATACTATAAATTAATAAAGGACAAAGAAATAGCCAGTAAATTATTATATACAGCACTAAATGCATAATCTTGTAATGATTATAATTGCACAGCACAGAATGAAATACATTAATTATGTATACATTTCTGAATATTGAAGACTCAATATACAGGTAATTACTTTGTAACCATGTAATTATTATGCAGGAAAAGTCATGCTCATGTAAACCTCATAGTCTGATAAATGTTCCTCGACCCCCATCATATTTTAAATATTTCATATTCTTATTTAGTTCATGATAGTTTACATACAATTAAAATTTGTAAACATGTAAAGTAATGTGAGTGCATACTTATATAATAGTAGATATTTAATTTTGTATTTTTCTTTTTTATAATTTTTCCAAATACACTAAATTAGAGTAATCTCATTTATATGAAACTTCTCATGATGTGTCTACAGTATGTGTTGAGTCTATTACTTTCATTAAGAATGAAGACACTTCAGCTTCCTTAGGATTACTTTATTTAGGCTAGGCACAGATGGGAAATAAAAACTAATGTGCTCAGACGGTGATATCGTAATGGGAGGTCATTGTTCCAGGGCCCTCTTACATTGACTTTAATATAATATAAATGTGTCCGTCGTTTCATATACAATACCATAAATGATGAATATGTGAAAAAACATGCTCAACAACACTCCTAAGACAATGAATATTTTTTTTTTTACAACTATATTTAGTATTTGAATAGTTTTTAAGAATAAAAATCTTAAATTCAATCCTGCATGGGGCTATAAGAACTAGCTGTGTACAAAGAGATTATTCTACCATTTCAGGACAGTAGCATATCCTCCATAGATGAGATATTTGGGAGTTATCATTACAGACTTGTGTTAGATGGAATTAATTTTTTTAAAATCTTTGTGATCAATTTAAAATAATTAATCTTTGGAAATAAAAATGAAAAATACCTTTACCTGACAACATTTTAAACTGTTCGTAATATGTCTTTCATTGTGCATGACAACAAAATGTCTACTTTATATGCAACTAATCCTTCCTTTTTCTACATGAGAAAAAAAATTGAGATTGTAAAGTAGCAGTATATTGGTACATTAGCCACAGTGTACTGTGAGTGTACTGTGAGTCCTAGGATACACGGCGAGGAAAACGGTGCAAGTGGAATGTGATAAAAAAAATCGCATTCCACTCAGACCAATATTACTCTATGGGTTCGCTCCCATGAACGATTATTTTCTCAGCCCTAATCGGACCGAGAAAACAGTCACAGCGTGCTGTGGGTGGAATGCGACTGTTATGAACCGGCGCCGCCATAGCCGCAAGCAGCCTGCTGCGGTTCCTGTTGCGCCCAGGCAGTGGCTGCCGTTCTTGGCCGTGCCTCGGGTCGTCCAGTTGGCTGTTCCTTCCACCACGTCTAAGTGTGGAGAGGCGGCTAGTGCGCATGCGTGCGCCGATTTACCCCAGCCAGAGTTTAAGCCCGGTGTTTTGCCTAGTGAGCATGCTCAGCCTGTTTGTGTTATGTCTGAGACTAAGTCCTCAGTTCAGGCTACTGAGCATGCTCCCACAATTAACCCTAACAGCCTCTTTGCACAGGTACTTGGACTTCGTGCTGTGTCTAAGTGCTGGGATGTGCCTACTGAGCATGTTCAAACTGATAGTCTGCTTTCTAAGCCTGTGGCTCAGGCTACTGAGCATGCTCAGGCACTTAGTGCATCAGAGGCTAGGTCCGGTAAGGACCTCACTGAGCATGTCCGTGAGGTGGCAGGCCCTGATAGGGCAGAGGGTGTCAGGTGTCCTGATGACGTGGCAACTCCGGACTGGCTCGCAGAGGCCCACCCCTATGATCTGGCACCTCAGTATTGGTTGTCAGACGATGACTGGTGAAGTGATTGGGGCGTTGCTGCCATGAGGTCATCAATGACGTGGCGGTTACGGATAGGTCGCATGTGACGTCACTGATGACATGGCACTCTGCTATTGGACCTTGGTGGTTCCACCCTGGGTTTGGGGCGGACCCAGGTTATAAAAGGGGCTGGAGACAACATGGAGGTGCGCAGTCTTCACTTTTGCTCAGTCAGAGCACACCTCCATGTTAGAGCCTCATTGTGGCATAAGCCTATGTTGGGAAGCGGTAGGTAGGGTTAGGCGAACGGTGCCTGTCACGCCAAGATTCGTGGCTCGGCACATCAGGGTCAGGTGCCGTGCTTCCCTCCTGCCGTTCCAGTCTTACTATAGCAGCCCAGTGGCGTTAACTGGGCTGCGGCTGCTGTGCTTCCTTTCCGATTGTGCTCCCTACGCACACGGACAACGCACCTGCTGCGCCACCTGTCCGATTGTGCCCCCTACGCACACGGACAACGCACCTGCTGCGCCACCTGTCCGATTGTGCCCCCTACGCACACGGACAACGCACCTGCTGCGCCACCTGTCCGGTTGTGCCCCCTACGCGCACGGACAGCGTACCCCAGGACCCCTGTGGAGTTAACAGGGTGTTCCTTATCCTCCTCGGCTTCCCGGTCAACGCTACTGGTGTACCCATCTGGCCTGATGTGTTCTACACACACGTGGCCAGGCGAGAGCTGGCCAGAAACGCTAGTCGGAGGACCGCTCGGCCTGACGTGTCCTACACACGTGGCCGACAGGGCGCTTTCGTGGCGGTCTTCCGGTCAACGCTACCTGGTTACCACCCGGCCTGACGTGTTTCCTGCACACGTGGTTGGTGTAGCGCTAGGTGCACCAAAACGCTAATCGGGTTGTCGTCCGGTCTGACGTGTCCCAACACACGTGACCGGTTCCCAGAGTTCCTGGGTTATCTCAGAGCCATCCAGCTCTATAGTCTCCGCCTAACCCTCAGGTGCCAGCAGCTCCTTTGTCATCTGGAGCAGGGTGGGCCCCGACTGGCGATTAGGATATATACCCCCTGGTCCTAATCTGCCGGTCCCCCCGTAACAGCGACCTTGTTCCACTTTCACCCATGTAAGTCTATGAGGTGAGAGAAACATCGCACTGCTTTCACGTTACACCGGTATAGTGCGAGAGCAGTGAGATTCTCGCATCAGCTGGCAACAGAGGAGATAAATCCTTCCCTCCCCTCCCTCCCCTCCATATCTGTGGTAAGAGCGCAAGATCGGTCCACTGTCACATGACCCTTGCATGACACTCGGCTCCCGCTGTGTTGCGAGCATGAGCCGAGTATCATGCGAGGACTCGCACAAATCCCCGTGTGGCCTCAGCCTAATGCTAAGAGTGTACAAGACACTTTTTTCTTTTTTTTCCCTGTTGCTTTACAGGATATGGCCTCCTCTCGAGCTGTGAACCCTTATCCAACCATTTTCCTAAAGATTTTTCATTAAGATCTAAGCATATTTCCCTTCTCGTCAGCATTTCAACTGAGTCCTGCCTGGGCTCATGGAGAGGTGAGTTATTAGAGTTAGGCACTTTTCATATTGAGGTCACCTTGGCAAAGTTGGATGGCTTTCACACTTTTTGATAAAAAAAAATGTTAAGCATCACACATTCCCTGTATAACAAAACCTGGATTCATGTGTTCATTAATCACCATTGACATTAATGTGTCAAAAAGTGAGGTCACTGTAATCTGCCATTTCCTAAATGGAAAAGAAACTGCATTAACATTTTTTTAAGGGACATTATTATTAAGGGACATTAAGATTATACTAGGAATATATAGTGTGATGGAAATATATACTGTAAATGTTGGGGAAATGCATAACAGCAGCAGTACAGTAAATTGGTTTAAGTCTGCCTTCTCTACACAAAATAGTATCAGGAGGGAAGAAAGGGTTAATCGCACTGCCGTGAATAAAAGCAAGAGATGAATCCAAGGGTTAATCTTTGTGATTTTTATTATTCAACGCGTTTCAGAGGCCAAAACGACTCCTTCATCAGGAATCAAAAACCACTGATGTACAATTTGTCTCCTCCAGATTTTATTCTCTACACAAAAGGCATAACCATTAGGGTTTTGTTTATTGGAACTCAGAAGTAAAGAGGGGTTCCATTGGAATTTAGAGGGTGTCATTTGTGATGCCTTGGTCTGGGATACTGAGCTTCAAAGCTTGATCAGATGGTCTCTTGTAGCCAGCCATGTGTTTGGAAGGAACAGGCTATTTAATATGCAAGGTACTCACCCCTAAATTAGCCTACAGTCTAGTCAGAGACCTGAGATTGGAATAATAACATCTAGGATGTGCTGGAAACATGAGCCCAGGGTCAAACACTCAAAAAGCTGGGTGGCACAAAGAGCAGCTGTTCACATGTAGGGCCAACCTATGCTAGACTGTGTTCCATATTTCATATTCTCCTCCCCCAAGGAAACAGAAGGCAACTTATACTGGAAAGTTTAGGTATTTATGTTATTTTCTTCCTTTTCTTTTATAGCTGTTTTGCATATTTGTGTCTCATTTTTATATTTGTCTTTTATACTCTTTTATTGTAAGCACTGAATCTTGTACATTAAACCTTCAAACTAATATGTTTGATCCTTATTTATTCTGAAGAATCCATAGCCTTATAGAGAGTGTGTCATACTGTTGATTGTCAGACAGTAGACATTTTGGGGACTCCTAACCTCATTTGTTTGATGAGTGGTGGCAGTGTATTGTGTAGCTTGGGTGTGTGGACTGTATCATGGTGTGGTTTATACTCACTTGATAGCCTATAATAGAGGTTGAGAGCTGGATTCAGTGAGGTAAGATAAATTAACCATTGCAGGCACCTCACATCACGTGCTGAGAAGTGTGTAAAGGACATGAAGTTTAACTTACTATTTGCTGAAAAATATACTTTTATAAAATATGTCAACTAAAGCGGGCTTTACACGCAACGACATCGCTAATGAGATGTCATTGGGGTCACGGAATTCATGACGCACATCCGGCCTCGTTAGTGACGTTGTTGCGTGTGAAACGCACAAAGGACCGTTAAAGATCAAAATTACTCACCTATTCGTTGATCGTTGACTCGTCGTTCTAATCCCAATTATCGTTGCTGTTGCAGAATGCAGGTTGTTTGTCGTTCCTGCGGCAGCACACATCGCTATGTGTGACACCGCAGGAACGAGGAACATCACTGTACCTGCGGCCGCCCGCAATGAGGAAGGAAGGAGGTGGGCGGGATGTTCCGCCCACTCATCTCTGCCCCTCCGCTTCTATTGGGCGGCCGCTTAGTGACGCCGCTGTGACGCCGAATGAACCGCCCCCTTAGAAAGGAGGTGGTTCGCAGGCCACAGCGATGTTTCTAGGCAGGTAAGTACGTATGACGGGTGTTAGCGATGTTATGCGCCATGGGCAGCGATTTGCCCATGTCGCACAACTGACGGGGGCGGGAGCTTTCACCAGCGACATCACTAGTGATGTCGCTGTGTATGAAGCCCGCTTATGGAGCTCCAATGCTTCTTTGGTATGCCTTATGTCTTAGTGTACAGTAATGCCCCCATTTTTTTGTCTTGATTGCAGGACTTCTTTGGTTAGTGCAAACACTGTTTAAAATTAGTTTGCGGGTCTGCACTTGCACACTGACACTGGACAAAGTGTCACGGGTGTGTCACGGGTGACAAACAGTCATGCGGTTTCTGGCAATAGAAGACCATAGCGTTTGGCTATGCAAAATGCTCCCTGACTTTCTATTGTTCCTGCTGTCAGCATTCTTTGTAATATGTAGCTTTCCTGCTGGATTGTGATTTCTCTTCCTTTCGTACCCAGCAGGAGCTCGCCTTCCACTCAGCTGCTGATCATCAGTATTCTCTTCATTCACTATTCTTCTTCCCTGGACTGGTGCTAGAGATATTATTCAGTTAATTCAAGCTCTGGTTTCAAGTAGGTGGCTTGCTTTCATCTGTAGTATCATTGCTGAAGATTTGCTGAACTTCTGAGTTATCTGTGGATAAGTAGTTCATGCTATTCCCCCTTGTGTCCTCCTTGTGTCTTCCTTAAGTGTTTAGTGGTTCATCCCACCTGTTCCCTATTTAGGGTCCAGCACTAGGGATACCTAGGGTCAGGTATACAGCTTGGTGCATATGTGCAGAATCTAGCTAGGGTGGTGAGGGACTCCAGGGACCAGAAGTAGGTTTAGTCAAGGATCACCATCTCCTCCTTCCCTAGATGCAGGAGTCCCTTTCCCTTATCTTTTGCCGCTCGCTTGGTACTTTCCTATTCCTAGCATGACAGACATCAGCTATACATCACAACACCTTGTCCTCCTTGCTGAAACCAAAACATTGAGTGCATAGAGCGGGCTAGAGACGGAAATGATGGATGGCCACTAGTAATAAACTTGGGAGGAGGAGGGGTTAGTCAGTGGAGTAATGGGAGATGGACATCTTGTCATTCAGAAGTCATTTAGACATGAAGTCAGTAAGACGTTCAGTCAGAAGTCAGTACACAGACAGAAACTGTAAAGTGACTGATTGAGTAAAAGGAGTATGGTTACCAGGGAGAGTATGGTGTGAGTACTCACTGGACCAAGCACTGACGGGGTACAGAACCCTAGTTCAGATGGACTCTAAAAGCTCACCTGATAACAATTTGCCCGGTGAGGGGACCATCCAGGACCTCACCGACGTTACTGTCTGGGGCACAACAGCAAAGAGGGAAGCCGGGAACGGCGGCAGAGCTCCGACCCAAGAGAGGTTCAAGCTGCCTGCCATCTGGGCCAAGACTGTGACAACAGAAGGGGACCCCAAAATGTTTCAGGCCATGGGGACACACTAACTACAGATGAGTGCGTGGAAGTAAAGCTCACCAGGTCACTACACCGGTACTGGAACAAAGGGAATACCGGATTGGTAGAGACCAGCACCAGCCGGGTTGCAGCACCTCCAAACCAGTGAGTAAAGCACAAGTTAAACCGCAGCCCCTGTGTTGTCTGAATTCTTTCTACATGTCTGTATTACCATAATAAAACCACCATCATCCTCCCCTGGGGCTTAGCTTTACTTCCAGAGGGCTATAACATCCAAGCTGCCTAATACCACCAGCCCTAGCAGTGAGAGACTTTACAGCGGCAGCTTTACCCATATAGCAGAATACCACAAGTGGCAGCACAAAACCACTTTATTTTTCATTTTTCCCTTGTACAATCCCCTTTTTAAGCAACCCCCCAGGGTCACGGAACCGATCGACGGCCACCCATGATATGTCCCAGTGAATACAAGTCCCGGGACCGAGTACCCCAAAGCCCTGGGGCACGTCACTGTCACATGGAGATTTTTATAAACTTTGCTTACTGTCATGGTAGCATCGGGTTCCATTGAGACTAAAGATTCTGACACTCCACCCGATAACTTCTCTGGTGTCTGTGATCAACACAGGCAGACTCGGGCATCGACATGCAGAGTGGTCATTCATAGGCAGGCTAGCAAGACTTAAATCGTTGCTAGTCTGTTTGTTAGTCTCCTTTGATCACATGTTATGGGAAAGCCAATGACATGTTTCCCTTGCCAATATGCTGGCTAAATCCTTCCACCTGTGTGAGCTACAAGTTATCTTAGCTGGTCTGGTCAGGTGTTAAGATGCAGACTATCTGATGGTTGTTGCACTTGTTGCTCAGTGCTGTTGTGAAGTTAACCCTTGTTGCATTTTTGTTGATACCTTCCTGCTCTTTCTTTACTCCTGAGTTTCTCATTGTAAATTCCTTTAGTTTTCCCTTCTCTGTCTTTATGTGTTTTTCATCACACTCCTGCTCTGCCCTACCCTGGTTGGAGAGAGGTATCAGAGTAGCACTGGTCAGAAGCATAGCCAGTAATGGGACACAGGCATATCCACCATCAGAAGTTAGGGATAGCCTAGGGTCTCCTAGCTTGAGGGACATCATGGGAGTCCCTGTCCCTCACTATCCTAACAGTCACCTCGTTACAACAGCGCTATTAATCAAGACAATAGACTGGCTTTAATATGCAAATAAGAGGGTTACAGTGAACAAAGGCATAGGGCATGCCAATAGGGAACTTGAAGCACCAGTATTTGCACATTAAATTAGAGTAGATTTTTTGAGCAAATATTAAACTGTATGATTTTTAGGACTACATCACCTATATAAATTTTTATGCTGCTTGATTGGCTTTTTTTGTGACAGATTCCCTTTAACTAAAGAAATTAAAATAATACAATTGTTATGTATCTAATAAACAAAGTAAAATCCATATTGCCATCAAACACATGGTTTTAATAGTGTTGTAGCTTTGGTTGTGTGTTTAGATTGTCATCATAGTCGTAATCCTAATCAAACATTTATCTTCAGGGAAATAAATTACGCATTCACCCAGAAAATGAATTGTTTTCATTAGCAGCCACTGTCAGTGCTTAATTGGATTGAACACAGAAATTCAGCTACATTTCAAAGCACTACAGTAAGTATCACAGAATTCAAAAATAATTAGGTGACCTTTTCAAAACCGTTTTCAGTGTTAAAACTTTGACCTTATCAGATTATGCAGCTGAACTTCTACCAAGCCATTGATTGCAAAATCATCACATGTTGTAGGCTTGTACTCAAGAATCAGATGCCATAAAGAATGTCTATGCAACAAGCTGAAAGGCATTTAAATATCTGGAGATTTAATTTCAATTGCTTAGTTTGTATGGATGATGCAAAGCTCTGGTAATGCTTGAAGACTCTGATCATTTATTTAGTTTGATGGGAATGATAATTGAAACTGTCAGCCAAGTGATGAAATATTGTTCGGCTCTGTGACCTTTGTTTAGCTGTTAAAATGCGGTTTTACGTTACGTTTATTGCTACTTTGTATGGAGAAAAATATTTGAAATTTTTAAAAATAAAGAATATATAGATTTTATAATACAATTGAATTATGTAACAATATCCACATTTGAAACATTTAACAGAACGTAAAACAGTTTTATAGCAGGGTGATTTTAGCGAATGCTATCCTACTGCAGTAGGAACAATAAAGTAAACACTTTAAACAAAGGGAAACATCTGCTCAATATGTGCATCATTGACATAAAATTGACTGTTTGCTATTGTTTTATTACACTAATATGGCTTGGCAGAGCTTTCTTAGCACAATTACTTCATTGTAAATACCACAAGGGATTTATCAAAGTCTACTGATCTGTTTCATATGGTTGGTATCATTTAAATATGCTTTAATAGAAAGCGAAATTACAATCATGATATCTCACCAAAGTGTGGAGGAAATAATGGCAAAACACAAATGTGATCATCACGTCAATTTATTTTATTTGCATACAATTATTACTATGAGTTTGTTCATCACCCTAATCTAGCAATGAGATGCACCCTTTGCACTTAATAATGTAAAAACAGCGAAGCAGAATTGTATTCTTTACACGCACATTAATTTCCAGGCAGATTGGTTCCACTTTTGGAATGGAGAAGACACACGTTATGACTTTTGTAAAACAACAACAAGTATTACAGATCTGATTATATCATAGAAGAACTTTAGATCATTGGTATAATGCTTTCTGTTTTTTTACATGTACATTTACAAGGAAATAATTGTTCAGGTCTGGAAGACAGGACCTAACTGACAGAGAGTTTTTAGCAATCCAAACAATGTTTTTCCTCATATTGGCTTCTTTGACATTTACATGTTTCCGGTACGTGTGGCATCTGTGTTTCTCAGGGATGCACACTTACTGTCACGCTGTACAGAGGGCTAGAAAGACATAGTTCAGTGTATTCCCACTAGGTGTCAGCAGAGTAGTGAAGGAGAGTCAAAGTACCACTGTAACAGAAAGGCAGCTGAATTACAGCAGAGTAACTCCAGCATGGCAGCTAACAGGCGAACCACCAGGGGGCAATAGAGTAGTCAAACAGTCAAGGTCTAGCCAGGAGAGTCAAGTCACAGTAAAGGGAGGATCAAAATCAAGTCAGAAAACACAACCGAGTAAGAAGCTGGGAGATCGGGAATGCAGAGAGAAACACAAACAGACAGGAGGGGGAAGTTATGGACTGGGACAGATGGACGAACAGGGGAGGGTACAGGTCAGGGCACAGTAACAAGGAGTCAGATAAACCAGGAAATCTCACCAGGCTACAGAGCAAAACTATAACCAGCACAGGAATGAAAGTTCAGAGACCATATATAGTGTCTCCTGAAACTAGAAAGAGGATGATGGGAGATAACCCCTGACATGACCAGGCCGGGTCTGGGAAACTCTGGAGCGAAGAATAGCGGTCCTGGATCATGACACTTACTAGTAATAACCTATTGTGATCTTTACATGTATTTTCACACAGACTGTGTATCTGCTTGAATCACAAGGAGACATGCCCATATTTGCCAGCAGTATGAATGGCAAGGGCCAATACAAGTCTATGGGTCCATGATAATCTAAGAAATAGACTGATGGAACATCTTATCTTTCTAATGTAAACAGGTGCAAACTGAATATGAAACATAATAACAAAAAGGAGACAGTTGCACCCTGTAATGCTCAGATATGTGTAATAATGAATATGAGAATATATACATGCATTACTGCTATGAAAAAAAACATGTAAACATTGAGATACTTAGCACACAAAAATGGCCTGTTTTATGTGAGCCCAACAGCCAGTGGCAAGGTTACCTCATGAGACAGTGTACAACTGTCTCCTTTTTGTTACTACGGGTCCATGATAAAAACATACAGCAAATGAAGGGCATCAATGTGCTGTCCATGTGCTGTACAAGTTTAACATTAAAAGTATAGAATAAGCTTTGTAATATCTTTACTTCCTTAGCCATACTAGAAAAACACTGATGACACACCGATGACACAAGTCAAAACAAAAACAACTGATGCTTAAACAGCACTCGAGCAAGTGTAATGAGATGAATGGCAAACACATCTATTTTGGAAACAGTGACAATATTTTTTAATGACACACACCTAAAAACATTTAAAATGGGGAACACCTCGAAATAGTACAAACAGGAGGAATCTCACAGCACAACACCCACTGTGTATAACCCAATATGAAGTCAATATACGATATCATGCTAGTAGCTAATGACGCACCCAAGGGCTTTGGGGTACTCGGTCCCGGACCTTGAATCACGGGGACGTTTCACGGATGGCCGGTGCCCAGTTCCGTTACCCTGGGGGTCGCTTAATAAAAAGGGAAAAATAAAAGGGAAAAATAAAAATAAAATGTTTTTCGTGACGCCGCTTGCGGCTATGTGAGGAAAGTCACCGAAGCAAAGTTTCTCACTACTGGAGCTGGTGGTATTAAGCAGCTTGGATGTTAGGGCTCTCCACAAGTAGAGCTAGGCCCCAGGGGAGGATGTTGGTGGTAGTAGTATGGTGGAAGTTGGTGATGCAGAGGTGTACAAAGAATTCAGACAACACAGGGGCTGCGGTTTAACTTGTGCTTCCCTCACTGGTTTGAAGTAGCTAAAACCCGGCTGGTGCTGGTCTCTACCAATCTGTGCCTCAGATGATTCGGTATTCCCTGGATCTCAGTGCCGGTGTGGTGACCTGGTGAGCTTTACTTTCATGCACGCGTCTGCAGTTGGTGGGTCGCTGTGGCCTGAAGCGTTTTGGAATCCCCTCCTGTTGTTGCAGTCCTGGCCCATATGGCAGGCAGCTTAAACCTCTCTTGGGTCAGACCTCTGTCCCCGTTTCCAGATTCCCTCTGCTGCTGTGCCCCGGACACTAACGTTGGTGAGGAATCGTGATAATTCCCTCACCGGGCAGATTTATCAGGGGAGCTTGAAGCGTCTTCCTGAACTAGGGCTCTGCACCCTGCCGGTGCTCGGTCCAGTGAGTACTCACACTGTACTCTCCCTGGCAACCGTACTCCTTTAGCCGAATCAGCTACCTTACACTCTCCGACTGTGTATTGACTTCTGACTGACTTGATGTTTTACTGACTTAACGTCTTCCGACTTACTGTCTGACAAGATGTCTGTCTCCCGTCGACTCCACTGACTAGCCCCTCCTCCTCCCTGATGTCTGACCAGTGGATTGGATGAGTCCCGACCAATAGGTGGCCATCCATCAGATCTGTCTCTAGCCTGTTATCTAGTCTGGGGAAGAGGGCATGGATATGTGTGTGTAAATGGTATTTACCAGGACTGGTCTTCCAAGAATCCGGGGTTAGATGCAATACCCTGTGGCACCTGACACTCAGGGGCGTCACATTAACATAGATTTCCTACTGAACAATCACAGAAATAATGTTATTACCAAAACAGGAAAACCCATGGTTTGACCTAAAATAGAAGCACAAAATGAATGGCTCCCATAAATAAATGGAGGGTGTGTGGAGAGGAGAAAGAACCTCACAAGTTATGCCACCATGTGGCTTCCTCAGTGATGACACATAGATGGTACACTGATTGAAAGCACTGATGACAACAGTATCGATTTTTCACCTTTGCTTTTTATATACAGATGTAAAGGGGGCCTTGTGCTGAGTGGATAAAAATAATTAAGCTTCTAAAGACAGAAATGACAAAGTGAGCAGTGATCATCAGATTATCTGCTCTAGCCGGATATTAAAATATATATGCCAAATTAGAGTGACTTTCTGACTTTTTCAAGTATGCCCAAATCTAGGTTGTTCACCCAACAAACCTAACTTTATGAGAGTTAAAAAGTATCATTGAAAGCCATATATATACATCTATATATGCATCAAAAACATCATTTATCACTTGAATGGGAATGTGTGTTGATTTTTGATTAATTTTGGAATTTACTTACACATCTGGGCTGAAGTCTCAATTTAGATATACAGTGATAAGCAAAAGAATGTGTTAAGGTTTTGACTTTCAGGTTCAATATATCATCATTGTAACGCCTGCCTGGATCCACAGACTCAGATGGGCTGTAACGGGGAGGCTTGAGGGAAGCCACTCACCAAGTAGGACCCCCAGAACCCTGAAACCCTTTAACCCCTATACAGGGATTTGAAATTACACAGGGAACTGGAGATCACTACCTGTGGAAGGCTGCAGTTCGATGAGAGTAGTAGTCAGGCAGGGTCAAACCATGAATAGCGGAACAGGGACAGAATCGGCAGGCAGTGACGTAGTCAGCAAACGTAGCAGAGGTCAGATCCGGGTCGGGCAGCAAGGTACAAAAACAGTAGGCAGAAGAGTAGTCAAAACACGCAGAAGTCAACACCGGAATCACCAACAGAATAGGACGTATCAGGAGCCAGGAAAATCAGAACTATATCTGGCAGTAATCATGTGGCAGGAGGGTAAATAAGAAGGGTGTGGTGTCTTCCCATTGGCTGTAGCTGAACGCTGGCAAGTTCAGCTGGAAGACACATGCCACCCACAGTCAGCCAGCGGTACTACAGATCCCAAGCTAACCCAGCCCAGTGGATGATCGGAGCCTGCGCCCACTGGTGCCGCTGGCGTCGACTTCTCTCCCATCACCAGCACCATCCACGGCAGGAACATGGCGTCGCCTGGCGATCGGAGCAGAAGTCGCTGGAGCAGACTCCGGCGGTGACGTAACAGTACCCCCCCTCCACGAGGGGCCTCCGGACCCTCAAAACCCGGCTTCCCACGAAATTGGAGGTGAAACCGTCGGACCAGACCCCTAGCATGAACATCGCTCTCAGGAACCCATGACCTCTCCTCGGGGGCCGTAACCACTCCAATGCACCAAATACTGTACCGCCCCTCTGACAATACGGGAATCAAGTATTCTCTGTACCTCATACTCCAAGTTACCTTCCACCAAAACAGGAGGAGGGTCACTGACTGGGTGAATGGGGACACGATATAACTTGAGAAGGGACTTATGGAACACATTCGATATCTTGAAGGATGGGGGGAGTTGCAGGCGGAAAGCTGTGGGATTAATTACCTCGATTATCTCGTAAAGGTCCAATAAATCTCGGACCCAACTTAGCAGAAGGGATCTTGAGTTTAATATTCTATGTGGATAACCATACCTTGTCCCCAACTCCAAGGCTAGGGCCCTTGGAACGTCTCTTATTAGCAGAGGAGGCTTGACCAACCTTTGCCTTCTTCAGGTTCTCTTTCACCTCAGACCAGATAGCCTTCAATTTGTCCACAGTTGATTCAGCCTCAGGAGTATCCACCACAGCGGAAGAAAAAGAAACAAAACGTGGATGCAACCCTAAATTGCAGAAAAAGGGGGTAGTCTTGATGGATTCCTGATACTGATTATTGATAGCGAACTCAGCTAGCGGCAGATATTCCACCCAGTCAGACTGATGGTCATACACATAACACCGGAGATATTGTTCAAGGGTTTGATTGGAACGTTCGGTCTGACCATTGGTCTCTGGGTGGTAGGCAGATGAAAAAGATAGCTCTATATTGATCTTTTTACAAAACGCCCTCCAGAATTTCGAGACGAACTGTGTTCCTCGGTCAGAAACAATATTTTCCGGAACCCCGTGTAACCGCACAATATGCCTAATAAACAACTTGCTAAGAGTTTCAGAATTGGGTAATCCGGACAGAGGAACAAAATGACACTGTTTGCTGAATCTATCCACTACTACCCAGATACAAGTCTTCCCTTCTGAGGGTGGAAGGTCAGTGATGAAGTCCATGGAGAGATGTGTCCAAGGGCTTACTGGAGTAGGTAGGGACTGGAGAAATCCGGCAGGGCGAGTACGGGGTGTCTTGGCTCGAGCACAAGTTTCACAAGCCAGTACATATTCCTTACAATCTTTCGCTACGGTTGGCCACCAAAAATTCCTGGTTACTAATCGGAGGGTATTGCCGATACCAGGGTGACCTGCCAGCACAGAATTGTGGGATTCCTGGAGTACCCGTAGGCGCAGTGAGGGGGCGACAAACAGTTTATGGACAGGGGTGGTTTCAGTTGCTTGGTCTTGGGTATTATGGACCTCTTCTATCAAATCTAAGGAAACCGATGACATAATAATGCCTTTAGCTAAAATATACACTGGTTCAGAGTTTTCAGACTGAGAGGGACAGAAGCTACGGGAAAGTGCATCAGCTCTGGTGTTCTTGGTACCTGGCCGGAATGTTATCACAAAATCAAATCTGGAGAAGAACAATGCCCACCTAGCTTGCCTAGGATTGAGTCTCTTAGCAGATTCCAGATAAGTGAGGTTCTTATGGTCTGTGATGACTGTGGCCTTATGTTTTGCGCCTTCGAGGAAGTGGCGCCATTCCTCGAAGGCCCATTTAATTGCCAACAGCTCACGATTACCAATGTCATAATTTCTCTCTGTGGGAGAAAACTTGCGAGAAAAGAAGGCACAAGGACGAAGCTGAGCGAGAGACGGAGTACCTTGTGATAGCACCGCTCCCACTCCAACCTCGGATGCATCGACTTCCACAATAAACGGACGCGTAAGGTCAGGCTGAACCAGAATCGGGTCTGAGGAGAAACATTCTTTTAAGTTTGAAAAGGCATGGATTGCCTCTGGCTTCCAATTAACCACATCAGCCCCCTTTTTAGTCAAATCGGTGAGGGGTTTGGCGATTTTCCAAAAATCTCTAATGAATTTGCGATAATAATTAGCAAATCCAAGGAAACCCTGCAAGGCTTTCAGAGACTTGGGTTGCACCCACTCCTTAATCGGTTGAAGCTCAGAGGGATCCATGCGGAAGCCTTCTGCAGACAATATATAACCCAGGAAATTAACCTCTGCCTCAAAAAAAACACATTTCTCATATTTAGCAAATAGGGAATTCTCCCTGAGTCTCTGGAGTACAGTGCATACATGTTGGACATGTGACGTAGTATCAGGAGAATAAATCAGGATATCATCCAGATAGACCACCACATATTGACCACAAATATCTCTGAAAATGTCATTAATAAAGTTCTGGAACACAGCCGGCGCATTACTTAATCCAAAAGGCATTACCAGGTACTCATAATGTCCCTCTGGAGTATTAAATGCAGTTTTCCACTCATCACCTTCTCTGATACGGATGAGGTTATATGCACCCCTGAGATCCAGCTTAGTGAACCACCGGGCTCCTATGAGCTGGTTAAACAGATCGGGGATGAGTGGCAGAGGGTACTGATTCTTTACAGTAATAGCATTCAGTTCACGGTAGTCAATACAAGGTCTAACTGAATAGGATAACTGAAGTGAGCACTAATATATATATATTATGAGTGCAAGCCAAAAATTACATACCATATACGGATAAGGCTGCACATCAAACTTAGATAATAGTATAATGCCTCAAGCATATGGACAAATATTGGAATATACAATGAAAAATGCTACTTGCTAATTTGAACATGTGAATAATGAATTGCATACCTGCCATGGATATTAGGAAAAAGGAGATATTTAGCAATCGCATTGATCAATGTAACTGAGCCCCAAGGCCTCGTCAAGGCATATCTCTATATTGGGGTCCCTAGCTCTGTGACCCTAACTGTGTGTCATCTCATTGCAATTAAAAACTGCTATGGGTGGAGAGGGGTAACTAAGGACTTTCTTATATAGGAGATGGAAAAAACATGGCCGAAAGGGGCGGAGCTGTGTTCACATTCAGAAAAAAACTACATATAACTGAATAGGATAACTGAAGTGAGCACTAATATATATATTATGAGTGCAAGCCAAAAATTACATACCATATATGGATAAGGCTGCACATCAAACTTAGATAATAGTATAATGCCTCAAGCATATGGACAAATATTGGAATATACAATGAAAAATGCTACTTGCTAATTTGAACATGTGAATAATGAATTGCATACCTGCCATGAATGTTAGGAAAAAGGAGATATTTAGCAATCGCATTGATCAATGTAACTGAGCCCCAAGGCCTCGTCAAGGCATATCTCTATATTGGGGTCCCTAGCTCTGTGACCCTAACTGTGTGTCATCTCATTGCAATTAAAAACTGCTATGGGTGGAGAGGGGTAACTAAGGACTTTCTTATATAGGAGATGGAAAAAACATGGCCGAAAGGGGCGGAGCTGTGTTCACATTCAGAAAAAAACTACATATAACTGAATAGGATAACTGAAGTGAGCACTAATATATATATTATGAGTGCAAGCCAAAAATTACATACCATATACGGATAAGGCTGCACATCAAACTTAGATAATAGTATAATGCCTCAAGCATATGGACAAATATTGGAATATACAATGAAAAATGCTACTTGCTAATTTGAACATGTGAATAATGAATTGCATACCTGCCATGAATATTAGGAAAAAGGAGATATTTAGCAATCGCATTGATCAATGTAACTGAGCCCCAAGGCCTCGTCAAGGCATATCTCTATATTGGGGTCCCTAGCTCTGTGACCCTAACTGTGTGTCATCTCATTGCAATTAAAAACTGCTATGGGTGGAGAGGGGTAACTAAGGACTTTCTTATATAGGAGATGGAAAAAACATGGCCGAAAGGGGCGGAGCTGTGTTCACATTCAGAAAAAAACTACATATAACTGAATAGGATAACTGAAGTGAGCACTAATATATATATTATGAGTGCAAGCCAAAAATTACATACCATATACGGATAAGGCTGCACATCAAACTTAGATAATAGTATAATGCCTCAAGCATATGGACAAATATTGGAATATACAATGAAAAATGCTACTTGCTAATTTGAACATGTGAATAATGAATTGCATACCTGCCATGAATATTAGGAAAAAGGAGATATTTAGCAATCGCATTGATCAATGTAACTGAGCCCCAAGGCCTCGTCAAGGCATATCTCTATATTGGGGTCCCTAGCTCTGTGACCCTAACTGTGTGTCATCTCATTGCAATTAAAAACTGCTATGGGTGGAGAGGGGTAACTAAGGACTTTCTTATATAGGAGATGGAAAAAAGTGCTCACTTCAGTTATCCTATTCAGTTATATGTAGTTTTTTTCTGAATGTGAACACAGCTCCGCCCCTTTCGGCCATGTTTTTTCCATCTCCTATATAAGAAAGTCCTTAGTTACCCCTCTCCACCCATAGCAGTTTTTAATTGCAATGAGATGACACACAGTTAGGGTCACAGAGCTAGGGACCCCAATATAGAGATATGCCTTGACGAGGCCTTGGGGCTCAGTTACATTGATCAATGCGATTGCTAAATATCTCCTTTTTCCTAATATTCATGGCAGGTATGCAATTCATTATTCACATGTTCAAATTAGCAAGTAGCATTTTTCATTGTATATTCCAATATTTGTCCATATGCTTGAGGCATTATACTATTATCTAAGTTTGATGTGCAGCCTTATCCGTATATGGTATGTAATTTTTGGCTTGCACTCATAATATATATATTAGTGCTCACTTCAGTTATCCTATTCAGTTATATGTAGTTTTTTTCTGAATGTGAACACAGCTCCGCCCTTTTCGGCCATGTTTTTTCCATCTCCTATATAAGAAAGTCCTTAGTTACCCCTCTCCACCCATAGCAGTTTTTAATTGCAATGAGATGACACACAGTTAGGGTCACAGAGCTAGGGACCCCAATATAGAGATATGCCTTGACGAGGCCTTGGGGCTCAGTTACATTGATCAATGCGATTGCTAAATATCTCCTTTTTCCTAATATTCATGGCAGGTATGCAATTCATTATTCACATGTTCAAATTAGCAAGTAGCATTTTTCATTGTATATTCCAATATTTGTCCATATGCTTGAGGCATTATACTATTATCTAAGTTTGATGTGCAGCCTTATCCGTATATGGTATGTAATTTTTGGCTTGCACTCATAATATATATATTAGTGCTCACTTCAGTTATCCTATTCAGTTATATGTAGTTTTTTTCTGAATGTGAACACAGCTCCGCCCCTTTCGGCCATGTTTTTTCCATCTCCTATATAAGAAAGTCCTTAGTTACCCCTCTCCACCCATAGCAGTTTTTAATTGCAATGAGATGACACACAGTTAGGGTCACAGAGCTAGGGACCCCAATATAGAGATATGCCTTGACGAGGCCTTGGGGCTCAGTTACATTGATCAATGCGATTGCTAAATATCTCCTTTTTCCTAATATTCATGGCAGGTATGCAATTCATTATTCACATGTTCAAATTAGCAAGTAGCATTTTTCATTGTATATTCCAATATTTGTCCATATGCTTGAGGCATTATACTATTATCTAAGTTTGATGTGCAGCCTTATCCGTATATAATACAAGGTCTAAGGCCACCATCTTTCTTATCAACAAAAAAGAATCCAGCGCCGACTGGTGACCTGGATGGTCTGATGAACCCTCTCTGCAGACTGTCTGCTATATAATCTTTCATGGCCTGACGCTCCGGACCAGAAAGATTATACATTTTACCCTTGGGGAGTCGGGAATTGGGGACCAAATCTATGGGACAGTCATAATCTCTGTGCGGAGGTAATTTTTCAGATTCAGATACAGAAAACACATCAGCAAATTCCCTGAATGCATAAGGTATGAAGATAGGTTCAGCTCCAGTCAGGTTCACAGATAAAGACATGCACGTCTCCTGACACTCAGGTCTCCAGCGCACAATCTCACCCTGGTGCCAGTCTATGACCGGGTTATGTTTATGCAGCCAAGGCATGCCCAAAACCACCGCTGACATCAGATTCTCAAGAACAAAAAATGACACAGATTCTACATGCAGAGCACCAACAAGCATGGAGATCTCTGGAGTTACAAAAGTAACCACACCCTGCGTGAGGGGTGTACTGTCAATAGCAGAGATTCTAATAGGTGCATTTAACCTTAGCAAAGTCAAACCCAGCTCTTTTGCTACAATAGTGTATATAAAATTAGCAGCAGAGCCACAATCAACAAAGGCCTGCAGCCGTACAGATTTTCCCTGGTGAGACAATAGGTACTGCAGCGGGGGCTTGGACCTGAGCAGACCTGAGGTCCTGCACTTGCTGTGTCAGTCCATGTACAAGCCCAGAAAGGGTGTGCACCTGATTTAGCACAGCATGGAGAGAATCCATTTTTTTTTTCTCCTGGTTAGATGGCCAGATATAATGTAATGCCTGCCTGGATCCACAGACTCAGATGGGCTGTAACGGGGAGGCTAGAGGGAAGCCACTCACCAAGTAGGACCCCCAGAACCCTGAAACCCTTTAACCCCTATACAGGTATTTGGAATTACACAGGGAACTGGAGATCACTACCTGTGGAAGGCTGCAGTCCGATGAGAGTAGTAGTCAGGCAGGGTCAAACCAGGAATAGCGGAACAGGGACAGAATCGGCAGGCAGTGACGTAGTCAGCAAACGTAGCAGAGGTCAGATCCGGGTCGGGCAGCAAGGTACAAAAACAGTAGGCAGAAGAGTAGTCAAAACACGCAGAAGTCAACACCGGAATCACCAACAGAATAGGACGTAACAGGAGCCAGGAAAATCAGAACTATATCTGGCAGTAATCATGTAGCAGAAGGGGAAATAAGAAGGGTGTAGTGTCTTCCCATTGGCTGTAGCTGAACGCTGGCAAGTTCAGCTGGAAGACACATGCCACCCACAGTCAGCCAGCGGTACTACAGATCCCAAGCTAACCCAGCCCAGTGGATGATCGGAGCCTGCGCCCACTGGTGCCGCTGGCGTCGACTTCTCTCCCATCACCAGCACCATCCACGGCAGGAACATGGCGTCGCCTGGCGATCGGAGCAGAAATCGCTGGAGCAGACTCCGGCGGTGGCGTAACAATCATCCACTAAATCTTTGAGTTTGATACTATGTTCAATATATAGACAATCATCTTGGGTATCTCATACATAAATTTGACTTGCAAGAATTTAGCATATGATTAGTTATGCAGATTCTTGTCATGTTACTGAATTGTTCCTTTTTTGCTCCTGGTGTTTAAACATTTTTTTTATTTTTGTGCACTACACATTACAACCTGTTCTCACATTCCCTAATAGTTCAGTGTTTTATTAGACTGAGCCCCAATTAAAAAGTTACTGGTTTAAATCGAGGAGCAGCAAAGAAGAAGATTTCACAAGAAAAGAGAAACAGTATTACTCAGCTCATTGATTTGTGGTTTCTTGACCAAGAAAATTGCCAAGCTGCATGATTTGAGCAGAATGATAGATTAAAGAATACGAAATGAAGTCCATCTATCTATTCAACAGTCAAGAGGTGGACGACCAGGCAAAATATCAGTGTCAACAAGTTGGTTCATCACAAGGTCTATCAGTTCTGGCTTGACAAACACATCAGTGGAGATGGCTCATATGCTTTGTAATAGTGAGATCACAGATGTTGATGCAAGCAACATGTGACACACATCATATAAGTCTGGAATAGTGACCCAAAAAAAGTGAAGACGGTCTTAACTTTAATATCACCAAAAGAGCATTGGCTCCATTTTTCAAACAACTACGAAAAGTGTACAGTAGAAGTTTGGAAACAGGTAATTTCAAGCATTGAGATGAAAGTCAATAAACTAGGCTCCGATGGGTGCAAATGAGTCTGGAAGAAACAAGGGGAAAAGGGGCTAGCAGAATGAAAAATTGAATAAAATGTCAAGTTTCGTAGAGGAAGCTTCTTGATGTAGGAGTGCTTCTCAGCCAAAGGCATTGCATACTTGACCAGGATCAATGGTGGTCTCAATACTGAGCTATATGTGAATATTCTACAAGACCAGTTACTTTCTACACTCGTGTACAATGGGTGTGAAAAGGATGACATAGTGTTCTAGCAGGGGAACAACCCGAAGAATACATCAAGATTAGAGAAGAAATGGTTCAATGTCAATTAAGTAAAGCTGCTGAATTGTCCCCCTTAGTCCCCAGGCTTTAACCCAAACAAACACTTGTCAGTAGAGTTGAAGAAAAAGCTGAATACATACCCAAGTGAGTCAGTATTGGGTGTGTGTAGAAAAGTCCTAGGATAAGATTTCGGTTGACAAATGTTTGAACCTGATCAAGAGTATGCCCAGAAGGATTCAGGCAGTGTTGAAAGCCAAAAGTGAATTTGCAAAATACTAGCAAAATAATAAAATTTAAATTTAGATTTTTAGGAATAAAACAATAACAATGCAGTGACAGGACAAACATATGTATAGCTAATCATATGCTAAATATTTGAAATTCAAATTTACGTATGAGATAGCCTAGATGAGTGTCTATAAATGAAGGTAGTCTCATGCTCCAAGCTGTAGTGGATGGTAAGATATGGAGTCTGAAAAGTCAAAAGTTGAAAACATTGTTATCCTTTTGCTTTTCAGTATAGGTTTGATCTGAAGTCTGCATTTATTTATGGATTTGGTGAGTGTGTGTTCAATATGTTTGTGTTATATGTCTGACATGTTCCCAATGGAATGTATGCTATATGTATAAATAGAGCTGAAAAAGTTAAGCATGTAAAAATATGCTCATTAAGGAATTATTTTTATTACTGTTTGGCAATAATATTTCTGAAATATGTGTTGGTTTTAGGTACATTAGTTTACATTTTTAGATAACTATATGGAAAATGTTGGCGTGTATACAATAGAATGTATTTGCATTGTTTATAATATAAGTTCTGTCTGGATTTTTTATAAATACGCTTTATTTGTGGTGGCGCTGTGTTAATGCATGGGAATTTCTGATCAGTGTATGTGACATTCCTCTCACATATTCAAGTTGTTGAGCTCCTTTGAAAAAAATAACAAATATACCCCAGATGATGATGCAAAGAATCAATAAAGTGTCTTATCATCAAACAATTCTTAACATTAACTAAGTCAGAGATTATATGATACACAACTTCAGAGAACCAACAAACCTAATGAAAAAACTGCCCTGTAAATAAAAACATTTTTTTATTCACTGAAAGTAATAATTGGATCCAATTAAATGGCAACAAAACCTTTTTACATCTATTGCTTCTTAAGCACACTACTTCTTTATAATAAAGCTTAAAATTGTAATAGGTTTTTATCATTGTATACTATGAAAAATCCATGGCCTTATTATGAGTGTTTAGCTTTTTTTGACTGCTGAGACTCACCTCCTGATTTTTCTTCAATATTAGCTGGCAAGTGAAAGATAAAAGTTGGTGCATGATTGGGGCAGCAATATGGCTTATTGGTTATAGAACTGTTGCTTTGTAGTGCTGGGATCCTGGGTTCAATCCTGTCACGTCTACACCAGAGTCTGCACCTGCAACTTCTGCTTCGATCACCAGACAATGCCGTATTGCCATCGTGGGCAGTGCAGGTGATGGGGGATGAATCAGTGGCTCTGGTGTGTGCAGGCTCCGCCCATCCACTAAGCTAGGTTTCACTAGGACCTGCAGTACCACTGTCTGACTGTGGTTGTGGGGGTGTGTGTGCCTTCCAGCTGAAGTTACCACCTTTTAGCCAGGGCCAATGGAAAGGCACCACACCCTTATTATTCCTCCTCCAGTCTGTCGGTCACCACCAGATATAGTCTTGTGGTACTATTGTTAGTTCTCTGCTTCACACCCTGCTGAACTACTGATTCCTGTGTTTTTACATTTGCCTGTTCTCTAACGACTCTCTTCCCTGCCATTTTGTACTTCACTACCATCTTCGGTTTGACCTTAGCCTGATTTGCTGACTACTCTCTTGTCTGATGATTTTGCTCCTTTTATACCTCCTGGTTTTGACCCTGCCTGACCACTAGTCTTCTCTGGATTGCAGCCTTCCATAGGCAGCGACCTACTGGACCTAGTAGTAATTCCAGATCCCTGTACAGGGGTTAAAGGGCTTTGGGGTTCTCGTGATCCTGCAGAGTGGGTGGCTAGCCCTAGTCTGTCCATGACAGCCATCCTTAGTCTGTGGTCCCAGGCAGACATCACAAATCCCCACCAAAAGACACCATCTGCAAGGAGTGTGTATGTTAACTCTAAATTTATGTTTGTTTCCTCTCATGATCCAAAGACATACTGAAAGGAAATTTAGATTGTGAGGACAGTGATAATGATGTCTGCAAAGTGCTGTGGCATATCACGGTGCTATATAGGAAAAAACATAATATATAAGATTCAGTAAGCAGAGCTAGATCCACTTTAAGTTGGACCCATGTAATTAGCTGAAATGTGTGCGCGTGACATCCTGATTCTAAACTATAAATAAAAAGCAACAGAACAAAAAAGAAACCCTACTTTCTTAACTGCAATCACTCAAAATAATAATGTCACATGACTGCTGTGGCAAGATTGATTGGCTTCAGAAGCCATGTGCTGTTTTACTGCACACAAAGACTGAAGGGACAGCCATAGTACCAGCGCTAAATATGTAAAGGAAAGGAAAAATGAATGGCTTCTTGTTTTTGTACTACAACATTTGCTGGAATTTTTTTGTACACTAGGTAACCCTTTGAAAACCCATTAACTCTTCATTTTATCTTTTCTGATATTATTTTCAAACTTCTGTAGTAAAAAAATACTTTAACATCTCCTTTACAGTCTTTAGTAAACTTTAAAAGTAAATTAATTAATCGCCAAAGGTTAGTAAGACCATTATTCAATACAAATTGGGTGGCTGTGATCTACTACAGGCCTAAGGCAAGTGTGAGAGGCATTTTTTTCTTGGCATTATTTTTTTTTTTCTTGGACTTAAACTCCCTTTTTAAATTAATATTGTAAATGTACTTTATTAGTATTAAAAATTTAGTGTTACATTTGGTGTAATGTATGTGGAAATGTAGAAAAATGTCAACTTTTTCATATTCCGATCATTTAAGTCTTATTTAAAATTGTTTTTAACCCCTTCACCACCCAGCATATCTTCACCTTCCTGACCAGGTCAAATTTTACAATTCTGACTGTAGACACTTTATGAGTAGTGATGGGCGAATAGTAACTATTCGTGTTCAGATTATTCATAATGAATCCCAAAGCACTTTTCAGGTGTTCATTGCGAATAGTGATGGGTGGGCCCGGACTGTAAATGTCTGCTCTTGAGCCTGGAGTTCTCAGGGAACTCTGGGTAATTATCCATATCCTGCCAGCCTTGTATCGTATTTTTCGTTTTATAAGACGTACCGGATTATAAGATGCACCCCAAATGTAGAGATAAAAAAAATAAAAATGGGGTCTGTCTTATACTCTGGTGTTGTTTTACCGGAGGAGGGCAGCAGCGATGGTGAAGCAGGGTCACAGAAGGCAGAGACTGTGCTAGCAGTGGAGGCGGCTCAGTAGCATCATCAGCGGTGGCTTAATGGCGTCATCAGTGGCGGCGGCTCAGTGGTGTCATCAGCGGCAGCGGCTCAGTGGAGCCATCAGCGGTGGCAGCTCAGTGGCGTCATCAGCGATGGCTCAATGGCATCATCAGTGGCGGCTCAGTGGCATCAGCAGCAGCGGCTCAGTGGCGTCAGCAGCGGCGGCTCATTGGTGGAGCAGGCCGGTGCGGTGAGCGTCTCAGTCTGTTTGTGGTCCCAGTTCAACTGATGGCGCCTGGAGCGGCGCGTGCGCAGATGGAGCTCTCATCCAAGAGCTCCATCTGCGCACGTGCTGACTCCCGGCGCCATTATTTGAAACTGGGACCGCGGACACACTGGGACACTTGCCGAACAGCCACCGCAGTCCGCACAGCAACCCGCATGTGCAGAATGGGAACCAGCAGGCCGCCCACCCGCCCACTCGCCCGCACAGAGGCAGCTGGCCTCAAGGACAGAGAGGCAGCCGGCACCGACAGGCACCCGTCTATCCACATGAAGCCACAGGCACCCGACCGCCCACATGCAGTCACTGGCCGCCCAAACTCACCCGGTCACACGCTGTCACACGCTACGATATGTCAAACGGCGCCGGATGTGCGTTACTTACGACAAGACCCCGACGACATATCGTTTGAAATATCGTAGCGTGTAAAGCCTGCTTTAGCTGCAGAAATGAGCAGTGATGTCACTGAGTTTATTTGTAGTCACGGTACCCCACCTTTGATAGCAGGTAAACTGGCCACAGGTGAACTCATTAATCTCAGTGACCTTACCTCAGATGAGGTCACTGAGTTCACAGACCTGCATCTCGTGGGAGAAAACTGCTTTTTTTTGCCAAGAGATGCAGATTTGGTACTGAAATTTATACCACTTATTCCGGAAACCACTCTGTGGCTCCTTGCAAAAAGATCACATCAAAACTGCATCATAATGCATGCGGTTTTTATTAATTATTTTTTGTCAGCAGATGCAGATTTGGAGCAGGAATATAGTGTATAAATTTAAGCACCAAATCTGCATCTCTTGGCAACAAAATGCACACAAACAGTTTTGATGCTGTTCTGGTGTGGTTTTCTGCCAAGAGGTGTAAATGTGTTGCTAAAATGTCAGCACCAGATTTTTGCACTAAATATGCATTTTCTGGCAGAAAACTGCACCAAAATGGCTTCAAAGCTATTTGTGTGCATTTTTTGGCCAAGAGATGCAGATTTGGCACCAAATCTGCATCTCCTGGCAAAAGTAAATCGCATCAAAACCGCATGCATAAAGATGCAGTTTTGTTGCAATTTTTTTGCTAGGAGATGCAGATTGGGTGCAGGAATATTATGTATAAATTTCAGCACCAAATCTGCATTTTTGGATTAGATGTGGGTTTCTCCCAGGAGATGCATGTTTGTGAACTCATTGACCTCACCTAAGGGGAGGTTACTGAATTCAATAGGTTCACCTGAGGTTAGTTTACCTGTGCTCACAGATACCATGGGAAATCTCCAGCTGTGACAGCAAATAAACTGAGTGACATCCCTGCTCATTGCTGTGGCTCAGTCAGTCTCTGCCTGAAACCACACCATTCAAACATGTTCTGTGACGTCAGTATTTATGTAACAGAGCCGGAATCGTCATGGGACCACTTGTGGATTACGTCAAGACTGAGTATTTGGGGTTAATACAGAGGTGAAAGAAGGTGGGGTTTTGTGTATTTTATTTCAAATAAATGATTTTGCCATTGTTTGTGTTTATTTCTTTTCACTTACAGATTAGTAATGGCGGCTTTAATAGACTATCCACATTACTAATCTAGAGCTTAGTGGCAGTGGCAGCTGTCATTAACCCCTTATTACCCCTATTGTCTGAAGCCACAACATGCGGATATGTTCTGTGCCCGTGCACTGTGACTTCGGTATCTATGTAGCATAGTTGGAATCGTGTGCATTGGGTATTTGGTTTAATAAAGGGGTGAAAGAGGGTGTTTTTTGTATTTTATTTCAAATATATTATTTTTTTCATTGTGTTTATTTCATTTCACTTACATATTAGTAATGAGGGGGTATCTTAGACTCCCCCATTACTAATCTATGGCTTACTGGCAACTGTAAGCTGTCATTAACCCCTCATTACCCCGATTGCCACCGCACCAGGCCAATCGGGATGATTTGGGTAAATGTTCCGGGATTGTCACATCTAATGGATGCAACAATTGTGGGCGGCTGCAGATTGCTATTTTTAGTTTGGGGGGCCCAATTACCATGGACCTCCCCAGCCTAAGAATACCAGCCCCAAGCTGCCGGCTTTATCATAGTTGGGTATACAAATTGTGGGGGGTCCGCTTGCAATTTTTGTAAATATTTATTTAAATAATTAAAAAAATCTGCAGGTAGTCCCTCTTATTTTGATACACAGCCAAGGTAAGCACACGGCTTAGTACTGCAGCTTGTAGCCGTATGCTTTATCTGTGCTTGGTATCATAATATGGAAGGATCCTATGCCATTTATTTTAAATTTCTTTTTAGATCAATATGGACACGCACACAGCATCTGTGATAGTAAGCAGTCAGACATGCAGTCACACAGGGTGGGGGTACGCAAACTGCCAGTGGGTGGGGGAAGCAGTGCATATACATGAGGTTAATGAATGACCCCGGAAGTAGTGTTTCAGCCACGCGGAAATTTGTAAGTATAATGCACCTGCTTTAATCCCCCTAGCCCCTTTCTACCACCATCTTAAAGAGCATGATTCGGGTTTCCATAGACTTATACGGAGATAGGCATCAAGCCAGATCTTCAGGATTAATTCCGGGCCCAAATCATTTTTTTTTATTTTAAAAGATAAATCTGCTTGGACCTGCTAATCCCGGGTAGAGATGACAGAACTGGCTGAGGTTTGGTTTGATTTCGCCGAGCTCGCGTGTGTTCACTGAACACATTGATTTCAATAAAGGCAAAAGAAAAGGCATAGACAATACCTTTAGGGGGTTCAAAAGCTACCAAAACAGCTCAAATCGTTTTGCAATAGTCACACTGTTGTGGCACAGCCATGAACTTCCTACACTATTAACATAAGAAATATTGGATGTATGACAGGAGTAGGCCTGTTGCTCTATATAATCTGCTATATCATAAAATATATAACTTGGAGACCCATCTTAGAGTCTCTTTATTTCCAAAAATTAGAGTCACACAGCAGGATAGTTTCATCATTTGCCCCAGAATACTCAGTGTATTTTCAGAGCAGGTTTCCATAGGCCATGCACCACACAGGGTATGGCCCAGCATTTACATTTTTCAAATCAAGAGGTAGGTAGATGAGTGACAGGTGTAGGAATCTTGCTCTGAAACCCTTGCCACTACAGACAAGACACAACTTGGAGACCCAATTAGGGGTCTCCATATTTCCAAAATAAGGGGCAGATACCAGGACAGTTTTGTCAATTGCCCCAGAATACCCATAGTGTCATTTCACAGCAGTCTGGCATGGGCCATGCACCACATAAGATAAGACTCTCCATTTAAAAAAAAATAAAAAAAATGGGCTTGTTGTGACTCAGGAGGATGCAAAAGGAGCAGGAATAAGAGGAATAGTACGTGTTTTATGCAAAAAGACAAGGTGTAATTGTAAGAGCAGTGGACACACCACTTGATTGTTGCACCACAAAGACACTTATTATTAACATCAGCAGCAGTTGCAACAGTTTTCCATGACAAAAATGTCTTAGACTGTAATAATGCGATATCAATGCAGCACACTGAAAAGTACAACATTGGTGATTCTGCATGCACAGTTTGCAACTGGGGTGGAAAAGTAAATGGAAATTTATTACTTGTTCATCTTGATGAAAGTTAGGCGCTCAACAATTTCAGGGGAGAGCCGGATTCACTTATCCATAAGGACACCACGAGCTGTGCTGAAGACATGTTCTGGGAGATCCTTGTCTGCCGGGCATGACAAAATCTCTAAGGCGTGACTGGTCAGCTCAGGCCACGCTTCCATTTTTGAAGCCCAAAATGAAAAAAAGGGTCCGACCCACCCCCGATGGCATTGATATTGAGCTTGAGATACTTCGCTACCATCGTTTCACTATGTCGTTCACAGTTCCCTATGTGTCAGACATGTGCTCCGTTCTGCTGTTTCATGGGATGGTTTACAAAATGTGTTCCACAAGTTGCAAAAATAGCTTCTACCACTTAAACTGTTGCTGCTAATATTTCTGCAATGACAACTGAATGTTACCGATGTTTGACGTAAAGAACTGCAATGCAAAATGGGTGCCTCACTGCTGTCTTGGGGAAAAGCACTCTTAAGTAGAGATGAGTCAACCTTTCAAAGTTCGGTTCGCCGATCTTTGGTGAACTTTCTGATGTTCACCAAACAATCCGTTGAACATTTTCCAACCACATTGGATTCAATAGGAGGCCAAATCTCCAGAGGCATCAAGATGACAGACAGGCATAAGGCTAGTGCTCCCAGACCCCTGACACTACACCATTGCCTAGTCTGCACAGTCTGGGAAAGGCAAAGGCATTGAACAGCCATGACTTGTTCATCTTTATGAAAGTTAGGCGGTCTACACTTTCAGAAGACAACTGGATGCGCTAATCCGCCAGTACACTGACAGCAGCGCTGAAAACATATTCTGAAAGAACTCTGGCTACTGAGCAGGCCAAAACTTCCAAGGAATGACTAATGCGCACCAGGGTCCAATCTCCCCTTATTGTATTGATATTGAGCTCTAGATACTCCTGCACCATCCTCTCCAGTCAATCACTATGTGTCGGAATTCTACCCTGTTCTGCTGGTACATGCGATGGTCTAAGAAATGTGTGCCAAACCTCACAGAATTGCTGATATCACTTGAATTGCTGCTGCTGCTAATGTGTCTGCATTGATGATGCAATGTTCCCACAGTTGGAGTTCCAGAACTGCAATGCACACTGTCTGCCTCACTGCTGTCTTGTGGAAAAATACTGTTTAGATGGTCTACAAGCTTGTTTTGATACTCCAGCATCTGAACGTCTCTTTCCAGGGGAATTCATCTTGCTAAATTTACTATTATACCATGGATCTAACAGAGTAGCAACCCAGTGGACAGCATTATTTCTAATCCTAACAACAAGGACATGATGTTGCAGATAGTACAGCAAAAAGGCGCTCATATGTCGGACGCTTCCATGAGGTCCACGTCCATGTTGTGTTAGTGGCGAGGTAACACTCAAGCTCACACCTCCTCCATCCCCTCCCCCCCAACCACAGAGAAGAGAGACAGGATCAATATCTTCTTCATCTACTGAGTTTTCTGCAACCATCACCTCTTCCTCCAGATGACGACTACTCAAACCACATGGGGGGGGGGACTAAATTCTTGCCCTGGGTACCAGAAAACCTACTTCAAGCAACTTGATGAATTTGAAATTCAAACGATTCCCTCAATCATCACTAATATTTATGCATTGTTTGAATAATGTTCCAATTCTAGAATCTCTCACCAGATTGGGATTCATGATTTATAGAGATATGCAGCCATAATTGTAAGTGTATATGAAATGTTAATAACCAATTATTTTTCAGAAGAGACAGGACCTCCATTTGGCCTTTCTGGTTGATTGAAATCAAAGTGCACGTAATTAACATGTAGGACTAAAATCATAAATTGCCCCTTCATCTACTGTTTAAAATTATAAAGAATTATGTGCTTTTTTTTCCAGCACAAAATATATCAGTAAATTGTCTAAATATGTTTCATTTACACTTAAATTAACCTGTAAATAAAGTATACTTATTATCTTCCCCGCCATGAAAGCATAATTAATTAAACAAAAGTACAACAAAAGTTTAATTTGTTTTAGAGAGTGAAAGTTCAGTATTTTATATCATATGTCTAATCAAATTACTCAGAAATTGTGAAATTATAGCTTCTCCTTTAATTAATTTATATTTTCATAATATAAGAATTTGTTAATCAAATAAATGATATAATAATCTAACGTTAACTGACTGTCGCAGTACTAACATCAAAATTTGGAAAATATATAAAGAGAAAAATTGTTAAATTATAGTGGTTTAACAAATTGCTTTTTTGGCAGGTGGGGAGGAGGTAAGGGGGGGAGTACTACAGATTTTGTTAGCAGCTTTTTGTCCATTTTTTTAAACCAAAGTCATAAGAGGATTCAAATTGAATTGGAAATATATAGAAAAAACTTATTATTTTCTTTCTACTTAGGACTTCACCTGATGAGGTGGATGCTATAAGATGTAAGTTAAGGTTAGCAGTAGAGTTGAGCGCGGTTCGCGGTTCGAGGTTCTCCAGTTCGGGGCTTGAGTGATTTTGGGGGCTGTTAGAGATCGAACTAGAACTCGAGCTTTTTGCAAAAGCTCGATAGTTCTAGATACGTTCGAGAACGGTTCTAGCAGCAAAAAGCAGGGCTTTTTACAGCTACAGTGTGCAGGAGCCATCGCTGGCAGCCTGCCACAAGCTGGTAACCAAGATAAACATCGGGTATCCAAGCAAAGCGCTTTGGTTAGTAACCCGATGTTTATCTTAGTTACGTGCAGGAAGCCCACACTTCCCGCTCAGCTCATTCCGCCCCCTCCTGCCCGCGGCATGTACACACACACACACACACACACATCCTCCCCCCCCCGCCCCGCTCGGCTTACCTGCGCTGATGAAGTCCCGCCATCCCGACCTCAGCGCTGTCACTGTCCTCCATGGCCGCCGCTTGTCACATCACCTCTCGCTTCCGACCCGAGACTGACTAGCGGTGACGTCACGGGCCTCTCGCGATACTTGGTGTGAAGGCGCCGGTCACTGAACTCAGTGACAGGGGCTGTCGGCAGTGCTGGAGATCAGCGCAGGTAATGTACCTCGCTGACAGCAGCACTTGTCATCCCCTGCAATGACCTGGGCTGACCCATTGATGTTAGCTCAGGTCACTGCACTGCTCTCCCAGCCAATGGGGAACATCCTGCTCTTCATTGACTGGGACAGTGTGGATCGTCATGGCAACCCCTTGGATTACAGCAGACCTGGATTTGTTTTTCATTTTAATAAATTGGTTAAAGAGGGAATGTTTTGGGGAGTGTTTTTTCAAATAAAAATGTGTTTGTCGTCTATTTTTTTTTATTACTGACTGGGTTGGTGATGTCGGGTATCTGATAGACGCCTGACCTCACCAACCCCAGGGCTTGATGCCAGGTGACATTACACATCTGGTATTAACCCCATATATTACCCCGTTTGCCACCGCACCAGGGCGCGGGATGAGCTGGGGCGAAGCACCAGGATTGGCGCATCTAATGGATGCCCCACTTCTGGGGCGGCTGCGGCCTGCTATTTTTAGGCTTGGGAGAATCCAATAACCATGGACCTCCCTAGTCTGAGAATATCAGGCCCCAGCTGTCTGCTTTACCTTGGCTGGTGATCCAATTTTGGGGGACCCCTACGTGTTTTTTTTTAAAAATTATTTATTTAATTTAAAATAACAGCGTGGGGTGCCCTCAGTTTTGGATTACCAGCCAAGGTGAGGTTGCCAGCTGTGGTCTGTAGGCTGCAGCCATCTGCTTTACCCTAGCTGGCTACAGAACTAGGGGGAACCCTACGTCATTTTTTTTTTCATTTTTTTGGCTAAATACAAAGCTAAGCACCCCTTAGTGCCACATGAAAGGCACCAAAGGGTGCTCCACTTTTTCTCCATTTTTTTCTCCACTTTTTCTCCACTTTTTCTCCACTTTTTCTCCACTTTTTCTCCACTTTTTCTCCACTTATTCTTCACTTTTTCTCCACTTTTTCTCCACTTTTTCTCCACTTTTTATCCATTTATTCTCCACTTTTTCTCCATTTTTTTCTCCACTTTTTCTCCAATTTTTCTCCACTTTTTCTCCACTTTTTCTCCACTTTTTCTCCACTTTTTCTCCACTTATTCTCCACTTTTTCTCCATTTTTTTCTCCACTTTTTCTCCACTTTTTCTCCACTTTTTCTTCATTTTTTTCTCCACTTATTCTCCACTTATTCTCCACTTTTTCTTCACTTTTTCTCCATTTATACTCCACTTATTCTCTACTTTTTCTCCACTTTTTCTCCACTTTTTCTCCACTTTTTCTCCATTTTTTTCTCTACTTATTCTCCACTTATTCTCCACTTTTTCTCCACTTTTTCTCCACTTTTTCTCCATTTATTCTCCACTTTTTCTCCACTTTTTCTCCACTTTTTCTCCATTTATTCTCCACTTTTTCTCCACTTTTTATCCATTTATTCTCCACTTTTTCTCCATTTATTCTCCACTTTTTCTCCACTTTTTCTCCACTTTTTCTCCACTTTTTCTCCATTTATTCTCCACTTTTTCTCCACTTTTTCTCCACTTTTTCTCCACTTTTTCTCCACTTTTTCTCCATTTTTTTCTCCACTTTTTCTCCTCTTTTTCTCCATTTATTCTCCACTTTTTCTCCACTTTTTCTCCATTTTTTTCTCCACTTTTTCTCCACTTTTTCTCCACTTTTTCTCCACTTTTTCTCCACTTTTTCTCCATTTATTCTCCACCTTTTCTCCACTTTTTCTCCACTTTTTCTCCATTTATTCTCCACTTTTTATCCACTTTTTATCCATTTATTCTCCACTTTTTCTCCACTTTTTCTCCATTTTTTTCTCCACTTATTCTCCACTTATTCTCTACTTTTTCTCCACTTTTTCTCCACTTTTTATCCATTTATTCTCCACTTTTTCTCCACTTTTTCTCCACTTTTTCTCCATTTATTCTCCACTTTTTCTCCACTTTTTATCCATTTATTCTCCACTTTTTCTCCACTTTTTCTCCACTTTTTGTCCACTTTTTCTCCACTTTTTCTCCACTTTTTCTCCACTTATTCTCTACTTTTTCTCCACTTTTTCTCCACTTATTCTCCACTTTTTCTCCGTTCTTTTTCTATGGTCGGTCTACCCATTAGCTCTACCATGCATACTGTAGCTCTACACCTACTGCACATGTTACTTTATGATTGACATCTCTTTCGTACCAGAGCTGTCTAAGTCTACTCTGACCCCATATTTGTCATTACTATATTGTCCTTGTACTGTATTATGACATTTGTATCATGTGTTTCATTTCTTGCTGTGTTGCAATTTTTTTGCTGCATCCCAATTGTACCTCTACATTGTTCGAGTTTATGTTATTTTTCTCTCACTCTTATGTGATACTGATTATTGTCATTTTTCATGATTACATGCAGATAAGTCCAATCTGACGAAGGCTCAGGCCGAAACGTCATTTGTAACTTGTTTTGGACAAAAACATATATGCTTATGAAAAAAAATTTCTTAATACGGACCAATAAAGAGTGATTTTGCATTACTATCCATTGTGACTTACTGACTTAGTCTGGGAGATTTAGAGTGCCGTGGTTACTCACTAATTTTATCTATTATTACCTCTGAGCACCTATATACCAGTGAGCAGAGCTTCCTCTACAGTAGTTCTCCTGATTAGGCATGCCCTTACCTCATGAGCAGGGCATTGCAGCTTTGGTAGCAACCATTACGACATGGACTCTGCTGCTGTGGACCCGGGGAGAGTGAGTGCAGATTCATTGCACCCACACTCCTCACATGAAGGGTCCGCACTCCTAGAAAATGGGGGATACGTTCCCTGAGTGTCTCCCCCCCATATTCTAGACGGTCCAGAGTCGTCGTGGGACCCCTTTATTTTTTTTCTTACAATAAATTGGTGAAAGAGGAAATGTTTTGGGGACTTTTTTTTCAAATAAATTTCTTTTGTCGATTTTTTGTTTTTGTTAGTACTGACAGTTTATGATGTTGGGTATCTAATAGACGCCATGACATCACAAACTGCTGGGCTTGATCTCAGGTGACTTTACAGCTAGTATCAACCCGATTTATTACCCCGTTTGCCACTGCACCAGGGCACGGGATGAGCTGGCACGATTGGCGCATCTAGTGGATGCGCCACATCTGGGGTGCCTGCGGCCTGCTATTTTTAGGCTGTGAAGGCCCAATAACTATGGACCTTCCCACCCTGAGAATACCAGACCACAGCTGTCCGCTTTACCTTGGCTGGTGATCCAATTTGGGGGGGACCCTACTTTTATTGTGTAATTATTAATATTTATAAAATAATTATAAAAAAGAGCCTGAGGGGACATCCACATTGGATCCCCAACCACGGTAAAGCTGCCAGCTGTGGTTTTCAGGCTACAGCCGTCTGCTTTACCCTAGCTGGCTATCAAAAATGGGGGGACCCAACGTCATTTTTTTTTTAACTATTTTTTAAATAGAAAAAATTAATGGGCTTCCCTGTATTTTGATTGCCAACCAAGGTAATGGCAGGCAGATGGGGGTGGCAACCCATAGCTGTCTGCTTTATCTGCGCTGAGAATCAAAAATACCGCGGAGCGCTACCTCATTTTTTTAAAGATTTATTTTTACAGCACTGTGATGTCCAGCAATCAAAATACAGGGAAGCCCATTTTATTTTTAGTTATTTAAATAAATAATTACAAAAAATATATATGGGCTCCCGCTGCATTTTTTGTATTGCTAGCTAAGGGTAATCCAAGCAGCTACTGGCTGCTAACCCCCACTGCTTGGTGTTACCTTCACTGGCAATGGAAAATCCAGGGAACTATTTTTTTATTTTTTTTGCCAAAAAACTACAAAAAAAGGACGTGAGCTTCGCCATATTTTTGTATGCTAGCCAGGTATAGCAGGCAGGTGCTGGAAGAGTTGGATACAGCGCCAGAAGATGGCGCTTCTATGAAAATGCCATTTTCTGAGGCGGCTGCAGACTGCAATTCGCAGCAGTGGGGCCCAGAAAGCTCAGGCCAACCTGTGGTGCGGATTCCAATCCCCAGCTGCCTAGTTGTACCTGGCTGGACACAAAAATGGGGCAAAGCCTACGTCATTTGTTTTCTAATTATTTCATGAAATTCATGAAATAATAAAAAAAGGGCTTCCCTTTATTTTTGGTTCCCAGCCGGGTACAAATAGGCAACTGGGGGTTGGGGGCAGCCGTACCTGCCTGCTGTACCTGGCTAGCATACAAAAATATGGCGAAGCCCACATAATTTTTTCAGGGGGCAAAAAACTTCTGCATACAGTCCTGGATGGAGTATGCTGAGCCTTGTAGTTCTGCAGCTACTGTCTGTCTGTATGGAGAAGAGCAGACAGCAGCTGCAGAACTACAAGGCTCAGCATACTCCATCCAGGACTGTATGCAGAAGTTTTTTGCCCACCAAAAAAATGACGTGGGCTTTGCCATATTTTTGTATGCTAGCCAGGTACAGCTGGCAGCCACGGGCTGCCTCCAACCCCCAGTTGCCTATTTGTACCCGGCTGGGAACCAAAAATATAGGGAAGCCCGTTTTTTTTAATTATTTCACTTATTTCATGAAATAATTAAAAAACAAATGACGTGGGCTTCGCCCCATTTTTGTGTCCAGCCGGGTACAACTAGGCAGCTGGGGATTGGAATCCGCAGCACAGGTTAGCCCGAGGTTTGTGGGCGCCTCTGCTGCGGATTTCAGTCCGCAGCCGTCCCAGAAAATGGCGCTCTCATAGAAGCGCCATCATCTGGCGCTGTATCCAACTCTTCCAACAGCCCTGGAGCCGGGTGGCTTGTTGGGTAATCATGAGTTAATACTGGCTTTGTTTTACCAGCCAGTATTAAGCCAGAGATTCTTAATGTCAGGCACGTTTGACCCGGCCATTAAGAATCTCCAATAAAGGGTTAAAAAAAGACACCACACAGAGAAAAAATACTTTAATAGAAATAAATACACAGACACATTAGAGACTCCATCTTTATTACCCCCTGTCAGCCCTCCACGATCCTGCTCTTCTGTCTTCTTTCTTTCTAGTGTAGTAGTAGTGACGATTGTAGTGAGGATGAGATTCACCAGCTCATCGCTTGGGGCTGGGGAACCTCCATCCTCACTACAATCATCACTAGTGTAGTAGTAGTGACGATTATAGTGAGGATGAGATTCACCAGTTCATCACTTGGGGCTGGGGAACCTCATCCTCACTACAATCCTCACTACAATCGGGAAGCAGCGTGCAGCCTTCACTCCATGAGTGATCAGTGCTGGCTGCTAGCGGTAACGCTGACAGACGCGTTACCATAGCAACGGTGCTCTCGGAGCCGCGGTTAGCGGTGACGTCACCGCTAACTGCATTGCTATGGCAACGGTGATCTCCGTTAATGACCGGCTGTGTCAGCCGGTCCCTAACGGAACGGGGAGTCGATCGTGTGCTAGAGCATGTCGCCGGTACACGGCGATACACATATGTGCACCGTGTACCGGAGAGATGCACTCGCAGGTCCTACATGACGTGTCATAGTCATGTGACCAGTCTGTAGCCAATGAGATAATAGCCACGTGACTGGTCACATGGCTATTTTGATGTCACGATAGGTCCTGCATCTCTGCTGGCAGTGCAGGTCACTGGGAGGATTCAGCGATCATCGGATGGAATAGCGGCAGGAGACAGAGTGCAGAAGGGATCGTGAGGACCGGTAAGTGTTATGGCAATGTTTATTAACTGTTTGTGTACATTTATAATGCATTTTTATGTGTTTGTGATTGCCTCCCATTATAGCCTATACGTTCGAGTTCGGTTCGTCGAACGTTCAACGAACCGAACTCGAACGGGACCCCCATTCGGCGAACCGGCCTCGAGCCGAACAGGGACCAGTTCGCTTATCTCTAGTTAGCAGCACAGACTAGGTAGAACTGGACTAACCAGACAGAAGGTGACAGAGACGTATTCATACATTTTCAGGATGGATTTGTTTAACTACAGCATCAGCAGTTGGATGTATAGAAAATTAAGTATCTTGAAAGCAGAAATGAGTTTGAACTTGTAGCTTGAGTCAGCAGAGCTTTATAGCAGAGAAGAGTTTGTAATTTGTAGCTTGACAATGTAGCGATGACAGATTCACTAGCTAAATCTAGGAAGTAGTAGTTGAATGCTGGAATACAGCAAAATTTACATGGATGAGTAGGCCTGAAATAACTTTAGATCAGAAATGCTTGCGGGATTGCCAGAGGACTCCGGTGTACTGCAGAGGAAGTTGGCCATTGGTGAAGGGAATGTAAGGGCCCAGGGACAGAGGACCTCAAATATTCTATATGTCACAGTTGCTATTCTGGCACGAGGGTGCAGGGGTCGGGTTCCCTGGGTGGTCTATAAGGCCCTGATGTTCCCTGATATCCACCCCCACACAGTATCTACAGCTGATGGACAGTCCACAGACACGGTCATGGGGATAACAGTTGCTTTAATATAGCAGGAACAAAGAAAATCAACACAGAATATATGTTTTGCAGTCTTTTGTGGGTAGGCCACGGCAAAAAGAGCTTGGAGTTAAATGCTGAAGTGCAATTAGGGTTCTGGAGCTTTAAGAGCACAATTTGTTTCAGATGTAATACTGGTATGCTTTTAGAAGCAGGTTCAGAGTGTCTTGAGCTTAGAGGGTAGATATGACAAGATTGTACAGACCGGGAGTACTGGGGTTGATTTCACTGCTAGTTAAGACACGTGCAGTACTTGTAAGCAAATGTAGACAGTTGCCCAGCGCCCTACGGGGATTGGACGGCTGGTGTGTGGACAATGGCATGCAAGCCACTAATATTGCAGTGGGGCAGGAGACCATCAAACTTCTCCAATCTGCGTGCAGTAGGGTCTGGTATATACTCAGTATGCCCTACTGTCTGAAGAGATGCACAATGTATATCTGGCCAGTGAGGATTCAGGAAGCCTTTAGTATATTGGCTGTAAAAGTCCGGAAATTATGAAATTCTAGGCCTCGGGCCTAGTAGGAGTCTTGTGGTGAAGAGACACTCCACATAATCTCTGCCCTCAGAGGAGTCTCAGCCAGAACCAGAACATTCCAGTTCTTTCTCGACAGAGGCTGGAGAATAGCTCCACCTATTGAGCCATGTGACCAAGAACTGACCAATAGGATAACACCCAATGCACACTTCAGATTCTTACAGTTTTCATCAGTAGATGGTGCTAGAACACAACAAATGAAAAATGCTTTACTTATAACATATAACGTAATATTACATATAAGAGAAGGTACTTAAAAAAACAGACACAATCTGGACCGGGCCACTACAGGAGCAACACCCTACCCTGGAGCAGGGCTGTGGGATTAACAGTTTCTTTAAGTAAGACTTGGATTTTATATGTTTACATTGATTTGTGTATGAACTTTGGCTGATAATTGTACAATTCATAAAATTGAGATATTTAGCACATACTTGAAACAAATTGTTGGTTAGCAATGGATGGTAGGGGTTAACATCCACACTGTCATAGAAAAAGTGCAAGAAGACCATAATTCGTGATTTTATGTAACATGTTTTGGAGTTAAAATTCCTTCATTAGGATAATCACCATTACATACTGTCCATCCCACTGGTAGATCAGCTGATCGGCCGGGGGATGGACATTATGTAATAGTGATCCATCCATTGCTAACCATTGATTTCCCAGTGTCTGCAGCAGCTGTGTTTACGCTTTTTCAGTGGTCCTGCTTTCCACAACCCTACCAGGTGATCAATTCCTGTTTGTGTCACCATGTTTATCACACAGTTAAGACCCTATTGTGCACTATCTCACCCGCATTCAACTTTTAATCAAATTGTATGAGCCCATTTGTTAGCAACAAGACAACCTTTTCAGATGGGAACTTACAATAGCAGAATTGTGATTTGTCCTGATGAAGAATCTTTGGGCTTCGAAACACATTGACAAAAATCGCAGTTCAATACATCTTGGCTCCTACTTCATTGCTGAGCCTTTGGCAGTGCAGGATCTAACCCACCAGTCTCTATTTTTTTCTATCACCTTGTACACCATGGTTCTGAAGAAGTCTTTCTCATAACACTATTGAAGGGGTTATGACTTCCCAACTGAATCAATTGACCTTTTGTTTCTCCTGGTTGTCACTCCAATAAGACTCTATTCCGCTTTGTGTCTCTCCAGTTTGTTATAGTCCATCTTTGCATGCTTAGTAAAACAAACAAAGTTATGCACAAATGTATGTTCCATATATGCCTAATGTCTCTCATATATTCCATTTAGTAGCTGCCCATCATAGGAATTTGAAAATGATTCAGTACTGGTTTGTAGTAGAAAATATTTAATCATTCTAATTGTAATTATCTGGATGAGAGAGTCAGTTATAGCAATCCGAATGAGGTGATGAACATGTTTATGTAAATATGTAGTTATTTTGCAGATTAGGTACACGTTCATATTGTCAAAAGCATTTCATATTGTATTGTAATGTGAAAATTGTGGATATATTTTCTATTGCAATTTACTTGCTCATTGACTGTTCTTCAAACATCCATGTTTGATGTACAGTAATGAACCATTCTGCATAATTGCTCAAATTGTGTCAGCCAGCCTGCGCTGTAAACAAAATGTGTTTTCATTCAATTAGAAAAAAAAATCAATGCTTAGCCAAAGTTATTTGAATGGATTTGAGTATGCTGAAAAAAGACACAACATACATTCAATTTTTCGCTGATTTTACCTGATTGCAAAATTGACATTGTAAAGATGCATTGCAATCATTCAGGACAATTTGTTATAATTTTAACACACAAATCTAGATGAAATAAGAGAATGATTGGTAACTAGAGAACAATGGAATTTATTTGGCAAAGATAAAGAAAAACATTTAAAGAATTATAACTTTTATTTTACTATTACAGAGTATGCTAGGATATTTTAGACATTTAACTACAGATTATTAGAATTGTTAAATAGATTCAAATGTAAAATATTAACATGTAAAAAAATGAGAGGTTCAGTATTTTATGTGCCCTCAATTGTAAGATTTCTAAATCAAATACCATAGACAATCATCTGATTATAAAATACACCAACATTTAGACCACAAAAAATGATACCCCAAAAATGTAATACTTATTAAAACATCATTAACATTCTAAGGTAGTGGAGTTAAAATGCCACCTAGAATAGTGTTTTTTTTCTTTTTGGTCTAAGGGAAGGTATCTAATGTTTTGCTTGGTGGTTTCATATAGAAGTGGGGTCAGGGGAGAATATATTATTGGTGCAGCCTCTGCAGCCACACATGGGCCCAAGAGGTAAAGGGCCCTACCTCCAAAGTAGATGGAATTGTGCATTATGATGAGTTATCGAATTGCAAAGGACCCATATATTATTCTTGCTCAAGTGCACTCTTTTGTCTGTTTCAACCAAGTGAGCTGGCTTAATATTTTATTTTATAAAGTAAAAGTGTGAGTTAATAGTTGGTGGTTTTAGGGTTTATCAAGAAATTCATGTATTCCCTATTGGCTTATTGGAAATGGAGGATTTATACAGTATATCACAATAGTGAAGACACCTTTTACATTCTTGTAAATATTTTATTATATTTTTTAAAAAATGTATAGTAGTCAGTGTACAGCTTATATAACACTGTAAATTTGTTGTGCCCTCTGACTAACTTAACACACAGCCGCCATTAATGTCAAAACCAAACAACAAAAGTGAGTATACCGATAAGTAAAAATGGCCAAATTGTGCCCAATTAGCCATTTTCCATCTAAAGTGTCATGTGACTTATTACAAGGTCTTAGGTTTGAATGGGGAGCAGGTATGTTGAATTTTGTGTTATTGTTCTCACACTGTCATACTGCTGTGAGATGGCAACTGGCTAAGTTGTAAATGGCAAGTATGTAGCACAGAAGTGGTGTGAACCTGGAGGTCCGTTATGGCATGTGTAGTGCCATATATTTTGTGTTATAGTATTCACAGGACCAGGTTAACAGGTAGCTGGATTGATGGGTGGGTCTGAATACCTAAATACCCCACCCATGTGTGTGCCTGATATGTGTCACATGTCTGTAAAATGGAGACTGGTTGTTTGGCACATGGTGAGATGATGATGTTCAGTGTATGAGAAGCAATGTGTGAAAAGCAGTCTCTGACTTTGCAGTGTATTATATTACTGTAGTAGTGTATCTGAACTGTGAGGGAGTACCGTGAATATAAGAGACCTCAAATCCGTCTGTGTTTATGTAATGAAGTGTAATTTATGTTGATTTAATAAACCAATTGTCCTTTTAAATGGAAGTGTTTCCCGAGCTACCTCTAAGAAGTAAGCCAAGTGAGTAAAAAACAAGTTATACAGTGGAGGCTCAACTTGGCACCTCATAGCAAAGAATTCTCTTACGATCTAAAAAAATGAATTGTTGCTCTACATAAAGATTATCTAGGCTATAAGAAGATTGCCAACACCCTAAAACTGATCTGCACTGTGGTAGCCAAGAATATACAGTGGTTTAATAAAAAAGTTTCCACTGAGAACTGACCTCACCATGGTCAACCAAAGAAGCTCAGTCATATCCAGAAGTTGTCTTTTCATAATAACCAAATGAGTACTGCCAGCGTTGCTGCAAATATTACAGAGGTGGGAGGTCAGCCTGCCAGATCTCAAACCAAACGCCACACACTGCATCAAATTAGTCTATGTGGCTGTCTCTCCAAAAGGAAACATCTTCTAAAGATGTTGAACAAGAAAACCTGCAAACATTTTGCTAAAGACAACAGACTAAGGACATGGAGTACTGGAACCTTTTCCTGTAATCTGATGAGACCAAGACAAACTTAATTGGTTCAGATGGTGCTAAGCAAGTGTGGTGGCAACCAGGTGAGGAGTACAAAGACAAGTGTATCTTCCCTAAAGTCAAGCATGGTATTGGATGTGTCATGGTTTGAAGCTGCTAGCTATGGGGAGCTAAAGTTCATTAAAGGGAACCTGCCAGGTCCAATATGCACCCAGACCCACGATCAGTTCTGGGTGCATATTACTAATCGCTGCCTAACCGTCTCTGTATACACTAGCATAGTTAAAGGGATCTTTAGAAAAGTATTTCTAAAGATCTTTTACCGTATGCTAATGAGCTAGGGCACTTGTCCCCTGGTTGTTAGTTCCCCTTGCCAGTCAGCCCTATTAGAATGTTAGTACGCCACTTTGGGCGTGCTAACATGCTAATGAATATGCAGCGTCACAGGATGATCTCACTCACCTCTCCACTGCCATCGCATCTGATGCTGAATTGTGGCTCAGTGCACATGAATCCGGAGTGAGGGTCATGCACAAAACTTCAGTTTGAAACTGGGATGCGGACACCCGGCTTCATAGTACACATGACCCAAACTCCGGGGTCATGCGCATTGAGTCGAAATCCCTCGTTGGACGCGATGGCAGCAGAGAGGTGAGTGAGATCATCATCGGATGCTGCACATTCATTAGTACATTAGTACGTCCACAGGAGCGTACTAACATACTAATGGACTGGCAAGGGGACCTAATGACTAAGGGACTAGTCCCCACTCTCATTAGCATAAGGGTAAAAGATCTTTAGAAAAACTTTTTCTAAAGATCCTTTATCTATACTAGTGTATATAGGGGTGGTTAGGCAGGGATTAGCAATATGCACCTAGAACTGCTCATGGTTCTGGGTGCATATTACACCTGACAGGTTCCCTTTAAGGGAACCATAAATGCCAACATGATCTCCTACCTTCAGAAACTGAGCCTCTGGGTAGTATTCCAACATGATTACAAACCAAACACACTTCCAAGATGACTGCTGCCTTGCTGAAGAAACTGAGGGTACAGGTGCTAGACTGGCCAAGCATATCTCTAGACCTTAACCCTATTGAGCTCTGTTTGGCATCCTCAAATAGAAGATATCATCTTGGAGGGTGGAAGAGGATTCTAGTGGCTGTGAAACTCTAGTGAACTCTATGCCCAAGAGAGCTAAGGCAGTGCTTGAAAATAATAATAATCTTTATTTCTATAGCGCCAACATATTCCGCAGCGCTTTACAATTCAGGAGGCTCATATACATATCATATACATAAACATATACAAACAAGTAACAATTATAGAAGATACAATATTTAAAGGGAAAAAAGGCAACCCTGCTCGTGAGAGCTTACAATCTACAATGAGATGGGGGGAGGGGCAAGGTACAAGTGCTTATTTACAATGACAATCCAGCCATCTCAAGAAAATGGGGGATAGATAATGGCTTCCTGGACCAGTTGGCCAGAGCCTTGAGATGCATTTGGGTGCCATGGAGTTTGACGTGGGGTTATGTTCTGAGAAGTTGTAGAGGGATTAGGTGAAATTAGTTTGGCTAGGGAGTGATAGGCCACCCTAAAAAGATGTGTTTTTAGGGAGCGTCTGAAGCTGAGTAAGTTCTGATTTATCCTAACTTCTGGGGTAGAGCGTTCCAGAGGTTTGGTGCAGCTCGGAAGAAGTCTTGGATTCGGGAGTGGGAGGTTTGAATTAGTGTGGATGTTAGTCGAAAGTCATTTGCAGAGCGTAGAGAATGGGTGGGATGAGAGACAGAGAGGAGGGTGGAGAAGTAGGGGGGTGCTGCACTGTGGAGAGCTTTGTGGGTGAGAACAAGCAGTTTGAATTGTATCCTGTGATATATGGGCAGCCAGTGCAATGACTGGCACAGAGCAGAGGCATCAAAGTAGCGGTTAGCCAGATAGGTGACCCTGGCTGCTGCATTAAGGATGAACTGTAGAGGAGAGAGTCTATTTAGGGAGAGACCAATTAATAGAGAGTTACAGTAGTCAAGGTGAGAGTGGATCAGGGCCATGGTGAGGGTTTTTGTCGTTTCCATTGTCAGAAAGGGGCGGATTCTAGAGATGTTCTTGAGGTGCAAGCGGCAGGAGCGGGCAAAAGATTGTATGTGGGAGGTGAAGGAGAGATCAGTGTCAAGTATAACCCCCCAGGCAGAGGGCTTGCTGCCTAGGACTTATCGTTGTGCCACACACAGAGAGGGAGATGTCAGGTTTAGGAAGGTTGGGAGATGGAGGGAAAAGCAGAAGTTCAGTTTTGGAAAGGTTAAGTTTCAGATAGAGAACAGACATTATGTTGCAAACTGCAGTCAGGCAGTCACTTGTGTTTTGTAGTACAGCGGGGGTGAGCTCAGGGGATGAGGTGTATAGCGGTGTGTCATCAGCATAAAGATGGTACTGGAAGCCAAATCTGCAGATGGTCATTCCAATTGGGGCAGTGTACAGGGAGAAAAGAAGAGGGCCAAGGACTGAACCTTGATGGACCCCAACAGTGAGAGGAAGAGGAGAAGATGTGGAGCCAGCAAATGATACGCTGAATGAGCGGCCAGAAAGATAGGAAGAGAACCAGGAAAGAACAGTGTCCTTTAGGCCGATAGAATGGAGCATAGAGAGAAGGAGATGGTGGTCAACAGTGTCGAAGGCGGCAGAAAGGTCAAGAAGAATAAGCAGAGAGTGGTCACCATTACGTTTTGCTGTCAATAGGTCATTGGTCACTTTGACAAGGGCAGTTTCTGTTGAGTGTAAAGGGCGGAAGCCAGACTGTAAAGGATCTAGAAGAGAGTGAGATGAGAGGTAGCGGGTGAGGCGAGAGTAGACCAGGCACTCCAAGAGTTTAGAGATGAAGGAGAGATTGGCGACTGGTCTGTAGTTGCTTGTGCAGGACGGATCAAGGGAAGGTTTTTTTAATAATGGAGTAATGATAGAGTGTTTGAGGGAGGAAGAGAAGATACCAGAAGAGAGAGAGAGATTGAAGATTTTAGTTAGGTGAGTAGTGACAACCGGAGAGAGGGACTGGAGTGATGTGAGGGGAAGGGATCAGTAGGGCAAGTGGTAGGACAAAAAGAAGAGAGGAGCCTGGAGACTTCCTCCTCTGTGACTGGGTCAAATGTGGAAAGTGAGCTGGATGGGATATGGGGAGGGATGGGATTCACAAAGCTTGGGGGCTGGGAGCTGATCTCTTGGTGGATGTTTTCTATTTTCTCTGTGAAATACGAGGCCAGGTCATCAATATGAAGGTCTGTGATAGGGGTCTGTTCTTTGGGATTGAGGAGGGAGTGAAAGGTGTCAAAGAGATTTTTTGGATTGTTGGATAGTGAGGAGATAAAGGTGGTGAAGTAGGTCTGTTTGGCGAGGTGAAGGGAAGAGTTGTAGGTCCTTAACATGAACTTGCAGTGGATGAAGTTTTCTGGTGTGCAGGATTTCCTCCATAGGCGTCCAGCACTCCTAGAGCATCGCTGGAGAAATCGAGTTTGTGATGTGAGTCAAGGCTGTTTTACTCGGTGTTTGGAGGTTCTGAGAGTGAGGGGTGCTACTTGGTCCAGGGTGCTTCTGAGTGTGTCATTGCAGTGCTTTACAGCCTGATTAGGACAGGAAAGTGAGGAGATAGGGGATAGAGATAAGTGTAGAGAGTCTGTAAGTGTCTGGGAGTCAATGGCCTGTAGGTTTCTGAATGTGTGATAGGTGGGAGTGTGCTGGGGCGGACGAGGGTTTGTGAGCTTTAAGGAGAGGATGTTGTGGTCAGTGAGGGGAAGAGGTGAGTTGTCAAAGTGAGAAATTGAGCAGAAGCGGAAAAAGACCAGGTCAAGGGTGTTACAATCTTCATGTGTCTCAGTGGATGAGAGCTGTGAGAGGCCAATAGAGGTGGTTAGAGATAGAAGCTGGGATGCAGATGGGGAGGAGGGGCTGTTCATGGGGATGTTGAAGTCTCCTAGGATGAGGGTTGGGAATTCAGAGGACATGAAGTGTGGCAGCCAGACTGAAAAGTGGTCAAGAAACTGGGTGGGTGAGCCTGGTTGGCGGTATATGACAGCTACTCTGAGGGGAAGGGGATGGAAGAGCCTCATGGTGTGGACCTCTAAGGATGGGAATGAGAGTGATTGAACTGGGGGGATGACCTGGAGAGTGCATTGTGGAGACAGGAGTAAGCTGACTCCACCACCATGTCTGTTTCCAGGTCTTGGTGAATGGGTAAAGTGTAGACCACCATGAGAAATTGCAGCAGGGGAAGCAGTTTCAGAATCCTGAACCCAGGTTTCAGTGAGGGCTAGTAGGTTAAGAGAGTTATTGAGAAAGAGGTTGTGGATGTAAGGAAGCTTATTACATATGGACCGTGGATTCCAGAGAGAACAATTAAAAGAGGGAAGTGAGGGTGTACAAGTAATGTTAATAAGATTATCAGGGTTTCTATGGGAGGTGGGGGAGGGGGTAAAGTTAGCATGGGGTGGACCGGGATTAGGAGAGATATCACCTGATAGAAGTAGGAGTAGAAGGAGAAAGACCAGATGGATTTTGGATGTGTGACATGTCTTTTTGTGTGATATCCTGGAGCATGAAGGATTGAGGTTATTCAGTTAGGTGAAAAGGGCCTGGGAGCTGTACATAGGAGAAGGGAGGAGAGAGGGACTGATGTGGATGAGTGGTGATGGAGGGGGGACAGGGCGGTGAAAATGGACAGTAAAGGCACATAGGATGATAGAGATGGAAATAATAGTCATGGTGGAAACAGAGTTTCAAAGATTAGTTTACCTGACTCCTGCCCTGACTAACTACCATTGAAATAACTGCCCAGCACTTAGCAACGTTGGCACTTTGCAAAAGATGGCATGCATGCAGCACCCCGCACACGTGCACCCCTTAGAAAAGCCCCAGATATATAGGGCAGACTAGAGGAGTAGGTGAGGGGGATGGATAGTGACCACACAAAATATAGACACTTTGGGCTCAATTTGGTCATATTCACTTATTGGTGTGCTAACTTTTCTTGCCAGCAGTTTTGACAACAGTATGTTGCTATGTTGAATTATTTAGAGGGCACCAAATTTATACTGTTACACAAACTGCACACTAACAACTTTACATTATATCAAAGTATCATATTCATGAAAAGATATAATTAAAAATCCACCAAAATGTGAGGGGTGTATTAACTTTTGTTAAATATTTTATATCAAGTCTAGAGTATAGTTAGTGGGTTGATATATTAATTCCTAAGGGCAAGGTTTTAAACTTATTTCCTCAGGCATCAACAATGTGTTCTGTCATGAAACTTCTTTTTCTGGCTTTCAGTGATTTTGAAGGTCAGTGTCGGTTGGGGCAGAGTGGACTGTTTGTCCGGGAACATCTCTTTATGACAGAAAGCTGAAAATGACATGTCCATTATTTTTAACTTCCACTCTTCTACTATTCTTACACTATGCGTACAGACAGTGAAACCTGGATTGGCCATCAGCCCAAATGTGCAGATTCCCGATAGAGGGCACTACTGAAGCCACTATGGGTATCTGGCTCCTGCCCCTACTTTTTCCTGTCCCTTCTATAGTTGGGCGTGGGCAAAATGTTCTGCTTTGGTATGTGATGTTGGCAGAACATTCTGTTAATTTCTTCAGTCATTTAGCTTTGGTTTTCTTACTGTGTGCAGCCTCTGCCTATAATAAAGATTTTCCACTTTTTGGCTGTGTCTCTGTGTCTATATTCAGATAGCAGCAGCCAGAGATGAGGTATATGGAAGGGGGCACCACAAAAATATTTTCAGAAGCTTCTTGTAGTTTGTTGGTATGGGTGTGTGGTTTTGCGGCAAGGCTGGGCATTCATGTTTGAGAATTCTACAGTATCCATTTGTTGGAGACAGTATTACATGAGGTAAGTAAGTAATCATAACAAAGTCACCATCATGTATGTTTTGTACTTGAGTTCAGCACTCTATTTGTTTCATGTGTTTGGCATTTATGACGAATACCCTATGCTTGTGTTAAATGTATGACTTAAGCCCTGTCATGTGTGCTGGGTTTATACTGCAGAGAGGTACAAATATTGAGTTTGGGCAACACAGCGACTTTAGTTATGATACATTTTGTTTTGGCAATGATCACAATATCTTACAAGGCTCTATATTATGAATATCAAATGTTAGGACATCACAGGGTATACAAAGAATATATTAAAACCCAAATTTTATTACATAATTGAATTGTCCTTATGGCTGGATAATATCCTTCAACTTTATGTATTGCTCACCCCAAGCCACATCAAGGATACCAAAGCAGTCTTGTTGATTATGAATAATAGGGTTTGGTTACCCGATTATAATAGGATAACAGCTGATGCTGTATATTTATGCTCAACTATTCCACTTTCCAAGGCTATTGATGGACTAGCATTTCATTTATATAAGTTTGTAATATTACAATTGACATGGTTTTTGCTTACTAACAATTTTTTTTTTTTTGCTTCGATGGCATGTTTTTTGCACAGATATTAAGTTGCCCAATGTGGGCCAAATTTTCCCCATCTTTGGAAAACCTTTATATGATGTGGTGGGAAGAGGTCATCATGTATCTGCTGGCCAATCCTTTTATGAATAATATCATTTGGTACAGCGGATACATTGACGACCTGATCTTGATTTTATTTGGACAAAAGCTGAAATGTCAAAACATCATAATGAATTTCTCAATTACCTACATTTAAATGATTATTATCTGAGGTTCACTGTAAATTTTCCAGGGATTAATATATCTTTTATAGAGGTTTCTATATTTTGCGACACTATGAGTGATTCTGTTATTACAGGACTTTATAGGAAAACCATTAGTGGAAACTCCCTGCTACACACCACTAGTTGTCACCTATCCCATATTACTAAAAGCTGACAGGTGGGCGAGTTTATATTTGCCTGCAGAACTTGCTCCAATTATCCTCAGATCTCCAAGAATGTGGGAAAATTAGATGGAGGATGGCTTTGAGAGGTTATTCCTCTTGCAGTCTTAACCCAAGGTAGAAGAAATGACCGGGTTTTATGCCGCGCTAAAAACCACTGATGCGTGTAAATTAAAAGATTTCCTTTTTATTGGATAGTTCCTACGCGTTTCAGAGACATCCGTCTCCTTCCTCAGGAAAAGAAATCATATTACAGCAAGGCCGCTTGGACCTATATATAAGGAGCAAACAGCCATGTATGCATTAAGGACTGCCTGTATGACTCAGAGCTGATGACTCAGAGCCACATGGTAAAGAAGAAGAAAAAAAAAAAAAAAAGAAGAAGAAGAAAGGGAAGATGGAACGATCGTGAATAACAGAAAAAAGTGTCTGAAACAGCATGATCCCAAGAAACATGGATAATTCCAACAAAGGGAGTACTGAAAAAATAAAAAATAAAAAATAAATAAATGAATGAATAAAGACATGAAAACACTTGTTCCTCGTGTTATTTAATAAAGTCAGGGGGGGAAGAAATGTGAGGGATGTGTTTAAGATGGTGTGCAAACCTACGAAGTATAGGTGAATTTAGTGGTGTTTAGTCCTCTACTCTACATGGGGATACAGAGATTTAAAGTGAAAATTCAAAACAATGTGTAAAAAAGTATATATATATATTGAACTATATATGGGGATACAGCGATCGTGAGTGAATATCCAGAGGGACGTGAAAAAAATCTTTTTAAATTTATTTATTTATAAATAAAACTATAAAGAATGAGGAACTGCAAGGGCACTGCGATTGAAAAATAGTTTGATTAAAAATGTTTATAATGTCTGACAATGACAAAAAAGCGGGCTCAGTGAGGAAACCACTAAAAAGAGGGGGTTGGGGACATTTATATAAAAATGACGTCCAGGGATTTTTACTTTCTAATGCTTAGTATGCATTCTATTTTTGTAAAGGAGACATGCTCCGGTAATAAGTGAGTGCAGAAAAAAAAAAAAACAAAAAAAAAACAAACTATGAATGATTCCAATAAAATCACCTCTGTCATTGCTTTTAGCATGGACTATAAAGATATTTCTACTTTTAAGAATGCTCTGATCTTTTACCAGGATGACAAATTGGTCAAAATCTTGAAATCTGGCATCCATTGCTAAGCACGCAATGCGTGTGCTATAGGAAACATTTTGTCTCCCAGCCTTTTTCTCACTCAGAGAAAAGACCATTATAATTGGCCAAATAGTTGTGGGAACTACAAATGTGGTGCTATTAAATGCAGTATACTGTATGTCGATATATGCTTCTGATGGACACCTTTTCTGATTATTGCAATTTACATAGCTTCCATGTTAATCAATTTATTAATTGCAACACCACTCATCTAGTTTGTCTAGCATCATGTAATAACTTTAACCTTTACTATGTGGGATGTGCTGCACACAAATTTAAAAAAAAGATTGCGGAACATGCCAGTGATGCTATACCCAGTCCCCTGAATATGGAGAAATACATGTCAGGTCTATCATGCCACTTTTCAGATGTACATCAAGGCACTACTTTATAATTATGAATAATGGGTATTGAGTAGAGTTGAGCGCGGTTCGCGGTTCGAGGTTCTCCAGTTCGCGGCTCGAGTGATTTTGGGGGCTGTTCTAGATAGAACTAGAACTCGAGCTTTTTGCTAAAGCTCGATAGTTCTAGATACGTTCAAGAACGGTTCTAGCAGCAAAAAGACCAGCTAATTACTAGCTGGCTTTCCGCTGTAATAGTGTAAGTCACTCTGTGACTCACACTGTTATGAAATTTCAGTGTATAGTGTGCGGGAACAGCGCATTCAGATCACTGCTGTATGGATAATGGCGATCGCCATTTTTTTTTTTCCTTGTCTTCCTTCCCTAAGCGCGCGCGTGTAGTGGGGCGGGCCAGCATGTCAGCCAATCCCAACCACACACACAGCTAAGTGTACTTTTAGCCAGAGAAGCAACGGCATATGTGATAGGATGTCCATGTCACTTGTCCCTGCATTATAAAAACGAGTATCTGCCCGTCCGGACGCCATTATCTCTTCTGCGTCCTTGGTGTCAGTCACCGCTGGCGCAGCGCCTATCTCCGATACTGCTATGTACGCTCTATATACAGCATTGTATTGTCCCACTAGTGCAAAGATATTTGCAGCACGTCTACCTGCATTGCACACTCAAACTCACTGTTACTAAGCCCTTATACTAGCAAACACTGAGTGAACTTAGTAGTGGCATCCTAAACGTGGCTGTTGGACTTCTGTATTGTCCCACTAGTGCAAAGATATTTGCAGCACGTCTGCCTGCATTGCACACTCAAACTCATTGTTACTAAGACATTATACTAGCAAACACTGAGTGAACTTAGTGGCATCCAAAATGTGGCTGTTGGACTTCTGTATTGTCCCACTAGTGCAAAGATATTTGCAGCACGTCTGCCTGCATTGCACACTCAAACTCATTGTTACTAAGACATTATAATACCAAAAATTGAGTAAACTTAGTGGCATACAAGAAGTGGCTGTTGTACTCCATTAGTGCCCCACTGGTGCAAATCTATGTGCAGCACCTCTGCATAACACCCTCCTGCTCTGTTTTTAATAAGCTATAATGATAGCAAAAAATGCCATTTAGTGGCATCATAGAACTGGATGTTGTATTCCATTAGTGCCCCACTGGTGCCAAGCTATTTCTAGCACCTGTGCAAAACACCCTCCTGCTCTGTTTTTAATAAGCTATAATGATAGCAAAAAATGCTGCCATTTAGTGGCATACAAGAACTGGCTGTTGTACTCCATTAGTGCCCCACTGGTGCAAATCTATGTGCAGCACCTCTGCATAACACCCTCCTGCTCTGTTTTTAATAAGCTATAATTATAGCAAAAAATGCTGCCATTTAGTGGCATACAAGAACTGGCTGTTGTATTTCATTATTGTCCTACTGGTGCCAAGCTATTTCTAGCACCTGTGCAGGACACCCTCCTGATCTGTTTTTAATAAGCTATAATGATAGCAAAAAATGCTGCCATTTAGTGGCATACAAGAACTGTCTGTTATATTTCATTATTGTCCCACTGGTGCCAAGCTATTTCTAGCACCTGTGCAGGAGACCCTCCTGCTCTGTTTTTAATAAGCTATAATGATAGCAAACAATGCTGCCATTTAGTGGCATACAAGAACTGGCTGTTGTATTTCATTATTGTACCACTGGTGCCAAGCTATTTCTAGCACTTGTGCAGGACACCCTCCTGCTCTGTTTTTAATAAACTATAATGATAGCAAAAAATGCTGCCATTTAGTGGCATACAAGAAGGGACTGTTGGACTTCCATTAGTGTCCCACTGGTGCAAATCTATTTGCAGCACCTCTGCATGACACCCTCATGCACATTTTGCTACGCTAATTTTATAGCAAACTCAGGGAATTCCTTGCTGCATTTGATCATTCGGAGGGATAGAAAGTG